>NC_059157.1:160347948-160991597 GCF_019923935.1 Bubalus bubalis
CGGGTTTGATCCCTGGGTAGGGAAGATCCACTGGAGTAGGAAAGTACTTTTTAGAACAGCTACCACAGACTTGGGCTTCCCAGGTGCTTAGTGGTAAAGAATTCCCCTGCCAATGCAGGTAACACAAATTGGATCCCTGGGTCAAAAGGAAACGGCAACTTGCTCCAGTATTCTTGCCTGGGAAATCCCATGGACACAGGAGCCTGGTGGGCTATAGTCCACAGGGTTGCAAAAGAGTCGGACACGACTTAGCAACTAAACAACAACTAAAGAAACGACATGCGTGTATTTCCAATCTCTAGCATAGTTAAATGCTTTCTAAATAAGCCACAATCATCCTACGTTTGGTGGTACAGATTTAGTGACATCATCTAAGGAGCTTCCCAGAAGAAACATGGGTTACAAAAGGCTGACGAAAGACAGTTCAGCGTTCAGAGAGAGCAGTCCACTTCCATGGAACTGCTAGCATGGAGCCAAGGTCCAAACATGGTCTGTCCTGGATCTTCACTTACAACCTCAAAAGTAGTTATGCCAAGAAAAAGGCAGGGCATGATACACAAACTAATGAACTGGATTCCTTTTAATTACTATAATGACAGATCTACTTTGTGTTCTTTGGCAATCTCTCTCACCCTGTTGGACTCCCCCACCCCCCAAGTTGGAAAGCTTTTATCAAAACTAGAAGTAACAAATTTAAAATATTTTGTAAGAAACAAAATCATGTTGCCAGGACTGGGTTTGGAAAATAGTCTAAAGTTATAAATATGTTCTGAATAAAATGTTTTAAAGATAGTTAAGATTTTTTGTTCACTAATGAGTCATTCGGGCCATAAATATATAATGCAGTTAAAGCTTCTGTTTTACAATTTAGTGGACATACCTGGTTAATATATCATCTGGGATGTCAGATAGATTTCAACTTCCACATCGGTTCTGAGTGGAAGCCAGTTTTTGGAGTGGCAGCAAGCATGTAATGAATTTATCCTTCCTGACCTCTGCCATGCTGTACATATGCTAGACATGTAAAAAGGCTGCACTGTTTTACCAGAAATCACAAAAGGTACATTGTTTCCTTGCAAGTGATCTCTTACTGAGATAACAAAAACAAAAAGTTATTTTAAGTCACACTACAGCTACCTTGTACACAGATGTCTCTTGTTAGAAGGAATTTTAAATATAAAAGATGCAGGCACTGTTACACAAAGATGTTATAGTCTCTATCAATTATACAACTTAAGTGATCAAATTTGAAAAAGAAGGAACTCTTCCAGGAGTTGTACATGAAGAACAACAGCATTTTTAATTTATAATATATTGTGGGAACAAAATATTCACCTGACAGATATTCTCATCATAGAAAAAGTTTTGATGGAATGTATCTCCTGGATCAGCAAAGGTTATGTTCCCTGGGGCCATCAGCTGTGTGATGGATGAATCTCATTCTTGATTATGATTCAGAAAAAGCATGAAAAAGGATGAAATATGAGGGCGATCTGATGATGACTATTACCTATAAAAGGACAGGATCCGACATATGTCTTCTTCGGTGTTAAGTATCTGGCACATTTTAGCTGCTTGTTGAACACATTCAGTAAAAACTGGGAGCGGGGGGGTTGTAGCATTTAGGCTCAATCTTTGGTTCTGACATTAACCAACTATATGATATAGACTTAGTAATTCTTAGTTTTCTCATCTCTAAAATGGGACTATCAATACTTGCCTCAGTGAGCTGTTTTACAGAATTAACAGTATCATATAAGTGCAGGCACCACAAAGCCTGATACATAGTCAGCACTCAGTAAAAAATTATTTTTAAAACTTCTATAAATACTTTAATATTATTTTAATACTGGGCTAAGACAGAAACTAATTTCATTGGGCTTATTCCTACATCTACTTTTTCATCTTCCTTTTCTTTGAAACTTATTGGTCTTCTATAAATGCAGCTAGAAGAATTCTAATACCTCTATTCAATTTATTGATAACAGAGCCTCCCTACCAAACCCTTCCCTCAACAGCCTTTACCCTGTTATCCTATGGCTCAATCTATAAACTTAACATTGAGTTGTTAACATTTTAATGAAGATTAGGCTTTCAGTGTATTAGCTTTGTATACATTTCCATAGCAACTTAAATTTATGCCCCTCAATGCTACTTCCAAATACTGCTGCTGCTAAGTCGCTTCAGTCGTGTCCGACTCTGTGCGACCCCATAGACGGCAGCCCACCAGGCTCCCCCGTCCCTGGGATTCTCCAGGCAAGAACACTGGAGTGGGTTGCCATTTCCTCCTCCAATGCATGAAAGTGAAAAGTGAAAGTGAAGTCACTCAGTCGTGTCCGACTCTTAGCGACCCCATGGACTGCAGCCTACCAGGCTCCTCCATCCATGGGATTTTCCAGGCAAGAGTACTGGAGTGGGGTGTCATTGCCTACTCCCACTTCCAAATACTAGTAATAACATATTTCAAATTGAAGACTTACTAAATTTGTACATACAAATGAAACCTCAAAACAAACATATAACTCCAATATTATAAACCATGATTAAAAAGAACTACCTTGTCTGGTTATATTCTTACAGATTTAATCCTAATCCTGCTATTATTGTATAAAAATATAGAAGCTGTTATTGAACTTCATCTACAAATCTGATACACATTTCTGTGGTTGGTTGATTTCTCTCTATATTAATTTTAAAATATGGAAACAATACATATTTAGACAATTCTACAGATATTTCATATTTGTTCATCCTCTGAAATGCTCTCTAAATTAGCACTCAGCAAAACACCAAAATATAATATTTACATATCTATATCTATATATAAGTATAGCAATCTGTATTTGAGAAATGAATAAATGCAATTAGACCATGAGAAGGTTCACTGAATTACTTTTTTTTTTTTTAATCCTTAAGTGTTTACTCTGTGGTTCTGAAGCTGGGGCAATTTTGCCCACCAGGAGATATTTGACAATATATGAAGACAAGTTTGGTTATCAGAACTGTTTGGTTTTTGGGGGGAAACTGCTATTCGCATCTACAGAGTGGAGTCCAGGAATGCTGCTAAGTATCCCACAATACATGGGGCAGACCCCACCACAAATACTCATCACATCCACACTGGTGATAGCGCAGAAGAGAGAAACTCTGGTTTGCCTGAAAGTCAATTTAACAAGATTCCCTTCAGAACTCAAGTCTTAATAACATGCCCTTCAAAGCTCAAGTTGATACACTCTTTTGAGGCATTACCCTTAAAGAAAGAACTCTGCTATCTGACTGCAGGAGTTTAAAACAAACGCGATGTGCTATTTTAAACGAATACAGCTAGGTTACGTTTTTGAATCTATGTCAGAGATTTGAAACAGCTGCATGAGTGATCCCTATTGATGCAATCTCAGACATGATCTTGGGGCCCATCGATCTGGCTGTAGATCCGCAGTGCAGGGTGCAGAGACCTGAAATGTGAGCGACGGGTGCCTTGTCAGAGCTGCTGCAATCTGCAAGTCAATCAGGTGGAACTGGCCCAACAAACAAAAACGTTACATCAATTATAAAATCTCCAGAATCACTGTCATGTTTTCATTGATTAATTCCTACTCGTTTACTCAACCGAAAGAGTTCTGCAGCAAGGAATAAAATGCTTTAAATGACATCCAGTCCCCGCAAACCCAGGTGTCTAATTATAGTGACGCCTTCCTTCTCTCTCCCTCTCTCTGTTACGCAGCAAAATTAACTGCAGAGACTACTAACTCTTTGCTGTAAGCAATACATTTTAAAAGCATTTTTTTAAGATGCCCATTATCTTAGGAGAAAATGTATGAAAGAAAATAAAATTGGCTCTTGGGTTAAGAGACACTGGTTGAGTTATCCATTATTCGGTTAATTTCTTAAATACACAATAATTATATATCCTGCCATTTATTCACTTTTGCTCTTTGAGTTACCTCCTATTACAGCAATATTTAGTATCCCCAAATTAAAAATAGTAAGATCGGTCCTCCTCATAATCGTTTTCAGGACAAGTTGACTAAAACACAGATCTGGTAACCATCACTATCCCACCTGAGTTATTCACTAGCTGGCTCAACCTTTTAAGTAAAGACCCAGCTCTGTGGTTGAACTCACAAAGTTTTTCATAACCTGGGTTTTAGCCTCCAGCCCTGTGCCTCCCCTTTTCTCATAAATGCCCTTTGGCAACTGCCACAGCAATTACACTAAACTGATGGCAGTTCCTGGAACATCCCATATTTTTTCATGCTTCTTTGACACGAAATATACTGATATTTTAGTCACAAATGTACTTTTTATCTGCCTCATTTACTCCTTATCCTTATCCTTCAACTGACTACTCAAGCATCACCAGAACCATTCAGGAAGCCTGATGTGCCCCCTTCTCCTCTGTTTCCAAAGGAAATAAATAAATAAATAAAACAGGACCTCCATCAATGAGCATAATCCACTGCCTCAGACGATATCTGTCTGCTATGTGAGACTGGATTCTTTAAAGGTAAGAAGCCTCCTCTGTGAATACTCAGAGCCCTTGGCAGTGCCTGGTATAGAACAGACAATAAATATCAGTGACTGGTTCAGTGAATGGATGAAGGATGGCAAATTCATAGATTTGGGTAATGGGTTCCTTTCTCCACTGATAGTGGTAATATTTTATGCTCTCCTTATAACCTAGCCATCCTCAATTAGATATTTTCTGTAGTCAAACTATCTCCTCATTGAAATCTTCAAAGTCCGCCTTCAGCATCTGCAACCTAGTAGCTATTTCATAAATACTAGATGAATGAACAAATCAAGAAATAAATCTCTAAAAATTATTGAGCAAAATTAATCCAAGGACAGGAGGATTTCAATAAGGGTTGACTAACAAAAGAAGTGGATATATGCAATTTTACTTCCTTCTGGATTCAGGGAAAGTGTGTATGAATACATAAACTAACTTGCGAAATCTATTTGAATGGTATATAGCTATTTATGACACTGGTTAGAGAAGGAAATGGCAAACCACTCCAGTATTCTTGCCTAGAGAATCCTGTGGATAGAAGAGCCTGGTGGGCTGCGGTCCATAGAGTCGCACAGAGTTGGACATGACTGAAGAGACTCAAAATGCATGCACGCACTGGAGAAGGAAATGGCAACCCACTCCAGTATTCTTGCCTGGAGAATCCCAGGGACAGAGGAGTCTGGTGGGCTGCCATCTACGGGGTCACACAGAGTTGGACGCAACTGAAGCGACTTAGCAGCAGCAGCAGCATGACACTGGTACAGCAATTTCTGCTCGGTTTGCAATTTTTCAGAATAAAATTTTGGGAGGAAAATACCGGCAATTATAATAAATTCAGGAGTACTCACAGAAGGGTCAACAACAGTACTATGGGAGCCCCAAGGAAATGAACATGAGAGGACATCCAAGTTATGTCTGGGAGCAGAGGAGATTACTTAGAGAAGACTTCACAGAAAGGGTGGTTCCTGAGATGAATCTTGAAGGGCAGAGAGGGATAAGGAAAGGATAGGCCAGGATGAGTGAATAAGCAGGGAAGGATTATGTTGGATCCTATCAATTTTCAAAAGTTAAACTTTGTATCAATATTACCACACATAATTACTGGATGGTGTATGATTTTCAGCTATCCCTAATTGTAATCACCAGGGTTTGTGATATGTGTACAGGACTTTTGTTGTGGTTTGTCATGCTATGGTATAATGTTGGAGCTGCACTGACTTCCAGTAAATACGGAAGATATACTGGGGTAGGGAAGACAAGTAATGGAATACTAATCTGATTCCAGGCAAGGACCTATTTGAGAAGCATTAGGGCAAAGATACTAAAAAAAGTGACAGAATGAGCATATCAGAAACTAGAGATAATAAAACATTTGGAAATCATTAGGGCCCCAGCCAAGGTACTTGCTTGCCATGACAAAGCCAAAAGAATCAACTGAAAAACTGACAAGCAGGTATCTTGGGAGAAGCTGAACAAAGAGAGAAAAGGCCAATGTTTTCAAGAGGCAGTAAGATGATAATTTTCTAACTCTCTCTTGGGAACATGCTCTGAGTTTTATTCTGCTCTGAGTTTTATAGCATGAGTCTGATCTGACTACAAATGAAGCAACGGTAGGTACTGTACAGGCATGATATACTTAATGTCCGAACCCTCTTCTAGCTTTGTTAATTCACTGTGAATTACTGAGGAACTTGTTATCTGAATAAAAGAAAGAGGCTGGAGCACAGAGCTAAGCTCACATGTAGCATCACATTCACTAATACCAATAGAGATGTCTAGCAAGGATGCTTGCTCAGTCACTTCAGTCCTGTCTGACTCTTTGTGGTCCTACGGCCTGTAGCGCATCGGGCTCCTCTGTCCATAGGATTCTTGAGGCAAGAATACTGGAGTGGGTTGCCATGCCCTCTTCCAGGGGATATTCCTGATCCAGGGATCAAAGCCATGTCTCCTGTGTCTCCTGCACTGTAGGCAGATTCTTTACCACTGAGTCACCAGGGAAGCCCCAGAGATGTCTAGAGCCACCCTTTATCTTTCACTTCATACCTCCCTCAAGTTGTAGAATGGAAATTCTAGTTTTGTGCAACTACACCTTCCAGTGGTAAGCTGGCCCCTGCTTGCACTGGCTGGCCTTAGCTGATTGTGTACATCTCTTCTCAAATCTATATTCAGTGACCTTACATTGGTAATTTGAAATCAGTCACGGCATGAGTATTTCAACCACAGAAACCAGTAAACGTGACAAATCAAGGTGGTTTGTTTTTCTTTCCCTTTGAGGAAGCAAGTTATTAAACATTTACCAGGATACCATTGGATTCATCTATCCCATCTAGACAGTCAGAATCCAATTAAGTGTCTCATTATAAGTAGTAATTGAAAAAATTAACTGAACACTATTTTAAATAAAAAGTACGTGAGACATGGAGAATAATTCAGTTCAGCAATCTGTTAGCAAGCAAATCAGCTTGGATTGATCTCATAAAACATAAACTCATAAAAAGTTTCTCATGAAACTTTTAATGTCATCTGTCCTCCCCAAGTGATAAGGTCAAAATATATATGGTTCCCGCTTATGTCAACTAAGAAGGAAGCAACAACCATTTCTTGTTTATGCATGTGAGAGTATGTTCAGTTGCTTCAGTCATGTCTGACTCTAAGCAACCCTATGGAGTGTAGCCTGCCTGCCAGGCTCCTCTGTCCATGGGATTCTCCAGGCAAGAATACTAGAGTGGGTTGCCATGCCCTCCTCCAGGGGATCTTTCCAACCTAGGGCTCAAACCCAGGTCTCCTGCATCTCCTGCATTATAGGTGGATTCTTCACCAATTGAACCAGCATATAGCTGAAGTCAAATGATAGAACATGTGGATACATTTAAATTGTGTTATTCTGGGGAGATAAAGTTTTAATCACCAGGGGAATAATTAGTCTTTGTTTATAAGTACTAAATGTAATTTTTGAGCAAGTCAACACGTTTTCCCTTCAAGGAAAATTAACAAATACATTTGTTAATGTACGCTTCCCAGGTGGCTCAGTGAAAAAGAATCCGCCTGCCAATACGGGAGATGCAGCTTCAATCCCTGGGTCGGTAAGATCCCCTGGAGAAGGAAATGGCAACCCGCTCCAGCATTCTTGCCTGGGAAATCCCATGGACAGAGGAGCCTGGCAGACTACAGTCTACAGGGTCGTAAAAGTGTTTGACAGGACTTAGTGAGGGACGGTGGAGCCTGGTGGGCTGCCGTCTCTGGGGTCGCACAGAGTCGGACACGACTGAAGCGACTTAGCAGCAGCAGCAGCAGCAGCAGCAGCAGTGATTCAGCAACACTTAAGAAACTGATACCTTTCCATAAATTATGTCTGCAGTTTATATCTGCAGAAGAGATACCTTTTATAATTCAGAGATTAATCAATATGGATCACTCAATTCATTTTACAGAAAAGACAGCTAAACTAGTGCTTTTTTATGCAATCCATAAACATAAAAGAAGCAAAGTATGTTTTATTACAATGGATAAAAGTAAAAATGAAAGAAAAAAAAGAGAGAGAATGCCATCACTTAGATAACTCAATTAATTCTCTTCATTCCTGAAAGCAAAGACATCCATTTAAGAAGAAAACTAACTGAACTTGAATATTTAAAAGTGAATGAGATATGTATTTTTTCAAATAGCGTTTGCTGTCTTTTCTATCCTTTATTCTGACAAGTCACTTAAATCCCAAAGGTAACTTTCAACTCTACTTTTCTCTTTAATCATGTCTTTTTTTTTTTTTTTTGCATAAAATGGGCTTATAGAATTTTTAAGAAGCCTGTGATTGAACATTACACTTACTATCTTCATCAATACCTCTGTTTAAATTTGAATAAATAAGAATGTTTTTAATAAAACATATCAGATAGTGATATATTTATACATACATCATGAATAAACCTGTATATGACTTTAAAGCTCCCTGAATCATAACTGATTTTTTAAGTTTAATAATTCTTTATACACATGTTGACTGGTCATGGGATGTCAAAAACTATCCTCATTGGTATGGCATATGAAATTTAACATGCTAAAGTTAAGAAATCCTGTTTTTCTTCAATACAGCCTACATAAATACTCATTCCTTAACACATACACACACACCTCTATCTTCATTTTTAACTTCTCAAATGTATTCTGCTCTGTGGGCCCTGGAGACCTCCACATTTCTAATTTCACTCATTTCATAATTTCACTATGAATTCTACTTGTTCCTTTGCTATCACCCATATCTTGACATACTGACCATGGACCAACCTTATTTTTAACTCTGCATCTCACTTTCTTCATTCTATATTATCTCATTGTAGCTTAGACTTTCCTGATCAGTAATGTTGCTCATAAAAAGGCAAGAAAAAAGGTGGGGAAGGAAAGGTACCATTTGAGATTCAATTTCTCTGACTGTTTTCCACATAACTCCTTCCTTTTTCCTGTTTCACACCACCCCACCTCCCTCTCCCCCCACCCCCGCCCAACCAAGAAAACACACCACTCATACTCTGAGAACCCTAATTATCACATTACTGAAACAAAAGTAGTCTTTAAGGATCCCTCCCACATTCACTCTCTGGGTGACTTTCCTTGCTCCTACAAGGCTCCCTTCTCAGAGATGGGAACTTAGCACCAAAGATATATAAAAGCTACCACTGTTTATGTTTATATAGCAATTATTATTTCCTATAATCCTTACAACAGTTGTTTAAAAACATCAAGGCAGGTGCTACTAAAACCAGCTTTGAGATGTGACATGTCTGGCCAAGTATCACAGAATTGGTGAGCAGCAGTGGTCCTAATGAAAATCAGGGCTTTTGAAAACTGACCCACCTCCTCCCTTGCATCACTTTTAAGGACAGAAGATAATATTGCTAATCACATCTACCATTCCTGAGGGCCTCTATGAGCAAAGTACTGTACTGGGCTTTCTACGAACACATTCTCCTAACAGCTTGCAGAGACAGACAAGGCATACTTCATAGTTCAGGACTGCACGAGCCTCGTTTAGGAAATGTGTAAACAGAAGCCTCAAAGCCACATCAATAAGTCCATGGTGAATTTGGAGACAGAACCAGGTCTTCTCATTCCTCAGCTATCTCCCTGCCAAAGGACTCACTACATTTGAGGTTATAAGCATGGTAGTATCACAAGGGAAATGTATGACTCTGCATTAAAATATACCGGGGGAAATGTAAGAGCATCACATGTGCACGCACACAAACACATGCAGCACGTACATGCATACGTATATACATCTCTAGGAACTAGAGAACAAAAATAATTATATTTTTATAATTTTTAGAAACTAAAAAGAAAATCATTTCTACAACAAAGTTAATGTTCTGAGGGGAACAGTATCTTATTTTATTCCACATAATTAATTTCAATTTTCTAGGAGGCATACACTTCAAGACACATGCCCTGTCGGATGGCTCCTCTTCCACTAGAAGAGGGATCATGAACAGCTCAACTTCTAACCCTTAAGAAATCAGAGAAAAGGGGAGAAGTATCTGCGTAACATCTAGAACCATGCCACCTTTGACAAGTGTCCTTTTAAACCTGGGTTACTAGTAACTTCCTTAACACATCTTCTATGCATATTCTGGGAGTCCACTGTTTCTTTTAAGGAGCAGATACTGGAAACGTTATCTTAAAGGGATCAGAGGCTTATCTCACAACAGTTGAATGCTGCTGTTGAATGCTACACACAAAAAATGAGAAGGACATTAAGTCTAATCAATCTCAGAAAAGAACAGAGTAATAAATTCTTTGGACAGTCTTTATATATAAAAAGTGTGCTGGGATATCTGTTTATTTTAGTTTGAGACTATTAAAATTGCATCTGAGTGTAATACAGCATAAGTCACAGAGACTGTTGTCTTTCTTAGCACCCATTTTCATGAATCAGAAAATGGTTTCATAAAACCATGAAAACTGATGCGCTGCCTCGTGATCATCACCAACCCAGGCGGCTCTGCTATACTAGATAACAAGGAATATCATTCAACTGAAAACAGTCTTTCCATTTCACACCATTCTGGAATTCTTGCTGTTTCTTATGACACATAAAGTGTCATGAAATTAGAGCCAGAAACAATTTAAATATATTCTTTAAAAAGAGCAGGCTCTTTTGGGGCTTTGGTAGCTGCATGGCCACAATGGCCACCTTTGTTACTATTGTTTATTAATTCACAGAGGCACAGGTACTATGTTAAAGGAACAAATTCCACGGTCACTCCCCCATATTTGGGGATGACTCAAACCAACACATGGCAAAAATACACGATATCTGGTGCTGCTTCTCCACTCTGTGCTTTTGATTAAATCTAACAGAATAACTGAAGGCAAAAGGAGAAGTGGGTGGCAGAGGATGAGATGGTTAGACAGCATCACTGATACAATGGACATGAATTTGAGCAAATTCCAGGAGATAGTGGAGGACGGAGGAGGGTGTAGTCCATGGGGTCACAAAGAGTTGGACAGAACTTAGTGACTGAACAACCAATCAGAATAATGAAATTGCCTGGAAGCAGACTAAATAACTCTTGGAAATAAAGTCACAGTTAGTGAATAATTTTCATCTTAAATTGGCTTTGAAATACACACTCTTCCATAAAACAATAGGTGAATATTTATATTCAGTACATTAGTCTAAATTCTGGACTGTATCTAATAACTTAGTTAGCCTAGCAGTTCCTCATCTTCTACTCACTAATTAATGACCACATCTTTCTAACTGAATGCTCACTTGACAGTGAAAGAAAATTAAATCTGCAAGAGAAGCTTAACTGTATAGTCCACAAAACTTGTTCTTAAACTTCAACTTATCTTAAATAAGTTACACTTAAATATTTTATGCTAAAACTAAAATCTGAAATTAGTCTCAATTTCCACAACTATCAAATGCACAGTAATAAGTCAAAGTTTAAAATATTTTGCTTCCTTTTATTCAGTCCGTGTCAAATTTTATTCACTGTCTCTGTCTGATTTTAGTCAAAAATTTAAATATTTATGTCCTATTCACATAATCCTGGGAGAAGGCAATGGCAACCCCCTCCAGTACTCTTGCCTGGAAAATCCCATGGATGGAGGATCCATGGTGTCTCGAAGAGTTGGACACGATTGAGCAACTTCACTTTCACTTTTCACTTTCATGCCTTGGAGAAGGAAATGGCAACCCACTCCAGTGTTCTTGCCTGGAGAATCCCAGGGACAGAGCAGCCTGGTGGGCTGCTGTCTATGCGGTAGCACAGAGTCGGACACGACTGACGCGACTTAGCAGTAGCAGCAGCACATAATCCTTGATTTATATAAAATCCTTAAATTTATAAAGCAACATCAAAGTGGACATAAGCTCTGCTCCTAGTATTTGTATATATAAACTGATTTAATCCTCACACCCACACTGTAAGATAGATAATGTTATTGCCAAGTTCCCTGATGTAGTACCAGGTCAACCTAGTACGTGAACCAAGGAAAGTCTCTACGATGCTATTTTGCCTCTCAGACCCTCAGGCTGGGATGGGGTGTCATTCTTTTTTGTTTATTTGTAATACTTTCATTTAGTCATTTGTTCATTCCTTCACTCCATAAACATGTACTGAGTGCCCAAATAAGTGCAAGGCTCTGGAGGAACAATGATATGTGATAACACAATTTATGCCTCTCGGTCTGTCCTAAGTCTAGCAAAGAAAGCAGACATTTGATGGAATAACTAAAATCTACTGAGGAGAGTGAAAAAGCTGGCTTAAAGCTCAACATTCAGAAAACTAAGACATGGCATCTGGTCCCATCACTTCATGGCAAATAGATGGGGAAACAGTGTCAGACTTTATTTTTGGGGGCTCCAAAATCACTGCAGATGGTGACTGCAGCCAAGAAATTAAAAGACGCTTACTCCTTGGAAGGAAAGTTATGACCAACCTAGATAGCATATTGAAAAGCAGAGACATTACTTTGTCAACAAAGGTCCATCTAGTCAAGGCTATGGTTTTTCCTGTGGTCATGTATGAATGTGAGAGTTGGACTGTGAAGAAAGCTGAGCACTGAAGAATTGATGCTTTTGAACTGTGGTGTTGGAGAAGACTCTTGAGAGTCCCTTGGACTGCAAGGAGATCCAACCAGTCCATTCTGAAGGAGATCAGCCCTGGGATTTCTTTGGAAGGAATGATGCTAAAGCTGAAAACTCCAGTACTTTGGCCACCTCATGGGAAGAGTTGACTCATTGGAAAAGACTCTGATGCTGGGAGGGATTGGGGGCAGGAGGAGAAGGGGACGACAGAGGATGAGCTGGCTGGATGGCATCACTGACTCAATGGACGTGAGTTTGAGTGAACTCCGGGAGTTGGTGATGGACAGGGAGGCCTGGCGTGCTGCTATTCATGGGGTCACAAAGAGTCGGACACGTCTGAGCTACTGAACTGACTGACTGACAGACTGAGAAGACTGCTAAAATGACAGGTAAAGAAATTCTATAGAAGCAAACTTGGAGAGAACCATTTAAACATTTTGAACCTCAGTATTTTCCTCTGAAAAAAATGAGCATAAACAAGTATCACTTTTTTGAAAAGAAATCATCTAAAACCCTAATTAAATAACAGGGCTTCCCAGTGGCTCAGCGATAAAGAACCTGCCTGCAATGCAGGAAATGCAAGAGATGCAGGTTCGATCCCTGGGTCAGAAAGATCCCCTGGAGGAAGAAATGGCAACCACCCCCAGTATTCTTGCCTGGTAAACCCCATGGACAGAGGAGCCTGGCAGGCTTCAGACCATAGGATCACGAAGAATTGGACACGACTGAAGAGACAGCACTCACTCAGAGCGGCAGGTCTCTTCCCTGAGTCTGGTAGTTTACTGACTGAAATCTTCTGCCTGGACTTCAGATTAAATATGTATCAACTTGATACTAACTTACTCAGTACACACATGCCCTGCTTCACTCTATATATGAAGAATTTGGGGGCACTTACTTTTCATATGGTAAAAAAACATAAAACTTACAGTGAAGGAATTGAAAATATAAAACTCCAATTTAACAGATTTGCATTATAACTTTAAAGAATGAAGGGACCATGAGTAGAGATTTAAGCTATGACAATCTCTTTCAGTGTTTTCGTTAATCTGTATGATCCTTAAACTCAAGTATATCTTTTAATAGCAAAGCACCGACTTGTCTGTAATACAGTCATAAAAACTGAAAATTTTAATTCATTTTTCATTAAGTCTCATATAGGAGGAACAGGCAAGGGAGACCATGAATAAAAGGAATTTGCAGTCTCCATCAGCTGCCTGACTCTCTAGTATGCTTTTATAAACAATTTTGTCTATTATCACATCTCTCTCCTTGAATGGCTCTATGTCCAAGTAGCAACTAATTTACCTCCTCCATTCAATTTGAGGGGATCAAGTTTTAATTTAAAAAGGTTCCTAGTGTTCACCTAAGACAGGAAAAAATTACGTTTGTGCTGATTTCTAATCTTCTCTAATACTTCACCCATCTAGGAGTGCTGTCCGGGCACTCTCAACTCCGACAGGATGATGACTGGGGGAATGTGAAGGTTTCATGAGCCCCCAGATTTCAGAGTTAAGTGCTGGTGTGCACTTTTACAACTCTTATCAGATTCTCAAACAGATCACAAGCCAAAAAGATGAGGCTCTACTGAGACACTCTTCTTTGGGAATTAATACACATGAGATTTAACAATGGGATCCAGTAAACAACTGTGGAATTACTACGGGCATCTACTTCCTACTCATCTATCTGTCCCTTCTTGCCCACTCCCAAGAACAGGAACATGAAAGACAAAGCAAAACAGATTGACTCGGTCAACTTTGTGCACCGTCTTCTCAAAGTGCTCCAAAAGGCTACATTTTCTAGCCTCTCTTGCAATTAAGTTGTACCATGTAACCAACTCTAGCCCAGGGACCCTGAGCATAAACAGTGGTATAACTTCTGAAAGATGATGACCAGAAGGCAATGCTCTTTCCCAGACTCTCTCTGCCAAAACTTTAGGTACCTCAGAAGCCACATGTGGGAGGAAAACGGAGCATAATTCCTGAGCTGCTGGATGCAGGACTGCACCATTGACTTTACAGGGCAAAAAAAACAGCTCTTGGTTGAGATAAGCTACTGAAATTGGGATGGTCTGTTTATTGTAGCTGCTGCTGCTGTGCATAATCACAGCCTATCTATGCATCCTCAGATTAAAGATAAAAAGTTTATCAGACAAAGTTTAAATCTCTCTATGTGTTAATTTAAATGGGGCAGAGTTTTCTGCAGGTGCTATTTCTATATTTCTGTAAACTACTCACTATAAACCAAACTTACACTAGTTTATTTTATAAAATACTGCATAATCCCAAAAGCTTATACCTACACAACCCTTGCCCCGAAACAAATAAAGATAAAACACAGCTTAAGGTCCAAAACAAAACAGCTATTTGTACATGCATTCAGGCAACACAAAATGAGCATTTACACAGTGGTGCTGGCCACTGTATATCCAAAGCTAAGGGTCAGAGTCCCTGCTGCCTCCCAGAGGATGCAGATCAGCAAACATTACAAAAGCAACAACAGTATAGGATGATATGGGATCATCACTCAAGCCTGGGGGAATGGAAAAACCAAGGGAGGCTCCCCAGAGGAACAGTCACCAGAGTTGAGTCTAGAAGAACAAGAGTCATTAAATAAGAAAACAAAGGTGAGGAGGTTTTTAATGAGAAAACAGAATGATGAGAAAGCACAAATGTGAGATAACTGGATGTATGATGGAAAAAAACAAAACAAAACTGCAGGGAGGCTGGAGAGGAGCGTCTAGACAGAAGGGCAGTTTGACTTGGCCTGAGAGACACAGGCCAGGGCAAAACTCTGAAACTCTGCTTCAGTTTAAAATACAAATGTATTTAGTTGCACTAAGGAGCTTCAGCTGCATGCAACAAATTCCAGTAAATTCTCTTTTCACTTTTATTCTGTTACAAGTATTTTCTAATTCTCTTTGTTACGGCTTCATAGATACACCCATCATTTAATAGTGGATATTTAATTTCCAAATACAGGTTGTTGTTGTTGTTTTTTAAGTATCTTTGATATTAATTTCTCATTTAAATGCTTTCCTCTCTGCAGTCACCCTCTGTGTTTTTTCAGTCTAACTTTATTGAAGTTTTCAATGGTTAAGTTCAAAATTTCTCTTGGTAAATGTCACAATGCACTTGAAAATATGTGGATTATTTTCAAATTTCTTTTGATATTGATTTCTGACACAATTCCACAATAATAAGAGAACCGACTGTAGGATTTCAGTAACTTAAGACCATGAAATTTTTGCACCTTGTTTTATGTCTCTGGATATGTTCTATTGTCTCCTAGTCTATGGGAACTTGAATAGAATTTGTATCCTACTGTTGTGTGAAAATCATATAAATCTTAATTATGAACTGAATTGATTGAATTGATTCATCATGCTTTTCAGGTCTACTATAACCCTCTACTTTTCTGGATATTCATTCTAGTTAAGTTTTGAGAGTTTGGTACTGAAACTCCAGCTAAAAATTTTAATTAAGCTACGTGAAAAAATAACTGTAATATATAGTGGAACTATATGTAACCTTGTTTTGGATTTTCCAAGTTTCCTGGACGTCGCTGTAGCTCAGACAGTAAAAAATCTGCCAGCAATGCAGGAGACCCGGGTTCGATACCTGGGTTGGGAAGATCCCCTGGAGGTGGAAATGGCAATCCACTCCAGTATTCTCACCTAGAGAATCCCATGGACAGAGGAGCCTGGCAGGAGCCAGCCATAGCGTTGCAAAATGTTGGACACAACTGAGCAACTAACACTACTACTACTATATACTCATAATTTAAAAAAGAAAAGAGAAAAAAAAACAAAATACAAATGCAATTAAAGGACCTTCTCAAGTTTTTCTGGGCCCCTTCAGGAGAAAATAAGACGTCTGTGCAACTGCACAATAGTCAATCAGTGTGTTTATATGATTTGGGGTAATGTTAATAAAAACACGGCAAAATGAGTATATGGAAGTTGTCACTGGCGATGGCTTATTCATTTAGATATATTGATTCACTCAGATATATTGATTCACTCCTCAATTCTTCCTTCTCTACTTATTCTGAAGAAAAATAAAACCAAGTATTTTCAGGAGGAATAAAATCAAGTGGTTTACAGTATAAATTTTACAGCTTTATATGATTTATAAATTTAAATGGATATGGTATTTTATTTTCAGTAGCTAGTGTAAAATCATGAAAATAGTATTCAGTTCATAATCTGTGTCTATAAAGCTCTACTTAAAAAAAAAAATCATTGTTAATTTATGTAAAAAACAGCAGCCATAAAACAAATAGTAATATACTTAGTATAAACAAATAGAAACATATTTACCATATGTTATCTAAATGGGAAAAGACAACTTTTCCTTTTTAATTTTTGCATCAAATTATTTTTTTCCAAGAAACAATCAGAAAACATAATTCAACTATTCAAATCAAGGGATTTGTGACTACAGTGTGGATCAGACCAAAGTGAAGGACACAATCTAATCTTTAGTTGATATAAACAGTGGTGTAAACCATAGCATTTAGTAACCATTAACTTAATTTTGTTTTTTCATAATTACCTTCTTTAGATATTTCCACTTTCTACAATGAATTATGGTTAAAATTTTTATCTGGCTTTGGAGGTATCCATTTCTGAAATCTTAGTTACGTTTTGCTATGCTGTAACCAGAAGACGGAAAAAAGTACCATTTTAATAATCTGTCCCATTCATTTGAAAATGAGGATTTTTTTTAGAAACAGCTTTTGAGGCTCACCTAGGTCACTAATTAGCCGTCAACCTTGTATTATGATGGATAGACCAGGCTGCAAAACATCCCCTGGTAGCACTGGCTTTTGGGATTACTGAAATACATTATGGACTAGATGAAAAGGGAGTTATTAAGCAATGCATATGTGGTTATTAAACAATATATTCATGTCCATGTCCCCACAGAATTTACAGTCATGGTGAGACTATAAGGCAAACAGAGTTAAACTAAAGGATTTAAAAAGCAATACACACAAGGCTGTGAGTCATCCAGACAACAAACAAGATAGAATCGAAGGTGCAGAGGTGACAGGAGGTCTCCTTCGCCGAATACCTCCTCCTTCAACACAACCTTCAGAGCCTGGAATTGCTCGGTTCAAGATCCTTTCTAAGATCAACCTTCCTATCCACTTTTTTATTCTTTTCTCTTGCATCCTCCATTATCCTTATTTTAATGAGCATTAGGCAATGGCAAACCACTCCAGTACTGTTGCCCGGAAAATGCCATGGACGGAGGAGCCTGGTAGGCTGCAGTCCATGGCATCGCTAAGAGTTGGATATGACTGAGCGACTTCACTTTCACTTTTCACTTTCATGCATTGGAGGAGGAAATGGCAACCCACTCCAGTGTTCTTGCCTGGAGAATCCCAGGGACGGCGGGGCCCGGTGGGCTGCCGTCTATGAGGTCACACAGAGTCGGACACGACTGAAGTGACTTAGTAGTAGTAGTAGTAGTAGTAGTATTTTCTTCTCCATGGACTCCTGTATCTTCCTTTAGTGGGAAAAACATGCTTCTATTGGAACCTCCACTATTCTACAAGAATATTCTCTGCTCTGAACTCTCCAGCTAACACCCACTTCTCTTTATTGTTGATTATCTTTATAGAGTTGTCTAAACTTGTTCTCATACGTATCTTCCAACTTACTAGTGACTCATCTTCTTGGAATCTGGTCTGCAATGAGGATTCTACCTCCTCCCCTCCCAACTCTAGTCAAACTACCTTCTCAATAGTTAATGGTGCCCTTCTAACTGCCAGAAGCAATGTCCTTTTCTCATTTCTTGTCCTCTGTATCATCTGGCACCATTAACTACTTCCTTCTTTAGTCTTTTGCATTTCTTGATAATGTATCATTCTCCTTTCCCCAAAATTTATTAATTTGCTTATTCTCTGTCACTTTCTTTGATTTTTCTCCCATCTGACTGCTGATTATAGAGAGATGCACTAAATTTTTTTTTCTATCCTTTCTGCCTATTATACATCCTCTGAGTATGACATAGCACTCTTCTGTAACACAGTTATCAATTCTATGGGAATGACTTTCAGGTGCTTTTTTGTAAATTCAATCCATCCCCAACCAAACCAGTTATCTGTGTATTCTCCCTGAAAAGAAAGCAAACACACCTATTACTTCTTAACTTGGCTAATGACAATGCCTCAACCCTAATCATCCAAACTGTAAACAAGGTCATTTTCAGCTAACTTCTCTGGATACACTTTGAGAAATAAGTGATAAACAGTAGCATAATGCAAAACATTCACAGTGCCTCTTTGTAAGTAAATATTTTTTCAAAGCATCACATCCATTTTCCTGAAATATCTTTGAGTGGGCTATGTGATTTTTATTGTTCAAGATGGACTACTATGACAAATAGGAACTAAATAATTTCCTATTATTAGGATGAATAAGAGATTAGTCAGAAATGATATCCAGCTTTTCTAGTTCAGTGATTTCCTCTAGGCCTTGCAGAGATAGTAAAAACTTTCCCCAGTAAAGCTCAGATAAAATCAAAAGCTAGTGTTTTAAAAAGCTGTTCATTCAGAAGGCCAAGTTTCTATTCTCAACTATCCATTTACAAAATAATAAGAAATAAGTTTCCAGCTGTTTTATTCACTGAATAAAGTCACTGATGTTTGCATTTTTCTTAAATGTTGTTTATGTACTTTTTCAAATGATGAAACAAGACACAGTAGGTAACATAAGTCAAAGACTAGCTCTATAAATTGGTACTAAGATAAATAAATGCAACAGCTAGAAATAATTGCGTAGTAACCCCTGAAGAACTGTTATTCCAGTATTTCCAAATGTCTATAGAGTGTGTTTACATAAGTACTCCATTTAGCACAAGGGATACATTCCTGGAGAATGAGCCCCAGGAGAGGCCAGTGCTTACGCTGATGTGAGTGTGCTCCTCTATCAGCAGAGGCTCTTCCTTTCTTTTCAAATTCCCACCTCAGTGTATTTCTGCAACTACTCTTTCTGTTCCCATGTTGTAGGAAGATTTATTAGATTTATTATGCTCTCCATAATGTCCCAAGACTTGCAAAAAGCCTTAACTTCATACTGACATTTAATTTGTTTCCCCTACCTCGGTTTCCAAGAGTTGAAAACCTGCCACGACAGCATCAAGTCCACTTTTTTTTTTTTTTTTTTTTAATTCTCTATACTTTTCAATGTTACTGTGGCTGGCTAAACGTTTAAAAATACATAGTGCATGGTGTCCCTTTAACACAATTATTGTCAAAATCAAATAAAAATAGGGACAGAGAACACAAACTTCTTCTAAACTACTGCAATTTTCTTAATCCATTTCTATTTATCTAACTGAGGATGTAATTAAATGGACAAATATTTATTTTTAGAATAGGACAAACTGCCTTTTTGCTTATTTGTATTTTCTCCTCTACTAATTCCCAAAAACCCTATAAATTCAGGTAGGATAATTCAACCTACATAAGCAATATCTTATAACCTAAGACATTCTCATCATACTCTAACTACTGGTTGTTGCCACAAGAGAAAATGAGAATTTCACCTTTTTCTTTCAATGAATTCTTTATGATACCTTAAAATAAGTATTGTTTTCTAAAAATAATAAACAGGAAGAAGAGAGTGTTACCACTGTTTATCCATTCATTTATCCACTCACTCATTTTCACTAACACATTTATTTATTCAATAAATACACATTAGCTTATTCAGCTGTTTGAGAAAATAACACATATTGTTGATATAGCAAATTTTATATTATCTACATTTGTTAAAAAACCATTTTCTCCTTAAGGGCAGATGCTTATTTTCTAAATCTTAACTTTCTTACCATCATATTCACCTTCACTTTTGTAAAATTATTTTGGGCAATGGAAAAGTCTCAACACTGTAAAAGAAATTTTAAATATGATCTTAACTTTTTCACATTACTTTAAGGAAAAGAATAGTTTGAACTCATTTTTTCTCCATCTCACAATTCTTCAAAATAGATTAAAATTTGTACTACCAATTATATTATAAAAAAATTATTATGTTTTCAATATTCATCTTCATGACAGCAATATACAAGTGTACCATTAGTGGTCAGGATTGAGGCAAAGATTTACTAATCACAGTAAATACTTTTGAACTTGCAATTATTTCGCTTGTCAGATAAATGAATTATTTCCCAAATAAGATGAAAGTCAAGTTTACAAGAGATGCTGTGCTATGCATTACCCATATCAGATTTCATGTGGTCCAGAGGAAATATGGTGGGTATGCTTCCAGGGACACATGATACACACAAGGCAAAATGGTGATTAAACAGAAACTTGTCACAAGAAACTAAATAAGCAAGTCAGAGTCCAGTGCTTTGTCCTCAGTCTTAAAAGATTTGTGGTCTTCTTTGTTGTAAAGTTCCTGACTTCCATTGAAAAATGCAAAAAATAAAACAAACTTACACTTACCAAAATGAAGGGGGAGGGAATCATACCAAAAGGGGAGTATAGGATTAACAGATGCACACTACCATATATGAAACAGATAAACAAGGGTTAGCGGTATAGCATAGGAAACTTATAGTACATATATCTTATAGTAAATATATATTACAGTAAACTGTAATGAAAAAAATTTTAAAAGAACATAGACAAATACATATATATGTACTACCACTGGAAAAGACCCTGATGCTGGGAGAGACTGGAGGCAGGAGGAGAAGGGGGCAAAAGAGGATGAGATGGTTGGATGGTATCACCGACTCAATGGTCATGAGTTTGAGCAAACTCCGGGAGACAGTGGAGGACAGGGAAGCCTGGCATGCTGCAGGCCATGGAGTCACAAAGAGCTGGACACAACTTGGCGACTGAACAACAACACATATGTAACCAAATCACGCGTCTGCCTGCAATGGGGTCGCAAAAGAGTCGGACACGACTGAGCGACTTCACTTTCACTATACACCTGAAACTAAAACAATACTGTAAATCAATTATACTTCAGTAAAAAGAAAAAAGATGCCAGAAACAACAAATGAAGCAAAAACGGACCTGATTCCATAAGAACTGGTATATTTGAGTTACAGGGAGAAAATGATCTACTTAAAGACCTAAACATGAAAATTTAATTTTAAAATATCTTGGGAATAGAAATTCATAACAAAAATAATTAAAGGATAATTTTAACTTAATTTGTAGTTTTGTTACTAAAAATAATTAACTGAATTAGCATTTTTAAATAACTTTATTTTTCAATATGTCATTTTTCAACTCCTGTAAAGACATTTCAAAATAACTTAGGTTCTAAATTGAAACTAAAATTAAACTTTCCTCTGAGCTGAGTTGAGATGTCCTTTTTCAAGAGGTCTATTTCTGTGCAGCAATCTTAATAAGGCACAGTTAGGTATCCTTTGTTATATGACAGTTCATTACAGGTTTGCAAATAAGTCAGCCCAGTTTCAAAACTCTAAATACATAAAGAAAGTTCAAGTTCAAGCCCTCAATCCTGATCTTTGAAAATGTAATATAGACTATTTTCTAAATTAAAGTGATTTTGTTTAGGGATTTGGTGTGGGGCATAGGACAGAGTGTCCCCACAACCCTTGTAGAAGTTGGGCCGTAAGTTTCTTAACCAGCGTCAGGAATCATGAAAACAGCTTCTAAAGCCTTTGTTATTTTTATGATTTTAATTGAAGGTGCTCTGTATTTTCCTCTTGGGCAACCTTCACTTACTGTTGTAGAGGACAATGGTGGCTTTAATTAGCCTAGGCAAACTTGGAAAACAAAACTCAGGACTCCCTATTTTCCTAACCACAGCACAGTAAAGCAAAGTCTAGGAGAAAAACTGAAATGGGAACTATCCCAGGCAAGTGTGGTTATCCCACAGTACAGCATCATTCTGAGAGTCATCAGGTTGATTCCATTAAATAACCTCTTGCATGTATCCCTGGTAAAATAAACTCTTCTCAGGAAAATGACGGGACAGGAAGGAGAAAAGCAAGAAAAGAAAGGAAATAACCAGAGTGTCTTTAAAATAATGTCTAACCTATTTATGTGAAAGGTATGAATTTTTTTTTAAGTAAGGAAACAATAAACAGATGTTGGTAAAAATTTCTGACTATAACACACTGAAATGCAGAATTGATGTGGATACCTTTGTGAATGATTCTCTAAATCTTCCAAAAGGGCGGCATTGCTAAGCCCCGTCTCCCAATGATATAACTTCAGATTATTTATGTTTTAAGTGAAGTTCCCTCCCATCAGTCATTCATAAGCTTTTGTCAGTTTGGGACTCCATAATACCACATGAATTTGGCCTCTGGCAGTTGACCTCTTGGAGAAGGAAATGGCAACCCACTCCAGTATTCTCTCCTAGAGAATTCCACAGACTGAGGAGCCTGGAGGGCTACAGTCTACGGGGTCACTGAGCCTGATATGGCTGAGCAACTAACACACAGCTGACTTCTTGGCTAAGAAACACTCTCACAACTTTCAGTTTTACCTCTTTTCTCAGACTGTCAGTTCCTATCACCCCCACCTCATAAAATAGGAGGTCTGTTAGAAACAAATCACAAAAAAAAAATAGCAAGATAAGGACTTATTGAATATCCAGTGTATGCCATGCACTGCTCTAAGTGATTTATTAATTTATTTAATCCTCAGAACAATCTTATAGTTTCACTATTATCTCTATTATAAAGACGAGATAACTGAAACCCAGAGAGGTCCAATAACTTACACAAGGAAACACATACAGTAAGTCAGTGGTGGAGGCGAGGTTTGAACCTTTGTTATCTGGCTCCAGAGTCAATGCTCCTAACTGCCAAGCTGTACCAGTATATTTGCAATTCTACGTAGAAATGCAGAAAGGGTTTCTGCAAATTACATCTAATAAATGATACACACACACATATGTTCATACACAGTGGTTTAACTATACACCTGTCCATCTAAATAAAAAGTGTTTTTTTTAAAAATATCTGTTTGACTTATTCCATGCAGCACATTTTTAAAAATATTTATTTATTTGGCTGTGCCAGGTCTTAGTTGCAGCAAGTGGAATCTAGTTACTGAACCAGGAATGGAACCCAAGCCCCCTGCATTGGAAGAATGGAGTCCTAGCCAACAGAAAATCAGGGAAGTCCTTTTTTTTTTTTTAAATTATAAATATCTTTAAAAAATTCATATATCAAAGGCCAACTGCCAGATAGGAAACCAAGAGTAACAACTGGTGATGATTATCGAGCACCGCTCACTTTATTTACATTTTCTCCCTTAACATTGACACTTTTATTTCCAATTTTAAAATTCTCCTCAGGGAGGGATCCCACTAATTTTATTTCTACCACTCCCTCTTATATTATTAAAAGGATAAAACAGAACAAATTAAACTGCCAAGAACATACGCAGGGCAAAGGCTGGGAGGTGAAATTGAAATCAGGTATCTAAGTTATTTCCTGTGTAAAAGATTTTATGATGAGTTTAACTTTTGTTAGTTACTACATACAGTTTCAGTAATATCTCAAACTTACTACCTAATTAAAACTTACTTTGATGAATTAACCAAATCAACTAAAAGCAGCCATCAGGAAATGAGAAACGGGGAAAAAAAAAAAATCACTGCCAGGGTATTTCCTCAAACAGTATGCTAGACCCACATATAATTCAGGGATGCACAGTCACAAAAGCAAATGATTGATGAGAATGATAGAGATAACGTCTTGCAATTTCTGTTTTGGTGTAAATCCTTTACGGTATAAGCAAAAGTGTTCGTGTGCATGCGCGTGTGTACCTGTGTGTGGGGGTGTGTGTATACACTGCCACCCCTATGCATACATCTCTGTAAACATCTCTACGTATACAGAGAGAAACTGGGAAGAGAAGGTGAGTTTATAGGCACATTTGAAAAGAAAAGCAGGGATGGACCTTACTTTCCACAAAATAATGTACTTGTGCTGGTGATGATTTTTCCACTTTCAGACCCAAAGCAAAATTTTTTAAATGTGTAATAATTTTGCCCTTGCTTTAAGAGTTTGCTGTTGAGATACCCTGGAAAGTTCCAGCTATCTTAATATTATAGAAGTACTACTGAAACATATGGTCTTTTTCAAATTAAAGAGACACAAATGTTCCAGGAAACATTTGGCCTGATTTTAACTCTCAGCTGAAGTTTTCTAAACAGCCATCCTCCAGGTGGTAGCACACAATATCCTGGGTGTGAGTCTAACTTAATGTGTCTGATCTACACATACCAAATAATGGGCTTATCTGTTTGGTTTACCTAAAAACACCTTCATGGCAATTTAAGTATCAACGTAAATTGTTATGCTAAAGAAGAGTTACTTTTCTTTTGAATGTGTTTCATGCTTTTAATTGGGCTTTCCCGGTGGCTCAGACTGTAAAGAATCTGCCTGCAGTGAGGAAGATCTGGGTTTGATCCTTGGGTTGGGAAGATCCCCTGGAGAAGTGAACAGGTACCCACTCCAGTATTCTGGCCTGGAGAATTCCATGGACAGAGGAGCTTGGCAGGCTACAGTCCATGTGGTCGCGAAGAGTCGGACACAACAGAGCGACTTTTGCTTCACTTCACTATGTTTTTAACACAAACTTTGATTGAAAGATGCTTTTATCTTATTATTTTGGAGAATAGACATCAAAAAAGGAGTAAATTTTATACTAAATAAAATTTTACTGACCATTCCCCACAAATATTTCAACTTTATAATTATACTCCGACTTTCCACATCATCTGCGTAAGCTCATTTTACTCATATACTACAAATTACAACTTTACATATCTAAAACCGTATTTTGACAACTTCTTTATATAAGGACATATACGTTAATGACACATTTACAGATGTATTTTTCTTCAAATCTGGAATGAAAATTGGCTTTTTAATGCCAGAAATATATCTTTAACTGTCTGAAAAATGAATGTAAATTGATTCCAATAGCTTTTAATTTTTTAAATATGTCCTCAGCTTGAAAAGTTTTATAAACAGTTAGGAATATTTTATTCCTGCATTCATTAATCAAGCTACAATGACAGTCTCAGTTCTGCTAGGTCCCCAAACCTGTCATTACAAAGATTACATACATTCAGCTCCCTGGTCCACCCCTAGGATCTGCCTTTAACCCTTCTCTCTGTCCCTGAGTGAGGCCTCCCTGGTAGCTCAATAATAAAGAATTCGCCTGCAATGCAGGAGTGGAGATGTGGGTTCGATCCCTGGGTCAGGAAAATCCTCTAGACGAGGAAATGGCAACCTATTCTAGTATTCTTGCCTGAGAAATCCCAAGGACAGAGGAGGCTGGCAGGTTGCATGAACAGAGGAGGCTGGCAGGTTACAGTCCACGTGTTGCAAGAGAGTCATACATGACTCAGCAAGTAAAAAACAACTGTCCCTGAAGGAGCCCCAGGGCAGGCTAAGCTTCTGCAACTACAGTCTTCCGTTCCAGCCACTTTGATGGCCACGATATCCTTAAATGAGTTCTTCTGTCCCATTTCTAGAACATCTGTTCTTTAATTATCAAACATGCACGGAGTGTCCGCTATTTCCCAGAGTCTGTACAAGGCATTGTAAAGAAATATAATAAACCTCTCTGACCTCAAGAAGCTGAGAAGCTAGTAAAGGAGGTTAGACATGTGAGCAGAAGTCCCTGCTCTGACGAGTGTTCAAGGCTAACCTCTGACACTCAGTCCAAGTTAACATTCTCTATCCAGGACTTAACCCCACCTGCTAGTTTGTGTTCTGTTTCAAAAGGGAAAGAACACTGTTACTACCTACCATCTGCTTAACCAGACTGTGCCCACATATTCCCACCAACTGGTGACCATGATGCCAGTCACTAATATTACCCAATTGAGAGCAGTTCATCCACCTTCCTGATGGCAAAACCACTCCATATTTGGGTCAGTTCTGATCTTTGATGACTTTCCCCCATCTTCCTCTACGGGCCTGCTACTGACAGTGAAAACATATTGATTCTTGGGAGAATGGCAGATCATATAATTACCAAGATCCAACTCATCTCAGATTTTCATAACCATGCATCTCATTCTGTGAACATACCATATTTTAAAAGAAATATGTACATCTCAATTAATTATTAATGAAAGTCATTTATTAAAGGAGTTCTTTAATTTACATAAATTTCTGTCATTGTACCCAATATAATAGGTACTATTATTAGCTTCATATTTAGATAAAGAGCTGTAGATGGGTTATGTAATTTGCCCAATACCAAATAATTTGCAAGCAATGGAGCTAGAATTCCAATTTTTGAAAGCCTTACCTCTAGTTTCCCCTGAGCCACTAAACCATGATACTTTTCCCAACAGCATTCATGACATCATGATTCAATCATAAAAGGTATGGATAGGCATAAGAGTTAGCATCAGAGTTTGAAGAAAGCATGAGTTTTTGCTCTGCGGTTGTTATCCTGTTGTTATTGCTATTGCTTGGTGGAAAGTGTGTATGTGTGTACATGTTCCTGTTTAGTTTTTCAGTCTTACAAACTTGGGTCTGAATTCTGACTCAATCACTTCTTAGTTGTGTGACCTTGAGAAAATTACATAATAGCATCAACAATTCAATAGCTATTTTCTATATGCTAGCCACTGTGCTGAGTGCCTGGCATACACTCTCATTAAATTAAATTTTCATAAAAAGACAAGGAGATAATATTACTCCTATTTCAGAGCAAGTGGGACTATGACTAAAAGAGGATAGTAAGTCACCTGTTCAAGGTCAAATAGCCAGTGATGATTGGCAGCCTAGACTGAATTGGGAGAGGGTTTAAAAAGGAGCACCTTAGTGGCACTAGGTCATAAAAAGGGATAGGACTGAATTTGGGAACTAGCACTCACTGCCAGAATTTACAATTAATAGGATCTCTGAGTGTGGACACTGGAGCCATATGTCCTGAGTTGGAATCCCTGGGTCCAGTTATGGTATCTTGAGCAGATTATTCAACTTCTCTTAGCCTGTTTCCTCATTTGTAAAGGTAAAGTAGTACTACACACTTCCAGGTGTTTCTGTGAAGAATAAATGAGATAATTATTGTAATGACTAGAAGTAGTAGGTAGTCAATAAATTACAATTAAAGACATATCTTAACCTTGAATAATCCAATAAGGTTTCATTTCCACACAACAAAAAGGATATTGAACAGTGTAAAACTCCCCTAAAGTATCAAAAATGTCAGTATCTGGGACCATCCATAGATCTGTCCTTTATTTTATTTGCTTGAACCAAGTTCAGCTCTGTTTTTTCCTTTCTTTTCTATACAGATATGTCTAACAAGACTGGGAACTTCGATTTATTAATTACAACTGAGGAAATATATCATAAAAGGCTTATGTACATTTGACATTTCTCAGTGTCGATTATAAATGTTCTGCTCATAGCCCAAGAGTCAGCACAACTCTCATACTCTCCAAGAAGGCACAAGGAATAGATGGGAAATAGTGTAAATACTCAGGGATCATTATGATTGGGATTAAACAGACCTTAGTTTTTGAACTAGCCTAAGACTTTTAAGACTTTCAGTGAATACGTACTTCATACTTTTTTGTAAAGTAAGCGTTATAAGTTTCTGTTGCAAAATACTCTAGCACTTAAGTATTTTTCAAATTGAACCTTCTTAAAGGAGAATTCAGAGTTTATATTCTTAGTTTTGCACACATTTTTCCCCTAGGTCTGTCTTGGATAGTGAGCATCTTGGAAAAGGACTGGATTACAATTATACTTCCCCAAGAATCATAGTAAAGGAGCCTACGCAAGGTCCTATTAAGTGATGATACTGTGTGTGTGTGTGTGCCCAGTCATGTCCAACTCTTTGTGACCCCATGGACGGCCAGGCTCCTCTGTCCATGGGATTCTTCAGGCAAGAATTCTGGAGTGGGTTGCCATGCCCTCTATCGGGGGGTCTTCCTGACTCAGGGATCAAACCCATCTCTCCTGCGTCAGCAGGTATATTCTTTACCACTGAGGCACCTGGTAAGCCCCAAGTGCTGAGAGCAGTGTGGTGAAATCAGGGGGAAAACTGAATTTTGAAGTAATAATTTCAAGTCAGGCAACCAGAATGCATTTAATTAATAAATATATCAAATAATTTCACACAAATACAATTACTGTATTAAAGAGAATGAGTATTCTCCCACCTTTATGATACCATAAATAGATATCTTGAAAGTTGCAAACTGAATAATTTTTTTTCATTTTGGAAACAATCGAAGTCAATTAAAATTTCTGCTTAGAAACAGAAAATATACTGCCTACAGTTGCATATAGGTCTGATCTTTTCAACTTTAAGAATTGAAATTTTTGGAAGATTGTCAAATTTACAGGATCATAAACTGAAATAAATGGGATGGCAGAAGTTCTACACTCTCATTAAACAAAAATATTTCAATGATTTCTTTCCAATGTGCTTTTCAAACTCTTCCACTCTCATTAAACAAAAATATTTCAATGATTTCTTTCCAATGTGCTTTTCAAACTCTTAATATAATGAAAGCCACACTAAACAAGACAGAAATAAAAAAGAAATTCTAAAGGCCCCAATCATGCTACACTGGAGAAGTGAAACCAGGTTTATGAGCCATGCTCAGAAACTCTAAATACTGAAGAATATCTCTTCTAATCCTAGAATCCATTCGTTGCTCTGCCGACATTGCTCTGGCCCTTCAAATGTACTGCAACTTTAAGAAACAGAATCACATACAAACAAGTGCACTGGTTAGAATTCAGTGACTTGAATTCTGGTCTTGTCTCTGAGCTTAAGAAATTATGAATTATTGGTCCTCTGTTTCCTTATCTCCAAAATAGTCATTCTATAATTTGTTCAATTTATTTATTATTTATTCTATTCAGCTAACTGCTAAGATCTTAATAACACCACTTATTTGGGATATCTTGTACCTTTTCTATATGCCTTAAAAAAGCAACCACTAAATTCTAAATATTACTATATTGTGTCCTGCTTACATGCAGTTACTTTCTGCATAAAACATTAAATACAATGAACATCACTAATTGATTATGTTCCACTAAAAATGCTTTTAAAGTAATTTTAAAATTGTAAGAACATTTTACAAATGGCCATAAGTACAATCTATCAGTCTGTCTTCACTTAATTAAATAATTTTAAAATTTTATACATATATAATTTTATATGTATATTGTTTCATTTCTTGTCCCAGTAGAATATAAGTATTCTAGATAATAAAACAGAAAAAAGCATTCTACAAGCCTACTTGAGAATAATGCAAACTCCTAACTTCTATGGTGCCATACATTTTTTAAAACTGTAAACTCATTATAAATGTTTAGAATCAAAGCATTAAAATTTCCCTTTTCTGTTTTTACATGTGAAATCAATTACTCAATTAGATGCACTGAAAGACAGCAGAACATTCCATTTGCTTATGCTTCAAAAGTCTAGAGGGAATAAAACTTGAATTCGATTGTAAATAAAATATTTGGTTGAACATTTTTTTAGTTTTAAAAATACACATGCTAAAATAAGCACCATCAAAGCTAAGTCTTCTATTTCATTTTGTACAGCTATTGGTCAACACTTCTTTTTCATTTTTAAAATCTGTTACATTTTTGGTTATTGAGATGAAAGTGTTTCAGTGTGACAGTAAGCTAATAATAGCCTTGATTCCAACTACAGGGAATCAATTAAGAGATTAAGTCCTTATTGAGAAGAAAACAAAGGGAGGAAAAAAGAAGGCATGAATTGATAGTAAGGCCGCCAACGATCTCATATTAGAAGTGTCTTAATAACACTTTCCAGAATAATGTCCATGAATAGAGGCAAAATAAAGAATAAAGTTTATAAATAAGTAACAGTTGCCAAAAAAGCTATAATGCTGAAGGGATGATTTGTGCCATTCACTCCAACATACTGCTGTGCTCTCTCCCATCCCTCACACACCCCCACAAGTATTCTGAATCCAGAATTTTACATGTAAATGGAGCAAAATCTTCCCCCAAGAAATAGAGGCAGGAAAATAATCTCTTAAAAAAAAAAAAAAAACGAAATTAAATTCTAAAAGAAAAGAGACTGCTACATTTAGAACAACAAGCAGTAATTTTTGACAAAGGACAATAATGCATCCTGGCACTACCATGAACTGAGCTGCCCTTCTCATTCCTTCTGAATTAACTGTGGACTTTGGAATTTGAGTTTGAAAAATGTGAGGAAATAACCATTTCATGTTTCTGGGTTTCAACATGAATGGAGAGGTAAATAAAATACAGGCATTTGAAAAATAGACACTTTCTATTTTATTTTTAACTGTTTCCACTCTCAACAAGATCCTCTGACAAGATACACAAAGCCAAACGGTCCTTCACAAGTTCCACTTCAAATGATGGAAAAAGTATTTTTTAAAAAACTATTCAGCGTCAAGTTTAATCTAAATAAAATCAAACAGAAATGTGACTATCACACCAAATTCCTAAAAGAAGTGTTTTTTACTTTGTTTCTATCATCAGATACAGAGCTGCCCAAGGATAGCCTACCTATGGAGTCTACATTAAGTCAACGGCTGTAGGTTGTTTTAGCATCTAGAGCAGCTTCCTGGAGAAATCGGAATCTTACCTTTACACATCTTCTGCAGAGGTTTCTTGGTGCTTTGAAAACTCCTGAGGTCTATGTCAAACGGCCATTCTCTTGCTCCCAGGGTCTTAGGGGCTTGGAGAGATCCCAACACCTGCTGCTACCACTGAGTGTCGAGGCTAGGAAAGCTTGAGGGTTTGGACAGCAGGATCACTGAGCCGCAGCCAAAGCTTGGGAAGCCTTAACAACTGAAAGCGGGTGTAGAGGGCAACGTGGTACCCAGCACAGGGCGCTCAATTGTAGCAGCAGGGGGAGGAATATTCCCGCCCTCACAGGGGTTCAGAGGCAGCCATCGGGGAACCCAAGGGTCTGTAAGTGGACAGGGCCAAGGAAGTGGAGAATGACCACACAGCACAAGACCTTAAGGGGACAAGGGAATGGGAACAACTAGCACAGAGCTCAAGAAGCGCTTGAAAAGAATCACCAAAATTCACCAACAGAACATAAAAAGCGATGGCGAAGTGCAACGAAATACACGAAGATAGGCCATTCTAGCATCCCACATACAGCCAAAAACACAGCTGAGGGGGGAGATGGAGCTCTAGTTCTAGAAAGAAAAGTAAGGAAGACACATTATAGTATGTCTACTGGCGTTGAGGATAAAAATCTAGTAAGTGGCATAAAATTCCTAAATCACATTATTGTAACATTTATATTAAGATAAGGGAATTTACAAATACAAAAAAAAGTCACAGGGTGCTGATCCACAAGACTACAGAGATTAAAAGGCAAAGTTATCCACTATGAGAGGAGAAAATGAGAAGACAGAAAGAAGGTTAAACCCAGTTGATTTTTTAAATTGAGAAACCATTAAAACTGCTTTTTAAATACAACATGTTTCATCAAACACACCACCTTCTATTATGATCAGATGACGGGAGACTGAAGGAATTCAATGAGATAAGAAGAATAAAAAGAAAAAGAAGTGAACAAAGAGTGTTCAGAGATGAGGCAGAGATGGAAAAAAGAGAAAAGAGAGGAGGCAGAAAGAAAAACGAGCTTAACTCAGTAGTTTTTAATGCTTTGTCAGATAACTACTCACTGAGATTCTCCTAAATTTGGCCTTCACAATATTCTATTTTCCATGGAGACACCTATAGCTTGTTAACCACTATTCACAGCTCTGCAACTGCTCACAAACCTTCAGGAACTTATCTTGAGGAGCCAAGTGAATGTTAAATATTAAACAGTTACAGGAGATAGACCCTAAGACAATTTTGCTTTAATGAGCTGGATAAAATCAAGCTAGAGACTAAATATAAACTCTGATAGAACTTTAATAATCCCTAATATGAATCAAAATTAAAACGATCAGACTCATTTAGGAACTGTCACTGTTTCAAGATGAGAAGCAAATTAACCATGCATAATATTTTATATTGTTTTAGAATTAAATGAAAAGAAATACTACTGCCTAATGGAAGTTCTGTGTGTGTAATCTTGACTTTGGGTATTTGCTTTTATATATACATATGTGTGTGTGTGTGTATATATATATATATATATATTTATATGAGTCCAAGTTAACTAGAAGAGTAATAATAATCTATTTACTTGGTGTCAAATAACTCAAATATTGTGTGTTGGGAAAGGCTGACTTCTATCCCCAGTCTCATATACATGTGGTTATGTCATATATATTATGTTAATAACATGCAATAAAAGCAGCACTTGCTTGGGTAAAACTTATGTCCAGTAAGTCACTAAGGGTCAGATATTTTTGTAAAATGAAATAATCCTTATACTACAAAATAGTAAGTACTGCCCAGGCAGCTAGTATTTTAAATTTGAGAGAATTGAGATTGTGTAAGAGGATGAGGAATATGAATTTCCCTTTTAAAATACTTTTATTGTATAAACAGTGCCTAAGTGGAGACAGATGTTTGTTTGAACTAAAGCTTAATTTTTTAAGACACAATCATGTCAATATGATAGGTTTGCATAAGAAAAGATGAAGTGAGTCCCTATGGTGGAAACCAAATGGAAGCTGACTTTTTTTCAATGTAGTAAGTCTGACTTTAAATAAAATATTTAAAAATCAATTACAGTTTGTTTTCTGACCTCTTTTCTCAATCCCTCTCAAGAAAATCAATTTCAATCATCTAAACAACAAAAACTAAAACATACAAATAAAAAATGTGGAAGAGAAGACAAGAAACGGAATTAATGTTGCCAATTAAAATAGTACAGTCCATTCAATTATAAGCTCTTCAGACTTCAGAATACTGTGTCAGGATTGTCAGTGAAAATAGAAAAATTGGTAGTGGCTTTTTAAAAATAAACATGATATTGCTACTAAAGTATCTTCCTAAAAGTAGTATAATTAGATAATCTAAACCAAAGTTTGTTTCCCTACTGTTAAGCATCACAAAGGAAGAAATTGTTGACAAGGGTGCTTACAATTGTATTCCTGCACCTCATTAACCTGCGAACATAGTAGGTGTAGTGTGTGTGTGCTAGTTACTCAGTCGGTGACAACTCTTTGTGACCCCATGGCCTGCAGCCCACCAGGCTCCTCCATCCATGGAATTCTCCAGGCAAGAATACTGGAGTAGGCAGCTAGTTCCCTCAGTAGAAATTCCACATTTTTAATTCTATATTCTATTCTACTCAATACACATTTATTGGCTGAATAGTCCCGCCACATGTGAAAAGGCACTTCTCAAAAAGCATAGATGATGGGGGAGTGGCAGTTATGGTCAAATAGAGTTCTTAAAAATGGAAATGACATTAAAATCATGGCTTGTCATGGCCTTTACTATGCTCTGAGTAAACTCCTAAATTTGATTGTCAAAGTTTTTTATTAAATACCTATTAATCATAGATTAATTATTCTGGAAAAACATGGTCTACACGTCTATGAAAAACTTGATATTTCTGTATCTTCCAATCTTTTCATGAAAGATACAGGTAAACTATTAATTGGCATATATTCCCTTCTGATATAAATTATAAGATGGAAGAGATACATATGTATTTCAAATCTCATAGTAGGATTATCAAAAATTGTAATAGAGGGGGGATTATAATAGCAGAGGGGATTATCCTTTCCCCTCTGCTTTGGAGAAAGGAAATTTTAGGGTGAGAAAATTTCAGAGTGAGAAAAACTGAGATGAGAAGTGAAGTTGCTTAGTCGTGTGAGACTCTGCTATCCCATGGGCTGTACAGCCTAGCAGGTGCCTCAGCCCATGGAATTTTCCAGGCAGGAGCTCTGGAGTGGGTTAGCTCATTCAAAGTATTCATTTTACCAATCAAGAAACTCACTCAAGGGAACTATCTTATATTGGCAATTAAATACATTAGCAATGAAATTTCTTTATTGCTAATGTCAAAGATTCATCCTGAGCAACGAAATTTCTTTATTGCTCATGTCAAAGATTTATCCTGAGCAACTATCTGACTAATATGAACAGTATCTTACTAATTTCCTTACATAATTATCTTGAATTGAAAAGAATATTCCTGACAAGAATTATATGTAATATATAGTCTCTTAATTTAAAATTCTATATTCTTATTGTGTTGCAAAAAGGAGTAGCTCATTTATATTTGAAAGGAAAAATAATTTCTTTCATATACTGAAAAGTTATTTAAAAAAAAAATCACTGTGGGTCAAGTGAAAAACAAGAATGAAGATTAAATAGGGCCTAAGAAATAACATCTACTCCATATACTGAGACAGCTAACAAACTTCAGGATTAGAACTTTCAAGTGGTCAAGCTGGGAATATATATGAATTTTATTAATGGAACATATATGGTATCATGGATCAGGTCACCAGTGTTAAAACTATGATTTCTTTCTAAAACAAAGTTCTGAGATTCAGACTATAGATGCCATTTTCCCAGGGACGCCACCTCAGTCCTCAAGAGAGCGGGTCTGCCCAAAAGGTATCTTAGTAAACTGGCTCCCCACTTGCCTTATTCACTCACCAGCATCCATTAGCCAATTCCATGCTTTATCTTCAATAGATAAGATACTGCTTCTTCTTGCCATGGTGCCATGAAAAGGATCCAGGAGGTTCCCTTAAACAACATTTCCTGAGTGACTAGGGCAGCACCAAGAGTAAAGGATATGCCAGGTCAGCCACTTGTCCTTCCCAGCAATATTAGCAGCAGCAGCAGCAGCAGAAGCTGGAGCAGACCATTTAGACCCGACTCCTTGCAGGATGCTAGCCAAAGCATTCTTGTTTACTCTACACCTAGATAGAGTTTGCCCGTATGTTTGCGCCTTCCCCACAGAGTGTCAAAACAGGTGTTTTCCTGTGATTGTGCTTAAAATCTGCTCCCCAAACAAGGTGATAAATATACTTTTACTATGAAATTCCACATTTTTAATTCTATGGAAAACACAGTCTTAAAAATTTACTTTATCATAAAGAAGACTTGATGAATCTTTGTTAAATTTTTGTTTACTTTTCCCACTCCTAAGAAGCAGGTACTTTGCCCTAACATTTCCTGTTAATGAAAAAAAGGATGTTACCATATGAAATGAATGTCATCATGCAACTTTGGTCATTTCTTTCATAATACTCTATTTGCCTTTCTGGCATAAAATTACATTTTACAAACGCTTATGTTTTCATAATCTTTACAACACTCCCGACAGATGGGGAAATATCAGGACTCATGAACTTTGTTTTACAGAAGAAGCAATGTCTTCTCTGCTTCTCTCTTTCATTCCCATTTTTATGTTATTGATGAGTTGCTTTTCCTCCCAGTGGCACTCAACTTAATGAGTGGTTAGAATATGTCTGGACATAGAAGGTAAATCACTAACAAAACATTTACTTTATTTAACTAATTTATCCAGAGCTCAAATCTCACAGGTTAAAAAAAAAAAAAAAATTAAGATTTTTTAAAAAATCTAAATAGTCTAACAAAGGGTAAGTGAAAAACACATTACTATTACTCTCCTAATAAGTAAATGTTATTTACTTATTAGAAAATAATTATAAACACCAACACATTTATTCTCTGCATAATAAATAACAATAATTCTCATTAGCAAAACTGAAACCCTACATACACAGATTCTGATGTGTGAAACCTGTATGAAACCCTACATACACAGATACATACATGTTGCTCATGTATCAATACTTCACATGTTCACTTAAACATCAAAGTAAAAATCAGAACAGTAATTAACACATACCACATACCCAAGAAGTGCCAGGCACTCATTACTTTACATGTGTTATTCCATTTAATCTTCACAGCAACAAAATCAGATATTATTACTGCCCCATTTTGCAAATGAGAAAACTGAGGCTCAGTCAAGTTATGTCACATGTTTAAGGTCACAGGGCTCAAAAATGATCACTGAATCCAGGTTACACATCGTTCCAGGCCTGGAGCTCTTAAACATGTTGTGAAAACTGCAGTATCAGTTCTGGTTTACAAAGTTTAGGTAAACAGATCATATGCATATGGTACTTATTGTGTGCCCTAGAATTTCGTAAGTCCTCTACTTCTTCAAGATTCAAAACAACTCAATAAGGTAAATATGTTCCTATTTAAGGGGGTAAGAATGTTAAGGACATTGCCAAAGGTCATAGGAATTGTAAACAGCAAATGTAAACTTTGGATTCAGGGAATGTAGTTCCTGAAGTGGTTTTGTGCCTACGCCTACCCTCTATTGCCTCCTGAAAGCTGATTACATGTTAGATTCTTAAATAAAGGAGATAAGAAATGTCAGCTCTGGCCAGAACCCTGGTGGAGAAGGATCATCTACCCCTGCTCCTTTTCAAAAACATAGGTATGAAGTACATAATGTCATATACCCTGGTGACTCAGATGGTAAAGAATCTGCCTGCAATGCAGGAGACCCAGGTTCGATCCCTGGGTCGGGAAGATCCCCTGGAGAAGAGAATGGCTACCCAATCCAGTATTCTTGACTGGAGAAATCCATGGCAGAGGAGCCTGGCAGGCTACAGCCCACAGGGTCGCAAAGAGTTGGACATGACTGAGCAACTAACAAGTAGATAAGCTTACACAATACACAATTCTATCATTTTTCTTAATGATGCTTACTAATTTAAGGAATTTACAAATGTTTTATTCTCAGATTTTAAAAAGGACAAACTCAGTTTCATACTTTATTCCAATGTATCATATCTTCAGAGGCAATAACAGAGTAGTAACATTATTATCCTCACAGTGTCAGTCATTCTTTTTGGGGGGATTACCACTGCTGAGAGTCATATTTATTTTTATTCCCATCGTTGGCAAATAAATGTGATCATGTGTAGGGCCAAGACAATAACTGTGAGCTCAGAGAAAGCTTCACAAATCCAAGGTTCATCCCTTGAGACCCCGGCTGCAACCAACCTTAGACCAGGATACTTCCTTGAATATTCAGCAGCTGAAATGACCTTCTTTGAATTAGCTCTTAAGGACACAAAGCCATCTGGGGAATGTCAGACAGCTCAAATCAAGCATCTAGGGAGCCATGTGTAAGTCTGAGAAACCAATAAGAATACTGAGACCAAGCAATTAATTTGGCAGCAAGTCTAACTCTCTGGACAAATTTTGGCCAACTTTAGCTTTTTATGGCTTTAACCTGATATAAATTACCATAAGAATCCATGAAAACTTCAGAGAGAAAATATACTTATGGTAAAGGTATCTACCCTCTGTCAGAATTTAGCCACCAGCTGTAAGCAATGCAGCCATTTGGTGGCATTTAGCAGGAAGAAATTTACATACCCATGTGGCACAGCCTGGGGTGATGCATTAGAGCCTACTTACTCTCAATTATTTTTACAATCAAAAGTTTCCACAGAAGGAAGACGACAATTCTTTACCATATTTCTAGACAACTACCTTCTCTGCAGAAATCCTTAGGAATTGCAAGTATAGACTGTGTCCACATAAGCTTGATTTTTCTCTTTGCTGACAAAAAGATTTAAACTTATCTCAATGTCCAATGTTAACACTGAATTAAAACAAGTTATTCAAGATTTTTAGAAATAGATTCTGGAATTTTTTGGGGTGGGAAAAAATAAAATAATTCCATGGGCTTTTAAGTAAGACAGAACATAACAAAGGATCTTATGACTTTGGCACTACTGAGTGACAGACTAGGAAGATCATGACTCACTGATGCAGTCATCTGAATTTCATATGAATATACACAAATATATTTTACATATATTTATAGTCATTCTGAATCTTTGTCTTATCTATTGAAGTTACAGTTCTTACTTCTTGCCGTCAGTGATTACAATTAAAAACTTAGAAATATGATTCTGATCATTTTAACACACTTTACTTTTAGAAAGGTGTCAGACAATAAATATATGTTTGTGGATGACTAAATTAATAGCTTCTTACTCATCAACTCCTACTAGGTCGACTCTTTTATTTAATTCTGTGAACTTGGCTTTATCTGCAAAGAAATATATTAATAAGCACCAACTCTAGCCCGTACACAGATCAAAACAGGAAAAGCTGCAGTGAGCTTCCCAGCTTCTTCTGGAAATTAAACAACGTACCAACTAGAATCAATCCTTAACTAACACAAGTCAGCTAGATATGTACTGGTGACCTAAAAGTGAAAAGCTTTAATTGCACATTACAAATTTCTGAGTCATTTTGTCCTCACAACTTTTTAAGCTTGAAATAAACCTAAATGCTGGCTAAAGAAAATCTCCAAGTATGATTTAGTGTTTCCAAACCAGGAAAAGGAAGGACTTTCAGTGTTTGAGATAAGGTTTGTTTTCTGTAGCTGGGAAAATAAACATTTCCTACGAAATTATGCCTGTGAGGCTGGGTGTGTGTGTTTATGGAAAGAGTGTCTGTCTGCATGTGAATAAGGTTAGAAAGGGGGAGAAAGCGAGAGAGAGAGAAAGAGAGAGAACTTTTTAGTAGTATTTGGCGTTTGTGCAAACTAGTTATTCTGGGCTGGAATCACACTTTATCTCAGGAAGTGTGTGTACCTGAGTCATGAAAGCATTGCAACTTATCATAAAATCAACAGGAAATGCTTACCTGACTACATATCATATTTCTATAAATGAAGTGATATAGAATATGTCCCACGTGGTTACCTAAAACAACAGTAGTCTTGGGTCTCTAAAGTTACATTAGTTAGATAACCTTTTAAAATTTGATATCTTTATTTCAATATACATAAGCCACTTTCTGCATTTATATTTTTTCTAAATAGATGAATACACAAATTTTGTCCTGATGCTGTGATTATGTAACCTTAGAGATATCTACTTTCTTGAAAACTACTTTTTATGTAATTTACTGTTTACTGTAGTTACTGAGGGATGACCAACAGAAGTAACAGTTTTATATGTCAAGTAAGGATACATATGTAACCTAGCATATGACATTTTAAGCATCAAGGCATCAATAAGAACTTCTACTACAATGATTCATCTTCCCATGTTGGTTAGTTGGAAATATGTCATACAAGCCTGTGTTTCAATATCTGGATATCGGATTAAAAGTAGAAAGACAAAATGCCACTTCCAGGTCTGTGTCTACCAGTTCATTTAATCCTTATTACACACCTTGGAGGCAGATATATTATTATTACCCTTTGACAGATGAGAACATTCAGAGAGATTGGAAAATGTGTCCAGCAAAACCTGTTCCCTAACAGAAATGAAGGATTAATAGGATTCTACCAACACACATACCACTTGTGATGTTAACTTTCTTGTTTTCTGTTATAGGGACTGTTACACATATATACTTCATCTGATATATAGAGTTAAATTTATATTTTTGAGAATTTATAGAAACAGTTCTTGAAGTATTTGGAGATTGTTAACTCTTCTGTTGTCAGATACGTAAACAATAAGTGAAACTCATTTCAAACCAAGTAGCACACTTATTTTAAGATATCCAGAATGTTTTTGTTTTACCTAACACTTGAAAACAGTAGAATGTTCGCCTGTTTTAAAAGAAATCCGTTTTCTTTATGTACTTGAACATTGCTATGTGACTTAAGCCAGGTCAGTTTGGCCAAGGAGTAAATATCGCTCTTTTATTTCAACATCATTTCTTTTATTTCTCTGAATCCGTAACAGAAAAATGTCTCCATTTTATTTTTGTTTGTTATTGACATAAACATTATATGTTGTAACTAAATTTGACCAGTATTATTCCTTTTTTTGAAAGTCCAGTTCTGTCCTGTAATGAACTCCTGTCTGTCTGTTAGCACTGGTACTTCCAGTTCCCCCTTCCTGTTTAAAATACTTTTTCCCCCATTCCCCACCTTTTTTTCCTTCCAGAAATGACTAATCTTCCTGTTATTCTTCTCTCTCAATTTTCCCCCTGGCATTCTTTTTGTGCTGCATAACATTTACTTTTCACCAACTCCTTTTAGAAGTTTACTACTGTATCCTTGACATTAGCCTTCCGGTTTTCAACAGATTCAAACAGTCAATATTTATGGATGAGTACACTTTTGGGTCAACTTTCATGCTATTTAGATTAAGCAATTTCCTCAAGTCAAAAATACAGCTATTGTTTCCATTGACATAATATAAATATCAATTCTTATCTTCAAAGTTAAATTCAGCTTAATCCTCAGTTACCAGATACCACAATTAAAGGGTTTAGTTTTTTGTCTCTCAAATTTCTTGATAAGGTGCTAGCAAAGCAAACCTAATACTACTGCTTTTAAACATCTCTTACCTCTCAGCACTTCTCTGCAACATCATACATCATAAAACATGTTAGCACAGACTTAAAAGCCAACTGTAAAATTTCTCTATCTTCCTGATTTTCAATTGCAAAAAAGTATTTTCAACGATATTCCAGGAATCTGCCTTTTACTCGAATTTCAATTAATCATAAAGCTATTTCATACTATCCGAACATGAATAAAAGAGTTTCTATTCCAGAGAAAATATCTGAGAAGACTTTGGAATTACAATGGTTATTTAAATAATACCCAAAATTTACAACATTAACAGCACATGTCTAGCAAAACAATATAAATTATAACCTCAGATTTGCAGAATACATTTTTCTGGTGAATTTAACATGATATTGTGTTTGCTATCTCCTAAACACAAATCCAGCAGATGTTGGCAATTTGATCTCTGGTTCCTCTGCCTTTTCTAAAACCAGCTTGAACAACTGGAAGTTCACGGTTGAAGTATTGCTGAAGCCTGGCTTCGAGAATTTTGAGCATTACTTTACTAGCGTGTGCTGCTGCTGCTGCTAAGTCCCGTCAGTCGTGTCCGACTCTGTGCGACCCCATAGACGGCAGCCCACAAGGCTCCCCTGTCCCTGGGATTCTCCAGGCAAGAACACTGGAGTGGGTTGCCATTTCCTTCTCCAATGTAAGAAGGTGAAAAGTGAAAGTGAAGTCGCTCAGTCGTGTCCGACTCTTAGCAACCCCATGGACCGTGGCCCACCAGGCTCCTCTGTCCGTGGGATTCTCCAGGCAAGAGTGCTGGAGTGGGGTGCCATTGCCTTCTCCTACTAGCGTGTGAGATGAGTGCAATTGTGCCGTCAAGAGATGGAATACCAGACCACCTGACCTGCCTCTTGAGAAACCTATGTGCGGGTCAGGAAGCAACAGTTAGAACTGGACATGGAACAACAGACTGGTTCCAAATAGGAAAAGCAGTATGTCAAGGCTGTATATTGTCACCCTGATTATTTAACTTCTCTGCAGAGTACATCATGAGAAACGTTGGACTGGAAGAAGCACAAGCTGGAATCCAGATTGCTGGGAGAAATATCAATAACCTCAGATATGCAGATGATACCACCCTTATGGCAGAAAGTGAAGAGGTACTAAAAAGCCTCTTGATGAAAGTGAAAGAGGAGAGTGAAAAAGTTGGCTTAAAACTCAACATTCAGAAAACTAAGATATGGCATCTGGTCCCATCACTTCATGGGAAATAGATGGGGAAACAGTGGAAACAGTGTCAGGCTTATTTTGAGGGGCTCCAAAATCACTGTAGATGGTGACTGCAGCCATGAAATTAAAAGACGCTTACTCCTTGGAAGGAAAGTTATGACCAACCTAGATAGCATATTGAAAAGCAGAGACATTACTGTGCCAACAAAGGTCCATCTAGTCAAGGCTAAGGTTTTTCCAGTGGTCATGTATGGATGTGAGAGTTGGACTGTGAAGAAAGCTGAGCATCGAAGAATTGATGCTTTTGAACTGTGGTGTTGGAGAAGACTCTTGAGAGTCCCTTGGACTGCAAGGAGATCCAACCAGTCCATCCTAAAGGAGATCAGTCCTGGGTGTTCATTGGAAGGACTGATACTGAAGCTGAAACTCCAATCCTTTGGCCACCTCATGTGAAGAGTTGACTCATTGGAAAAGACTCTGATGTTGGGAGGGATTAGGGGCAGGAGAAGAAGGCGACGACAGAGGATGAGATGGCTGGATGACATCACCGACTCGATGGACATGAGTTTGGGTAAACTCCGGGAGTTGGTGATGGACAGGGAGGCCTGGCGTGCTGCAATTCATGGGGTTGCAAAGAGTGAGACATGACTGAGTGACTGAACTGAACTGAACTGAACTGAAACACAAATCCTGTAGAGAAAGGAGGGTCTTACTAGTACCATTTACACTGGCTATTCATACAAGACGTTCACAAAGATTTAGATACATGTTTTCTAAAATCCAAAACACCTTAAAAAAAATCCTGACAAAACATATTTTAATTATAGGAGATAAAGACATCCATAAAATGTCACCCTCGGTTCCTGAAAAACGGAAGTCAAACTAAGTTCAAATACTTGCTTATGTTAAGACAGCACAGGATCTTAAGCATTAATTTTTGTCTTTTGTCTTATGGAGGTCTCATTATTCCCTCTTCTTACCTTTCCAAATAATAAAAATTAAAACTTCCTCATCTGTCACATAGAGTGCCCAATATGCAGATACTTAATTTTTCTTTGGGTCAGCAGTAACAACTTTCAAATCTCTTTACTGTTTTTATTTCAGAGACTAGGGCCAGGGTCTCTAAAATCAACTAAAAATATTGTTTGTTAAAAATGTTTAATACAGGACACCAAATATGAGAGTAAGCAAAAACAGATTCATAGACACATTTGTTTTTTTTTTAATCACATCATATTATGAATAGGAAACAAACCCAAACTATATATTCTGTGAAAAAGGTGGGCCAGTGTCTACATCCTAAGTAGCTAGCCTAACCAGGTGCTTACCAAAAAAAAAAGATGAGCAACAAATAACTTTTGAGACAACAGACTCAATCAGATAGCAGTATATTTACAGTAAACAAAAAGAAAGGAAAGGGAACTTTCCATGAGAAGTAATGTTATCAAAATGCATTCATCCAAAAAAAAAAAAAAATTCAAAGAATTTCCCTAAGGGAAATTTTGTAAAAATGTGTTAGAATACTTTGACTATATCTATAACTGTATTTCGCTTTATTATTAGAAGTTAATGTCTGATTCTGAATATTGGTAAACAAAAAATCATGCATTTCTCCATCTTTTGCTACTGCTGCTATTAAGCCACTTCAGTTGTGTCCGACTCTGTGTGACCCCACAGATGGCGGCCCACCAGGCTCCTCCATCCCTGGGATTTTCCAGGCAAGAACACTGGAGTGGGTTGCCATTTCCTTCTCCAACACATGCTAAGTCGCTTCAGTCGTGTCCGACTCCATGCGACCCTATGGACAGCAGCCCACCAGCTCCTCTGTCCATAGGATTCTCTAGGCAAGAATACTGGAGTGGGTTGCCATTTCCTTCTCCTTCATCTTTTGCTATAAATTGTATTATGGAACTGCCAATTAGATACTATGGAAAAGCCCTTCATAGAAAAATTTCAGGTAATAAATGCAGCAAGAATAATATAATTAAAAGTCACTGCTTTACAATCCCTAACAAAATCATGGTGCTATGAAAATGCTCAGCAGTGGAGTGAAAACACTGGATCCAGATCTGACGGAGAACTTTATAGGAACTGGCCCAAGTTCACCTGAACTTACTGATAGATTTCAACATCATTAAAAGTGGAGAGAAATGAATTTATTCCCTCCTGATGGGATGCAACTGGAAGTACACAGCACCAGGTGGGAAATATTCTCACCAAATAATAAGCAGTAGCATTAAAATCACATTCAATTCTAGTTTTAATTTCTAGTCTACAGAAAATAAGGGTGAAGGGAGAACAAGCTAAATGATACTACTGGGAAGCAATTAGCTAAATTCAGAATCTCAAATATTCTCTAGGACAATGACCTGATTTTTCTCAACAAATAAAGCATGAAGGGGAAAAGGAGCAGGAATTATCGTAGATGAAAAGAATCTTGAAAGACATAAAATCCAGATAGGTATTTTTTAGATGGTCATCTGAGTGATCTATTTGTAAAAAGATTTGTTGTGATAATTGGGAAAATATTGAATGTGAACTGGGAATTCAGTGATACAATGAAATTATTATCAATATTGATAGATTCGTAAATGTTATATTTAAAACAAGTTATTAATACATAAAGTTCCTACATACATATAAGTAAACTGATAAGAATGTCTGAGATTTGTTTTAAAAGATATCAGGGGAACAAATAAAAAGACGCCAGGGACAAAAGGTACCTGAAAGGTAATGAATGAAACAAGACAGACAAAGTATTCACAAAATGTTCACATGGATGCATGTGTACAAAATGCTGATTGATATATACACAGGAGGTGTTACAATATTTCTCTAATTCTGTATATGCTTAAATATCACTATAAATTTTTTTTGTTTTTGTGTTTTTTTTAATTTTTTAAATTTTTATTTTTTTTAATTGGAGGATAATACCATAGTAATTTCTTAAAGCTTCCCAAAGAAGGGAAAGAAAATGAAAACAAAGTATTGCCTTTAAGAATAACCAAACCTTCTTCTGTATTTCTGATTCAGAAATAGAACAAAAGCAAAACATGGTTGACAGACTGACCTAACTCAATTCATTTATATTTGGGAACATAAAAATCTGTATCTGTAACAGGGAAATAAATGACCTTTCCTACTTCAGGAAAATGTATATATGAAAATAAATTATAAACTTAATTTGCATCCATGGGGTCACAAAGAGTCAGACACAACTGAGTGACTTTCACTTTCAAACAAATATAGATATCATTATAAAATGCTTTCTTGTTCACCTTCATGTCACATGGGTATACTATCATCTCTTCAACCAAGTAATAAGGCCTTTAGGAGCAAAGTCTCGTATTCCTTCAACCAACAACCATTCAGACATTCTTTTCGATGGAGTCTACTATGTAACAAGTATTTCACTAAGAGACAAAAATACGAAGGTGGTAGGTTACATGTCATGCACTGAAATCCAGAGAGGGAGGAAGATGCATGTAATTAGAATTCATGTGCCGAAGACAGTGATGGAGATATGAACTGGGTGCATTACAGAAACAAGAAGGCAGGACAAAAGCATGACCAGGGCGGGTTTGAGGAGAAGCTTCTTAGAAGAGGTCATGTATAAACTAAATCTAAGTATGAAGAAAGTTTGCAAAACTCATACAGGGAGAAAAAAGCTCTAAGAAGAAAAACAGAAAAAAAAGAGAAGACATTAGGTTGGGACAGCAAAAAAGGAAGGCTTTTAACCCTAGAGCACTAAGCTAATACTCATGGTTAGAGGCACTGAGTCTCGATCAATGACCCACTGAACTAAGCAAAATATTAAGTACTTAGTAAAAAATCAATAAATACCTATTAATTAGAAAGGTAAATAGTAATACTACTTGTGTGTTCATTGTACATGAAGCATTTTGCTATTAGACTGAGAAAAGTATATTTCTTATTCAACATCATATCCATCCCAAGGCAGGTACCATTATTATCCCTCTCCTACAGATAAGGACACCAGGACACAGAAAGCATAAGTAATTTGCTCAGTCACTCCATTGGTAAGTGGGATAGAAAGAAAGTATCTGGAAATAAATAAAACAGCAGAGAAAGAAGATATCTGGAAGGAAAATTCTACACGGCTATTCCACATGGTCAAACAATTGTTCAAAAAAGAAAAGATAATTCTATAACCAGTGGGTGCTGGTAAGTGTTTAATAAGTGGCTTTCTGAGGACGGAGTTGTAGCATTTGCCAATTTCCACAGTGTAAATCCTCCCACCATGGCCAAATTTAAGCTGCCAATATGACCTGGAGTTAGGAAGAGGTCTTAAGTAAGCCAACTCCACCATACCACTCCCTGCAGCCTTCAACAAGCTATGCAGGGAGAGAGCTGAATCAACAGGCTATTCATATGATCAGAAGATAACAAGTAAATCAAAGAAAAGGTGCCAATGCTATCTCTTGTTATTCACAGACTCTGTACATAAGCAACATTCAATTTATAGTTGAAATTAATGAGCTCCTAAGAGCTTCCCTGGTGGCTCAGACGGTAAAGCGTCTGCCTACAATGCGGGAGACCTGGGTTCAATCCCTGGGTCGGGAAGATCTCCTGGAGAAGAAAATGGCAACCTACTCCAGTATTCTTGCTTGGAAAATCCCATGGATGGAGGAACCTGGTAGGCTATAGTCCATGGGGTCACAAAGAGTTGGACATGACTGAGCGACTTCACACAAGGAGTATAATGAACCGTATGAAAAGCAATGAGAATGAACAAGTAATTCATAGAGATTCCTCAAGGAAACATACATTTTATATGAATGACAGAGTTGACATTAAAAAAGGATTCTTTCTATGTGATTAATGAACAGTGATTATTATGTGATTCCCTGCTAAACTATTCCTCCCTCAGGGAGCACACAAGAAGATTTATTTCTGACTAGAGAAGCATAAAAGTGAAAGCATGGTTTAGAGAAATTACTTGATTTTGGTCAGCAACAGTCATTACAACCAAAAAAAGAAGAGGGGGATTGTTTTTGCATACCATCTGCTTTACAAATTACCTATCATATAAAAGGGGCATAATGACACTGATCAGAAGAAAGGAGGAAAAAAAGCCAATTACTCACAGATCTAGATGTATCTTATCTATATTTAAAGAACATACAGATATATGTAGAAAAGGAGCTTCAATTATTAATATTAGTGTTATGTACACCATTGATTTGAAAATATTCCTTCAGGTTATCCATTTAACAACAGCACTGACCGAATAAGCACAGTTAGATCAATTTTGCATTTGTATATGAAGGGAGTTAGAATTATTAATATTAATATATTGATCCTTTCTCCTTATAAAGTTCCTTTATCACTTCACAAGTGTCCAATAAATAAATATATCTAGATAAATTACAAGTGAAATATAAAATCTATTTTTCACACAGAATGTGAATACAATGTCAAAGAAAAGCAGCTGGTGATTGGCAAAGTACAAAAGATAAATTCTACACTAATGTGTTACAGACGTCTAGCAAACTTTAAGCAAGTATATACCTGTTTTTGGCACATGGTATGGACTGCAGCCTATCTATTAATGAACAGAATCCTGGCTTATACAGACTCTCTAGGAAAAAAAGAATGCAATTCATGAGCACTGTCTTACGCTACTTGAAAGAAAGTGAAAGTCGCTCAGTTGTGTCCAACTCTTTGCGACCCTGTGGACTACACAGTCCGTGAAATTTTCCAGGCCAGAACCCTGGAGTGGGTAGCATTTCCCTTCTCCAGGGGATCTTCCCAATCCAGGAATCGAACCAGGATCTCCTGCATTGCAGGCGGATTCTTTACCAACTGAGCTATCAGGGAAGCCTTATGCTACTTAATACGTATGCAAAACAAAAGCAAAGGATGCTTCTGAGTCTTGTTAGAGTCTATATACGTTGGTTTCTGATGTTATCATCTCAATAGTAGGTCCCAGGCATCTTTTATTGGGTCAATTTAACTATTGATTTCTACTCATAATGCTTATCAACGGCAGAAAAGATGTAACTTTTTCAGTTCACCGCCTTAGGGAGAAAAATTCACAGAATAAATGATTATAAAAATGAAAAAAATCAATCAGCAATATTGTCACCTAGTACATAAAATAACTCCAACAACCAATTTGGCTACTTAACTAAATGGACCTTTTTTCAGCCCAGTTACTAGACTGGGATGAGACTACAGGTGTGTATTTTTATCTTTGTGATATCAAGTTGAGAAGTGAAAATTCAAGTGATTTTGCTGTTCTATATACAATGCTAGTTTTCATTTCTTTGAATGAAACAGGCCTGTCAAAGAGGTGTCTATGTCAATTTTTAATGAAATGTGTGGTCTACTGCTTTACAGTAGAAACTAACACAACATTGTAAAGCAACTATAGTCCAATAAAAATTAATTTTTTAAAAATGTGTGGTCTGATTTACAACTATAATGGTTATAATTAGTTTAACTGCTTTTTGCAAACCTTAAGGGGGGAGGCAAGAAAGGTTATGGGATGGATCAAGAGCTACTATTGTAGCTGGTATTCCGCATTTTGTTTCACTTCAAAGTCAATACAAGTAAAGTAGTATTTACTGGAAGCTTACCACGTACTGGGCCTATGCGTGAGCAATGGAGATTCTAATGACTAAGGCACAGCCTCTGCTTTCAAACAGCTTCCAGATAGAGGAATGGAAGTAAAAACTTAACTACAACGGTCTGTCCACACTAGGAGCACCACGGAGTTCTAATGTATCTTTCCTGAGCTGTATTTTTATGCAGTAAAATCACCTAGTAAGTAATGTGTATGTGTAAGTAATGTATATGTTTTCATAGTTCTGAATTATGGTAATATTACCTGGTTTATTAGAATCATATCTAAAACCGGAATGGATAGACTTTAAGTTAGGGATTAAGAGATTATCCTAGGTGATAATATGTCCAGATTAAAAAAAAATAATAAAACTCAAGGTAAAACAAATTGTCATTAACTCTTCCAATTAGTTTAAAAGTAGATCCAACTGTGTGTTCTTTTGAAATTAACATGTTCCTGTGTGCTATACAAATAAGAAGACTTGAAAAACAGAAACACAGATTTCCTGATTTAAAAACAAAGTTTCTTAAAATGTTGGTGATGAAGAATGGCAAACCAGGCTCAACAGAATGTCTCATGAGCATTTAATTACTTCTCAACTTGCAAGATTAGGAAATTAAACTAGCAGCACAATCATCAATAAGCACAGTCAACGCGGTATGAGGGCATGCTCTTCTGAGCGCTGTATGAAGAGGCCCACTGATGAAGACAATAAGCATTGCTTATGCCACAGGGAGACGCTCTACAGAGCCCATATCCCTTTAAGGGTACTACCTTCTCTGAAAGCACACTTGGCAACAAAAAAAGCACACGGAATCTAAAAGAATGGGTCAGCAGAACTTATTCTCCAAGAAGACAACATTTACAAATTGTGAAGCTCCTGAAGAGGGCCAGTAAGTCTCAAGAAATAACGTATCTTACTGTTCAAGTGGAGACTGTAGCATTTACCAGCTACATAATTACTCCACTCTAACCCTTAATGAGCCTGAAGTACTAAATTTTTAATCCCTCCTGATGATCCTCTTCAAAGTGGATAAATGGAGGTTTCCCCTCAATCAAATACTTAATTGCTAGGACTACTGGCATCGACACGCAGTCTGGATCATTTCTGACTCACGAGAACTTCTCAGTTCTTTGTAAGATAGCTCCTGTCATACAGCTCCTAAAAGAATTGTTAGAGGGAAGAAATAATGAGCAAGTGAACAAGTGGTAGGACCTAGGCATTTATACTTTGGGGAAGCTTGGACTCTCTGTTCTGCTTGGGTTGAAGACTCGTAACACCATAAAGGTTTCACACTTGGAAGACAAAACCTTTTGGTTTTCCCTAAAATTAAAGTGTGGGAATTTTAAGAGCATCAGAGTCACATGATCTACTGACAATATCACGTGTCTTTGTTATTATTATTAGGTCTACAATAAAAATGACAGTTATTATAGTTGCAGTCTGGACCCCAGAATGTTTCCCCACACGAGAAACACTGACACTAATCAATGTTCTTCTTAGTATTCTCAGCAGAGTGAGAGAAAAAGGAAAAACAAATAGTGATGATATTGGTATCCTGGTGGTATTGCTTCTCCCCATGTAACCTCTGAAGAATAAATTAATACTGTTCTATCTACGTGTGATACTTTCCCAACAAATCACTCTTACTAACAGTGAGTTAATATTGTTACAAGATTAACTGTGTATTGTGCCACTGCTCTGACCAATTACCATTCGCCTCTGAGACATGGACTGTCCATACAACAATCCTTATCAGGAAGCCCAACCGGGTCTTCAAGTGCTGCCTGCACAAGATAACATACAAAACACGGCAAAAGTGCAAATAAAGGCCTGCTCAAGAGATTTACATCAATAGAACAGAAACAGTCTATTAGGGCACCAGAGCAATTAAACTGGATGAGTCCTGCCACAAATGAAGGGGGCCAGATTCCTCAGAGAAATAGTTTAAAAAGAATTATATGTCACTATCCAACAAACGTCCTATTACATTAAAAAAAAAATTCTCTAATGAATTTGAAAGCATATAAAATCTGCTCACAATTATTAGTCATGGTTAGGAAGAAACATTGCTTTCAATTCACTGAACGCCAAATGCCAAGGACATTCAAATCGCCATACATAGAGAGGTGATGAATGTAAGCTTCTCCTTCTTAAGGAGTTTGTCATCTTGTGGCAAAAAGAAACATGAAAAACTGAACTATAATATCAGGTATAATGTGATTTATTCTGTAATACATAAAATGGTCAGAAAATGTAGAGAAGAAAAGTTATTCATGAATTATGTCTCATTTGATAATCACTGTATAATAAGGGCCTCTTATGAGTAAGAGAAATCAAAGAGAACTAATAACTCATCTGTCAATTGCAACCACAGGTTGGCTTCAGATGCAAAAGTTTAACTAAAAAAATCATTCTATAAAAATCAATTGGCTATCTAGAATGTAAAATACAGGATATTGTGTATTTTATGATATTAAATTATATCTAATATATCCTTTTGTTAGTAAATTTTGGTATAAAGTTAGGTATCCCCCCCCCTTTTTTTTTTTTTTGGAGAATCTACTATTAAACAACAAAACACTATAAACCTTTAATACTGGCAGTAATCAAGGCATCATGTTAGTCAAGAAAGCTATGCACCTTGATGGCAGTTAACAGCACCAACTCGACAATTAATAGTAGTTATCAACCAAATGTATCATAGGCTATTTTCATAAGATGAAGACAGCTTATTACAGTTTTTGCTGTAACTAATTGACCAGTCATATTTAAGGGTTCTGGCAATCTCAGGATCTTCACGAATATGATTAAACTCTAACCCCACCAGTGGCTCCTCAGTTTCCTAATCCAAAAAGCAAGTAGATTGCAGGACATCATTTCTAAAACTCTTCTAACTGCAATCCAAAGAATCTATGGATCACTGGAGTTCAATGTTGAAAGTGATAAAAGAAATCCTGTCTAAATATCATGCAAAACCCTTGAACATTCCATGAAAAATCTTTTAAAATGTAAAGAGAAAACAAATCTTAAATTTAGGCAAGAAAAATGTCAGGTGTTTTCAAGGAAAAACCTAGCACCTGAAGTTTTTATTCTTGAAATGTTTACAAAGTTTAATTGTAGTGGAGGCATGACTATTGAGTGATTTGCCCCTACAAGTGTTACTATAGTAAAAATGAAAGTGGAACCCTAGATGAGTCTCAATTTTCTTTCAAGTTACTACTTGAAAAATGCTAGAAACACTTCCAACACTACAAATAAAAATAAGGTTAGTAGGTTATTTTCCAAATTTTAAATATTAACCTGATACTGAAAAATCATAATAATCATAGGTACTTAAGTAGCTAGAATCTGTGAATGACTGTGGTGTCTTTTTTTTTAATCTGTATTTTATTTATGTTCTTCAAATTGACATAATAGCTACTCGTGGCTTAGAAATGAGATTTACAGGCTGTTCCTTCCAAATATCTATGTAGTAATGATAAACCCAGTGATTAGAATCCATCAAGTTCACATGAAGCACGGTCACTGGTACAAAAGTTGCTGCTGGACAATGCATCTTTTCAAACCACTGAGAATAGAATCTGTAAATCCACAAATGAATGATTTTCCACCAGTCAAGTCCTGTGCCTGCATGCTAAGTCACATCAATCATGTCTAACTCTCTGAAATCCCATGGACTGTCGCCTGCCAATCCCTTTTGTCCATCGGATTCTCCAGGCAAAAATATTGGAGTGGGTGGCCATGCCCTCCTCCAGGGGGATCTTCCTGACCCAGGGATCGAACCCACATCTCTTATGTCTCCTGCATTGGCAGGTGGGTTCTTTATGATCAAGTCCTATTTTCACTCAAATGCAGTTTAGAACCACACAGTGGAAGACACTTGAAGCAACTTGGTAACTTAAAACATTTCATCTTTAATTTTATGATGATGCAGTTTTATATGTGCTACTGGAAATTTATTTTAAAAAATAGTTTAAAAATACAATGACCAATAATCTGCCAAGGTGATGGAGTTAATGTGCATAAGGGTGTTAAATAATTTCCTACTGAAGTTCAAGACAACATTCATTAAATAATTGGAAATGTATGAAGCAGTATCCTTTTAAGGAGTTTTGTTATAAGGTAAACACATTTTAGTGATTAAATCACTTTCAGAATGCTGGCAACTTCAGATTTCATTTTTCTTCCAATGGTGATCTGTTTTTCTCGAGAACAGTTACTAAGAAAAATATTTTTCAACTAGTCATAAGAATGACTTCTTTAGAAGTCCTTTACTTTGTACTATTAAACAGTCTGGAAAATTGCTTGCTTGACTCATTCATGCTGTCAAAATATACTACAGGCTAAGGCTGACCATCAATTTTCCCTGCTTCCTAGAACAACACATACAATTTACGCATGAAGTTCTAAATGGCATTTGGACTTTTAGGATCATTTTCATGTCTTGAAAGTTTATAAAACTGTATCTACCAGGCTAGCCTATTCATTTGCTATGCCTAAGGACTGCCTCTAAAGTAAGAAAAGTTTCGTTCATTTAAATCCATGATCAATTAGAAATTCAAAGACAAGATATTAGAATTACTTCAAGATTATTATATTTGCAATTACTTGGAGATAATGAGATGAAACAGAATATGCAAAAATACAAAATTCTTTACAAAAATAAAATAATTATGAGGTCAACTAGGTCATCACTGAAACTCCACATTTGTTGATATATATTATAAGAAGCTTAAAAGTAGCATTCTTTTACCAACTGTCTATTTTATTGTAATTAATAGAAGAGATACAACAAAATAGAAGATACATATCAAAACTGAAACTTGCTAGTCCTTTTTTTTTTTTTTAAAGGGATAGAGAATGTTATTTAGAGACAGAAAAAAATTTTTTTGTATCCAAAAGCTAGCGGGGACATTAATGAAATAAAGTGACTCCACTCCATGTTCTAACCATGAATAAGACATTAAGTAGGTGAGGTTATTTCCCTTTTTTAAAGTCAGGTTTTCAAATTTATTATTGTTGTTTATTTGCTGAGTTGTGTTTAACTCTTTAGACTGTAGCCTCCAGGCTCCTCTGTCCATGTAATTTGCCAGGCAAGAATACTAGAGTGGGTTGCCATTTTCTCCTCCAGGGGATCTTCCCAAACCAGGGATCGAACTCAACGTCTCCTCCTTGGTAGGCGGATTCTTCACCACTGAGCCACTGGGGAAGTCCTCTCAAATGAATGCTGCTGCTGCTGCTAAGTCGCTTCAGTCGGGTCCGACTCTGCGCGACCCCATAGACGGCAGCCCATCAGGCTCCCCCGTCCCTGGGATTCTCCAGGCAAGAACACTGGAGTGGGTTGCCATTTCCTTCTTCAATGCATGAAAGTGAAAAATGAAAGGGAAGTCGCTCAGTCGCGTCTGACTCTTCGCGACCCCATGGACTGCAGCCCACCAGGCTCCTCCGTCCATGGGAGTTTCCAGGCAAGAGCACTGGAGTGGGTCACCAGTGCCTTCTCCATCTCAAATGAATCCACAGTACTAAATCAGAAAGCAAAGTCCACTCTATATGCGGAGTCTGGAGTATGTGAAGACTTCCAGATGATTTTATTGTTGGAAGAAAAATATATCTTCTATATGGAATCAGAAGTCGTGGCAAAAATACTACACTCCCTGAACCTCCTAGCAGTATTAAAAGACTAGCTGTTAACCAGAAGCACAGAGCTTTTGAAAATATATATCTGGCCATGTCTCTTGTTTTAGAGATTCCAACTGAGTAGGTATAGATGGTGGGGCAAGTGGCAGAGGTAGGAAAAAATATATATACTTTCCAGGTCTTTTTTGCTTTGTGCAGAAAGCCTGGGAAAGTACCTAAGATGCTACCTGGCATACAGCAGGCATGCCATGTAAGTTTTTGACTCACATGGAATTAAGTGGTTCCTGAGACCCGGGTTAGATCCCTGGGTCGGGAAGACCCCCTGGAGAAGGAAATGGCAACCCACTCCAGGACCCTTGCCTGGAAAATCCCATGGACAGAGGAGCCTTGTAGGCTACAGTCCATGGGGTTGCAAAGAGTCGGACACGACTGAGCTACTTCACTCACTCACTCACTGTTAGTATGGTGGATCACTAAGCAAGCGAAAGGTTTGGGGCTAGCAGGTATTTGTAGCAAAATGGTCCAACTGGCACCATCTCTTACACACTCTGCTTTCAGTGCTGAGGTTTCACATTTTTACTGTTAAAGTTCCAAACTGGCAGGTCCTTTGAGGTCAGGGTTTTAATAGGCATTTCCAAAAAGCCAGTCGTAATTGTTTGCATTCCTTCATTTTTCAAAAATCATATGCTAGGCAAATAAACTAGAGGTGACAAAAGGTTAGAGATCAAAAAGCCCTGGAAGGTATTAACATGGGGAGAAAGTGGTCCTCTTTCAATCATCCTGAAGCAAACAAATTTTGAAAAAGTAAACACATTTAAAATTTAAGGCTATAATGTGACTAGGAAGGATTAATATGGAATGCCTTTATTAACCTGAAATTACTATCATTATCAGTATTTTAATATTTTTTCCAATCTAATATTTCTGTAAGAAATATCTGCGTGTGTCTGTGTAAGTGAGTGAGTCAGTGAATGCACAAGTGCCTACTCTTAGACTGTTGATAGTATCTGTAGAAACTTGTCTGCTGGAAAATGTTTCTTTAACTTTGGTTTGGCTCCTACCTTGGAGCTGATGGGAAATAAAAACTTTTCCATGGACTAGAGCCAACTGAGCTGCTAAAACAAAAGGTAACATTCATTAGAGGACCATGGTACTATGATCTCATTCTGAAGGTTAATTTTTTTCACATTAAGTGTAGACTGTCTGAAGTTCAGAAAATTCAAACAATTAATGTCAAGGAAAATAAGTAAATATCACCTCATTATAAATGTTATTGTTTACACAGACAAATATTTTTTAGCTAAGAAACATGAAATAAACGAGTAGATTAAAAAAACCTCGGTTGATTCCCAGCTTACTCATTTAGCTTAATTTTCTCTCTGCAATATCCCCCAAATTTCAGCACCTACACACACATACACATTGCATTTGTTATTTCTACATATACCCAATAACACATGGTTTCAATATGAAACCATTCTTAGAAAGAAGTGATTCTTTCTCAATAAAATGTGAGCATCCAAGGGTGCTAGCTCCTTTGATTTTTAAACAAAATACAGGGGGAAAATCCTAGCACTTACACATCTGCTAACTCAATATAATTGACCATTTAATGCCAGGAATGACTTACTACACAATTTTTGGCATCTTCTAAAAGCTGAAAACAAATTTTATGATCTCTACCCTCAGAGGTCCTCCTGTACTTTCTCTTAATTGTTTCACAACATGTTAAAAGCCTAAATAGGCAACTCAATTAAACAGGCCACAAGCATCTCTTTCAAACATATTTGATCCTCTTTTAACATCAAGTAATGCAATTAACTCATTGCCACATACCAAATCAATACACAGCATAAAGAATGGGCAATAATCAATAGCCTTAACAAGAAGGCAGTGGCATGGCTCAATAAATCAAACAGTAAATACACAACTCATATTCTGAAACCAAATATAACAAAATTTACACCAACTGCAAAGGAAAACCCAGAGCTAGTCACAGGAAACCACTAAGCTATACCAGTCCAGAAAAGAAAATAATGTCAGGGAGCCGGGGTTCTTCTCTCCATTTGCTGCAAAAAGTATATATCCTCATTTCTAACCAAAGTGAAAAGTCTCAAACTTGTGAATTAGGCCAGCACGTTTTAAATATCTTGAAGCAAAAGAGAACATTTTACTGGACTAGAATGGGATTCCTATCAATTCTGAGTAATATGAAAGGGGGGGAAAAAACAAGGATGTGATAAATGGAATATCTTGGATATAAATGCTGCTTTACACCTTTTAGGGGCTTCCCTGATGGCTCAGAGGATAAAGAGTCTGCCTGCAATGCAGGAGACCCAGGTTCAATCCTTGGGTTGGGAAGATCCCCTGGAGAAGGAAATGGCAACCCACTCCAGTATTCTTGTCTGGAGAATCCCATGGACAGAGGAGCCTGGTGGGATACAGTCCACGGGGTTGCAAAGAGTCAGACACGGCTGAGCGACTTCACTTTCGCTTTCACTTTACACCTTTTAGGACGTTAAGGGGTAGATGTTTCACCAGCTAAGTAAGTTTACACAAGTATAAAAAGAACAAAGTAGGGATAGAGCAAATCATGAAAAACAGACTTTAATACTTAACCCTCTAGTCTGCACAGGTACTTTACTAAATAAACATTAATTTTATTTTTGAAAAAAGTCCAAGGTAAATCTTTTAGGAAGAAATTTACATAACTAATACACATTTGAAATATCAAATGTGAATTATTCATTTTAGACCAACACAGAGCTAAAGGCATTAGTTTCAAATGAAATTAAATTTGGAATGATGGTTACAACTACTTCTTCATTCATGGATACCTGTATTTAGGAAATGGCTTTTCGGGCACAATGATATAAATAATGACTTATTAATATTACCCCAATGAGCTTAAGGGGCTTCCCTGGTGGCTCAATGGTAAAGACCCATCTGCCAATGCAGGAGATGTAGGTTCAATCCCTGGGTTCAGAAGATCCCCTGGAGAGGGAAATGACAACCTACTCCAGGATTCTTGTCTGGGAAATCCAATGGACAGAGAAGCCTGGAGGGCTACAGTCCATGGGTTCGCAAAAGAGTCAGACACAACTTAGTGACTAAGCTACAACAACTACAACCAGCTTAAAGTCAAGGGGCACACAAGCTACAGGTTAAGAGATGTATTCTCTTGATAACAGGTAAATGAATAAGCTAGTATGTGATAATGCAGATAACAGTCGCTTTTAAATTTTTAAATCAAAAAATGAGTTAAGTACCTATAGCACAATATGCAAAATAATGAGATGTCTCTTCTGACATAGGGAAGGTCTTCTTTTAAGGGGACAATAACGTGACCATATTCCAGCATTCAGACAAGAACATCACGAGCAGGTACTAGGTATGGAGCGTTTACACTGCTCAAGATGCTGCATGGAGTGATGTACATTATGTAAGTGATTTCCCTCAATCCTTACAAACCTTCAAAGAAGGAATCATTAGCCTTGTTTTATAGAGGAGGAAACTGAGACTTAGGGAGGTAAAGGATTAGGCACAAAGTCACTAGGAAATGACTGATGGAGTCAAACCCAGACCCAGCTGCCTTTATGGTTTTGGTGCTTAACCTGGTCTTACTCTATCATGAAAAGTTTTTTACTTACATACTTCTGCATATGGTTTTTTGCAATTATTATGCAGATGCTACTTTGATTAAAAATTCCAGGGTACCATTGGGGCCAAGTAAAAACTATCTGTGGCAACATTACTCCTGGCACCAATATTGATTTGCTACAAAATATTACTGTAAATTTCATCCCAAGGAAAAGAGTACAGAGGCCAATCTGCTGCTGCTGCTGCCAAGTCACTTCAGTTGTGTCCGACTCTGTGCGACCCCATAGATGGCAGGCCACCAGGCTCCCCCGTCCCTGGGATTCTCCAGGCAAGAACACTGGAGTGGGTTGCCATTTCCTTCTCCAGTGCATGAAAGTGAAAAGTGAAAGTGAAGTCACTCAGCCTCACTGCAGGATTTTCCAGGCAAGAGTACTAGAGTGGGTTGACACTGCCTTCTCAGAAGCCAATCTAGACACTCAGAAAACACTAAAAAAAAAAAAAACTGTCACTAAAGCAAACTAATGAAGAAAATGCCCAGAGAAATGAAATCAAAGGACAAGGAAAACCACTCACCTTTCCCTGTGATCAATTTGGTTCTAAACACAAAACAAGTTTGACTTACATACCGTGTGAATTTATATCAATTCAGTTCAGTTGCTCAGTTGTGTCCGACTCTTTGCGACCCCATGGACCGCAGCACACCAGGCTTCCCTGTCCATCACCAACTCCCAGAGTTTACTCAAACTCATGTCCATTGAGTTGGTGATGCCATCCAACCATCTCATCCTCTGCCGTCCCCTTCTCCTCCCGCCTTCAATCTTTCCCAGCATCAGAGTCTCTTCCAGTGAGTCAGTTCTTCTCATCAGGTGGCCAAAGTATTGGAGTTTCAGCTTCAGCATCAGTCCTTCCAATGATTATTCAGGACTGATTTCCTTTATATATCACAAACAATTTTGGTAAAAATGTATCTAACTAGCTGTTTGAAAAAGCTGATATATTCAAGAAAATGGCCAAAAGGCATTAAGCTTCTAGTCATTTAAGGAAAGCTTCCTTGTAACACCAGCTCTTGATGTTAAAGGTTTTCTTTTCCCTTTTGTCGAAAAGCTGTGTGAGAATAATTATGTATCTCTCACAGAGCATTTTAAATCATCTAATGAAATTAATATTTGAGATACTTCTCTCAACAGTTCAATGTAAACTAACAATTACCAAATACTCAGGAAGCCCAGAAATTTGATATTTTTAATCCTTGTTTTTTCTGAGTGCAAACATTTTCTTTTTACAACATCATGAACAAAACACAGTGATTCTTATATTTAGTCATTTTTATTTCAACTACAAATAACTCAAAAGCCTTAAAAACAATGTTGTGAGCGATTTTAAAATTAACTATTCACGTGAAGAAACTTTCCTCTTACTGGACACAAGTACTGTGCAAATATACAAAGAATTAAATTAGCTACTAAAACATTATTCCAAGCTAAGTTTTAAAACACAACATTAAAAGTTAACACAAACACTTAAGTGTGACCTACAATAGGAATTTGGCAAAGAGGTGGGTGAATGGTTTAATCTAGATTTCAATTTCATATAGTACAATTTTAAAAGACTTTAGAAAAGTTTGAGCAGTTTTTTTGTTTTTAGTATTATTAAAAATGCCCAGTGAAACTCAATAAATATGAAGAAGGAACTCTCACCCGTTTACAAAATAGTGTCGCATGGTTCTATGAATTAGAAAAATATCAATTATACTACTTCTTGACTAAGAAAGGATACTTAATGTAAACAAAATCATAAAGATAATTATGTAACAAAAACCTCTTTATCTGGTCCCCTGTACTTCACTTCCAAACTTTGTCTTAGAGTACTGAAATTTTTTTTTTTTTTTTCCCCCAAAGCAGCCAATTTTGCTTTTCTAAACTGTTTCCAGTCTGGCACGATTATTAAAACTCTTCCTGATTTAAGTTTTAGATTCCTTATGTCATTAAACTCCCAGGTAAAATTTAGTATAAATTTCCCATTTTAAATTAAAAAAAAAAAAAAAAACCTTATTAGCAATTATTCAGGGATTTTTTTTTCTGAATTAAGTGAAAGTGTGAGTGATCATGTTTTAAAAAGTATATGCTATGCTATGCCAAGTCACTTCAGTCGTGTCCAATAGTTGTCTTAAATTCAGGTAACTACAATTTGGTCGCAAAGAGTCGGACACGACTGAGCGACTTCACACACAGTTTCTCAACAAATATGCCTAAGTATATATGTCTGTCACTCTAATATATAGACTCACTAATAATTAACACTATATTTTTGTATGCGAAAGTGGCGATGCACTGCTTCGTAACACTGTCAGCTTAAACGAGTTAGACTCAGAGTGTAAGGTTGAAGCATAGGCTCTAAAGATGGATTTGCCTGTGTTGGATCCCAGTTTGGCCACTTCCTGGTGGTGCAAATTTGCATAGGTTACCTAATCATTCTAAGCCCCAGCATCTTATATAATCAATAGATGATTATCCAGTCAGGCAAGTAAAATTAACCATTTCTGCATATGAGTAAAATTAACCATTTCTGCATATCTCATCTAAGAATCAATCTAATTCAGGTTTATCTTGCTGAATATTGGAATATGATGAATCGTGTACAAATCGTTTACAATGTAAACACATTCTACTAATACAAGCATACCATTTCTCTATAGTTCTGTATAGTTAACCTACTCTATGTATGTTATATGTCAAGTTACTATATGTCAGTCAGTTTAAAGGTTTTGGAGAAGCTACTTAGACTCTACCATGCAAGAACTTGAAATGTAGATGACTCTTCTTCAATGTGGACCTGACTCTTTAGTTTATCTGAGTTTAAGATGAGTTTGTTTTTTTGTTTTTGGAGTTCTTTTTTTTTTTAATATATTGGTGTTTTATGTGTACATTTGTATTCAATTTATTACTATGCTATGATTCATGGAAGGCAATATCTGGCAATAAAATTTCATAATAGTGAAAAAATTTAATAAATAAAATCATGATGATAATCTTTTTCTCATGGCTAGATTTAGATTTCATTAGTTTCCACTTAAGTCATGAAGAGATATGAGATAATGTGAAGAAAGATGGTTCATTCAGAATACAGACCTTTCTTAACAGGATTCTTTATAAATAAATGAATTCTTTAGTTATTTCTTTCTTCATGGTTTATTTCTCAGTTGCCTCCCTTAAAGGAGAATTGTTTTATGAAGGGCAATGTCATCTACGAAAAAGGAATCTTATTTTGGGCATGATAAATTTGGCTCTGTTTTTCTCCAAAATCTTTTTTTTTTTAACTTGGCCCATTTGGTAAGTTAACACTGTTTAGTTATAAAGGCTTCCTGGGATTAGAAGATGTTACTAGACTTATCTACAGTCTATGAATGATTTTAGACTATTAGATGAGCAAAGATGTTTGAAAGCAAATAATCATCTGAATGCTGTAACATGGAAAAGAATGAATTACAGATGTAATTTATCTGTCACAAGCAGATCCTAAACACTGATTATGTCCATACTTGTGCATAAAATTGAAAATGATAGAAAAGCTTCCCAGCTTTTCTAACTTTAATTTTTCATGTTTTACTTTGCATAATTTACTGTCAACTATTAATAGCAGATGCTTCTTACCTATCTGAGAACACATGTACACCTGTGGCAGATTCATGTCAATGTATGGCAAAACCAATACAATATTGTAAAGTAATTTGCCTCCAATTAAAATAAATAAATTTATATTAAAAAAAAAAGAATAGCCTGGACTTAAGTATAAGTGATTCTGAAAACCAGAAGCCTCTACTCCATGTCTGAATTTAATGCAGAGAAACAAATTCTAACTTAAGATGCCTGGGGTCCTATGGAGTCTTGAGAAAACAGTTTTGGATCTGAATAAATAGTGTGTCTCAATCAAACAAGTTAAAATATATAAACATTGCTAAACAAACTGAGAAAGCATCAGAAGAATCCATCTGGGCCTAAAATTGTGATCTGGTGTTAAAATATAGGTGGTTTTCAATAGACCAACAGTGATGCGGGAACAGTTGCCCCAGGCTGGTGGCCTGTGGCTACGGGAGCTCGCTTACTGGGGATTCTCTCTAGTTCTCTTCCCGACTGTGGTCTTGGAATTAGTAGTTGTGAGAAGGAAGAGAGGGAAAAAAGAAACATAAACCACTGGAGACATTTCTCTCTCTCTTCCTTAAGTTTCTCTTCCACCGACCTCCAATTGCTATTGAGACGTTCCCATCTGAACCCCACCACCACCACCTAATACACTGGTCTCCCTTTTAGCAATCTGTCCCTGGAAGGCTGTGTTTTTAATATCTTCCTCTGACATAGGAAGTGTTTAAGTTACACTCCTTGAACTGTGAAATTCCCATCCCCTATCACCTCCTAAACATCTTTGTTCTCATATCTGCTCCTTTATTGCTGATCCCTTGACTATATCCTGTGATACAATGGCCAAAAAACGTTTTTTTAATCTGATATTTTCACTATCCACCTATTTTTCCCTATTTTTACTAGTAATTAGAAAGAAAAGGTATTAAAAACAAAGCTATGCTTTTGATAATTTTATTAAAAAAAAAAGAGAATGGGAGAAATTTGTTCATTAATATGAAGTTCCATAGCGGATCAGACTCAGGACCAAAAACCCCTACATTCGAAAAGAAAGCAGGTTGAGTCCTTAGAAAAAAGAAATGTTACCTGGAAGACATATATCAAAAAAGTCTTCCCACCCTGGGGAAACTTTATAGACCACAGCCCCTCATTCCATGTTGTTGCTGTTCAGTCACTAAGTTGTGTCCGATTCTTCGCAACCCCATGGACTGCAGCATGCCAGGCTCCTGTGTCCTCCACTTTCTCCCAGAGTTTGCTCAAATACAAGTCCATTGAGTCGGTGATGCTATCTAACCATCTCATCCTCTGCCTCCCCTTCTTCTGCCCTCAATCTTTCCCAGCATCAGGGTCTTTTCCAATGAGTTGGCTCTTTGTATCAGGTGGCCAAAGTACTGGAGCCTCAGCTTCTAAAACAGACCTTCCAATGAATATTAAGGGTTCAGTATTTCCCAAATATTGAATAACCCTCATTCCATACTCTGTCTGTAGTCCCTATGATTCTGAGCCACTGCCAGCTCTGGGGCGGAGCAGGCCAAATGTGGAGCTGAGAAAACCTATTGCACTGGCTTGCAGAATATGTCCAGAAGTTTGGGAAAGGCCACTTCTGCTTTAGGCCCTGGTGAATTTACACAGCCCCAAACTGAAACTTGAAATATATTTTTCCCATTGAAAGAGTTTAACAAAAGCAGTTGGGGGTCTATGACACTAATATAACTTAAGATGTATGATGAGATGGTATTCACAATGCTTCTGGGGAGCCTCCTGGGTTTAATTAATAATCAGAATTTCCAGGGTACTATTTGTACTGGACTATAACTCAAGCATCCTATAGGTTACTTAGGCTTCCCAGGGTTGGGCTAATGACTTAACCACACTGCTTCTGTGGGAAAATGCTTTCTAAATGATTAAAACTTTGGAATATGGTTTTTTTTTTTTTAATACAATGGGGGATAGCTATATGGTTTATACAGTGACCACTTATTTAAGATGATTAATTCAAAATGTTTTCCTACATGGCCATACATTTAAAAGAAATATATCTGAAAGTTGGTGGCAGCATTCTTGCTGCCATTTTGTGTTCACTTATTGATTCATTTGTTGACTTAAAATATAATTACTTTTGAGTATCTACTGCTTTAGGCCCAATGTTGCAAATCTGTCTGATACATTAATTTTTATTCTAAAGCACTGCTGTTCAGGTGTTTTCTTTGCTGAATCTTTGGGATGTGGATATATAAATTAAGAAGTAATGTTTTACAGGAAAGTTGTTAAAAGTATAGGCAGTGAAATTAGGTTACCAGGCTTGGAGTTCACCTTTTACTGGTTGAATGACTTTACACACATCACTTAACTCCTCTATACCTCAGTGTGACCATCAGAGGAATGGCAGTGATACTGGTAACTCTTCAAAGAGTATTTGTGAGGACTTAATATATGAAAAAATTAAAAGCACTGAAAATACCAACCACCATAGAATTATTTTTAATAAATAATAACTTTTTATCTTGCTTCATACAGAGTAAATAAGAGTAACGTATATCTGCAGAAGAAGCAGAAACAGAGATCAGGGTAATTACAGGTTCTTTTGTCAAAATCATTTGAGACCTGTTTTTTATGACTTACATTCTTGTTATATTCCAGTTATAAATACTTAACTGTGCATATAAATATGTACTGGCAATAGGAAAAATAAAAAATAAAGCAAACAATTTTTTATTCTGCATTAGCAAAAATCAATCCATTTGTATTATGATATGCTAGATTTTATTGACTAAATACATCATGATTTGAAAGGGAAAAAAGAAAAAAACAACTCTCATTAGCTAGGACAGGAAAAGTGATGAGAGCTTAACCAAGAAAAGAAGCTACAAGTTTCTCTTCAGAAGTGATCTCTCTTCAACTATTCCCATACCCAGGTGCTTTTCAGAGGGGTTAATTGATTCTGGAAGTTTTCTGGGGGGAAAATAAATCTAACTCTCCCATCGCAGTGACTGCCCTCCTAAATATCCATTTCCCTCCTACCTAAACTACCCAGAAACATGGTTTCAATCAGGGCAACAGTTAAGAATACAGTTTCCAGCCCTCCCTGCTACCAGTAAGAAACTAGGATAAATCACTGGGCAGAGCTTAAAAGACTTTTGCTAAAAAGAGCCTAAGTGGACCAGGCAGTGGCTTTTTTGCCCATGGCTCTTCCTGCTTCCTAGAATGCAGAAATGATGGCTGGAGCTGCAATGGCCATCTTACGATTTTTAAATAAACCTACGGTTGGAAGGCATGTGCTCCTTGGGACCTAAGGGTGAAGCAATCTAAGTTCCAGTGACTGCAGAGTCATCACACAGGCCTGGACAACCTACTGAAATATAAATCCTTAATCTGTTTATGCCTTGGGCTTCCCTGGTAGCTTAGTCAGTAAAAAATCTGCCTGTAATGCAGGAGACCTAGGTTCAATTCCTGGGTTGGAAGATCCCCTGGAGAAGGAAATGGCAACCCACGCCAGTACTCTTGCCTGGGACATCCCATGGGCAGAGGAGCATGGTGGGGTATAGTCCATAGGGTACCAAAGAGTCTAACAAGACTGAATGACTAAACCACCATCACATGATAGAGGAAAGGTTTCTCTGTTACTCAATGTTGAATGTAGTTCCTTATGGACAAAATGTCTAAATCATTTCTATATGACTCCAGAGATAAATGTAAAAAGGGATCTCACCAACACTTCTGATGTTGGGCATGTAAGAAGCTGGAAAGAACTTAGGGATAACACAAGAATAATAATACTGATCAGACATGGCCAAGGTGAAAGGTATTCAAGAGAAGGCCTTTCAATCAGATAATAATGTGTAAGGGGTTATAACCATTAGAATTTTTCAAAACAAGTCCTTATAATACAGAAAGTTTTATCTCTAACAACAAACCAAATGCTATCTCAAAGTTTAAATCTGTCAAAAATGTGCCACAAGAGTATAAGTAACACTGTAGGTGATGTGCATTTGATGTTATTCATATAGGAAAAATAGTATTAAAACTCTATAGCTGTTTATCATAAATAAATTTTGGAATAAGATGTCCTCACCAAAATTACTCTTGTTTATAGTGAAATTCACCAAGAAATCACTACTCTAACAATCTGTTATACTTTAAGCAACTAAGTATTTCTAACAAGCCTTTTCAGTTGCTTTTACTGAAGCTTTGGCATATTATTAACCAGCGTCTGGGGAGGGAGATGGGAGGAAGGTTCAAGAGGGAGGGAATATATGGATACCAATGGCTGATTCATATTGAGGTTTTGACAGAAAACAACAAAATTCTGTAAAGCAATTATCCTTTAATTAAAAAATAAATTAATTTTAAAAATAACCAGCATCAGTGCTAAATTAAAGACTGTCTACTTAGTTATCCATTTTCACTATCATAATTTTTGGCCTTGTTAACAGAAATTGCTCCCCTATCTACAAGCACAAAATGTGTTTCTGCTAAAGTTGAAAAAAAAAAAAAAAAAAAAACACTTCAAAATTTGCTCAATAGGATCTCTTTGTAAGAAAATAAGAAGCTTTGTCTAAGTCTGTGGGAAGGCAGAGACATTGCTCAGCATGAAAGGTAACAGATTAGCGATGTTGATAGCTGAAATCCTCTACTTATCCTTGGCAAGGAAAATGACAGCATTTAAGCTTCCCAAACTAGGTCCCTAGGTGTCTGCGCTGAGTCTGAGAAACATTCATTTTCTCACCTCTCGCGTGAACTGGGCGCATGTCACACACTTCCTGAATACAAGATTTACCCCATGCTGCATAGGCTCTTTCAAGTCAGTAACAGCCGCCAGTAACAGCCTTGTTTGTACATGGAATCATTTTGAGGCCATTTGTGGAATCAGACTTTTATGTACGTTCTGAAGTACAATTAAAGTTTGAACTCGATTATAAGTGCCACATTGCTTTAGGTTTAAACTGTTTTTAGTTTTGCCGCACACAAAAAAATTAAACAAGATTAAATACAAAAAAGAAAAAGCAGAAGTGTACCAAAATCTTATGCAGAAAAAAAAAAGGAGCTCCAGAATTAGTGCCTTACATATCATGATTCAAAACATTCCTTGTAATTTGTCCAGAAGTTTAAAAATCTTTACTCCTTTAAAAATATTACTCTAAAAAAGTCAAACCATAGAATATAAATAGGTAAATGAATAAAGTTGTAAGTATTACCAAAGCAGCTGCAGCTATTGAGAATTTCATTAAAGAAAGGTTCGTGTCAGAGTTGATGACATCACACTTGGCACATTTACAGGGTGTTCTTTACAAAGTTGTGAAGTTTCTGCTTAGAAAATTTAACTTAAACTTTAACATGCTACACATTGCTGCACAAATTATGCCCATAGTCAGTTCATCTCTTAAGTCACTAGAGGGTAATGAGGAAGTCCTATCAACCTGTCACTGAAAGACACATCAAACATATACCTACAGAGTTACATGTACACACAATATAATACTCTGTCAAAGTTGTAACATCACATGGCAGGTGCCCTTAGCAAAAAAGACAATGACAACAAATTCTAAGTAAAAGTTATTTCAATTAAGAGCCTACCAGATCAAAGTTTTAATTCAAAAGTAGATGTTTAGCCTGAAACTTGCAGATATCATCTCGTCAGGATTATCAGTTAAATTGGTTTAAAAGACACAACAGAAAGATTTATACTAGGATTTGGAGCTAAATTGAAGATAAAACTGTGCTAACAATGGAAGATTTCTAAAATCTAACTGTCAACAGCTTGAGACCACTTTACTAGGTCCATTCATGTCTGTCTCCACATAACCATCCAGAAACTTGGTTTATTTGTATTTCTAACTTAGGGTTTTCTAGTTGTTCATTTACCTGTATGTTTACTTATTTGTGTGTATTCTAATGGCTAATTTTATTATTTCATATATTATGCCATGTCTTCAGAGGCACCTTAAATGCATCTACCTGTGCCCTTGATTCCATGGTGCTTCGTAGTAGAATCTGGTCTCTGATGTGTCTGTGACAAATTTGATCAGCTGGGCTAACTGTACACACGAACATGTGTAAAATGAACAATGAATTATCCTAAACAAAATAGCCTAATTTGATAAGAGAACAAGAGACTAAACTTTTCAAAGGTAAAAGAGTTTTGCTAGATTTTTGGAAAATAAATACTAAAGGTTATATTCCTCCCCCCACAACACCTGAAAGATAAATGGATATTTGAACAAAGAAAAATTCCATAAGCTATAGTGTATTTCTGCTGACCAGAAGATGAGTGAAAGCTTACTTTTTTGATAATATAAAAAACTCGGCATCACATTAAAATACATCCTGTAGGCCTTCTTTATATCAACTATTTAATTTTAGTTAAATTATTACTAAAGAAAAAAAGTAACTTGCCATTAACTACTCTTTGAATCATTTCTGAAATATAATATTCTAAAAGCAGCTTATAGCGTGGACATTTTCCTTTTGACATATTTCTCTTTTGGTATCCCTTTTATAAGCCATAAGGGGAAGAAAAAAAACAAAACCCTCTCCAGCATTAAATAAAACACCTTTTCTGATGTTCAGACTACCTAAAGCAATAAAACACTGAAACCTCAAATTCGTAAACAATTTAATTCTCAACATGAATATACTTTGTTGTAAATTAATACTGCAAGTTCAAAAGCAAAATTAAGTGAGAAAAATGAAGCACTTAAAACACATGATTTAATTTATAAATGAGTACTCATTATTATAGCTTTTGTTCTATTTATTGCTATCTTTCTATTTCGTGACTTGTTTCTGTACAATATTCCTCATTATTATATATTCCCATTTTATTTAGCAACACATTTACTGTGATTCAGAATTCTATGTTTTCATGTAGTAAATGCATCTAAGTTAATTATTTAAACTTTAAAATTACCACTATGCAACTAAAATGCTACCATAGCTGATTTTCTTCCTATTCCCTTTAGAATATGCCAATTTGATTTCTTCTACATAAATACCTTCTTGAACTGTTCGACTTCTGTTTTTAATGAAATGAATTCTCCTCCTCTCTGTAGAAGTCTGCTATAAACCTAAGTCACCTGGGAGCCTGGCCAAAGTCTGAAACAGCACAGCTGAAGGGTACAGCCATTTCCCAGGGTCCTCTCAGAGAGTATTTGGTTTGCTTTCCTAACTTGCTAAAAATAGGAGATTACACAGGCTACCTCCATCTCAGGGCTCAAGAACTCACAAAAGGCTGGACCATGGGTTGGAGCAATACATAGAAAACATTTTATTAAAGAAGTCAGGATATTACAAGTTCTCTAAATTCCTTCCGTTTACTCTCTGAAACAATACAAATGATCTAGCGGTTACTGGCATGGAAACCTCATAATGCTCCCAAATTTCAGAACTTCAGGCATGAGTCACAGAATTACTTTAACTGTTTTAAAATATGTTTTTGATCTATTTTAGCCACAAAGTCAAAGACAGGAAGACTACTACCTAAAAGGTAGGATTCTAAATACTGTATCAAGAATCACATGTGTTAGTTACAAACATACACACAAATAGATGAAACATGGTTTTTGAAACGTGAATATCTAATTAACACGTTCCAAAATTTTTAAATTAATTTTTAACAGAGTCATTTCATTAACACTTAAGAAGCTGCTGTCATTCTGGGCATGAAGCTCCACCAGAAATAAATTTGTGTTTATTTGTCCTCCTCTTATTCAAATTGAAATATTTTACTACATTTTAGACGCTATAAATTAAATTTCCGTTTCTCTTAGAAAGAACAAAGAGTATGGACAACGTTTGCACTGATTAGCTGCTATAACGAGTTCATTTCAAAAGTAAATTTAAAATCTTAAAATTGTTATTTAAAAAAGTCCTTGATGTGGCAGTTGAATCTTGTTAACCACACAGCATGTCATTAAGCAATGCTGCTGCTTTGCTCAAAGGGGGACTGTTCTGTGGCCACAAGTGAGTAGCAACTAAAAAAATATTTTGAGAGGGGGAAAATAGCAACTGAATTTTAATGTTTCACAATGTTTCCAAATGCCGCGGAGGCAGGTCTTCTGTGAAACCACTCAATGTCACAGCTAAGTTTAATGCCCTTCGTTCTTCAGCTACCAGTGCACCATCAACTGTCTGTGGGATTAAAAATTGGATTTAGTAGTAATTGGGTCAAAACAGGGTTCCTTACGGACAAAGCTGGTTATTGACAAGCATAATTAGCCTTTTGCCCCTCATTTTATGGGTCCCAGTCTCTAATTACACCTAAATTCAGTCGGCAGAATTTAGGATGACACACTCACACGGTACAACTACTGTGTGCCCTTCATGGATGCCTTTCCAAACAAGAGGGGAAAAAAAGGCCCAGGGGTAACTTACAACTTTTGTTTATTGATCTTTAGAACTATGTCATTAAGAACAACCTAACATTATATTTTTCTTATTGTTAATGTTTTCTTTTATATTCTACTTTGAAGATAATATCCTTGAATCTTTGGTGAAAACTTTAGCAAAGTGAGCAGCACAAACTGACCAAGAAGCAATGTACTGAAATAGTTAACTCACAACTTAACTCCTAACACTGGGGTGAGATATGAGTTAACTTATGTATTAAATACTTCAGTTAATTCTCCCCTATGGTATTAAAGAAAAAATTTTATGGCACTTTTTTTTTTTTGCATCAGACAAGATATGTGTATGAAACCTTCACTTCTATATATTTGTCAAAATGATAGCAACCTCCTTCTCAAAGGTTCAGAGTGAATTACACCTGCATATTAATATTCAAAGGCGATTCAATTAAACCAAGTATGTAGAGAGTCCCTAGGAATCTTCACATTTGTAGTTTTGACCTTACACATCAAAATAAAGACATGTATGCTATCTTTTAAAAGACTCACTTTCAAACTTGATAGCTGAAATATGAATCCAATGACATTTTTGAATGCCAAAATACACTAAAGTGAATGTGCTAGGATTACGGTACCCACAATAGCTAACTTTTTACAGTCTGGCTGATACTGTTACAAATAAAAAATAATAATCAGGAGCTAACAGAAAAAAACCTGCTAAATTACTTCACATTTGAATTTTAGAAACAAAAAAGTCCAATTAATAATAGTACTTTTTATAGAGTTTCCACTGATTTATAGAACTCACATTCAACAAAGTTTATGCCTCTGATAGTATACTATAAGAGCAGTTCAGAACCTTACTTCTAGTTATATTTTCCATAAAATGCATTGCTTCTGGCCTTAAAATAATATGCTCATATAATAAAAAGGAAATCCATAATGTCAAAATATTAATATAAAAAGTCTATCCAAGTTTAGCTGAGAAAATCTGCTTTTCATTTACAACTATACAGCACGTTTTCAAACAAGAAAAACAAACCATCCCCATCTAGCTACTGCTAGAGCCCCACATATACTCTATGCATATGCTGACACATAACATGTATCTGTATTTACTGTTTCTCTAGACTGACTTAGCCAGTACTAAGTAAAAGTATGCTGACACTTTCTGCTCTAGGGAAAAAAAAAAAAAATCACAGCATTAAAGGACAGATAAAAGTTATCATAACAAAGTTTGGCCAGACTTGGCTCTATTGCTTCTCAATTAAGTCCCCCACCCCAACATCATCAAGAAGACGACACTGTATAACTGTTAACAAAGCAATCCATAATCCCAAACTCAGTGGACTGCATGTCCATATCCCCTTTATTCAATTATTGCGTATCCTTAAAATAATATAATATTTACTCACTTTCAATGAATCAAAGCAGGCGATTACTCGTCCATTTTCAACTTGGCAGCTTTTCGAAGGATGTGCAAATTTACATTCCGTGTCTGGCCGTGAGCAAGTCCCCCTTTGGAACTCTCTACATACTTCCAGTGTTAGCCATTTTGTGTCCCGAATTGGTGTGACACTAACAGCCATGTTTAGATTTTACAGGTAGTTAAAATTTTCAGTGAAACCAACAAACCCAACCCCCCTCAAAAAAAAAGTAACAACCAAAAAAAAAAAAAAAGAACTGAACTGATAAAACTGTAAAATGATGAAAATGTCCCCTCCAAAATACTTTTCCCCCACTCCCTGCTTTAAAAGTACATGGAAAATTGTATTCTCAATATCAAGGAAAAGATCTCCCACTAGAAATTCACAGCATGAAACTGTTAATTCAAAGAGGTTTTGGTTTTTAGAGAAATACTAGGATCGTAAGTAGATGAACGTTTAAAAGTAGGGCCTCGAATCAGCCTTGTGCTCTCAGTAACCCCTTCCCAGTGCCAATTTGGAGCCCAAAATGCAAGCATGAAAACGTGGCAGACCCTCTGACACCGAATTTCCAAGCTGCTTTCAGCAAAGTTGTCTGAAAGGTAATCTCCTCACAGCTGAATTTGCAATGGAGTTTGGTGGTGCAATCGGTATTGATTAGTTTGGCATAGACAGATGCAGCAGTTTAGAGCAAAATCGAGAAAATGATTTTGTTTTTCCTTCTTGATTTCCTGGCAGAAGATATCTTACTTTTTCAGCAAACTTTTCTTTTAAAACTAAAGCAGCCTAGGGCAATGCCAGATACTTAGAGCTTTTTTCTTGATTATGAGTAGAAATGGGGGTGTCTGGCTAGAGGTGGAGGGCGGATGTGCTGTCGTCACAGTCTAGCTGGCAGCAAGCAAGGCAAAAGCAGAGGCTGCTCTAGAAGCGGTTCCAAGCAGCAGAGACGTCAGGAAAGGCACTTCTTAGTACCAACCTGTAGAAAAAAGAGATAGGTTAAGATTTACTAAGTAGCTCTTCACTGATGTCCTAAGACAGTATCACAACCTTGCCATGTGCTACCAGACTAAGTCATATTCAAGCCAGCCTCCCTCTCTCTCCCTCTCTCTCTCTCATGCACACACACATACACACACACACACACTACTTACAGTGAGGCATATTGCAGCCAGCCATCGTAGATTTATTAAAAAAAGGGGCCGTTTCCCCTTGTGAAGCAATGCATGATAGAGAGATAACCAATCACAGATAGTGTTGCAGCAATATTCTGGGCAGAAAGCCAATAGTGTGGGTTGTCTTATGAAAGGTCGCGCCTGTCAGACGTTCATTACTATGCTATAAGCACAGAAAATGTCCATCAGATGTGACTTATTCCACTGCAAGAGGACGAGCATGTGGGTTTTGAATTTACCCAACATGCAGTTAGTGGACTAAACCATGTTAGTTTCAAAACAGCTTCCCAAACAAGTCCAAGCACTTGAAGATCATTACCAGGAAATAAAAAGCAAGGTTTAAAAATTGCAGCCGACTTCCAAGCTGCTTTCCCTCTGGCTCTGCGCAGGGACAGGCACTGAACAGCCTGCTCCTGCTGTCCTGACACGTGAATAAAAAAGGAAAGGGGTGTTTACAAATGGTACATTCTCCTGACCTATCCAATTCACTTCCTTCTCCAGCCTAAGTCCTGCCCCTCCACTGAAAGTGGCACTCCTACTGTAAAACTATTCCATTCAGCCCGCAGACACTTTGTCAATATATCACAGGCAGGCGAGATATGAACAAAAGCATCCTTTATTTGAACATTTTTTAAGCAGAAGCTGAGGTCATGTGGGGGAAATAAGGAGTGCAGTGTTGTCAGTGTGTCTGGCAAATCTGAAGTCAACCTCAAGGGAGAAAGTGATTCCATCGCAGAAACATTAAATATTAAGTGAGCAGTTTGATTTGGGCAGTAGGATGCATTTCAGAGGTACAAATGAAGCCAGAGGGTGGGAGTTAGGGGGTGAGGGACCCCCCCCATTGCCTAAAGATCTAGTAACTCGGCACTACAAGACCGTTCCCTATATACAGCAGAGCATTTTTGCTTTTAACAACTTACTTTCAATCAGAATGGGAAAACTTTCCCCAAAATGCTTAGTAGTTACAGAATAGCAGACATATTATTTTTTCCCTTTTGAATACTACCAAATAACTCTAGAAGCTTCACACTCCAAAGAGATAATGACAGTATAATAAATAGTATCTGATTACTTCTTCCAGGGCCAAAAATGGCCAACGGGCATATAACATGTTTTTAACTTGGAAATTAAAATACAGAATATGAATATATACACACATACATATAGATAAAACATGGATATACAGCAGAATTTTTTTTAATTTGTTTTAAGATTAATACTGTCATTTTTAACATTATTTTTTTAGAAACTAACAGATACTAGGTTTAGAAAATATTTTAAATATTTTTTTACAAAAAGCCACAACTTTTGAGAAAGATTTTAAAAAAAAATTCACACTGATGCTCCAGAAGTATATTTGTTTTCAAAAAATTTTCTAGTCCTAATTCCTGGTTCCATAAAAAACAAAGCCAAGTTAGTCACAAACTCTAAGACTTATTCACCTTCCTTAATATTTGCTCTGCATTCAAAACTTCTCGACTACCTCATGCTGTGAGTGTGTACCTCATCTGTGGTCAACATCTCTTTTGTTTTTCTCTCTGCAACCACTACCTCCTTTTCTTTGGGGTCGTGCTCAGTCCTGTCCGACTCTTTAGGATCTCACAGACTGTAGCCCGCCAGGCTCCTCTGTCCACCTAATCATCCTGGTAAGAATACTGGAGTGGGTTGCTATTTCCTCCTCCAGAGGATCTTCCCAACCCAGAAACTGAATCTCTATCTCCTGCATTGGCAGGCGGATTCTTTACCACTGAGCCACCTGGGAAGCCTACCAACATGTCACTTCCTCCAAGACGCTATCAAGATGTCACTTCCTTCATCCCCATCCACCCATATATTAACACTGCCTCCTCCCAATTACCTCTGCTCCCCAATCAGTGTCTGATTTGCATTTATATGACTGACCCATGAGACGGCATGTTCCCAAGGCCAGAAACAATCTTACACATCTTAGAACCCTTAAGTGTCTGGCTTAGGGACGGAAAACAGGTGGAGCCCCATAAACTTCGGTAAATTAAATGATCAATTTCTATTTCAGCATTGGCATTAACTTTACAGCACAAAAATACACAAACACATGCAGGAACACACCCCTATAAACACATATGAACACCCACAAACTTGAAAACACACACACACACACACACCCATTACTGCCTCCATAAGTTACAGTGTTCTAGGGTCACTCACAGAGAAGACAATGGCACCCCACTCCAGTACTCTTGCCTGGAAAATCCCATGGATGGAGGAGCCTGGTAGACTGCAGTCCATGGGGTCGCTAAGAGTCGGATACTACTGAGGGACTTCCCTTTTACTTTTCACTTTCATGAATTGGAGAGGGAAATGGCAACCCACACCAGTGTTCTTGCCTGGAGAATCCCAAGGATGGCGGAGCCTGGTGGGCTGCCGTCTCTGGGGTCGCACAGAGTCGGACACGACTGAAGCGACTTAGCAGCAGCAGCAGCAGGGTCACTCAGGCTTCCCCAATGCCTAGGAATCCTCCCCTTGGCCTGGACCGCCCCCTCTGACACTCCAGCTTTTCTAAAATTTCCTCACTATCAAGTCCCTCATCCTCTGTGCTCCTCTATCAGTAATGGATACGATCTTACACGTCACAAATATTTCATAATAAAAATAGTAGCTCTCAGGCATGAACTCTCTCTCACCTTCCTACGACCCATCTTTAAACTATCTTTTTGTATCTTTCTTCTCAGTCTCCCAGTTTTCTCTTCTACTGCCCAAGGTTAAGCTGCTACCTTGACTGGCTCCTTCTTAAGTCCTCTTCCTCTCTAAATTCCTGCTATATATATTCCTGCTTTTCCTCTTAGCTCTTAAAGTGCTAAAGGAGCTCTAAAATGGAAGGGGTTACATGGTAGGGAGGAAGGGGACCTTGCCTAGTTACACATCACCTCTCTCTAATGTTCCTAATTCATCACTCCCAAACAAAAGTCTGAAGAGTCACCTACACGTGCTCTTTTCTTGCTTCCTCCTTCTCCATTCACTTTTAAAAATGTGTCGGTGTAACATGCACAACTCTTACCTTACTGCTCAGTGACAGTCATCGATGCTCCCATCAAAGCCAAATCTAAAGACTGCACAGTCCTTGTCATTACTTGACCTCTCATCAGCATGCTGCACAACTCCCTCTTTCTCCCTTCCCCTTGTTTTAAACTGACACATTTTATCTTTTTTGGTATCTCCCAGCCCTGCACCTCTACTTTTCCAGGGAGAGAGGGGCTGTGGGTTCTTAGCATACACCATCCAGGTGGGAGCCCCTGAAACTTGTTACATGCTAAACCTTTGGATTGACACATACCTCCTCATCCCTTCTTGTTTAAACTGCTATTCAAATACCTCCTTTTCTAAAAAGGCTATGCTAACTCTGCTGAACAGTCTACCCCTTCACAATATTCTCAGTACTTTGTATCTCTTAGAACTTTTGTCCCCAGGTTATAAATTCCACAACAACAGGGTGTTTATCGCCACTTTTTTTTTTTTTTTTAACCCAGTCCCTGGAACATGATGTTTTTTTAAATGTTTAAGAAAAGAATAATTTTATTCAACCTATTAGAAATAAACATGTTTATGAGGACATGTGTCCAACCCTGAGGAAAGGTTCATCATGATCTATGAGATCCAAACAATGAGGAAAGGCAATGGCATGGCACACACAGGAATAACTTCACTACTGGGGGTAACCCCCAAGCAGTATTTATGTATTGTATTTATGTCTAAATACAACTACAAAATTCATTTCTAGTGTTGTTTTTCCCTTCTACCATGTTACAGACTTAGTCATACTCAAGTAACAAAATATACCTTAATTACTAAAATGCTTACAAATGGGTGTTCTGATTATATTTTCTGTAGCAGACCAGTTAAGTCAAAAAGTATTACTGAAAAAATATAGCTATGTATTTTTAAGCTGAAAATACTATTATAAAATGTATTAGTCGAAGTGATAATCAAAATATTTATAATTAGCCAGACATGGACAAGTGAGCGATCAGATTGTACACTGATCTTTATGAAATACTCCAGCTACACGTGAAAATATGTGTTTTAGCCTTCGACACAGGGCACTGGGTGTAACGAACTCATATCTTATCTGAAAAAAACGTATTTGAGTAAACTGCTGATATCAGAATGCTATCTTGTAATCTTTTTCTTTATTCAAACATAATTTCAGGGAAGACCAGAAATCTCCATAACTTTAATAAATGAAGATTTTATAGATTTGGACCAATACTTCAGTGGTAATGGATTTTATGTTCAATAGATAGAGATAATATTTAAATGTGTATGGGTATTGTGCAGATTGTAGGAATTCTTACAAATGTATCACCCTAAAAATATGTATTGTTTGCAAATAATTATTGAAAGAAGCACCGCTACTGTAAAGGTATTAGCTAACAGGTAAACTTCTTCTGAGGTAAAATTTTGACTGATATTTCAATATATAATAAACTTCCCTGAAGAAAAACAAAGAAATGGAGAATTTAACTGTTTTCAGTGAGAATCAAAATTTAACAACCCATATAGGTTTTTAAGGTAAGAGCCTTCTTTTACCTATTGATCAAATTCAAAACAGTAAACTGTAGAGTTCCTTACATCATGTGACACATTCTATTGATACAAACAAGCATAGTCCTCCCAAGAACCAAGACCAGTTTCTCCTTAAGTGATATCAGAAGTCACATGTATTTTCTACTTTAAGGTAAAGAGAAAGGAAAGAATAAAATATAAAGACAGAAGAAAAGAAACCAAAAATAGGATAAAGTATAAAAAGAAAAAGCCTGAGGAAGTACAGATAATTACTCTTTTAGCAACTGATATATATTAGCACTAAACTAACAGTGGATTTGCTCCTTGGAAGAAAAGTTATGAGCAACCTAGACAGCGTGTTAAAAAGCAAAGACATTACTTTGCCATCAAACATCCGTCTAGTCAAAGCTATGGTTTTTCCAGTAGTCATGTATGGATGTGAGAGTTGGATCATAAAGAAAGCTGAATGCCAAAGAATTGATGCTTTTGAACTGTGGTTCAAAAAGAAGATTCCTGAGAATCCCTTGGACTGCAAGGAGATCCAACCGGTTCATCCTAAAGCAAATCAGTCCTGAATATTCATTGGAAGGACTGATGCTGAAGCTGAAACTCCAATACTTTGGCCACCTGATGCAAAGAACTGACACATTGGAAAAGACCCTGATGCTGGGAAAGACTGAAGGCAGGAGGAGAAGGGGACGGCAGAGGATGAGATGGTTGGAAGGCATCACTGACTCGATGGACATGAGTTTGAGTAAGCTCTGGGAGTTGGTGATGGACAGGGAAGCCTGGTGTGCTTCAGTCCATGGCGTGGCAAAGAGTCGGACATGACTAACTGAACTGAACTGAACAGTGGATTATTACATGTGCGTGCCCAATGGTGTGTGACTCTTTGTGTCCCCATGGACTATAGCCCACCAGGCTCCTCTGTCCATGGGATTTTCCAGACAAGAATACTAGAATGGGTTGCCATTTCCTACTACCGGAGATCTTCCCAATTCAGGGATCGAACTCAAGCCTCCTGAGACTCCTGCACTGACAAGCAGATTCCTACCTCAGTGCCACCTGGGAAGCCCTTAACATGAATGCATTCATGTAAATATCTATTTAAGGGCTGCATACATTGTGCAATACAGGATAAACAGACACAAGGAATAAGACTAAAATTCTGTTTTGGAGAACTGGTTGGCCTCTATGAGCAAGGTTAAACTTCCTAGTCACAAATGTTCACTAATCATTTCAATTCTTCTGGACCAAATATAGGCAGATTGGTTCTACATGCCAGAGTAGTTGGCTGGGAATTTGGGGGACTTTTTTCATAAGTTTTGATTTTGAAATGTTACGTATTGAGGAAGTTAACTTAGTAATTATTTGAGGTTTCTTTTTTTTTTTGTTGTTAACTTACTAAGAAAGTTTCAAGCTAACTGGAAGAGACAGCCAACTTTGCTGAGTGTGTTTGGAGCTGACGAGAAAAGGAGCCTTGTCCAAAACTTCTCCCCCTGGCTCACTGGTGTCGACAAGTCTGTAACTAGCAATGTATCACTTCAAGAAACTAAGTTAGCTCACAGCACAATTTTGCCCATGGCTTTTCCCAAATATTAACAGAGATTTTGGTAAACAAATAACTAAGCATTTCTGGAGGCTATATAGCTATTTGTCTACTCACAAGGGACTAAATAGAGTAACAAAGTCGTTTATTACATGGGAAAAAACTGTGTTCTGAATGGGTTAATGCAATCTTCACCTGTATTCAACTCCATATAACAAAAAGCTAAGATCAGTGTTTCTCAGTGAGAGGGAAGCACTCTAGTGGTAGCACCCATGGTGATTTTCAGTGATGCAGAAACAACGTAAATTTAATAGATGCATCAGAATGCTAAAACAAGCTCGTCAAAGTGTGTGGATATGTAACTTAGGAAGAAGCTAAAGTATAACAAAAAAATTTAAGGAATAATAATAAATATACTGGTAAAAATCATAAAGAATATATGCAAATAACTGAAGTTTTAGATAAATTGCTGAGAAAAAAGATAACTTTCAACCACAAATCCTCTGGAATGGCACAGCGATAGGCAACATGGCCTACTGGTCTGACGCTCTGCATTGTTTTGGGTGACAGGTTGCTTGCAAGGAAAGGAAGATTATGTTTACCAACTCAAACAAGTAATCTAAGATCTATCAAAGCATTCCTTTAAGATGCTGATAAGGTTTGCTTCCCTAATCATCCAGTGGTCTCTTACTGGAAGGATATTGAAGGAAGTCAGTGAGGTGATGCATTATTACTAAAAATTAGAATTCCAAAAGCAAGCAATTAAACTTTCAAGTTAGATAATGACTACTGTCCCTTTAAGGATTTATCTTTAAGACAAAAACGAAACAGGAAGCCTCTATGCAGTGATTAAAAAGTGAATTTTGAAATGATTCCTATAAAAGGCAAAATTATAAAACATAAAAAGGTATTAGAAGATAAATATCAAGACGTCTTGCTGCATTTTGAAGCCTGAGCCACCAGTTCTGTACCTAAATGTGCCCTCACCAGTCCCTACGGCAAAGTTTATCTTCCTAGAAGCTTTTCGGCCCACTGTCAAAAGTATGCAAACCTCTCTTCCTCTTAACACCAGTGCAGACTTGCCAGCCCCTTATCCTGCTTTATTCTTCTTCACAACACTTGTTAGTATTTTCATAATACTATGTACCTATTTCACTATCTGCTTATCATCTGCTTTTTCCATTAAAATGTAAGCTCCGTGACAGCAGGCAGGTACCAGCTAGTTTCTTCACCAAACAGCCACCACCAACACAGCACAAGGTCCTGACTAAGCCAACGATCAGCATTTGTGGCATGATGGTATTTTTCTTAGTATATCTGAACACTAGTTTACAAGTATTTGCTACAAGTTATAATGTCTAAACAATAGATACACAGTTTAAAACACTGATATGTCACCTTTATAACTGAATGAAATCAGCATCAAAGACCACTTATTGGAAAGAAAGCATAAGGAAAGGAAGTTAATTAACATAAAACCATTTTTATACTTCCTTAATTGGGAAGTTGACAGAAGTCTTTTTAATCCACGAAATAATTTGAAATAGATACACATGGTTTTGCAAATTTTTAACATGTAAATAATTATCGGTGCATTTCTGACAGAATCAGTCCTCAGTTCTGGCTAAAGAAGGAAAATTTGCTTTTTTTTTTAGGATTCCAAACAGGCAGTCTTTTAACATTTCCCTCTATTCCATAAGAAAGTATAACAACACTATGAATGCTACTTTATCATTCTTTAAGACAAAATACTAATCCTATTTAGTGTTTTATTTACTCTGTATATTACAAAAAGATGAGGTTATCTTGTTAGCCTTAGGTAGTCATTTCTGATCTGTCCATGTCATTTAATATTTCAAAATAATAACTAGGAAGTCAGAACACAAGACTACAGTAAAATCAGCAGTGTTGATACATGTACAATGTGCTACAAGACAGAAAAAACAAATCTAACTATTCTGGCAGTTTTCAGGAAGAATGGTTCATTAACCCAACTGAAATCTACCAATGTGAAATAAGCATGACAAAACTCTGAACATTAAATGCAACGTGATACATTGTGATATTGTTATTTCCAGAGCAAAACTATGATTATGGACTTTGATTTTAAAGTTTACTTTTATGAGTTATATTTTATTTGCCATAGTAACTAGGGGTCAAAATCTTAATTTTCCATCTCTATACCTTCTGAACAATATCATTGAGCTTCTTATTGAGGCCGGTGACACCTTCATCTAAAACATGTTTCAATATGATCTTTATTGCTTGAGGAATGGTAGCAAAGTCACTCGTGCTTCCCTAATAACATTATCATATAATTCAAAAATAACGATGAAGTTGATTCAGTTCAGTTCAGTTCAGTTCAGTCGCTCAGTCGTGTCCGACTCTGCGACCCCATGAACTGCAGCATGCCAGACCTCCCTGTCCATCACCAGCTCCCGGAGTTCACTCAGACTCACGTCCATGGAGTCAGTGATGCCATCCAGCCATCTCATCCTCTGTCATCCCCTTCTCCTCCTGCCCCCAATCCCTCCCAGCATCAGAGTCTTTTCCAATGAGTCAACTCTTCACATGAGGTGGCCAAAGTACTGGAGTTTCAGCTTTAGCATCATTCCTTCCAAAGAACACCCAGGACAGACAGGGATCAAGACCATCCCCATGGGAAAGAAATGCAAAAAAGCAAAATGGCTGTCTGGGGAGGCCTTATAAATAGCTCTGAAAAGAAGAGAAGCAAAAAGCAAAGGAGAAAAGGAAAGATATAAGCATCTGAATGCAGAGTTCCAAAAAATAGCAAGGAGAGATAAGAAAGCCTTCCTTAGTGATCAGTGCAAAGAAATAGAGGAAAACAACACAATGGGAAAGACTAGAGATCTCTTCAAGAAAATTAGAGATACCAAAGGAACACTTCATGCAAAGATGGGCTCCATAAAGGACAGAAATGGTATGGACCTAACAGAAGCAGAAGATATTAAGAAGAGATGGCAAGAATACACAGAAGAACTGTACAAAAAAGATCTTCACGACCCAGATAATCACAATGTTGTGATCACTCACCTAGAGCCAGACATCCTGGAATGTGAAGTCAAGTGGGCCTTAGAAAGCATCACTACAAACAAAGCTAGTGGAGGTGATTACGAGAGACTTAAGAAAATATTCCCATAGAACCCTGTACATCAGTGAAAATTTGCTGCATGTGAACCTCTTTGCCTCAATGTTCAACTTTCCTTACAAGGCAGAAATCATTCTCACAGCCAGTAGTCATTAAAAGATTTTCCATAATTAACCTATGCCCATTTTCCATTTGAGTAGGTCCAATCGAGCTAAATTATAAAATCAATATGTGAAGAAATGACAAAAACAAGTAAAAAAAAATCTGGCCAAAATATAAAGCATATCTCTATTAGAATCAAATAATCATAGCTATCACACTTCCCAACCCAGGGATGGAACCTACATCTCCTGTGTCTCCTGCACTGGCAAGTGAATTCTTTACCACTGAGCCACCTGGGAAGCCCACTCTCAACTCTATCTGAGCACACTAACTTGATCTTAACAGATGATTTAGAATGTAACCTAGTAAGCTCAACCTGGGAGATCTTACTGGCTTATTTCTATTGAAGACTGCCCAAAATCTGTTGCTTAATTATTAATCATTATGAGAAAAATATGTAAAATCCTTGTGTATTAAAGAGGGTGGTGCTAGTGGTAAAGATTCTGCCTGCCAGTGTAGGAGACCCAAGAGACAGTGGGTTCAATCCTTGGGTGGGGAAGATCCCCGAAGGAGAAAATGGCAACCCACTCCAGTACTCTTGCCTGGAAAATCCCATGGACAGAGGAGCCTGGCAGGCTACAGTCCATGGGGCTGCAAAGAGTCGCACACAACTGAGCAGGTATTTCTTCAACTTCAAAAAGATCTAAAAATAATTATTCTTCAGAATATAATGAATGATATCAAACATGAATATAGGATGCTATTACTTGAATGCATCCTAATTAAGTTAATTAATGGACTTCTGATCACAAAACACAATACACACATATCCCCTTTTTTCCATTTAATCAGTAAAAACCCCCATCACATCAAAAATGCATCTGTAACTGCAAACTTTACAAATACTCAAGCCACAAAGGTACCACACAGTTTAACATTATAATCCTAGGGATATTTCTACTGATTTATACATTTGATCTTAAAGATTACCTTTTGAACAAATAATCTCAAACATACATTTAATAATATACCAATGTCAACTGAATTTATTCCTAGAAACAATAAAATATTAGAATTTCAGTTTAATTTGAGCTTTCCTAAACAAAAAAAAATCACAAATTCACATATGCTCACATGCATATAAGAATTAGGCTTTCCCTGACCAACAGTGAATCAAGACCCAGTTGTTCTTCCCTGGTTTAAAAAAGAGGAAGATATGTTTCAAAACAGACATGCATTAATAACTCATATTTTCACTTCAATGTAGCTGTATCTTCTAGGGAACGTTCCACATAACACATATACTAAACTAGGTCTCAGATGCTGAACAACAACAAACTCTGCTAATATTACTGCAACTGCTATACAGTATAGCCAGAGCTTCAGAATTTATTTTGCAGAAGCCTAAGATTTAAACAAGCAGCTCCACAGTGGTAACAGGGAGGTATATTTTGTTGGTGCCTACCTCAACATTTATTAATTACAAGGCTTCTCTTATAAAAAAGAAAAACACTGAAAGATTCTGCAAGTCTTAGAAATACAAGACTAACCGGATAAAAAGATAAAATTTGTCTCCCTGATAACTAAATTTATATTTGTACATAAATCATTTACCACACTTTTGTGCAACAACTCTAATTCCTTAAATTTCTAACATACTTAAGAACTGAAATCTCATTACTTGTGCAATGCAGATCTAGAATCATGAGTCATTCATTCAGAGGAACTTTGCAGACACACACCAAAATGCATGTCCCATGAAGTCCACATTCAAAAAATGTAAAATAAAACAAGGCAAAAAATCAGACAGTGAAAATAAAGAATTCTCAAATTAGAAATGTAAAGGCTCAGAAGCAAATCACAAGTTAAATAAACAGTTTATCTAAATTTTGAGTTTTTCTTCCTCTACACCTAGACTATAATTTACATTATTTCAGAGTCAAAAAATTAACAATTTATGCTGTTAACTATGGTTCTGCCTTCTTTTGTGATCTAGAAGTATGGGTATAAGTACTCAGTTGCTCAGCTGTGTCCAACTCTTTGCGATCCCATGGACTGCAGCCCACCAGGTTCTTCCATCCACGGGATCATCCCAACAAGAATACTGGAGTGGGTTGCCATTTCCTCCTCCAATGGGTATAAATGATAAGGCTATTATCCAGAAGAGATAGTAACATATAAGTTCAAATGACAGTCAGAAATCTCTAGCAAGTAATTTATATGAATCACATACACTGCCTGCATGCTAAATTCCTTCAGTCATGTCTGATTTTTTGCGACCCTATGGACTAATGCCTGCCAGGCTCCCCTTGTCAGATGGGATTCTTCAGGCAAAAATACTGGAGTGAGTTGCCATGCCCTCCTCCAGGTAATCTTTCCAACCCAGGGATCAAACCCTTGTCTCTTATGTCTCCTGCACTGGCCAAGTGTATTCTTTACCACTAGCACCACCTGGGAAGCTCTCACATATATTAACTCCATATATTTTTCTTTCTTTTTGTTTTTGGTTTTAGACATTGCCAAATGAATGGATTTTCACTGTCAATAAATTTAAATCATATAGAAGGGGTTATTGAGAATTTCCCATCTTTCTACTGCCAAATCGAACCCCCTCCAACCCCAAGCGTAACCACTATTATTAGTACGGTGTGTTCAGTCCTTTTTCCATGTATTATCACACACAAACACACATCTACACATACAACACACATACAGAGTTTAAATATTTTTTTTATTTTTTTTACAGTAATGATGAAAACATACTAAGCATATTATCCTTCGGCTTGCTTTCTACAAAATCTGTTAATGACCTTTCCTTATCAATAGAGATAGAGTCACATAAATATTTTTTAACAATTATGTATTACTTTATATCCATTTCTATACTAGTAGTCACCTAAATAAATGCCAATTTTTCATTATTTTAAGCAATACTGCAATTATATATACAAAACTATGCATACATTTGAGTGGTATTAATAATATAAATACTTTGGACATAAAGTATATGCAAATATTAATTTTGAACTAAACATCAAACTTATTCTAAGAAAACATTTATCATCACATACTTCTACTCGCAATTAATAACGTTTTTCTACATTTATTAAATCTATGTAAGGCCCTAAAAAAGATATTATCCTTCAAACCGTATTGTAAATTTCTATTGTAAGAAAGGAGTAAAAGTTTTGTGTCTTTTTCCTATGTAGAACTTGAAGCCTTGTCTTCGTGTTTTGCTAAATATTTTCTGTTGTTAGCACTTACATGGCAGTTAATCGATGGAAACATTTGTAAAATCAGTTGTTCAACTCCTGTTATTTCAAAATAAACCATCTCATTGCTAAGACAATTACTATATTTATATTTTGCAATTATTTGCCAAAGAACAGGGGCCAGAGGTTTGAATAAATGTTTGAGTTGACAAAGTATCAAAACAAATATATAGCTTACCATTCTTTGCTTCTTAATAAAAACAAAACTGTAGTTAACACTCTGTGGGACATGTTATATTAGGAAAATCTCTGACAGCACAATGTCATATGATTAAGGGAATGCTTTTTTTGCATATTATTTCTACAAATGTCAGAAAATATCCTGCTTCTCCCCCCCTTCTTTTTTAGACACTAATTGACTAAAGGAAATCGTTTCTGACAAGTGCTATAAATAATGCAAGGCGTTATCAAACTAGCTAAGGCACAATAGAACTCTGATGAACTCATGTAGGCCCAGACACATTTCCCTGTGTGGTAATTTCTCCTGAGGCCAGAGGGCCTCTTGCCCTGGACTGGAGTGTTCTGAAGTGGAAGGCATTATTTCCAGTCTAAAAAACCGAGGTAGGTATATACTCTTGTATGATTTTGCAAAGGGGCATGTGTCCCATTAGAAAACAAAACACTCTCCCCTCCTTTTACCCTCCTCAAACTCTTTCTCGGTTATTAAATAACAGTTCGCAGAATAAAGAGGAACCTGAAACTGGATTTTCAAAACACTTAAGATGGTTGGTTGGCAAAATGTGGGCATTTCTAATGCTTTTATTCTCTTTTTGACAGTGTGCTTTTACCATGTTGTCAGAGTATAAATACAGTCACAACTTCTCAGGAGATAAGAGCAAGATTCTATTCCTAGGATTTTGTACTTTCCAAAAGAGTATATGTACTGAACACACTTTGAACAAACTAATATGGCAACGTGAGGTTTGGTTCCTCTGCCAAACAGGAAAAGAAAAGACAATCCCTTTCTTAAGTATTTTAATCACCCATAAGGTTCTGTGCATTCAAGAAAAGCTGTAACACATGAGGAGATCCGAAAAGCTGACTACATCCTTCTAATGAGACAGTGATTAAAGCTGTATGTGCTTCTACCAGCATCATATGCACTTAAAAACCAATGACCGGCTTTCCATGGCAAATCACAACACATCAGTAACTGGCTAATAAACTCCAGTAACTGCCAACAGTTTATTAACAGCAACACTTTCTGTTCTGTCTGGGAAATTAGAGATTCAGTTAGATCCTCGAACTCTCTGTATTGGTCACCCAGGGGTGGCTTAAAAACACATATTCCTGGGACCTACCGTAGACCTACTAAGGGTAAAGATGATCAGTAATCTACATTTTAAGCAAACTCCCCAGGCTACCCTTAATCTCATTAAATTCTGGCAATCATAATCAACTAAAGTTAAAAGACTACTTTCCACCAGAAATTGTTTACTGCATTTCTACCCAGTAATTTCCCAGAATATCTGCCCTGAAATGATGGCTTATTTGAGATTTGCTGACATGCTTTTTGATTATATTCTATTAACTACTTTATAAAATCAACATGCCTGCAAAATGTTATGCAAAGTTCTGTTATATTCATTTTTTTCAGTGTCATAACTGAAGGTTTATTTTTAAATATTTCGTTATTTTCAGAACATCATTGGCAACTAGAAACTTGTATGCAAAGGTGATTTTATATCAGAGTAAATAAAAGACTTTTATACACTAGTCACAGATGTTTGTCCTTCTCTCAACAGAACGACCTTTGAGGTTACACCACCAAATGGACCAATTTTGTATCATTTCCTTTTAGATTCTTATAAGGGACTGTTACATTCATTTTTTAAAATATTATTTTAAATCAGGCACCACACATGCCCCTCCACATCATCTAAGATACTACTCATATCATCCTACTATGTTGCAAACCTCTTATGTTTCAGTTCTGCTCAAGAGTTCACACCATATAAAAGTTACTTAATCTGTAAAAAAATAAAAAGTACCCCAGTATATCTGAAAGAGTATATTGGATAAATTCAAAAAAATAATTACTTGGTAATCTTAAAACTTCCCATATCTTTCTATCATTAAAATGTCAAATATGTATATACATAAACAAATATATACATATATACACAAATATATAAAATAAATAGAGACAGTGATATTTAGGCTCCACATAGTAAAATTATTTTGCAAAAAGAAAAAACAAGCACTTAATTACTACAATCTGATAAAATTATTAATAGTATAAATAAATAAAAAATAAAATGTAATGTATGTATGGGAGTGTAGATATGCATGTATGTTTGTATATATGTGTTTGTGTGTGTGTGTGCATCCAAAGAATAAAGAGAAACTTTATGTAGGAATTAGTCAAATCATGCTCTTCATATGTAACTAACACCTGGCTCTTTATTTAAATTCAAGTAAAACCTCTGTATTCAAGTGAACAGAGGGAAAAAGACTTAAATAAGACTTTAAGCTTCCTTCAACAAAACTACAAACTATGTTTCTTCATTAATAACTCCTGGAGAGATTAACTTCTTGAGAAGTTGGTCTGTGCTACATTTCTTCTTGATTTACTACAATATCTGCAAGATGGTCATCTTGTTCTTTAATAAAAAGTTTTGACTAGAGGAGCCACTTGGAAAAATTTACTTTTCCCCCAGAACTCATACATTCTATTATTACTCAACAACAGCAGATAATATTGGGAAAAGGCAATGGCACCCTACTCCAGTACTGTTGCCTGAAAAATCCCATGGATAGAGGAGCCTGGTGGGCTGCAGTCCATGGGGTCGCTAAGAGTCGGACATGACTGAGCGACTTCACTTTCACTTTCCACTTTCATGCATTGGAGAAGGAAATGGCAATCCACTCCAGTATTCTTGCCTGGAGAATCCCAGGGACGGGGGAGCCTGGTGGGCTGCCATCTGTGGGGTCGCACAGAGTCGGACACAACTGAAGTGACTTAGCAGTAGCAGTAGCAGATAATATTTGATTCACTGGTATACAATTTACTTTCATCTACATTTTGCCATTTGTTCCTCATGACTCTAAAGGATGGTTATATTATCTTGTTCATTTGTGAACAAATAAATTAAGGCTGGCATGGTTAAGTGACTGACTCACTCAAGCCTCCTAAGCTAACTGAACAGAACAATCAGGATCCAAAATCAGATCTTCTGATTTGAAACTTAAAATTTCAATCACAACACATGCTGGCAATTTAGTACCAATCTTCGTAGAAATGACAACAACCTTAAATACAATAGAAGCCAAAAAAAAAAAAAAAACAAACAAAACAGAGAGATTGGGTGTAGAGTTGGGTATGGTACAGTGGCCATGACTACATCCTTCATGATTTGCTCTGAGAGGTAAGTGAAGGAGCAAACCCTGTGTGTAGAGTCTGAAGGAGATAAGATGGCCCCCTTCACAGAGCTGAGAGAAAAATGCTCTTTTCCTTGTATGTCCATGGGGTATACACTGGACACTAATATGTATACTTAGAAATGTGAGAATTACACACTACCTCTTATCGGTTTCTTCTTAGGACTGCTAGTTAGTCTTAATCTAGTAATTAATACATTGTTGTTTAGTTGCTAAGTCATGTCCAACTCTTTTGCAATCCCGTGGACTATAGCCTGCCAGACTCCTCTGTCCATGGGAATTCTCCAGGCAAGAATACTGGAGTGGACTGCCATGCTCTCCTCCCGGGATCTTCCCAACCCAGGAATCGAACCCGGGGCTCCCACATTACAGACAGATTCTTAACCGTCTGAGCTACCTGGGAAGCCCAAGGATACTGAAGTTCTCCGGGCGAACTTCCTGACCCAGGAACTGAACCAAAGTCTTCTGCTTTGCAGGTGAATTCTTTACCTCTGAGCCACCAGGGAAGCCCAATTAATACATTACAGGGTTCTAAATACTCAGTAAATGATTAAAAGATGAGTTTTATTAAGGAAAAGGATCTTTGGGCATGATTTTATTTTCATCTGTCTGCTTTCTGAGCAAGAAGAGCATACCTTTCCTTCAGAGTTTTTGAGGACTTAAAATCTATTAACAGAAACCTTCTGCATAAGGATAAAGGAAGACTGCTCTGAAAGCAACACAACTGAATACATGCAAAGCAAGTATGCTTACAGGAAGACTGATCTGTATCAGCCACTAAAACAGTGTTTGAAAAGCAGTGAAGGAGATGGAATAACTGTCTCAAACACTTCTAAGCAATGCAGAAGCAGAGATTTTTTGACAGCTGTTTAAAACGGTAGAAAAGGATACTAGGGAGAAAGCACTGAAGGTCTGAAATGGCGTTAAGTGATACTTCTCTTTACATGTAACAAAGCTGTTCTCTTAGTAGTTACCTTACGGCACACACACAAAAAAAGGTAAATATTAAGTTGTTTTCTAATAAGAAAACCCAAAATCAAAACAACTTTAAAAATTACAATCTCAGCTCCACTGCCTCAAAATTATCTCCTTTGACAAAAACTGCAGGTGTCTACTCCTCTAATAGTGTTCTTTTTTAGTTCTCTTTCTTTCTTCTCTACTATCCTAGGAAAAAAATGTTTTATTTAAAGGAATCCAAATATATCCAACATACACAATAACCTTACTAAATAAATAAATATATTAAGGATAAACAATATATAGATAAAACAGTATATACACACTGGTTATATTAAACAGTTTATGCATGATCCTGTATATGTAGCCTGGAGAAGGCAATGGCACCCCACTCCAGTACTCTTGCTTGGAAAATCACATGGACGGAGGAGCCTGGGAGGCTGCAGTCCATGGGGTCGCTAAGAGTCGGACACGACTGAGTGACTTCACTTTCACTTTTCACTTTCCGGCATTGGAGAAGGAAATGGCAACCCACTCCAGTGTTCTTGCCTGGAGAATCCCAGGGACGGGGGAGCCTGGTGGGCTGCCGTCTGTGGGGTCGCACAGAGTCGGACACGACTGAAGCGACTTAGCAGCAGCAGCCTAGATCTAGGGGGACTTAGCAGCAGTAACCTAGATCTAGGGGGACTACATGGATCCAGCTTTCAAGAGTTTATTGCTTTATTGGGGACATAAAATTAATACACAAATAATTGCACATAAGAAAGAAAGTGCTAAGAGATAACAATAAGGCTTGGTGATTAAAAGAGAGTCAGGGTGGTTTCTTGATGGATAAGACATCTAAAATGGGCCTGGAAGGATGGGTTTCATTTGATTGGATACAAAAAGGAATGGCACTCCAGGCTGCAGGAATACAAGGAACAAAGGCTGGGACAGGAGAAAGCACAGAATATGAACGCTGGAGGAAATGGTCAGTGTGAAGCACCATGTGCAATGGGGCTGGCAGAAGATAATGTTGGAATCTGGGGCTGGAACCAAACCAGTAAGGGCCTTGAAGGCCAGAATGAAGAATTCAGCCTTCATTTCTTAATTATTTGGAATCCATCCATTCCAAGATTTCACTCAAGGGCAGAGTCAGAATATTTAACCACATACCCTAAGGGCTAAGAATAAGACTGTACATGGGATATAAAGAGATCTTAACAAATAAACTTGGGATTTTTCTACTTCCTAAAGCTTTTGCTTTAGTCTCCAGAAAGCCGAGAGATAAATTCTGTTCTCAATTTCATCTCAAGTACTTGTTTCATTTCTTTTCCTTCTGATTTGTCTTTTTCATAGTCTTATTTGATGTGTGCTTATCGGAGAAGGCAATGGCACCCCACTCCAGTACTCTTGCCTGGAAAATCCATGGACGGAGAAGCCTGGTAGGCTGCAGTCCATGGGGTCGTTAAGAGTTGGACACGACGGAGCGACTTCACTTTCACTTTTCACTTTCATGCATTGGAGAAGGAAATGGCAACCCACTCCAGTGTTCTTGCCTGGAGAATCCCAGGGACAGAGGAGCCTAATGGGCTGCCGTCTATGGGGTCACACAGAGTTGGACATGACTGAAGCGACTTAGCAGCAGCAGCATCATAGTAAGGCAACTAACACCCTTTTTTTTTTTTTTGATGGAGTACACATTACACATAAATAAAATTATTTTAACAAATGCCCTGGTATTGGGTAAGGTTGTAGATGCAACACTTAAAAAGTTTTACAAAGGAGAAATCAGAACCCTCCCATCAAGTAAAACTTGTTCCTCTGTAAATATTTCAATGGTAAATGGCCACAGCAAATTAGAATACCCAGTTTTTGCAGCTGACAACTATTCTAAAATCTACAACTGTTGGGTTAAGCAACCTATCTTCCTGCCTGGCTGTCCAGTTTGACCTTCCCTGTGAATCAGTGTTTCTACTATGATGCCAAAATGACCTTCTGAAACTTACAAGGCTTCCAAGGCTGCAGATATTTTCAGCTGTATCAGCCCTGGCTGTCACAACATTCTGCATGATATTAAGTGGCAAAACTGGAGCCTCCTGTACTAGCCTGACCTTTTAAACTCTACAGTATTGTGCTGCCACTCAAAATTGAGTTTTCCTTTTCTTCTTACTTTGTGATGCTACTTCTCTTGCTTACTTGGAAAGCAGTCATTCTAAGCATAGAATGGCACCTTCCTTACATGAAAACAGAACACTTCACTTATTCACAGTAAACCTAACACTGATAGAGGCTTTAAAATAAATATTTACTGCCATCTATAAATAATACCTTTTTAATCACAGAAAAGATTATTTAAATTCCATAAACAAGATTATTTAAATTCTGTGACAAGAATATAATACGTCATTATTTCTGCAATGGCCAATTTGAAATTTGAGAAATGTCTAAATTTTATAATTGCACTTTTATAATTGCATCTGTTTATGTTAACCATTATGTATTCAATGCCTAGCACAGTGCCTAAAACATAAAAGAATCCAAATTAATATTTAACTGCATGTTGCAGAATCTGAATGTTTAATTACACTTCATTTATCACAGAACTATTGAACTAAAATATAGGTGCTAATTTTCTTGCCAAAAATTAGTATATTAGCATAGAATATTTATCTTAAAAAATATGCCCGAGAATTCCTGGTACATGAAGGTAAAATATTTTTAAAATCCATTTATGCCAGGTCACTTACCAACAGAAAATTACTGTGCAAACAGGATAAAGTCTAACACCAGTAGAGGAAAAAAGCAATAGAAATCAATTCACTAAGACAGAGGGACTAAGATTCTTAATAACAATATCTATCAATTATTTGATCTCAAGCCTTAATAACTATTAGTAATAATAAATTTAGATTTACACATGTATATTAGAGTATCTTTTCTTTTGTCTTTGGCATACTGTATTTTCATAAATCTTACTTATAATCAGTGCAAAGAACCACACAAAGTGTGGTTGCTATTGTTCAGTTGCTAAGTCACGCCTGATTCTTTGCGACCCCATGGACTGCAGCACGCCAGGCTTCCCTGTCCTCTACTATCACCTGGAGTTTGCTCAAGTTCATGTCCATTGAGCTGGTGATGCTATATAACTGTCTCATCCTCTGCCACTCTCTTCTTTTCCCTTTAATTAAATATACTTCAGAACAAACTTGGTGACCCTATTGGTGAATGCATCCCTTAGTTTCATGAATTTACTTTGTTTCATTTTCAGCTATAACCTATGGACTACTTACTTCATAGTCTTTTATGGAATATACATGTAAATAGGATATAACATATGTATCTGTACACATGACACACTCACAGACATATTCTAATTACTCTGCTAGAGATGGGGGGAAGTGGGAAAAGTTCAACCGAAATTTCCAAGTGAATACCCATTCTCAGTGAAATGTTTATTTTAATGTTGGTAACAGATTTCTATTTTTAAATGATGGGAGAAATACACTGAACTACCCTAATGCCTTCAATAATGTAGCTGACTAAATTATAAGAGCATTTGCAACACTGTTCTATGGACTCACGACACTTCTTAAACTGTGCCACTTCAAGCCATCCACAGGATCAATTGGCAGAATGCTATGTCATTCAGAAGTGACACCTGAAACTCACAGGTGGTAATGATTTTGAGTCTAAAAGTAGATTTTGCTGATCCTGGCAAGTGCTGGAGCAGAGGGTATTAGGTATGAGTAGAGCTAATACTGAGCAAGCCACCCTGACAGATTAGGCCATTCGATACTGCCCTCCTTTCCAAGCCAGGGAAACGTCAAAGTCCACTCCCTGGTCTCTGCTATTTTATGACCACAATGATTCAAAACCCGCCTTTCACATCCTGCCTCCTTCATTAAGTCTCTGCAGACCTAACCTGGACTGGGCCTCAAGTGTACACTGCTGTGAGTGCTTGTTGACTCAAGTTGTGCCATCTTGATGGAAACAGACAAACCAACAGCAGAACTGGGTTGAGAGCTCAGCACACACAGTACCTTAGTACATGGCCCCTGAACAAATTATGTGACCTGAACCTTGCTGAGCCTCCATTTTCTCACCTGTGAACCAGAGACAGCCAGCCATGCATAAATCTCACAGTGCTATGTAAGAACTTTGTATAGTCACATAAGTAAATGAATAAGTGCCTATGAAATAAGCTATTTTTATAATTATTATAACTGCTGAAGGTCTGGTCTTTTGTAGTTCTTGCTGTATTTTCATTATTTTGCAATGGATGGAGCTTTTCCTTTGGGCCATAAACTTCAGAAAAGCAGAACCCATATCTCTAATTTCTCTTGAAAATTTCAGCCAAAAATCTTATCATGAAGCTTTTTCAGCAAGGGGCTTTAAATAAATGTTTATGATTGCAAATGAAGAATGGCAAGCAACAGAATAAAAATCCTGGTTTCTAACCTGCTGCTGCTGCTGCTAAGTCGCATCAGTCGTGTCCGACTCTGTGCGACCCCATAGATGGCAGCCCACCAGGCTCCCCCGTCCCTGGGGTTCTCCAGGCAAGAACACTGGAGTGGGTTGCCATTTCCTTCTCCAATGCATGTTAAAGTGAAGTCGCTCAGTTGTATCCGACTCTTCACGACCCCATGGACTGCAGCCCACCAGGCTCCTCCATCCATGGGATTTTCCAGGCAAGAGTACTGGAGTGGGGTGCCATTGCCTTCTCCGGGTTTCTAACCTAGACCACAGAATAAATCCTGGAAACAAGTAACAAACACTTCACAGCTGAATGGGGCCTTATAGAACCCATTCACAGTTGCATTTTCACCATTTGATAGTTGGTAAGCTAGCCTACAAAATACAGCTTTCTTTTCTGCACACAAAGAAAAGCCAAAGGGAAGAAAGTCTCATATATCTAAAACCTTCTGTCACTAAAGTTAAATTAGTTAACACCTAAAGCATATCTCTCTCTTAAGGATTTTTTTTTTTTTTTTCTGTTAACACAAAAGTTTCAGTCTCTGAAACCTGAAGGTCAATACTGAGTGTCTTCATCTCCTAATCAGGAGTTAGTATGAAGAAGCTTCAGATGAATTATATGTCCCCACCTTTCTATAAAAATGCCGACATCTGAACTAAATTAATCTCTTCTGTCTGGTCATCTGTCTACCCTACATCTGGGTCATGCTTATTTATCAAATACTTAAACAGAAAGAAAAATAGCTTAAGTACTGAATCATGTAATTTTAACAAATTATGATTTGATTTTTTGTCTTCTATTTAATATACAAAGTATGTAAAGAGTTAATGTGTCTACTGGATGATTTTAGGCAAATTCCACACTCTGCCCACAAGCAGCCTATTCTTGGCTCCTCCATGCCCACTTTGTTTTGCCCGTACATTACTTGTGAATATTTCCATCACTACACTGAAACTACTCTGAGAAGAGGATATACCTTACTCACGTCTTTATCCTCTGATAGGTGGATAAAGCATGAGAGATGGCACATGTACAACTACACTCAATAAATATTTTCTAATATAAGTGCTTTCCTTTGAGGCCAAAAGCAATAGCATACAGTTCTTTCTGGTTCCTTCTCTAAAGAATACATAATTTTATTTGGTGTATGTTCAAAATAGCTCATGAAGAGAGGGATTTTTTAGTAAGGGACTAGCTGCAAGACAACAAGTCTTCAATTAATCGTTTATCTCTTTTTAATATCATAAGCTCTGCCACATAGGGACAGAGAGCACAGATTATTGTGTGAAGATGATGCAACATGAAAGCATAAAATGCCCATTTTGTTGTTCAGTCACTAAGTCATGTCCAACTCTTTAGGACCCCACGGACTGCAGCACACCAGGCTTCCCTGTCCTTCACTATCTCCTGGAGTTTGCTCAAACTCATGTCCATTGAGTCGGTGATACCATCCAACCACCTCATCCTGCCATCCCCTTCTCCTCCTGCCCTCAATCCTTCCCAGCATCAGGGTCTTTTCCAATGAGTCGGCTCTTCGCATCAGGTGGCCAAAGTATTAGAGTTTCAGCTTGATAAACAAATTTAGCATGTACTCTGGAGCTAGGCCTATCACTTCTTGGTGAAAATTTTATGGCATCATGTTACTGGTGTGAAAGTACATTATCTTTGCAAAGCTTCCTCTGGGAGGATCCCAGATGGCCCAAATGCAATGTTATAATGGGTCACACTACTGCATGCCTTTACCATATCTGCTAAAGGCAGGAGGCCTGGTGTGTTTTGCTTTGCTTTGGTTGTTACAAACCTAAAAAGCAATGATCACAAACAATTGGGCATGATCACAAACAATTGGGCAAACTCTATGCCATGTGTATTAATAATCCAATGTCAAAGCAAAAGAACGAAATGTATTAGCCAGCCTTTTAAATTAAATTTATACCTTCCTGAGTCATGTCAATTCCACGGGCGAAGTTTCAAATTACTGTATCATAACTATACCACATTCATTCTCAGCAGAATCATAAAGGGAAGCAGAATGCTATCTCAGAAGTGAAGAAGTACCTGGCTTCAACTACTCATCAGGCTGTGTGAATTTTGGCCTGTAAGTTAACTGAGCCTTAGTTTCCTCAACGCTATCAAGAGGATGGTGGTTCCTACCACACAAGTCCGTTCCCTAACTGTGCAGCACTGTGAGCAGGCTCTTTTTTGAAAAGACCATCTCATATACAGAACATGCTCGAATTTGGAAGCTAGCCTCATTCTCTTCATACCTTTTCCCTCCATTTTCTGAAAAGATTGCTTAATCTTCACCCTGTCAGGTATCCTCCTTCACAGAGCGGGTAGCGGTCCTACATCCTAACCACTCAGTTCCGCAGACTTCCCTCTTTTCATTTCCTCCTTTGGTATTCAATTGTATGGTGTCAATACTGACTGTACTGTTAACTTCTCATGTCTTTCTCCCCAACTCAATTATATGTCAACCAAGAATAAAACCTATATAATTCTCCTTTGGGACCTTCTCTCCTGACCTACTATAATCCTTTACTTCTAATAGGTGCTCAGCAAATGTTTGTTAATTGATTACTTAGTAGAACATAAAGAATGATTTCCCTATATTGCCTTATTATTAACATAGAAAAATAGCCTTTTAAGTGAAAAAGACCTCAGCACAGAGTAAACTTTAATCCATTACTGAGAAACAGACACAACAGTCTCTATATTAACTGCTTCCAAAACAATATTTACTTTTAAAATCCAGTCCTCAAACCATTAATATATTTCTCTGGGAGAGTCATTTCCCATGTGCAATTTTCAGTAAATGTGGTCCTTCTGAAAGAATTATGCAGAATTCAATTTTTTTCCAATAATCTCCACTATTGTTCTGGCTATTTCTAATTAATTTTCAGAAAGGTACTATTTGGAAATGCCTCCGAGAGGTTCCACAGCTGGGTTACAGATCTGCTTGTATTCCCAGTTGTTCACTTTTGCTGTGCTCATCCAATCTTTCCAAGTCTTCTGGATAGGGTATGTAATACCAATTATTTAAGACCAACTGCCTTATTTGAATGCCACTAAGTTGACAATGCAGCTTTTCCTGAACTTTTTGAGCAATGAAATTCAAATAACAGCTCAAAATAATTTGGAGTAAATTTACTAGTTAAGATTGGCCCATGAGTTGGGAAGGCAAAGAAGAATTTCTAATCTTAGTACTATTTAATCTTATTTACTTTGAAATGAACATTTTCTATGCATTATCTAATAATTCAACAAAAATAGATTTTTACCAGACCTTTATAGCACACAGTCAAAACCAGATGGGGCAAAAAAAAAGTCTAATAATAGAAAAAGACACGTTCTAAGTGTGGTTTTCACATAATACTAAAAGGCATATGAACAAAAGGCAAAATGGAAACACCGTTAACATTATTTTCTCTACCTCTACATGTTGTATTTAAAGACATACACAGTGCAATTTAAAAATTATTTTCCGTGGACACAGACTATCTAAATAAATTAAGTGATAAGTATTTATAAATGGAATCTTCTTCTTGGAAACTCTTGATTTCATGAGAATTTCTCTATGTACATTAAATACAGTCATTGCTCTGACATGCTCAACTTAAACTCTTACGCCACTTACTTGTAAAAAGCACGTAAATGCCTTATATAAAAAGGCCTACGAGTACTCCTGTAAAGCTTTCTATTCTATTTGAAATATAACTATCCTCCCAACTCCAGGTAACTGCTAACTCAATGCAACTGCTTATTTATTTCCGTATGTAAATCATTCTGTTTATAAGGGTATCTGATTATTAAGGATCTTTATTTCCAGGAAAGAGAGTATCATTGATACCTTCCCTAAAATAGCAAGGTCTGAGAAGTATAAATGTCAGCCACATTGAGCACATTGCAAACTTGTTTTATCATGTATCTATCTGCCACCTGGTTTATCACTGGGGATCATTTACATCAGTGTTCTGCATGAACGTTAAAGGGACCAGAACTGCCTAGCCGTCAATAAGACATTTCCCAGCAAACAACAACATACCCCTAAGATGAAATGATGGTTACTTTAGAATGACCAATTTGGGATAAAGAATTTAAATACCATTCTTTAATTGATTGGATCCTGTGTTTTAAAGGAGCTTGACACAGAAATGAACTGTTTTTAAGAATGTAACAGGTATTTTCCACCTAACCAAGTTACAGTCCCAGATAAAACATAATTTTAAGTGTTTTTCTCTGATGTTTTAAAATATAGTGCTTTATATGAAAAGAGCTCACAAGGAACAATATGATGAACAAGGATAACATTAACAAAGTTTTAAATAAGGGATTTTGGATGAAAAGTTTTAAAAATTCTTACTATACTCTTTAAATCATTTTTAATATCTCCCATCACCTTTAATATCCACATCTAATTAGTTGATACATCCTGTGGACCTGAAGCCTGTGACTTTTTCCCCAGAACACATGTCCTTCATTACCTTGTTATTGTCCTTTTCCAGTCCCTCATCTCTAGCCAACAATTTCCATTTCATCCTGTGTATATCCTACTCTCCCTCTAAAAAACGTCACTAAAACACAACACCTGTACGTTACTTGCTAAAGCAAATGTCTCCTAATGTTCCCACTGTGCCCTGAACTTCCTACCTGGTCCTTAGTGTTCTCCAGAGTGGAGCCCCAAACTCCCTTTCTCCACTGATTCCCTATTTCTTCTACCCTATCACCTGCCCCTCCCCAGACCCCGTATCTCTCTCCTCTTAACTTCCTATCCATTCTTCCGGAGTCTCCTCAAATGCTGTAGCAAGAGTTGCTCTTGTGGATTATTCCAAATGTCTACAGTCTCAATCTCCTATCAGTACCCGAGTTATCTTTTTAAATTTTGTATTTATTCTTTCACAACTCTAGAACTGGACTACCTTGGTTCAACTCCCTGTTGTGCCACTTCCTAGTTAAGAAACCATGGGCAAATAACTTTGTCCCTCAGTTTTCCCTGTGAAACTCAGATAGTATCCATCTCATAGGGTTGTTCTGAGGAGTATGTAAATTAATTCATACACCTTACCCTGGCAAGTAAGTAGTCCAAGATGTTAGTGATGATTGTTAAAGCTATTATCCTCATCACCATTCTTTGTAATTATGGCAAGCAAGACCAAAAAAAAAAAAAAAAGGTTAAAAATATGGAATTGGAGTTAAAAAAAAAAAGTCTCACAACTCTGAAAATGACAAAAAGTGTTTAGCAGTCACATTAGTCACCTTTAAAAGTCAAAAGGGGCATTCTACATCTGTCACAAAGATTAAATGAGATATTTTGTAAAGAAATGTATAGCAAATGGCACTTATATTATTAACTATTATTTACATGCTCATAATTTTACAGATGTAGAAATTAAACAACAGAAAGAGTGAATGTTTTTTCCCAGTCCACATACCTAGTCACATCTGGTTTGGTAAAATAAAATCCATACACTGTGAGATTTTTGTGCCCCATCTCCCAAGCCTATTACTCCTTTTAAGATATAGACAAAGTATAATAAATATATAAAAATATAATAACTTGTAAATGATAATAATAACATCAACATCACCTCTTGTATTTATAAAGTGCGTCAGTTTTCAAAACATGTACCCCCAAATGGGCTCTGGTTCTACCTGAACTGCAACAAACACTGGACTTTCAAAACAAATGTAGACACAGTGCTCACAGAAACTGATATATCATTTCATAGGATGGCTTTTTTAAACTAAAATGTAGTAAACAGAAATATCAATGAGGGAGTCTGTGTTAGAACACTGAGTTGCAAAGCCACTTAATGGTTCAGAGCTTTTTCCACCAACTTTCCCCCGCAGCAGGCCATCTGCCTTCCTATTATATCTGTGGTCACCTTGATTATCACCATCCCATCCCAGACTATCTTTCTACTAGGATAAGGGGAGCCATCCACATAGAGTGCTAAAAGGTCATTGTAAAGGTAATTCTCTTCTTGTAATCAGATAAGACAGAAACAAATAAAATGTTAACCTATCATTATTACTATGATCAACAACGCTGATAAACAGATTGCTGAATATTTGACTTGATTAAATTTTAAATTTTCTGGATACAATAAGCTGTGAATAGTTTTTAAGTTTTAAGTTCAAGAAGTATCTTTAATGATGTTCTAAATATGAATATGGACTTCTTAATGCCTCATTTGGCAGTCTTGTTATTTATCCTGCTTTTGACGTGTTTTGACTATTAAACTGTAAAGTCTTTCACCGTTTCGATTTCCTCACACTCCCACTGCATATACTATTGTTACCACACTTTTTCCAATTTTCTAGAAGAGTCTATTCAGTTATAATCACTGTAGACAAATGTTAGTAAGGAGGAATTCTGAGTACAGTAAGTATACACAATGTTACCACGTCTTCCACAACCACATACTTAAAATATTTATGAACTACTTTTAAAACCCACAAAATTGTATTCACAACTGTGACACTTCTACCAGGGCCTGAAATCATCATCTATATCTTGTTTTTATTTCTTCACTTTCCTATTCAATGTCACATTAAATTGGATACTCTGGCTGTCTCTGATTAAAATCTCCCTGCTAATATATATTTCTCTCATTGCTTCATTCAGTATAAAACATTCTCTTTCCCTAAATGAAATCACTTCTTTTCTTGGTACATTTTAGTAATATTTTCACTGCTTAACTTTAATATATAGATTTTTTTTTTTAAGCAAATGACCTTGTAACTATCAGTTTACTTTAAACCTAGCTTTTCCCTTGAACAAATTTTCTATGCACTGTTTACCCTGGTTACCCACTTTGGTTTTCTGATACATTTGTAATTATTTGGTAGCTTCAAAAACTGGTATTTTATGGTATTTAACAGTAGTGCTAATGCCAAAGCTATCAATATTTTACTACAGGACATCTGAAAATATATATATTTCTACCAGCAAAATGAACTAAATAAATGAACTAGAATATGTATGAAAATCATGCCTAGATATTAAATATAAACACATGATAATATGCAAACATCACTGAATAGATATAGTTAATGCTGCTTTGACAGAATAATATTTCTATAATATCAAAAAATGAAGAATGTTTTTTGTTTTCCACTATTTATGCATTAGAACTGTTATATTTATTACATGTATTGGTCAGAGCTTTCTTTATCTCAACTTACCTTTCCTTATCTCAACTTCCATACAATGTTACCTACCCACCGTTTATGAAATACCTGTTTGCACTCTACAGTTATTTTCAAAACTCTTAACTTCCCCTACAAGACTGCCACCTCTTTGAGGACAAGATATATCTTGATTAAGTTTGGTAGAGCTCACTGAACCTAGCTTGCTATTTTTGCCACAACATATATTTTCCTATGAATCAATTTTACAAAATAAAATATCTCAAATCAGCATGTAATGTTTATTTCACATGATTAAGTGTGTTCCCACAATCCGAGAATTTTGTTAGCTCTTTAAAACAAGTTCACTCGTAATTATACGAACTATGAATTAAATAATAGTTCAACTATTTTAAAAGTGGAAAATATAGTAAAGGTCCAGTGTCAAGACAGATTTTTTTAAGAATCTTTTGGAGAAGAAATATCATTTTGTGACCTCAGCTAGAGAGGGACTGGAATGGAGTTGATATACATGGACACAGCCTTTGGATTACATAGTATTTACTATAATCCTTTTTAATAACATTATGTTACTTAATATCTAGATGATTTGAATAAATTGGCATTGCCTTGGGAACAGTTTTATATTCATATAGATATACTCACACACAAATTGTACCCACACTTGATGGGACTATTTACCTTATTAGCTATTATTCACTTCTTTGGGTATTTAAAGGTGCAACTCTCAATTTCTTAAAACAATTGTCCAAAGAGATGACAGTTTTTCTTTTAGAGCATATACATTATTTGAAGCATGACACTTATTTCAGAAACATCTTCACTTAAAAAAAAATAATTGATCACAGTGGGAATGTAATTTTCCACTCTATCCAATATGGCTACATTTCATCTTGAGGTTAATATATCCTGAATTCTTTAACAAAGGATCATTACAGAAACTGAGGATAAAAGCTCAAAAATAGTGGGAAAAGTACCAAAAGATAATGCTCATACTGTAACATATATCCTTCAAAGGTTTTTCATTTTTATATATGTCATAGGCAGAGGTAATAAGATGCCTTTCAGAAAACATGAGTGGTTATCTGAAACAAACGTAATGAAATCATTAAAAGACTAATGATAATATGCAGAAAGCTATTACCTCATTATTTGTTAAGGGTTTTTTCAAGGATATAGCTGTAATGTTTATATAAATGCATATTTTTTATAATATAAAAGCATGACATAAATCCCAAGTTCCCTACCTCAACTCTAAAAATATAAAATATGTCTAGAGACTTTTAGTGCCCTATGTCAATAGCTCTTCTTAAATCCTTTGCTTTGCAATCAATAATTCTCCAAGCATTAGTGAATCTGCTCCATGACTCATCAGAAATGATCTACAAAGTTAATGGGGATCATTGTTCCCCAAAGGCTCCACATGCATTGACACTAATGGCAGTTATGCTTCTTGTGGTGGGAGACAGATTCAAGACTGGCACCAAGCTGGGAGGTAAGTCTTCTGAGATTCTCCATAAAATCTGCCCCCTCTTCCCCAGCAAAGAAGAACCCATAGGCTCCAACATGTCTCATATATTTAGTATCCTTCAAGTAAATAAAAGTATGCTTATGTTATATGGATTTTTTTTTTCAGTTTAACACTCACTGTGTATGACAAAATGTACTTCAGTTATGAAAATATCTGAGAGGAATGTTTCCAGGATCTATGCCATTGTGCTTTGTTTACCAGTCAGATGCTTTCTCAAGAATGTGTTCAAATTATAAAGACAATGTCTCCATGTATAGGAATTCTTCAAAGCCCAAAACATTACCAAAGAATTGTATTCTTACCTTTCCTAGTATTCAAAACAATGCCCACTTCCCTACAGGTGAAAGTCTTTCCTTCTTGTGAATGTATTAATCTTTGATTAACATACAGTCAGGAGTTGTTTGGATTTATTAGGTGTTTTTATTTTCCAAGGAAGGAAAGTCATAGCAAAGGAAAATATATATTAAGCATTTGAAAATAATTGCTATTTACTGAAAATTCTATTTTAAAATAAATTTCAGTGACTCGTTTGTGTTTGGTAACTTTGGGACAATGATAACTATAGAGTCTCTAAAATGTTCCTAACTAGCAATCATACTCTATTCTGGCCTTTGAGAGGTGTTAAGACTCATCCCCTAATTATAAGCCTTTTCTCTGCTATTACTACCTCACCATTAAATCTCTAAACTAAACAGTAGTTTTGAGGAAATAAAAATAGATGTTAGGTGGTGTGTTTTCTCAAATTTTAGTTACAATGGGTAAGAAAGATGAAGTATTCCTATGTATAATAAACTTCTTTAGCCTGTGAAAATGAAAACCCCTTTTACTGTGTTTTATCCAGTAAATTCTATTAGGCTTTCTCCCAGAATACCGCTCTCTTGCTTTACTCTAGAATAGTTCTGTTCAATAGAAATACAATGCATGCCACATCTGTTATTGTAATTTTCTAGTAGCCATATTTTCTTTTTACTTTTTTTTTTTGACCACGCTGCAAAGCACGTGGGATCCTAATTTCCAGACCAGGGATCAAACCCCCAGTGCCCTGCAGTGGAAGTACAGAGTCCTAACCCCTGGACCACCGGGGAAGTCCCAAGTGGCCATATTTTTAAAAAAAGAAAATGAAAGGAAACAGGTAAAATTAATCTAACAACATATTCTACTGTAACTAATATATTCAAAATGTTATCACTGTAATATATTATCACTATAAAAATATTACCAGGTATTTTACATCCTTTCCTTTGTACAAAGTGTTCAACATCCAGTTAGAACAAACTTCAATCCAGATAACCACATTTCAAAGGCTCACACGTGGCCAGTGGCTACTGTTTGGACAGCACATTCTAGATTTCAAAACCATGAAGCTTTGTGGCCTAAAAGTTCACATTTTAAACTTTTCCTATGTAACATCCTCTGTTATTGCTATTGCTGTTGGGATTTTCTATTGAGCCAAATATTTAAATGACTATATTTCATTTCCTTCATCTGCTTCCCTGACCTTCGAATCTACTGGCCACTCTGACGCCTCAGAGTACAAGAAACTCCAATCACCTATTCTTTTCAGCTTCTTCTAAGCAAGGTCTGAGACAGACTCTCACCTCCGCATCTTCCCATCACCAAGCAAAAAGCCAGAAGGTGCAGGAAGGCTATTCTGTTTCCATAAATAGATATATCAAATACAGGCCTAATGTATGGCAACAATGATAAAAACAAGGTCAATTTTTTTTGTTTACAAAAAAGATGGGAAATTTTCTATAACAAACTAACACACTCATCTTCAGTCAGAAATACAATTTTACTCCCTTCCCACCCCCTTCCCAGGAGAAAACTTTGGGATACTCTGTTCTTGTTCTGGAACAGAATCCAGTGTTTCATGTCATAGGAATTCTGTGCCCAGAGGAAGAACAGAATGTTGGAATCAAAATTTAATGAATTCAACTTGGAGCCTAAGTTTGCCCCAAATGTGGAAATGTAAACACAAGCAATAATATCTCAAAGCATAAAACACTTTGGAGTCTATTGGCATGGCTGCATAAGAGGATCACACTAGATGTGTATCTGCACACAAATTTTATCTTAGTTCCATGAGAAAAAAAAAAAATTAAACCAGGCATATGTGAGGTTTTCTGAGTCTCTTCGTCATAATAAAATCTGATTATTCTGTCTTAAGTGACACTGTAATTATAGACGGTTGGATGAACAGGTTTTCTAGTGCTGACCCAACCTGTTCCTTAAAACACAAACGGCCACTTTTGTGAGGAAACCCCCCATTAAATAAAACTAAAAGCTATGTCTATCTTTTGAAAGAAGGCCTAACAACACCCTAAGTAATTAAAAAAAAAAAAAATTCAGCGCGGTGCAACACTGATGAAGATCAGAATCTGGAGCCTTCCTAAAAAACAGTTTTGAGCTGCGGTTGTCACCAACTTTAAGAAAGCGAAAATACAAGTGACAACATTGTGCTTTCACTGCCTACAAAATAACTTTATTCAGTGTCTCTGGCTAGAGCACCGCATCAGAGCCATTCTAAGTATTGAGCTAAGTATTCCTAGGGTGAGTTTTACAGTCCTTGAACTTTCATTTTAACTTGTCTCAGTGATAATATTTTATCTCAACAGCAAGACAGGGAGAAACACCAACGCTCTCAGCAACCCAAAGAGATAACAGGGAGTGGATCACTTAGCCTGGTATAGAATAGTTATGTACGAAATAAACTCCGTGTATAAACAGACACTGTGTTCAAACCCAGGAGGGAGGAACACCGCGTCCACGGGTGTAGAATTTCAAAGCACATTGCGGAGGGCCTGCAAATTCAAAGGCATTAATTATGACTTCTCTCTCGGTGGATTAATTTGCTTAAGAAATTCCTCCGAGTATAGCAGAGTTTACCATCCATTTGCTCTGGACTTGTCCCTGGGCTGGGAGATACACAAAAAGCAGCGGCAATAACCTTGCTGGCAGCTTCTTACTCAAATCTTAATCCTAGGGAAGCACACTCCTCGGAAATACACCACAGAATCCTAGCAGCCCCATATTCCCCCCGGCCCGGGAGAGACTGAAGAACACAATTACTCTTCTAGCTCCACCACGCTAGTTGTAAAGTACTGTAAGACGGGCAAGCATAAACTCCACCATATACCTGCTCGCCTTACAGGCTCCAGAATCGAAGTATTCTCACATGACACATTACTACCAATAACAGATTCCGGCTCCGTTTAAAAAAGAGAGAGAGAAGGGGAGGGAGGGGACGCGCTACATATTTATCCTGCTTTTGTCTGAAAAAAAAAAAAAAAAAAACACACACACAAAAACAACCCAGAACCCAAGTCCTAACTACTTTTCATTCTTTTCAACCTTTCATGAAAGCAACTGAATCAACCAACTGCGGCTCCACCCAGAGAGCGTCTATACTTACTTTTCTTACAGTTTTTGAGTGACGCACTACAGAACGATGGAAAAAAAAAAAAAAAAAAACAGGAGCCCTCTCATGCAGGGCGTCTTCCGCCCTGAAAACTTGGCAAAAGGCAAACTGGACTGAAATACAGCACTCTCCATATAAGGAAGGCCAGCTAAACATGTCATGCGTAATTTATGGGTAGCAGGCAGAGAATTAACCTTTGCGTGCACATATTTGGCCCAGATGAAAACCGGGCTGGATGGCAGCCTCGGGAACAGGGATGCGGGACCTCTAGGGAGAAACCGTGGCTCGCGTCTGATGGACTCGCATCTCCCCCCTCCCCCGACAAAGGCCGTTAGGTTGTAAGTACACTTCCACGCACCTGTTTCTTTTACCGCCCTCCCCCCCTTTTCTTTCTTTCTCTTTCTTTGTTTTAGGCTGCCAAGTGGGAAGCTGGCAGGGCTGACAGTGTCCGCAGAGCCCGGGGAAGGGCTACTCGGAGCTGGGCTGCAGCTGCAACCTCCCGCTGTCCCTCTAGCTCGAGATGGTGTGTGATCGGAAACCATCCAGCGCGGTGAGCCGGCCCCAGCCTCCTTTCACTTCCTCCTTCAGCCATGTACAGTCCCGAAAGAGTACGAACAATGCAGAGCAGCAGAGCAGCACGAGCAAACTGGGAAAATGGAAACTTACCTCTCACATTTTTTTCCCCCTCAGAGGCAGCCAGACTGCCGAGCGAGTGCCCAAGGCATTGTGGGAGTCATGATTCCAAGAGGCCCGCGATTTAAAATTGAACTTGTCAGTTCCTGGTCACGGGAGCATTGTGAGCGCCACAACTCATTCAGCTGCAGTGAAAAGACTGTTGCATGTCGCTGTGCAGCCTCTTATCGCCGAGGTCTGGTTTCCGCTGCTGCTGCGCGGCCCCTCCCCCGCCGGCCCAGCCCCACCAGGAAGCCCTGGGCGGACTCCGCGAGCCCCGGAACGCACGCGGCGACAGAAAAAAAAAAAATGCTCTTCAACTTTCCGCCGCCCGGCGGCTCAGCCCCCCGCCACCTCGCCACCCCTCAATCTAACAAGAGTCCGCCGAGGGTGGCGGTTGCCACTCGCCCATCCGCGCAGAAAGCAAAAGGAAACCCGAGCCGGCGCTGGCGTGGTGCATCCCCGCCGCCTCCCGGTGGTATCTTCCATCTTATACGTTCAACACTGTAACCTCCGAGCTATAGAGCCCACGGGACGCACCCCTGCTACTTTCTGATCCTTGAGACTGGCTGGGCAGACAGATAGGTTCGTATTTGAAAGCGGCGGGTGGATGGGGCTTGGTAAGGCCGTCGGCAAGGTTAGACTGAAGGTGAGTCTCCAAAAGTGGATAAAACAGTAGGAACTGGTGGGGCTGGCCGCCTTAAAATGCACCACGCAGATTTCGAACCTGGATGGCCCATAGACGGGAAAAACATCCGCAAGACTGCCAGTGTATATCTTTCTCCAGGAACAGGGTGTCCACGGTTTGGGAATTCTACGGTAAAACTGTCACACAAGCACGAATGCTCACATACTAGCTTCCCATCTACTTTGTAAATAATATTTGGACTGTAAAACCCCCTTTCACCTCAACTCTGCATTATATGATATATAGAAAGCAGAGACTCCTCCTTCCTTATACAATATTCATTTTCTGAAATACTAGAATCGTCCGAGGCAAAAAAGTCATATTATTGCTGGAACAAAAGAAAATACAGCCCCAAATCATAATTCACTGGGTGTTAATGAGATTTAACTTGCCTTTACTTTGAACGGAAAGAATCCTGGACTATTGTGATGTGATTTGGGGGGCAGAATTTACTTAGGATTTAGGGAATAATTATTCAACGATGATTATAATTTTAAAACTTTTTTCTATGTTTTGAATACAGTTTAGGAGCAAACGCTACCTATCGTGTGATGTTTCTACAAGTTTGTTAGGTTGTTTTAAAGATGGTGGGGACGGCTGAAGGAGGAGAAGGAAAAGCATCGTGAAAGGTGCCGAAGTACAAAACTACTTCTAGAGGTATTAATAATGACTTGAGTTCCCTACCCTTGGCTACATCCACAAAACACTGAGTTAATATTGTGCACTGCTCCCTTCCAGAACAAATAATTTAATTAATTAGATGGTGCCACTTCTCAGTATTAATCATGAAAAAGTACCCAAGTGCACACCCAGTGGATGCAAATTTAAAAGGAAACCAACACTTTCTCAAAGGACAGGGATGGGCATTCTCTATCTGCCAATTAGGAGCTACCCCAAGCAATGAGGACTTCCTTTCTTCTAATTCAGCATTCATTTCAACAACTACATCAATAGCCTGCTATGCCAGAGATTCAAGAATGGATAACAACATAGAGTCCCTCCCCTCAAGAATACTTCTACTAGGGAAGAGACTGGGGAAAAGACTAATTAATTAATTCTGACTGAAGGATAAATGCTAAAATGATGGGAGGCAAGACCAAGGTGCTTTCAAGGAGAGTCAAGAAGGCTTCCTGGAGGGGTTGTTTTAACAGGTGCCTTAAAGGGGGGTATAGAAATTATCAAGATGAATAGAGAGGTGAATCCAGGTTCTGTGGGAAAAGAGCCTGGCAAATACAATGGAACTGCTAGTCTTGGGGTTAGAAGTGAGCTGGATACTTGTAGGAGAGTGGCAGCAAAGTGAACTAAAAGTAGGTCTGTATTCACCCAAGGAGTCTCAGCTTTACTCTGAAAACTGTAATAATCTAGATGAGTTTAATCAGCAAAGAGATAGGTTGAATTTGGACTTGTATTTCAGAGGGATCCTGTGGCAGCAGCTTGGAGAGTGAATGGGAATGTGGGGTGGAGGCTGATGGAAGAAGGGTGAATGGGTGTGGACAGACTGGAAAAATGACTCATGCAGGGAATGAGGAAGGGAGGAGCCTTGGGAGCCTCCCAAGTCCCTGGCTTAACCTACTGGATTGTTTGCTACTTGCTTTTTAATTTTGCCTCCATTCTCCATGACAACAGAGACTGACTTCAGAGCTGGGCCACCTGTGCATGTGCTAGCAGGTTGGAGGCCTTGTCGGCTTCCACACGCCTCTCCTCAGAATGACCAGTGAACCGCCAAGGGCTAATCCCAGTTGTAGGAACTTCTTTTCAATTGTTCTCAGACCCTTGCAGACTTCCAAGTCAGAGCTTTGGTGTTCTTTTTTCATGTGGGCTAGAAAATTTGCTGTTTGGAGCAACATGATGAAAAACAAAACTTTGAACCTGTGTATGGTGCAAGAGGGGAAACTATTTTTCCACTTCAACACTGGAGGAGGGGGAAGTTCTGGGAACAAAAGAGAAATTGAAACTGAGACAAATTTTCTGCTCCACTGCACAGAATACAAAGAAATACAAGAAAGACCCTTAAGTGTTAGGAACAGTAGAATAAACATCCTAGTAAATGACAAAGAAGAGGGAAAAAATATTATTCACACCAGTAAAGGAAAAAGGGGTGGCTAAGAAAACTCATACAAAGCAGTTTTCAACCCAGGACTCCAAAGTGAGTCCAGATAAATTGTGATATAAAACTTCATTATCACTGGTCTAGTTTAATTTATTGTCATTGATAATACCATAACATGAATAATGACATTTAACATTTCGAAGCAGTGTAGCAAACACCGGATCCTATGTTAAAAATATTAAATCATATGGCCAGCTTTCACTACCAGTAGCATGCTAACCACATTTCAAATTGTGAAAATTATTAAAAAATCATTATAGTAATAAAAAGTAAATAGTTCCCCATTTAGAATACCAATCATATTCCCTCAGTGCTAGGATAGCATTATGGTTTCTCTTATATCTATGAAGTGTAGTTATAGTCCAAGGGCTTATGAGTGAGTGCATCTATAAGTATAAAAAGAATGTCATTTGTGGGTGGAGAGGGAAATTATAGAGAACAATTTTAGATGAAATAAAACTACATGTTAAGATAAAGGAAAGAATATTCACTGCAGGTTTCTGAAATATTTCAGACCATTCAAGTTTTAATTATACCAATGAATCCCAGTAGAAATATAGTTAAGGAATATGGTTTTTAGAGATAACATTAACTACTGGTTTACCAATAAAATAGATAAAGTAGCATTTATCTTTTTCATTAAAGTGGGAGTCTTTACGGCACTGTGTAAATGTGTGTGTACAAATTGTATGTTTCTTGTCATACACACTACATTCATATAAAGTTCAATAAGCTCTCATAGCCGTCTAAATATTATTTCCTTTTTCTGCATCGTCCCCCTCAACTCATCATCTAAATGAAAATACCCTTAGAAGTTACGCTCTTTAAACTCGAATTATGAAAAGGTCTTGAATCACAGATCTAGGAATGCTGTTTGTATTATTCTGAAGTAAAAATAATCCATTTGAAGATAGTGTCAAAACTAAGATTCAAATTCGGGCACCGTGATTTTTAACCCATGTTTAAATATAGATGGTTAAGAGAAGCTGCTGGAAGGCAATGAAGAATTGGAAACACTCCCATATGGTGAATCCATTTTAAATATATGCATTAAATGTATCTCCATTCAGTTTTACAGCAGGGAAGAGGGTTGAAGCATTTTTCTGTAGCCTGGATTCTAACCTGTTTAGGTATCTGAATAAATATATTAATATTTGATAGAATTATATGAATTTAGTTACCTAAATTTAGGATTTTTATATATTTCACATATAAGTAAGTTTTAAGAATTTAGTTACCTAAATTTAGGATTTTTATATATTTCACATATAAGTAAGTTTTAAAAATCACACCTAGTATTTAAATGTTAATAATATATATTCTATTATATATTATGTGTATATATAGTATGTTTCGTAATAGGACATATTACATATATAACATATATACCACTTAATATACAAATCACATAAATGTAAAAACATTATATAAATTCAATTTACTTGTCTTACAATGTACGTAAATATTAAAACTGAGTTAAAATATTAATTTTATTATGCATTTTTTTGGCATCCCTGGGTAGGCATGAACCAAATGTACATTTTTCAATTAGACTATTTAACCTAAAACTTGAATCTAAATCTTCATTATAATTATTTTGGCATACGGAAAAAAAGAATTAGAAAGCAAATACATTTCAGAATTAAAGGTTTAGAACCACAGAATCATAGTAGAGAATGGAACATTGGAGACTTATCTAGTCCTTCTCCCTAATTAAACCAGAGAGCATTGTATAAGTAAGTTGGAACAATGTCAGAGAAGAACTAGCATCAATGTCTTCTGACTCAGGCCATTTATTTTCATCATTTTTTCTTAAAGACACTGAGGTAACATATACTTGCGTCATATATGAGGCTCTGAGCTCAACTGAGCTCTCATACAGGCATAACTGCTCCCCAAGTTTAATGTGAAGAGGGGCCACATTAGATTTTGAGGAGTATACTTCTTTCCTTCCCTATTTCTTCCTTGTTTCTCTTTTATTTTCCTTTCCATTTTTCCATTCTTCCTCCCTTCTTTCCATAACAGAAAACATTTTCGCACAATGCCACCGTTCAAATGTTCATGGAGCATCCACTGTGCTAAGTCCTGTTCCAGGTATTGCAGTTTACAGAAATGAACAACACAGCCCAATCACTTCCTTCAAGGAGTTTACAGTCTGCTAGAAGGAGATAGGCAGCAAACAAAAAATAAAGGAACAAATAAACCTCTGAGGCAATTTCAGATGGAAGTAAGTACACGAAGTGAAAGATAGCAGGCTGAGGGGATAAGGAGGGGAGGCTGTGTGTTAAACAGGACAAGTGGTCAAGGGTTGAGACGGTGAGAAGTAGGCATAGTCCTCAAGACAGTGAAAACTATCTGGGAAAAAAATCATTCAAAGCAGTGGGAACTGCAGGCCTAGCACCTTGAATCTTCAGCGTATATTAGGGCTGGAAATCCAATGACCCATAAAAACTAATGGGTGGGAGTTCCCTGGTGGTCCAGCAGTTAAGACTTCACCTTCCAACGCAGAGGGTGTGTGTGGGTTCAGTCCCTCATCAGGGAACTAAGCTCCCATATGCCTTATGGCCAAAAAGCCAAAGCATAAAACAGAAGTAATATTGTAACAAATTCAATAAAGACTTTAAAAATGGTCCCCATTAAAAAAAAAAAAAATCTTTAAAAAAAACTAATGGGATGCCTAACTTCAAAGAGCTTAGAGTTCAGTGAGAGAACTGATGAATCTTAATATGATTAGTCACACTCATGATACATAGCCACAGTACTGATAATTTTGGCCAGCAGGAACCATTGACATGTTTGATTATGTTAGAGGTGGGAGTGTGGGTATAACTGGCACAGGATTGGAATTTGCTTTTCATGAAGATGACTAGATTACACTTGACTGCTATGTGCAGAAGGCTGATAGTCTAATCTCAAAACAGAATGCAGGAAATACACCGCTGCTGAGAATGAAAGCAAGTCAAAAGTGTGGGCTGTGGCCAGAACGGCAATGACAGCAAATGGCTGAAGACCTGAGAGAAAGTGATTTGAGGGTCCATAGCAGTGAGATGCAGTAAACATTAGAATCTTCCACTGCACAGCTGAAGAGAAACCATAACATGGCCACCTCCAGGCCTTGGGAGAAGTGAAATGTGTGTGTGTGTGTGTGTGTGTGTGGGGGGGGGGGGGGGGGGGGGGGGGTGCGGAGGGGATTTACTCCCATAAACACAGGATAGAAAACTCCAAATTACTGAAGATAGAACATTATAAAATCAGCAGTGATTCCAGTTCCCAGAAATTGTTAGTGATACTATTACAGTTTATTTATTTCCAAGTTTTCCTCAACACATGTTTTAAAACAGTTGACATTGTGTTACAAATGCAATTTTGTGCTCTCCTTTTTTCCCACTTCATCTCATAATATAACTATAAAACAAATAATATCTCCCATGTCATTCATATTCATTATAATCCTCAGTTATCATATGAGGTAACAAAGACTGGAGAACTGACCCTTGACCAAAACCTCATAGTTACCAGGGGGTCAAGCCTCCTGCCCCATAGTACAGCATTTCTGAGCCTACATCCCAGATCCTGAAGTCATGTGTCTAAGGTATATTGTACTTCTATACAGTCTGTTTGGGATATATACATGTCTCCTAATACAGACTGTCATTAGGGAAAAGAAAATATATAATAATGACCTTTTAATAAATAAAAAAGTTATAAAAATAAGTATGAAACTGGTAGCCAGAATGTCAAAGTGGACACATTACCTATATTACGTTATAATATAGTATATAATATATACTTATTATATAAGCATATACTTATATATAATTAGTGTAGTATTATGAAATACTTTCTACCATCTCATAAAATGATGTACTGTGGGTAAGCATAGAATTCTCTTGTAATCATTTTAAAATAGTATCTATTAGATCTAACAGTGCAAATGTTATACTGTACTTATCTCATGGACTGTAATCTAAATATTTCTACATTTTAATTCTGTTCTATGTAGAATAAAAGCATCTGGAGAAAATGTGGCCATTGCATTATTTGTTCCTAAATGCAAAAAAAAAAAAAAAATTAAACATCAATAGCAAGATTGATTTTTCTTCTCCTAAATGCCCACTATATCTATCTACTCATTTATTTCTGAAGTTCCTTTCTTTTGGTTACTGTGATATTCCACATCCTTCTCTCTTTTCACTCCTTTAAATGGGTTTTCTCTTTCTGGATCTTTTCTGCATTTGTTATTCCTTCTTTCTTTTCTGTTTCCAGAAATTACTTTAAAACCATGTCTTAAGCAATGTCCTAAAGAGACTTCTGAATAAGAACTTTTGTCACATGAAAATGGTGGGAGTTTTGTATACACATCTTTTTTCTCTCCTTCCCTCATTGCCTTGTCCAGTAGTGTGGGAACTAAGCAGTACAGTCATAAATTAATTCTAATGTCTTAAGGTAGACATCAGGGTGATCCCTGCTGCTTCTTAATTTGTTTAAAAATATTTATTGAGCACCACACACTGAGATTTACACTTGCAATGCAAATACAGAAATTATGAACACTTCTTCATGGTGCTCACAATCTAGTCTAGTATGGGGGAAGACATAAAGGGGGAAAAAAAAACCCTACACATTTGGAAATAGCTGTGAAAAGAAGAGAAGCGAAAAGCAAAGGAGAAAAGGAAAGATATAAGCATCTGAATGCAGAGTTCCAAAGAATAGCAAGGAGAGATAAGAAAGCCTTCCTCAGCGATCAATGCAAAGAAATAGAGGAAAACAACAGAATGGGAAAGACTAGAGATCTCTTCAAGAAAATTAGAGATACCAAGGGAACATTTCAGGCAAAGATGGGCTCGATAAAGAACAGAAATGGTATGGACCTAACAGAAGCAGAAGATATTAAGAAGAGGTGGCGAGAATACACAGAAGAACTGTACAAAATAGATCTTCATGACCAAGATAATCACGATAGTGTGATCACTCACCTACAGCCAGACATCCTGGAATGTGAAATCAAGTGGGCCTTAGAAAGCATCACTACGAACAAAGCTAGTGGAGGTGATGGAATTCCAGTTGAGCTATTTTAAATCCTGAAAGATGATGCTGTGAAAGTGCTGCACTCAATATGCCATCAAATCTGGAAAACTCAGCAGTGGCCATAGGACTGGAAAAGGTCAGTTTTCATTCCAATCCCAAAGAAAGGCAATGCCAAAGAATGCACAAACTACCACACAATTGCACTCATCTCACATGCTAGTAAAGTAATGCTCAAAATTCTCCAAGCCAGGCTTCAGCAATACATGAACCATGAACTTCCAGATGTTCAAGCTGGTTTAGAAAAGACAGAGGAATCAGAGACCAAATTGCCAACATATGCTGGATCATGGAAAAAGCAAGAGAGTTCCAGAAAAACATCTATTTATGCTTTATTGACTATGCCAAAGCCTTTGACTGTGTGGATCACAAAAATGGGGAAAATTCTTCAAGAGATGGGCATACCAGACCACCTGACCTGCCTTGTGAGAAACCTCTATGCAGGTCAGGAAGCAACAGTTAGAACTGGACATGGAACAACAGACTGGTTCCAAATAGGAAAAGGAGTCCGTCAAGGCTGTATATTGTCACCCTGCTTATTTAACTTACACGCAGAGTACATCATGAGAAACGCTGGGCTGGAAGAAGCACAAGCTGGAATCAAGATTGCCAGGAGAAATATCAATAACCTCAGATATGCAGATGACACCACCCTTATGGCAGAAAGTGAAGAGGAACTAAAAAGCCTCTTGATGAAAGTGAAAGTGGAGAGTGAAAAAGTTGGCTTAAAGCTCAACATTCAGAAAACGAAGATCATGGCATCTGGTCCCATCACTTCATGGGAAATAGATGGGGAAACAGTGGAAACAGTGTCAGACTTTATTTTTCTGGGCTCCAAAATCACTGCAGATGGTGATTGCAGCCATGAAATTAAAAGATGCTTACTCCTTGGAAGGAAAGTAATGACCAACCTAGATAGCATATTCAAAAGCAGAGACATTACTTTGCCAACAAAGGTCCGTCTAGTCAAGGCTATGGTTTTTCCAGTGGTCATGTATGGATGTGAGAGTTGGACTGTGAAGAAAGCTGAGTGCTGAAGAATTGATGCTTTTGAACTGTGGTGTTGGAGAAGACTCTTGAGAGTCCCTTGGACTGCAAGGAGATCCAACCAGTGCATTCTAAAGGAGATCAGTCCTGGGTGTTCTTTGGAAGGACTGATGTTAAAGCTGAAACTCCAGTACTTTGGCCACCTCATGTGAAGAGTTGACTCATTGGAAAAGACTGTGATGCTGGGAGGGATTGGGGGCAGGAGGAGAAGGGGACAACAGGGGATGAGATGGCTGGATGGCATCACCGACTCAATGGACTTGAATTTGAGTGAACTCCGGGAGTTGGTGATGGACAGGGAGGCCTGGCATGCTGCAATTCTTGGGGTCAAAAAGAGTCAGACAGGACTGAGCGACTGAACTGAACTGACACATTTGGAAAAAAGAGTGTAGCAAGTGAAATAATTCAATTAAACCCATGCGCTAAGCAGATGGCAAGGAGGGTAGAGTTGGCCAAATCCTTGCTCCTCATAGACTCCCAAGCAGCTTCAAATGGTAAGATTACCTGGCATATATGTGTTAAATGTTTGATAGCAGAAAGAAAGACACAGAAAGTCTTGAAAGGCCATTAGACGGACAAACAACTTGATACTACAACCACTTTTAACAAATCATTACACTATAGCAACAGTGATGAGAAGTTTGTTTTTCTTATTTTTCGTGCTGCCATTATGTAATGTCAACAGAATGTCAAGTCTACTTCCCAGACCCTGGGGCTCCAGACAGCCAGACTGCCTCACCCTGCCCTGAGGGAACACCCAGCTGCCCAGCAACTCTCTTCAAGCTTCCCCCAGACCTTTAACAACAAATTCCCAACTAGGTGATAGGAGATTATCTGATTAAAGTCATTCACACTAAGGTGAGAATGAGGCTTAATCCTTCAAAAGTGTTTGCTTTGACAAAAGGATAGCTTGTTAACCCTAATGAACTGCTAATTGGCAGAACTGGAGGGCTCTATAGAAAAGATCCCTCCTCCTCACTTTCCCAGACTCCCCACCCCCTCGTCCTTCCCTGTCTATTTCCCTTCCTGAAATAAAGGAAGAAGGGAAACTGGTGCATTCAGAGATGTTAGGGAACTCCTGTCACTCACACTATCTCTTTGAACCCTCAAGAGAGACATGTGAGACAGTATTTATGAGCCCATCCTAGAAAGAAGGAGACTGAAACCAGGGCAGTGACTCTTTAGCCACATTTTGGATCCATAGAGTACAACCATCTATTTCTGGGCTGCAATTAAATCAGGATTTCTAGGCATGGCATTGGTATTTTCTTATAAGTTCCTCAGATGATTCCGCTGTGCAGTCAAGTTTTCCTACTGCAGAGCTAGAGTTTATGTGATGAAATTACTCAGAATCAGTGGCAATGCATGGACCTGCTCTGTCTCCTCCCATTGGCAAGTTTAGTTGGCACAAGAGAAGCAATGTTATCTGCAGGAAACTCTGTCTCAAGTCCAGTTAGGTTTTTGTGTAAACAGGTGCCCATACACATGTAGAAATGCAGGAGTCAGACTAGTTGTGAGGAAGTAAGGTGATGCGGCACTTTTGTTCTGTACCTGGTTGGATGAGGTGCTTCTTGGACAATCAAAACAGGCTACACTTTATACCAGATAAGCATCAGTGAAATTTGGGCTTAAAAACTAGCTAGAAAAACAATCAAGCCCACACAGAGGATAATCCTACCTGTTATGTAATGCTTAGGTTGCTGTTTGCTTAAAATTCTATACCCTGTTTCTTTCTAAGAAATTGTGATCATGAGCACAATTGAGAATAGTATCAAAGCTTCAGAGTATCCTGATCCACTTTGGGATTTATTTATATCAGATTACAGAAAATATATATATATAAAACATATATATATATATATAACATGTATATATAACATATATATATATATATATATATATATATATATATATGTTGCAGCCATGAAATTAAAAGATACTTACTCCTTAGAAGGAAAATTATGACCAACCTAGATAGCATATTCAAAGCAGAGATATTACTTTGCCAACAAAGGTCCGTCTAGTCAAGGCTAAAGTTTTTCCAGTGGTCATGTATGGATGTGAGAGTTGGACTGTGAAGAAAGCTGAGTGCTGAAGAATTGATGCTTTTGAACTGTGGTGTTGGAGAAGACTCTTGAGAGTCCCTTGGAGTGCAAGGAGATCCAACCAGTGCATCCTAAAGGAGATCAGTCCTGGGTGTTCTTTGGAAGGACTGATGCTAAAGCTGAAATTCCAATCCTTTGGCTACCTCAAGTGAAGAGCTGACTCATTGGAAAAGACCCTGATGCTGGGAGGGATTGGGGGCAGGAGGAGAAGGGGATGACAGAGGACGAGATGGCTGGATGGTATCACTGACTCAATGGACATGAGTTTGGGTGAACTCCGGGAGTTGGTAATGGACAGGGAGGCCTGGCATGCTGCGATTCATGGGGTCTCAAAGAGTTGGACACGACTGAGCGACTGAACTGAAGTGAACTGATATATATGTTCTAGAATACATATAGATATGTATATGCATATATAAGAAAATATATGTATGTTTGATTATATATGTGACTTTTTAGAAATAAAAGCTCTGGCAAATTTTAGTATATTTTATGAATTCACTCACCAACTAACATGATTAAATCATAAAGACAAATAAATAATAGGACATTTCTCATTTGAATCTCATTTGCAGGTAGTGTTATTAGTCATAATATACCATCTTTGTGAATGTGCAGTCAGCCCAAAGGACCCTCCTGGTCATACCTGGCTGGCCTCAAATGTCCTTATTTCTGCCAGAGGCTTAGCAATGAGTAATCGCTGACAGGATCTGATCCCCTCTAGCCTTCTCAGTAATTCATGTATTTTTGGACAGTGTTGAACATTCTTTTCCCTTTGCAAACTTCTCTGGACGTAGGCCACCAGCTCACCAGTAACTGGGACATTTTCACTCTTTTTGCTGTCAGCTTTCCTACCTGGTCCACGAATAGTCACTGAGCACTTGACGTAATTCTGCCTTTCCTGGAATCTGAGGCTACAGGGTGAGCAAAACTAGACCCCAAGCCTCTTGAAAGATACAGTCCCACTGGGGCAATAGACATGAAATAGTAAGTAATTATAATCAGGTAAGTAAACAATAGGACCTCTCTGGTAGCTCAGATGGTAAAGAATCTGCCTGCAATGCAGAAGATCTGGGTTTGATCCCTGGTTGGGAAGATCCCCTGGAGAAGGGAATGGCAACCTACACCAGTAGTCTTGCCTGGAGAATCCCATGGACAGAGGAGCCTGGCGGGCTACGGTTCATGGGGTCACAAAGAGTCGGACACAACTGAGAGACTAACACACACAGGTAAACAGTACAAATTTGCAAAGTGTAGTGAAAGAGGAAAAAGAATGTGAACAAGTGACTCTAAATTCCAAAGACAGACAATTATTATTTTTATGACCTCCCCTTTATTTCATTGAATTCAAACATCTGGACTCATTGCCTTGTGAGAGTCATCATAGTGTATAAACTACATGTCTACACTGCTCGAATTCCTCATTTGAAAGATAGAATTCTGCTACTATTTTTGCATGAAACAGTGACTTGACTTCTGTTAAGATGCATGGTGTCCACCACACAGCCCCTGAGGGCAAGGTTTGAAGAAATCTGTGACTTATCATTACCGTTCTGCCCTTGCTCTGTTCTTTGGTGTTTATTTTCACTTGCTTCCTGGGTTGAATCTTTTAAGACTGACATCTACAGACAAAGCTAGCGTTTCTCCCACACTTTCAGAGTATAGTATGTCAGCTTTTGAATTAACATATGAAAATCCACTTGTGCTATCTTTTGTTTTGTCAAAATTACAGTCTCCTTTTTTAAAATCCTTGTTCCTGATGTAAAAATTTTTTTCTATTCCTGCATATAAAAAGCAATGTGTGCTTATTTTAAATAATGTATCAAGTGCCTTTAATAGGGTTTTATTAATTCTGTTCAGGTGCCATCGTAAAGATGTTTATGCATGATTATTCTAGGCTAGCAATAGAGCAGCAGTGTCTAACTCCTACCCACAGGCTTATTCCCATGCACGCTATAACTTCCTTCTATGGCTTCAAGACGCCCACGTCCTGCAAAAGCACTTTCCTACCTGTCATTTAGTCTTTACAATTAAATAAAGAAAAAGGTAACTGTGTAAGAGAGGCTGGCCACTCTGAGTCTCTCTTTTCATGAAGTCTTTCTTCTCTAAAGATACTCTAAATTACAGACTTCGCCAGAACAGTTTTTCCTCTTGTGATGACTTTGAAGTCTGTTTATTCTTACCATATACTGGTAGGTCTGTGTTGGAAGAAGCTGTAAATGGTTTGTCAGGGTTCCTAAATACTTAGAATTCTACATGGGCCCTGGGAAGTATTAACAGATTAGACTTGAACTTGTGGAAAAGGGCATATCTGGCACCAAATATCCAATTTATGGGGTGCAGACAAATTGACTCTTAGGAAAAATGGAGTACTCGGATGATACTTCGCAGTTTTGGATATTTTTCCTTACCATGATGGAAGAAGAAGACAACTGAAGTAAGTCTGCCTCTTTTATGACTAACTTACTGGGTGACTAAAGAGAAAACACTTCGGGGTTTTTGACAACAGGTATGCACATGCCAAATATGACACATGGGCCAGTTTCCATTGGCGAGAGTCTGGCTGCTGCCACCTTGCCCTTTTGCTTGTGTTGTTGAACACTTTTGAAGCGAGGCATACCCTTCTCTCCCCACCTCATGCAATGACCTGTGTGTGTACCACATTCTTTAGAAGAATCAGGTTAAAAAACACAGGGGTAATTTTTTAAAAAACTGTTATTCTGCCCATGACCTTGGCTCCTGTAAGATAAAGACAGTCTTTGGAGCCTGTTATTAGACTTGAGGTTCTGGACAATCTCTTCAAGTCTCAGTTTCCTGTGAACTTAAAATGCCTACTTCATAAAAATGTGCTCATGAATGACTTCATGGGAATTAACCTAACATGGATCAGGCATTTGATAACTTATAACCACTATTATTATTTTAAGTGGATAGCAATTACAAATTTAAAAATCTAGAATATTTAAAGAATAAGCTCATGTTAGACTTCAAGTCTTAAAAATATAAGGATTAGACTCAAACTACAATCTTAAGAAATTTACAGCTATTTTCTACAAAATGAAAAGACAGATTCCCTTACAGTTTTTTTGAATAGACAGGTAGGATGTAATTAAAAGGGAATCCCAGATCTTCCCTGGAATGATAAACAGGCACTTTAGAAACATCTTAATTGGCCAGTGAACAGCTTTCTTTTGTCCAACTTTCCCTACCCACTTTACAGGGAAAATCATAAGAAGGACAAGCCAAGCCAAGCAAAAGGCATCTATCTACCACTTTAAAGAACAGTTTATGTGCACAGTTGCATGGAAACCACTTCTTTTGGAGCCATACGTGAAATTATGATTTTTTTTTTTAAAAACCCAGTCAAAGCTGTTGCCACAGTACAAAAATTTAGCTGTCTACTTGCTTCTTTTAAGTAACACAAGTCAAGAGATCCTTTCAGACATAACTTCCTCTTTTTCAGATTTTATTCCTCCCTCCTGGGAAAGGAAAAAAAAAAAAAAAAAAAGCATATCTCTCAACTTCATCAGAACAAACAGGCTCAGAAGTCTAAGAGGAGAAAATAATGATTATATGTTGCTAAGTACTATTTAGTAACAAAGACTTGGGCCACAAGAATGATGATGTCACCCACAGAAAGAGGAACATTTACACTTTTGAAAGAGATTCTTTTCCAACATGATGGGCACCATCAGAAGAACAAAGCCAAATAAGGCAGGAGAGTCTGCTTGGCCAGGAGAAGGCATTCTTAGTATCCAATGCTGGAGAACTTATTAGCCCCAAGTTAACTAAATAGAGTCACACCCCAAACCCACACGCTTTTTCTGTGATCCCCTCTTGAACCTAGTTTATGTCAACAAACGTGTACTACTCTATGGCAGAAATCCCATTAACTCCCATAGCAGATTTGCTTCTTGGTTAAGTTACCCAACTATAGTAAGCAACAGGTCAGAGAGTGGCTTCATGTTTCAGGACTGGTCTCTTAACATTCACACACGGTAGATAAGCATATATTTATTCTCTCACACACCAGCACTTAGAAACCACACACCATCTCACACTTTGCATTAATCCGATAACATGGTGAGTCATCATGCCCACAAATGTATGTGATAGGATGGAGTGCATTGCTTAAGTAGCACGTAAGTCATTTGCACCCTCCACACTTCCCAATACTGGTAGCATAATGATTTTCTACTTAGGTACTGTCAGGAGCATGTAAAAGTTAGCTTCTAACTCCTACAATATCATGTCTGCCTGCCTTGGGGAAATTATCATTGTGTTCCCCTCCACACCACCCATGGCCTATCTTCTAGCACACACTCAGACCAAGGTCACGGTAGATTTTTTTTTCCTGTTTAGACTCTTAATCCAAATCAGATATAGAAACAGCCATACTAGTTGTAATTCACTTTTTAAGTATAGGGGGAAGCCATTTGCTCTTAGATATTGAGTCTGCTTACTCCATTAACAACAACAAAAAAATATATATATATCTTTCTCAGTAAATTAGCTTATATTCCCTTCCCAAATCACACCCCACCTCCAAACTCCGTCAGAAAGTTTTTAATAATAATAAGTGTTATTTAATTGGGTCATTTAAAGCTCTTGAGATGAGAAAAATAAATCAGAGGGAATTCATAATTACCATGGAAAATGCAATGTATAAGTTACTGCTACTTACAAGAGGAACAGGTTGATATTGCTAGGGTCCCTATGATCACTGACATTGAGATTTAGGAAGAATAAACAAAGGAACATCTGTTGTCTCTAGAGACTCTAATGTAGCCTTTTCTCTAGTCTTTTCTGCTTCATATCAATGCAGAAATGAAGTGCCTTATGACCTCATTACCAGGCATCAGTGAATTTATTTTCAGTGGCCATGATTGGGGTCAATTAATCCACAGCAATTTTGCTGAAAAATCTCAAGTTGATAAATTTAAATTATATTTGAGACCTTTTCACTTTTATCAAACTCACACCTATTATGGAAATAAAAAGGCAAGAAAATGTAGTTAACCTCTGAAGGTAAAACTGAGCTTATCTGAAATTTATATAAATATAATAATTTAATCTCCTAAAAAACTTTTGACCTATGTAGCAATTCCTGCTTCTCTTCAAACAACAGTTTACTCCCTGGCCTGTGTTAAACACAGATAATGAATGAGTCATTCATTGTATTCCTCCACCCCATCCACATATGCACACATCCTTGCAAATATTTGCTCACTTTGGACAACTCTTTTCCTTGACTTCCAACATAGGTGACCTGGCCCTTTGTCAACCTCACCTCCTTAGTTTCATGCCCCATTTCCCTCAAAGGACCAGACTCCTCCTTTCTACTTCTCAGATATGCTGAGCTCATTCCTGTCTCTGCACTTGCCCCTCAATCTTCCCAGGTCACTCTTCCCTGAATCCATGGCGCCTTAGTCTTCTCAGCATTCAAGTCTTAGCTTAAGTATTACACTTTCAGAGAGGCCACCTCGAGAGGCCAGCTGTCTTTCTGTCCTTCTGCTTTGCTGAATTTTCTTCATGCTGCTATCATTATCTGAAATTCCCTTTTAAAAAATTTTCTTGTCTACTGGTGTACTCATTGTCTTTCCCCACTAGACTAGAAGTTCAGCTCCTGGAGGGTGGAAACGTGGTCTTGTCCATCTCTGTTCCACACTTCAAAATGAAAACAGTCTTCTCACAAGAATTAAACTCTTCTCCTCATATAACCCACTTCCTGAGAAGAACCACAAAGTCAGGGACAGCAAATACCTCCTGTGGTGAGGCCATAAAATGGGAAAAACATGACAATATTAAATTCATTTTTATAAATCATAATTCATAAAATATTAATATTTTTAGTTCTTTGAAATTTAAAAATTTTAGTTCTTTGAAATTTCCCCTAAATTTATTATCTTTTTCATGTAATAAAATGTGGATGATTCAATTTTAAAGTTGCTTCTTTTACTAAGTCTTGTGCCATCACTTCACCCAGGAGTATAGCTTTCGATTATTTTGATGTTTTGGGTGATACCTTATATTTTTCATATTGTGTCTCAAAATCCATTTCTTTAATATTTCCTCTACTAGATGGCAAGATTTCTGAGGCAGGGGTTGTACCATGTAAATCTATAAATTTCTAATAGCATCTAAACCACAGCTTTGCCTATCTTGTTTCTCAATAAATAAATAGTAGAAGCAATATAATACGATGATAAAAATCCAGCCTAGAGAAAAACACACCAAGATCAGTTATGTTACCATTATCAAGTTAGCTCTCTCTGAACCTCTCTCCCTTTTTCTCTTAAATCTGTAAAATAGTACATATTTCACAGCGTTGGTGAGGTATTAAATTACTCGTGGGAAGCTTTTGACATACAATAATATTTTTAAATGGTACCAAAAAATAGTCCTAAAAAGTGACATACCATGTCACATGCAATGGTACTAAAAACTGATGCTGAGTATAATAAAGCTATTATCATCATCATTACCACTATTCTTTGGGGCCTAAAAGTCTCAAGAACCAAGTTGTATGTTTATAACTTTAATCTTGACATTTTCCACAGACCAAAACCAAAACCAAACAAAAGCCAAAAACAATTTTCCTAGAGCAGCTTTATAATCCACTTTGAGATCTAAAATAGATCCAGAAAACATTTGCAAAATATGTGAACTATATGCATAGCCATGAGGGTGATTCATCAGGAAAGGATTCTGGAAGGAGATTGCTCTATATCTGGCTTGAAGAAAGCAATGAACCCTAACTGCAAAGATGAACATGCATGCTAAGCCGCTTCAGTCATGTGCAACTCTTTGCCACCCTATGGACTGTAGCCCACCAGGATCTTCTCTCCATGGGACTTCCCAAGCAAGAATACTGGAGTGGGTTCTTTCTGCAGGGATCTTCCAGACCCAAGGATCGAACCCACATCTCTCATATCTCCTGCATTGGTAGGGGGTTCTTTACTACTAGTGCCACCTGGTAAGCCCAAAGAAGAATGGACAGGTGTTTTTCTTGGTGTTGAGGGCAGGCACAGAAAAAGTGTAGAAGCAATGAGGCAGCAATACACAGAGATTGCCCCTCCATATTCTAAGAGGCTAGTGGCAGCCACTATGAACTCATCTCTTTTCAGCTCAGTGGAAAAAAGCCAACACACACCAAAAAAGAGAACTTCTTGGTCCATTTGTTGTCTCCAGGGACCACTTTTTGGTTTCAGTTCCTTTCACTCAGTGGTAACAGAAGTATCCCCACCTGACAACTGCATGACAGTTTAGAGTCCTACCATAACCATGGCCTCTTCCAGACCGCCTTGGGAGATAGCTGTTATTTTCATTATGCCTGTTTTATTTGTACATGAGGCTTAGAAATGTTGAAACATTTTGCTTAATAATTTATTTTAGCACCTACTATATTCCATGCAGTGTTTGAGATACTGTGGATATAACATGAACAAAACAGACCAAATCCCTGCCCTCATGGAACTTATATCCTAATGGGAGGAATGGACAGTAAATAATTGAGTAAAAAAAAAAAACTAAAATGTTATTTAGTATTAAATATCATTGGGATACACACACATAAGTATACATACACACACACACACACACACACACACACACACACTCACACACTGCTATGTATAAAATAGGGCTTCCTTGGTGGCTTAGTGGTAAAGAATCTGCCTGCCAGTGCAGGAGATACAGGTTTGATCCTTGAGTCAGGAAGAACCCCTGGAGAAGGAAAGGGCAACCCATTCCAATATTCTTGCCTGGGAAATCCTATGAACAGAGAAGCCTGGCGGGCTACAGTCCATGGAGTCTCAAAGAGTTGGACATGACTTAGCAACTGAGCGTGCATGAGCACGCATGTATAAAATAAGTAACTAGTGAGAACCCACTGTGTAGCACAGGGAGCTCTACTCAGGGCCCTGTGATGACCCAGATGGGAAGGAAATCTGGAAATGAGGGGATATGTGTGTGCATATGGCTGATTCACTTTGCTGTACAGTGGAGGATAGCACAGCAATGAGGGGCAACTATACTCCAATAAAATTTTTATTAAAAAGTGAAAAAAAATTAAAGATTAAAAGTCAGAGAATGACTGGAGTAGGAACTCGACGATAAAATATGTAGTTGGTGATGGAAGACATCTTTTTGATGGAACATTTGAGCAGAGATCTGAATAAAGAATGCTTGTGCCTTTATTAAAGAATGTGTGGGAAGAGCTTGCTAAGAAAAGAGAAGGAATAGTACGTGCAAAGTTAAGATACTCTAGGAGCAAAATAACAAGTGGAGTCAGAACATAGTGAATGAAAGGAAGACAGAGCGGATTTGAGGGCGAAGATGTAGGTAGATGGAGAGTCAGAACATAGTGAATAAAGGGAAGACAGGATTTGAGGGCGAAGATGTAGGTAGAGGACAAGACATGAAGAATTTGAATTTTATCATACTTAAAATAGGAAGCCACTGAAGAATTTCAAGCAGCGAGTTATATGATTTGGTTTATGTTTTAAAGAGTCACACTGGCACTGGGATGCATGAATAGAAAAAGAGAAATTTCTTAGGAGGATACAACAAGTACAGAGACAGTGTCTCACATGATACTCAAGATGGCAGAAGGGGTGAGCCTGATCAGTGTTTCGATATATTTTGGAAAAATATATTTAATAGACTTGCTCATAACTAGGGTGTAAATGAAGCAAAGAGAAAAATTAATGATGCTTTTGACCTACATAACTAAGTATAAGATGGTGCCATTTACTGAGCAAAGAAGATTGGGGATGGAGAAATGAAAAGTAGGGGATAAGTAAAATTTTTTTTCTTTTTGGACATGTTGACTTTGACATATCTGTTAACATCTGAGTGAAGAGCTTTAACAATAAGTTTGAGGTATGAATCCAGAAGTTGGACGATGTTAAGGAGGTATGGATTTTTAAAAATTGAACTGTATGAGACTAGATATTTGGAGAGGGAAGACAAGTAACTTATCTAAGATCCAGAGTCAGCAAGTGACAATTGAAATTGAAAATGAATCTTTTGACATCAACCCACTTTCTCTTGTTACCACAAATATTAGGATGTATTCATAGTTATAAGCAACTGGAGTAGAATATGGGGGAGGTCTGGGAGCAGGAACATTCTAGAATAACTTATATGGAAGGATGAGAATTTTTTTCAGTGCTTATGGACTATAAAAATTTATGGTTACTTCTTATCTTACTTTCCTTATCTAATTATTTGTTGTAAATAAGATGATATTTGCACAATTAACTTTTAAAAAATCTCTGGAATGATAAACACATAAGATTGGCCAAGTACCACAGATATTTATCTCCTTTCTCATTTGAAATGGTCATTTTCTGGAATACCCAAGAAAGTAACTGAATTTAGACCAGATGTAGACTGCATAAAGTGAAGAGAACTAAAAAGCCTCTTGATGAAAGTGAAAGAGGAGAGTGAAAAAGCTGGCTTAAAGCTCAACATTCAGAAAACTAAGATCATGGCATCTGATTCCATCACTTCATGGCAAATAGACGGGGAAACAGTGGAAACAGTGTCAGACTTTGTTTTTTTAGGCTCCAAAATCACTGCAGATGGTGACTGCAGCCACGAAATTAAAGACGCTTACTCCTTGGAAGGAAAGTTATGACCAACCTAGATAGCATATTAAAAAGCAGAGACAGTACTCTGTAAACAAAGGTCCATCTAGTCAAGGCTATGGTTTTTCCAGTGGTCATGTATGGATGTGAGAGTTGGACTGTGAAGAAAGCTGAGTGCTGAAGAATTGATGCTTTTGAACTGTGGTGTTGGAGAAGACTCTTGAGAGTCCCTTGGACTGCAAGGAGATCCAACCAGTCCATCCTAAAGGAGATCAGTCCTGGGTGTTCTTTGGAAGGAATGATGCTAAAGCTGAAACTCCAGTACTTTGGCCACCTCATGCAAAGAGTTGACTCATTGGAAAAGACTCTGATGCTGGGAGGGATTGGGGGCAGGAGGAAAAGGGGACAACAGAGGATGAGACGGCTGGATGGCATCACCGACTCGATGGACGTGAGTTTGAGTGAACTCTGGGAGTTGGTGATGGACAGGGAGGCCTGGCGTGCTGCAGTTCATGGGGTCGCAAAGAGTTGGACACAACTGAGCGACTGAACTGAGCTGAACTGAGACTGCATAAAATTGAAATATAAAGGAAAAGTTCAACTAGTAACTCAAACAAGTATTTCTGAATTGTGTCATAAAATTTCAATTAGGTTGTATCAGGTTTGTTTAACAGAATTAATCCCAAGCAAGTAGCAATTCCTCTTCATGACTTAAAAAAGATTATATAAATTAAGGGAAAAAAATTAAAGTAATAATAATGCAAAGGAGAAAAATCTTAAAGCCAGAAACAAATGGAAACAAATAATCCAATTGTATTTTAAGTAAATATTATGATAACCTGAATAGAAAAAAAAAAAAAAAAAGAAGAGAAAGTGAGGGATGGAGTGAGAGAGAAAGGAAGGAAAATGTATTCATCTAATAATTTACAACTACAGTATTTGGTGGGGTATGAGTGTTGGGGAGAGAAGTGCACACAAACTCTGCCCTCTATTTCAGTAGGTTTGCCTATTGTAGTAGCAGTTTGGGTAAAGCAAATTGAAGATTATTTTAGATGTATCATGCTGCTGCTGCTAAGCCACTTCAGTCGTGTCCGACTCTGTGCGACCCCATAGACAGCAGCCCACCAGGCTCCCCTGTCCCTGGGATTCTCCAGGCAAGAACACTGGAGTGGGTTGCCATTTCCTTCTCCAATGCATGAAAATGAAAAGTGAAAGTGAAGTCGCTTATTCGTATCCGACTCTTAGCGACCCCATGGACTGCAGGCTACCAGGCTCCTCCGCCCTTGGAATTTTTCAGGCAAGAGTACTGGAGTGGGGTGCCATTGCCATCTCTGTTAGATATATCATAGAATTGAGCAAATGAGTAAGCATATTGATATTGTTAGGATCCAGGGCTCACATTGCAGAAGAAGGAGCACAAAAATATGGAATTGTGGAGGGCAAGAAAGAACCCTCTAGGAATAGATTAGAATAAGAGCTATCAGATGAACTCATGATGTCTAAAACAGAGGTGTGTCTATACAAATGTTTTTATTCATGAATGCCTATGATTTGTGAATGCATATTTGTGTGTTTATGTCTATGTATGTATATGCAATAATATATTTCTCCAGAAAGAGTCAAGAAGCAAAGATATTGCAGTGGCAGAGTATACTAAACTCCCAAAACTTAGCTTCTAACACTATTCCCCACTAAAGGAAATGAGAAATGAATGGTTTCAGGGGTGATACAGGATGGGTACTAGATCAACCTAGAACATCTTATTCAGAAGAGTAAGAGAATACTTACTCAGAAGATGGGGGCATGTTGCAAGGCATCAGAAGTCAGAAAGAGAGGGCTCCATTGGCTAAATGTGGACCATTTGAGCACCAAAATTATTAAGGTGGCAATAGCCATTGAAAATACAGAAATCCATGAGTTCACACCAGTGACAGATAAACATAAGTTAATAATCAAATAAGTGGGAGAAAAGAGAGTTCTTTTGCTTACAGTAGAATGTGCAAGACTGATGCAAATGTTCAGGAAGTGCTGGAGTTGAAAAATCATCATTTGGAAACCATTTTAGTACAGATTGCATCAGATAGCACTGGTTAATGCTAAACCGACACACGGAGCCGTCCTTATAAAATGGAGAAATTAGGCAACACCTTGATTAGATAGCCAAAATTAACACTCTCCATGTGGCATAAATGAGCATCACACGCCTCTAGATGTTGATTGCACCTGTATGTGCCATATTCTAGCAGAAAATGCATAACCACAAGGTAATCATGAAAAAAATGTCAAATATATAAAATGAGGAACTGTTAAAAAGAAAAGAAAAAAAAGTATGCGGATAAACTGTATTTTTTAAAATTTGCAATTCCATACAAAGAAATGTTGTTGAAATGCTCCAAATTAAGGAAGGCTAAGGAGATACTACAACTAAATGTGGTATGTGACATTAGAGTGAATTCTTTACTGGAAGGAGAAATATAAAAGTTATTATTAGATAAACAGTGAAGTTAGAATATGGACAAATATGAGATTAAAATATTGTATCCATGTAAATTTGTGAAGTAGATAATTATATGTAACTGCTAAATAAGAAACTATTTTTTAGTCATTACACAGTGAAGTAAAGGGCCATGGTGTTTGTAACTTGCCCTCAAGTGGTTCAGAAAGAAAAAAATAGAAAAAAATAGACATAGAAAGATGGAAAGAATGAGAACAAATTATAAGTAAATGAGGTAAAATATTAAGATTAAGTAAACCTGGGTAAGGGAATAAGAGAGTTCAGTATGCTGCTTTTATTTTTATAACGTTTTTTGAGCTTGAAATTATTTCTAAATAAATACATTTTAAGTAAATGAAATATAACAAGCATATCTAGTGAGCATTTTGAAAAGTCCATTGCCATAAGATATGTGATTTTATCTTACTGAGAAAGCCGCCTAATTGCACTGAGAATGTTTTTCTCTCTTCTCTAATTCAGATTTGTTCACTAGCACAGGAAAAGAATAAATGCATCTGCTTCTGCTTAAATTTTTTCTTATGAAAAGTGAAACTAAATTTAACTAAGGTATACTTAAAGAAAAATTCTACTATTTTTTTTTCAGAATCAGAAGAAACTGGTGATGTTTTTAAAGATCATATTACCACTTATATCAAAAAGAAGAATTCTGAGAATGTGGTAACAACTACATACATAAAAAACTAAAAGCTTACAATGAAATATCTGTAAAGTAGAATATTTTTCTTTAAATTTGGATTTTAAAATACAAATTTAGCATTTTCCTCAATAATACTGAAACATTAAAACTTATTTCTTGTATATATACAGAAAAATGAAAAATAAAACTGGAAGCAATTTGGAAAACATCAAATATAACTGCCTGATTTTAGGTCATGTAAAATAATAAAAATTATCAGTGATGTCAGGTAAGTGTTGGAAATACAACAACAATGCTCAAATAACAAATAATTTGCATTTTAAGTATTTAAAAAATTAGCACTGTTTTCAGAAAATTTATTGGAGTAATAGTTGACTTACAATAAATTAGTAGTGTTTTTATTTTCTACACTGCAGTGCAGACGTGTACAGTCGACTGCATTTAATATATCGTTTTAAGTGGGAGTGTTCAGAAATATAAAAGGGCTTGCCCTTCTTCTTTATATTTGCAGATATATACTTTCTTGTATGGAAAGGAGATACACATTCTATCTCACAGACAAAATATACTGAGTATATTTTTGGGAAATACACAGTGCATATTTTTGGGAAATCAAGAATTTTCCAACTTATTTAGCACATAGTTTTATTAACAAAACAAATATGAATGCACTACATCTGTTGCTTATCTGGAAATCATATATGTTAAAAATAAATAGAAGATCAACAGATGTAGGTGGATACAAATTTGCTTTTAAAAGGCTGAAAGACTCACAATACCTAGATTTAGAGAATTTTTGTTTCTGAATTTAAAACATGCCATCCTTCTTAGTTTGCACTTAAACCATAACCTCTTTAGGCAACAAGCTTTCTTGTGTCTATTTTTCTTTTTTTTTTTTTTTTTTTGCAAATGGGGAAATGGCCCAAAGAAGGGAAAGCAAAACAAACAACAAAGAAATATTTCTGTGTTTCAAAAGTCCTTTTGGAAATCCAGTTATCTATATCAGAAACAAACAGTGTTGTTTCAAAGTAAAATTATTATATGAAAGACGATATATTCGTCAGGGTGGGATAGAGTCTTCTGTTAGCAAGTCATTCTCTTCTACAGGTGGGCAGTTTTGGGAAGTTCATACTGTGAAAGAGAGATATAGCCAGGGAGTTATGAGATTAGCTGGATCAACCCTGGGTCTCAATCAACTGACAGGTCCTCAGCAATATCACCCACAGGTCACATAGTCAACTGTGTCTTATTAAGACAGATATAAAATTTCACAATGCCATACAGCAGTCATTTAGTTTTAACTTTTATTAGACTCAGTGAAAATTGATGCCTTATATAGTATGTCACATGAATATAATTCTAATGAAACATAGTAAAATATGTGTCTATAGTTCAAAAGTCAAAATTTATGTTTCCCAGCAATAAATTATTTACATTATGGTATCTACTTTCACTTAAAAATTTTGGATGTGGTTGTTCATTGGTCAGTTGCCAAGTCATGTCCAATTCTTTGCAACTTTGGATGTGGGGGCAAAGTCTGAATGTTTTATGTAATGAAAGTGTGTGAAATAAAAAGTCTATGTAATGGAAATTCCTTGGTGGTCCAATGGCTAGGACTCCATGCTCCCAAAGCAGGGGACCCTGGGTTCAATCCCTGGTCAGAGAATTAGATCCCACATGCCACAACTGAAAAAAAAAAGATCCCACGTGCTGAAACTAAGAGCCAGCGCAATCTAAATAAACAAATATTTTTTAAAAGTTAATGACAAAAAAAGCCTATGCAATGCATCCAGCTGTTTTCCTAACAATGCCAGGAATATCCCATTCAACTATCTGCATGACTTATGCAAACACAGCCAGATAGGCACTGATTTTTTTTTTCTGTAGGTATAATTTTCTCAAAGGCAGAAAATATTCTAAGCTTATTTTCCATAATCTAGGACTAGGCTGTTTGTTCAGAGACTTTAATAATTCTCAACAACAACAACATCAACACATCTGTCTTGCTAGCAAGATAGCATTTTCTCTATTTATTTAGCCTTCATTTGCGTTCTGAATTACAGCAGTGATCAATTTAGATTCTAATTTCCTTGGATTATGTTTTCTCTTTGTTGTCATCAGTTATTCAGTGTAATACTGCACTATGTATAGCATACACATAGCACATAATAGTTCATGATGTCAAAATATCTCATACTTAAAATTCTGGACATTTAAAAATATTTCCATCATTTTTTTTTTAATAAAGAAGGGCATTAAAAATGATATTGCTGCAAATAACATAATGAAATTCTATGGAAGTAGTTGTATTTAATTGATGTGTGATACATAAAGATGAAGGTGCATAATTTTAATGGTTTTCTCACAACTATCAGCTTAATTTTAAAATGTTAATTAGTTAAGAATGTCAAACTTTAGTTAACAGTTTACTTCCTGAATTTAGAACACTATCAATCTGTTTTTGTTTCTTTTTTTTTCTCCTTATAATCAAAAAACAGCAACTCTTGTTACAACACTTGACATGAAAATAGTTTTTTTAAAAAAGCTTTTTTCCAGGTAATGTAGTAGAACCAGTATGACAGTACTGTTTACCAAAATAGTAAAAATTAAATCCATTAATTGATTGAACAACGTAGACTTTCTCTTTTGGAAGCCATGCTATTATTCTAACTGAAAAAGCAAACCAAGTCAAGTAAGCGTTTGCATTATTATTTGAATATATATATATATGTTATATATGTGTGAGTATAAGTGCATTTTTCTTTTCAAAGATATATTGAGATAGATTGTAATGATTTTGGCCAAAGTCATGGAAACCAACTGCTTTTAAAAGGAAGATTTAAAAATTGTTGTATAAAGAATACAATTGTATTAAAAACACTTAATTCATGTTAATATGTGTAAACATTACTCTAATTGGGACAAACAATTGGAAAAAAATTACATTGTATTTAGATTACTTTAGAATTTCCTAGTGAGATCAGTTTCAGCTTAGTTTGATCTCCAATTACAAATCCAAATGGTCTTTGTTTTAGTTCTTGCTCTGTTGTTAAGCATTAAACTGTAAACTGATCTTAAGACAAACATGAATTCGTTTTTTTAGATCATATCATATACGCTACAAATTGCTTTTCTAAAGTATTTAAATATGACTGTAATGTGATGATATGAAAAATAACACTGAAATGTCCTTTTAAAATAATACATTTTCACAGTGAGTAAACAAATGCAAGAATATCTTTTCCCCAGAAAATGTTCAACTAATAATATGCAAAATTAACAAACCAATATATGTAGGAGAATTTACAAATGTTGAGAATTTACAAACGTTAAGAATTTACTGGAGCTGGGAAAGAAAAAAGTTCTCAATATTTATCATTAATATAAAAATTCTTTTAGTGTAAGTTGTGTACAAACTTATGAAGAAAGAGTATGTTTAACTTTGCAGTTAAAATAATTTAATGGTCAATGAGAACTTTTAAAATTTCCAGCTTTTTAAAGATTGTATGAAGTTGAGACATTGTAAATTTACTAAGCATTTTCATTTGAAATATTGACTACTTACTTGAGAGAGAGATCTGGTTTAATTTAACTTACTTTGTAATCTGGCCAGTATTTAAATTGTTGTTCTATAAGCAACAACCCAAATAAAATGAAAAATAATAAGTAATACTTTCTTCTTACCTCTGTATCTTATTTACAGTTGCTTGTTGGGCTGCTTAGAGAATTAAACTAACAGCACCTCAAAGAACTCTGTTCTCTGCTCTGCTCTCTTCTCTAGACAAATTTTTTTCCCCCTCTGCAAAGTGATAGTCTACTGAAAGAGGAAGTTGTGAACCACCACAGTCATTATGCTTTATAAATTCTACAGAGAACAGAAAATTATTCACAAAGCTTACACTTGAAATCATGGTAACAGCCTATAATTTGTGGGTACACATACAAAATTAATGTATATAGTTATATATGTAAGCAAATTTTAGAAAAGTTATAGAAATTTATACTTAAGTAATGTTCATTTACATGAGGAAACATCTCCTCTGTGGTTAAATGATAATCATAGAAAAACAGAAAATATTGCTCTATGTGGAAGAAATGGTGAAGCTGATATACGAGGAATAAACTTGCTTTTTCATAAGGCTAATTAATGTAAAGTCTTTGGAGTATGACCTAAATGCTAACCTGGCTACAGACATTTTGTAAAAAGAAAAAAAATTCAGTAAACGGGCATGTTCCTGGAATCTGAAGAGTGGTTTTTTTACCTAAAAGTTTTAAACTTCCTTTCCCATGAATAGTTGCCTGTTTCATATAGATAAAGCATTGCAAAACTGAAACTGTTCCTTATTCATGAGCTATGATCTCTCTCAACTTCAGCCACAAGAATAAAAAACAGGTGCAGATTCTGCAATGCTGAGCCTTTAACTGGTTAAGTTTCTAAGAAGATAGGGCATTAATTAAAAATATCTATGGGACAGTAGGGACAATATTTGAAAAAGGACATAAAAACAGTTGGGCAACACATATACTATTGGTAACTTCAAATAAAAGGAAATACTCATGTATATACTTCTCCCAGGTTACTGGATCATAGAAGCAAATGGGTAGCTGCAATTTTTATGTGGCAGTCCCTCCCACCCTCCCTTGCTGGTTGGGGAAGAGGTAGGGGGTGGATTGCAAGAATAATTAAGTAATTATGCAAACCTCCACACATTGCAAAAACTGCTTTCTGAACTTTAGAAACTACCATACTCTCAGGGTATCACACGCTGCTTTACTTAACCTTATTTTCAAAGAGCCAATAAAAAGTAATTAGGGGATGATTAAAAATGGAAGCATTTTCCATTTCACCTAAAGTCATACTTGATGTGAATTTGCAGTAAGTGAAAATAAATGAATGCACAACACTAATAAAGCTCCCTCCCCCGCCCCCCAACACTGAAATCAAACCAAATAAAAACTCCACCATAGAGTCACCAATATGAAATTTGATTAAAAAAGTGAGATACTTATAGAAAAACTTTGAAGAAAAAGTTATTATTGATGTGATTAACATTGCTTAGATTCTATGTGTTTTGAGAGACTTTATAATATTACTATATGTGAGTGTTATTATAAAACATTAAGCCCATCTGTTGCTCAAAGACCCAGGTTTACTCCTGGAAGCACAGTGCTCAGTATCTCTGGATGATTTTAATGTGCTAGCTCAATATTTGTGTCCCTTTTACCTGGGTGGTAGATGTATATCACTATTTCTCTAAAAATCCTTTCCAGGCTGGTGAATATGTTCAAGGTTCCCCCATCTCAAAAAATCTCTGACTTTACTGCCCTATTACTTTTCTTTTTGAAAACGTTGTCACCATTGACTTCTTTCAATTATTTAAAATTTGAAAAAAAATTATTTAATTTTGGCTGCACTGGGTCTTTTTTGCTTTGTGCAGGCTTTCTCTAGTTATAGAGAGTTGGGGCTACTCTGTAGTTGCAGTGTATGGGCTTCTCATTGCAGTGACTTCTCTTGTTGCAGAGCACGGGCTCTAGGACTCACAGGCTTCAGTAGTCGCAGCATGTGGGCTAAGTAGTTGTGGTTCATGAGCTTAGTTGCTCTGCAGCATGTGAAATCTTCCTGGATCAGGGATGGAACCCATGTCCCTTGCACTGGCAGGCAGATTCTTATCCACTGTCACCAGGGAAGTCCTACTTTTGTCATTTTTTAAAAGCATATATCCCAAAGGTATTGTTTGCACATTGTTGTACAACCATCAGGCTTCCCAGTTGGTGCTAGTGGTAAAGAATTCTCTTGTCAATGCAGGAGACAGACATGGGTTTGATCCCTGGGTTGGGAAGAATCCCCTGAAGAAGGAAATGGCAACACACTCTAGTATTCTTGCCTGGGAAATCCCATGGACAGAGGAGCTTGGCAGGCTACAGTCCATGGGATCATGAGTTGGACATGACTTATCAACTAAACCACTACCACCATTGTTCCATTATTTGTCTATACTATATTTTGTTTATCCAGTCATTCTCTAATGGATATTTGGGTTACTTTTACCTTTTGGCTGTTGTAAATAATGCTTCTATGAACATGAGCATACAAATATGTCTCTACTTTCAATTCTTTTGTGTATATGTATGTGTGTGCATGCTCAATAGTGTCCGACTCTTTGCGACCCCATGTACAGTAGCCCACCAAGGTCCTCTGTCCATGGGATTTTCCAGGCAAGAATACTTGAGACTGTTCATTTCCTACTCCAGGGGATCTTCCCGACCCATAGATCGAACTTGCGTCTCTGATGTTCCCTGCTTTGGCAGATGGATTCTTATATACCTAGAAGTAAAGTTGCTGGATTATGTGCTTTTCTTTTTTTTTTAATTTTTGAGGAACTGCCATACTGTTAAATCTTCCTATCTTCCTTATTCGTCATGCCTCTGCATTCTGGTTTCTGTCTCTGCTGTGTATCAAGACTCTTGACAAAGTCATAGAATGATCTTGATACCAAATCCAAATGACAACTCAAAGCCCTGGTATTTGACCTCTTTGCAACATGCGCCACTGTTGACCACTTCCTCCTCCTAGAAGTGTTCTTTGTGCTTGAGTTCTTTACTTCACCCTCTCCTGATTACATAGCAATTGCTTCTTTGATTTTCTTATAGGGTTCCTTTAACTGTGTTCATCTACTAAAGGTTGGAATTTCCCAGGATTCTGTTCTGGGCCTGCCCAGATTTTTTACCCACAATCTCTTTAGTATACATCCATGGTTTCAGTAGGCAATTATGTATTGCTCCCAAACCTGTCTCCAACCTAGGTATCTCCCTAAAGAAATTTTGACCAGTGCAAAATACAAGATCATTTTTACTTGTGATCTAGAGGAAAAGATTTTGTCTGGAGGCAGTAAGATCAGCCTGAATTAATTTTCACCTCTATTGTTTAACTTTGGGCATGCCAGACATTATTTCTGAGCTGTCTTTCCTCACCCATAAAGTGGGACCTTAAATGACCTCCTTAGAAAGTTATTGAAAGATGACTTTCTTAACATTAAAAAAATTATGAAATAAAGATTACTTAAATAACTATGCTTATAGTATAAAAAATATAGGTAAATCAAAAGACTATTCTATTTCCCTCTAACATGATTCTTCTCCCCAGAGGTAATCAATGCTATCAATTTGATACATATCTTTGCAGATCTACTTCCTGTGTTATTATATATGTATATATTATATATTATATCACATATGGAATTAAATAATTTTGTGGGTTTTTAAATGTATATAACATCATACTTATGCCTTTCACTGTGATGTTTTTTAACTTAAAAATATAGCTTGGGGCTTCCCTAGTGGCTCAGTGGTAAAGAATCCACCTGCCAAAGCAGGAGACACGAGTTCGATCCCTGATCCAAAAAGATGCCACATGCTGCCGAGCAACTAAGCCCATGCACCAAAACTATTGAGCCTGTGCTCTGGAGACCTTGAGCTACAACTACTGAGCCCATGTGCTGCAACTACTGAAGTCCACACAACCTAGAGCCCGTGCTCAGCAACAAGAGAAGTCACTGCAATGAGAAGCCCACACACGGCAACTAGAGAGTAGCCCCTGCTCTCCACAACTAGAGAAAAGCCCACACAGCAACGAAGACACGGCACAGCCAAAAATACATAAATGAATAAACAAAACTATAAAAAATACAACTTGAAAATAGGGCTTCCCTAGAGGCTCGGTTGGTAAAGAATCTGTCTGCAATGCAGGAGACTTAGGTTTGATCCCTGAGTTGGGAAGATCCCCTGGAGAAAGGAATGGCAACCTACTCCAGTACTCTTGCCTGGAGAATTCCATGGACAGAGGAGCTGGGCAGGCTACAGTCCATGGGACTGCAAAAAGTTGGACATGACTGTGTGGTTAACTGTTGTTATTGTTATAGCTTGAAAATATCTGTAAGTTATTCTTTTGAACTGATTCATATATATCTAATCCTCCTGTTGATAGAATTTGTGTAAATTCTTCACAATTAAAAATAGTGTAGCCAGTCAGCAGCATTATAAATGCCTCTTTCAAAGTTTGTGCAAGTCTTTCTTTAAGGTAGATAAGGGAAAGTAGAATTTTTGGAATGTATATACATTTGAAATATTAATCGTCACTACCAAATTGCCCAGTCAAGAAAAGCTTTATCCATTTGAGCTTCCAACATGTCCTGGTTTTGGGCTCTTTTTCCAGTATTTGATATACTTAAACTTTTAAAGATTTACCAATCTGATGGACAAGAAAATGGTGTCTTAATAGTTTTAATTTGGACTCTCTGATTACTATGGAGATTGAATTTATTGTAATGTTTGTATCTCACTTTTTAATTCCTGTTTTGTAAATTGTGTGTTCTTTCATTCTAGACATTTTATTGGATAACTGTCAACTTCTTATTGATTTGTAGAGTTGAATTTATCTTGTTTCGACATATTGTCATCATTCTTCCTTTTTAATACTCCAGTAATTGGCTACTGTAGCTTTTTGAGATGACTCTAATATTTGTTGATAATATGCTTGCTTTTTGGAACAGTGAGATGACCCAGGTTTATTTTGTACATTTCCTACCACAGGACTGAGCTTAGTCATTTCTCTAAAGGACCCTGATTCCTTTTAGTAGGACAGAGTTTCTTCAGACCACAATTGAGACCTTAATGGTGTTCATTGCTACTGGCGTTCATTGCTACTGGTGTTGCAAGAGTTCATTGCAACTCTTAATGCAAGCATTAGAGTTGGTCAATAAAATGTTTGGTCTTTCTACGTGCCAAGTAGCACACACTTGCAAGATATATTTAAATATGTATTAGAAGTTTATGAGTCAATATTACATCATATTTTGCATTAAAAATAAGATAAGAATAATGTATCTGGTATAAGAAAAAATATTTTAAAAGTAAAAATTGGACATTTTCTTATGAAAGGATATTTTGATAAAGGTAGTAATGTAGTAATTGTCATAGCTTGCACTTAGAATATTCAAAATATTCTTCCAAAGAAATGTCAAAAATCATATAGATTGGAGAATATTATACAGCTTTCATATTTTCCATTATTTTGATTCACAGTTATCATAAGACTCTCAATCACTCAGTTTCCTTCATTTTTTTCTTGCTAGTATGCAATTACCACTTAAAAGTAAGAAAGCATCTGTGCATATATCCCTGAAAACAGATTTTAATTAGAGCAAAATAAATGTATCCATGCTTTTAGCCACTATTTTTTTATTAAGATATATTTTCATGGTCACTTTAAAAGTACAGAAGTAGCAATATTTCAGTTGCTTTCTGCAGATTTCAATGGTGAGAGAAGTACTTCTGATTCACTGATTTTTTTTTTTAACTTGTAGAAATGGCCTTCATGTTTAAGCATTCATATAATGTTTTCTGTTTTGTGTTTGTGCAGCTAGAGAATCAAAGAGGAAAGCATTGTCTGATTATTCTCAAATACCTTTAGCTTTCAGTTCCTTATCTGAAAAAAGGAATGAGAACATCAACTTCAGTAGTGACTGAGAGGATTATTTGTATACTCAGGTAAAGGGTGAAGCTAAATAAGTTTCCTTATGATGCTAATATTTCCAGATCTAATTTGAGAACACACAATTGGACAAAATTTTTCTTCTAATTTTTAGAGGTATATTTATTTATTGGAAAACATCCCAGAAAGTTTACAAATTAAATCACATCCAGGTCCACATTTATACTACATTTATTGCATTCATTAAAAAGGATGAATGAATGAAAAGAGCCAGGAAAACCATAGATTTGTAGAGAGTCATTTATTCTTGTATTCAATATTAATTATCTGCTATATGTAAAGAAAAGACTCTGATGCTGGGAGGGATTGGGGGCAGGAGGAAAAGGGGACAACAGAGGATGAGATGGCTGGATGGCATCACCGACTCGATGGACGTGGGTTTGGGTGGACTCGGGGAGTTGGTGATGTACGGGGAGGCCTGGCGTGCTGCAGTCCATGGGGTTGCAAAGAGTCGGACACGACTGAGCGACTAAACTGAACTGAACTGATATGTAAGGAGATATACTAGGGGCTAGCTGGCACCCCACTCCAGCACTCTTTCCTGGAAAATCCCATGGTTGGAGGAGCCTGGTGGGCTGCAGTACATGGGGTGGCTAAGAGTCAGACACGACTGAGCGACTTCCCTTTCACTTTTCACTTTCCTGCATTCGATAAGGAAATGGCAGCCCACTCCAGTGTTCTTGCCTGGAGAATCCCAGGGACGGGGGAGCCTGGTGGGCTGCCGTCTATGGGGTCGCACAGAGTCGGACACGACTGAAGCGATTTAGCAGCAGCAGTAGCAGCAGGAACACGAAAAGAATAATTGGAGTCTGCAGGTTATTTTCTGTTTCATTCTTTCCTGCCCTGATCCTTTGCCAAGAAGCTGATCTGTACTCACAACATTACTAGGCTCCCTTGCTCTCTTCTGGTTAAATTTAGCCAGTGGGTATACCAGCATGAGACAGAGAAGAAAGAATTTGGAGGATTCATTTTATCCACTTCATCCCAGCAGGGCACAGTTTAGGAATGGCAGAATTCCTCTCCCTACAGCTGCAGATCTTCTCTGGCTGTTGTTCTTCCTCAGACATACCTCTGACCTCAGACACACCTCATACCATTAACACGGTTTTTCTTGCCTTTTCTTGGTCTAGAGATGGCAATAGCTTCTGACCGTCACTAACCTGCAGAGGATGAGATGGTTGGATGGCATCACCGACTCAATGGACATGAGTTTGAGCAAACTCTGGGAGATGGTGAAGGACAGGGAAGCCTGGCGTGCTGCAGTTCATGGGGTTGCAAAGAGTCGGACATGAACGACTGAGTGACTGAACAACAAACCTGTAAATGCTTCATTGTAACTGGTTGGTTCCTAATTACTTCAACACCTCTCAATCATTCCTTCATTAAATCACCTGAAGTGAAAGTGAAAGTGAAGTCGCTCAGTCGTGTCCGACTCTTTGCGACCCCATGGACTGTAGCCTATCAGGCTTCTCTGTCCATGGGATTTTCCAGGCAAGAGTGCTGGAGTGGATTGCCATTTCCTTCTCCAGGGGATCTTCCCGACCCAGGAATCGAACCCGGGTCTCCCGCATTGCGGGCAGACGCTTTACCGTCTTAGCCACCGGGGAAGCCAAAATCACCTGAAATTGATCCTTTAAAATGCACCATCTCAGGTAGACCTTACCCTCAATATCTACATTAGTCCTGTTATTCAATCAAATTATACATGTTACTGATACTTTGAAAGTGACATATTACAAGGTGTATGTATCACTTCAGAGGGAACACAAAAGTGAAAAACTATAGAAGATGCCCTAGGCTAGGGGAATCAAGGATCACAGTTTGGATTTTATGGATATTTCAGGGAAGGGTTGCAGTTGGAAAAGTCATGGAAGTCAGAGGAATAGGACTGAATTCTTGGAGTTGCTTGTGATATGCTATATGGAGATGTGAGGCAGGGCTGGGAAAGAGGATTGTGAGGGAGCCAGAGAGGAGGAATCAAGATGGTGTAAGGAATGGTGTCTTGAAATGGGACTCCTGATCCTGAAGAATAAAAAAAAAATGCCTTTAACATGAACAATCAGGTCTTTCAGGTATCTGTACTTTTTCTTACCCACATTACTGATTTTTTTTTTCCCTTCTGGAAACAACTTTCATGGCTTTTCTCTGAGGAATAGCTCATCCTTTGTATCAGCCCAGATAAAGTGAGTGGCACTGATTGTCCTCACACTCTAACATTGGTGTAATGTGACCAAGATCTGGCAAGCAAGTTTTAAGCCTTTTCCTTTGCTACAGTGATTGGTTCAAAGATGGGCATGGGATTCAAGCCAGCCAATGAGACTTATTTCTGGACATTACAAACCCTGCTTTTGCTGAGACTGGCTAGTGAGAAGATTGAGCTCTGATGACATCATCAGAGTCCCTGACTTCAACTATGTCTGCCCCATTGTCTCTGTTCTCTTCATATACTGAGTCAAAGCATTCTTAGATTTCTGTCACTTTCAACTACAGAGTTTTTTACATCAGGAAGGAAAAGCTGGAGGAGGGAGCTTGTTTTCTTTTCTTGAAGTATTGGATATCATCAATAAAAGAAAGCATTTTCACTGTCCGAGACTAGGATTGTTCAACAGAAACATAATACAAGCCAAGTTTATCACTTAAAATTTTCTAGTTATTATTTTAAAGAGAAATGGGTGAAATGAATTTTAATAAGGTATGTTATTTAACACAATATATGGAAACATTGCCATTTCAATACATAATCAATATAGAAATTATATCATTTAATTTTTTTAAAAAATTAAAATTAAGTAAAGTTAAAAATTCAGTTTTCAGTCACATTAGCACATTTCAAGTGTTCAGTAACATTGGACAGCACAACTGTAGACCAGATCCTAGAGTACAGGAGTTAATAGAAGTCCAGTTGAAACTGAGTCTTCAGTCAAAGTTTAAGGTCTCAGAACAGGGTCATAGTTCATATTTTTGAACAGGAAATAACTTAAGCAAAACAATGCTTCAATAAAAATAATCTGGCACCTCCAGCATTCTTAAAGCTTTCTTGATTTCCCAGTCAAATTAATGATGTCTTTTTCTATAATCCTCTTGTATGGAGTCATAAGGACATATGTCAGAATCTCTAGGGGCAGAAACATTTATTCACTTAAAGTAAGGCAGCCAGGAAAATAATCTGGTGTTGAACAGACCTCTTCCAAGAACTTGGCCATGCAGTTCCTTTGTCCCAAATGAGATTTGGAACATTCCCATGGCGTTACGTGCTGGGCCAATTTCTGATTACTGCTTCTAGATAATCAGGTACAATGCTGTGGTGGAATCAAATGTATGATGAACAAATAATTAAAACTTTTTTCCTAATGTATCTTGACTTGAGACCTATTCAAATAGGAAGACAGTAAAAGTCTCGAGTAAAAAAATATGCTATATATTGTCAGTTCCAAAGTGGGAAAAAGGTGCTTTACTTTTCTTTGACCCCATCCTAGGTTCTTGCCCATAAATGTTTCTCAAAAAACTATATTTGGAACTAGGGAATTATAAAATATAAATAATAGTCTTTCAAATATCCTTAGATAAGTAATATAAAATAAAACAGAACACTTTAAAAATATTTTTCCATTTTTAATTTGTTTAACATATTTGAATAACTTCTTAATTAAATTTTTCTGATCAACATTCCATTTTCTTTCCATCTTTTCATAAATGTAGAATGATTTAAAGATATAATACTTTTCATTCCTGGAACTACGAATTCTGAGAGTTTTCATTTGCTGGCAGATGAATTACATTAACAAAAAACTTTTTTGTGAGAAACATTTTTCTGTAAGAACATTTCAGATTACTGAGTAGAGGCATTTTATATGGTTAGTGAAATACTTTGTTTCTGCCAAATGGAGAGAGCTATGTTTGTTATTTCTATGGTGAAACAAAGAAAGGATATGTTCTTCTTTAGAGGCACAAAATCACTACAGCAGAGGAATATGTTTCAAAATAGGGATCAGGTCAGGAAAAAATGTCCCCAGACGAAAGTTGGTGGGAATAGGTCACACCTAAAACGGGAGAACAATGTAACAGCCATTGATGGTGGCTGCAGCAAACCACAGCCCCTGTAAGATGGCTGTAGCCCCTTTTATAACAAGCCTTTCAGCGAACAATGGTGTTATGTAATGTTGGAAGCTCTCGTAAAAATGATACATTGGCATCATTTCTTTGGTTTTGTTTGTTTATTTTGAGCAATGGTGAGATATGCATTTGAGAATGTTGTGAGGATTCAGTTTGAGGACTGTAAGCATTAAAAGAGAAGAAATATTTCTTAGTGGGATTTAATCTCTGCTCCTTGGGAGTGGCTGTCTTTGTCAATAAAGTTAACTATTTTTTGCTTTTGGAGACCAGTTCTGACATTTGATGGCAATATGAATATCAATTTGGCCACTACTGACCGAGCCCTTGGTGGTCATATTATAAAGCTTTACAATGTGCCTTTTGTTAGAAAACATTTATATGAGCCTTAATGCATTCTGTTTTTCCCAAAAGCCAATTAGCAGCAGTTACTCAGCTTTCAGAAGGCTTAAAATGAAGTCACTTATGTTTTATAGTGACTGAAAACTCACAGAAATATCAAAGCTCAAATCCTTTATTCTGTGTCCTCAACTGAATCAGTGGTTTTCAGTGTTTTCAGAATGTTGGACATGAAGCACTTTTGCTTCCTGAAAATACTTTTTTTTGGATGGATAGTTACATAGATAGGGATATAGATAAAATATATGTACACATACACACTATGGATATAAATGGATTTTTTTGATGAATGGTAGTAATAAAGGTAATCAACTAGGGATTCTTACTATTCAGTTTTTATATATAACCTTCCAGATTCATATATATGGGGCTTCCCAGGGGGTGCTAGAGGTAAAGAACCCACCTAAGGATGCAGGAGATGTAAGAGATGCAGGTTCGATCCCTGGGTCAGGAAGATCCCCTGGAGAAGGGAATGGCTACCCACTCCAGTATTCCTACCTGGAAACTTCCATGAACAGAGGAGCCTGGTGGGCTACAGTCCATTGTGTCACAAACAGTCAAACATGACTGAAGCAACTTAGCACAGCATAGCATAGCACATACGTATACATAAATTTTTTTCAGAAATAGATTGCATAAAAATATAGCAGACTCCTATATAACTACCTTTTTATATTTATTATTCATAAACTGGGGAAATACTTAATGACAAAACTCTTATACATTCAATAACACTTCTTATTCATACCATCACCTACATACCTTTGAACAATAGTAGCACATATTCTTACAGACCATATATATCCACACTACTGAAATACCTGTGGATGCATGGTTTGGAGATGTTTCATAAAAAATATGTCTCTCACATATAGAACCATTGAAATCGTTTAACAAGAAGCCAACCTTGTGTGGCAATGCTGATTGCTCTACATTCAAAGTAAGTTCACCTGCCATAGCTTCTGTTGTTAAGAAACACACATGGAATATTTGCTACAAATCAGAATAGGCCTCAACTTGTAAGAGACAGTCTTGGGAATCAACCTGTCTGATTATGTAATTATGTGACTTCAGGAATTAATCATTAGTGGTTCTTAGGTTAAAGGGGCGTGAGATGTATTAATAATTTCCACAAAACCTGGTAAGATTTCTAAAACAGGAGAAGATCTGGAAGAGATCTTTAAAGAAGGAGCTAATATTTGAGGAAGTTTTTTGAGCAAATGAAGGTTTAAGGGAGATGTGTAGTCAAAATCCAGAAGAAATATCCACTGAGTAGTGTATAGAGGATGATCAAGAAATCAAAATTCAGAAAAGAATTTATGTTAGAAGCAGCAGAAGGTGTATTTAGAAATGACAAATTTCTTTTTAATTTGGAAGCAAAATTTGAAATAAAGGTAAGTTCAGGAAATAATATGATGAAAAATTACGTAATGACTCAGAATAAAAAGACTATTAATACCTGGGTATATTTTTGTTAGGTAGTTTTTCTTCATATAGTTAATTTAAAAAACCAAACTTTGAAGTACAAGGAGTGGTTGTTAAAGTGTTGGGGATATTATAAAAGAAACTGGAAAGGGAAAAGCACCTTAGGGAGATATAACTCATGTAATGCACATGACACACTCAAAAAACCTTTAGAAATATGACTCGGAATTATTTAAAATTGCAGAGACTCATCAAAGAAGGAAGGTTGACTATGACATGATGTAACATGTTCTAAGTTATTTGGTCTCCACAGTCATTTGATTATAACTCTTTAACCGATTAATTTCAGAAATACAGACAGATTCCAAGTTTAACTGGGATGTGATCCAAAAATTAACTTGCATTTTAGTTTTTGAATTTGTTCACCCCTAGTTATAAGATTGTACTCTGTTGTTAACTCTCCTGACTGGTTCATAAAAGTCTATTTAACATGTTAGCCAGGATTACCATATCCTTTATGCCTTCCCTTATGGCTCAGCTGGTAAAGAATCTTCCTACAATGAGGGAGACCTGGGTTCGATCCCTGGGTTGGAAAGATCCCCTGGAGAAGGGAATGGCTACCCACTCTAGTATTCTGGCCTGGAGAATTCCATGGACTGTATAGTCCATGGTGTCACAAAGAGCTGGACATGACTGAGTGACTTTCACTCTTACCGTCTCCTTTAGGACCCTTTATACATTGTATTGGAGAAGGCAATGGCACCCCACTCCGGTACTCTTGCCTGGAAAATCCCATGGATGGAGGAGTGTGGTGGGCTGCAGTCCATGGGGTCGCTAAGAGTTGGACACGACTGAGCGACTTCACTTTCCCTTTTCACTTTCATGCATTGGAGAAGGAAATGGCAACCCACTCCAGTGTTCTTGCCTGGAGAATCCCAGGGACGGGGGAGCCTGGTGGGCTGATGCTGGTTCAATCCCTGGGTTGGGAAGATGCCCTGGAGAAGGAAATGGCAACTCACTCCAGTATTCTTGCCTGGGAAATCCCATGGACAGAGGAGACCTGTCGGGTGCAGTCCACAGGGTCTTGCAAAGAGTCAGATACAACTTAAGTACTAAACAACAACAGCAACAACAATACATCATATATAGGAAGCAGCGATTGCTAGGTCTGATAATAGTACAGTGGTTATATTTAGCACAAAAAAATTAGTTTTTTATGGCTATGTAACAAATTATCACAAACAGCAGCTTAAAATAATACAAATTTACTAATACTTCATGGTTTCTGTGGGTCAGGAATCTCATACAGCATGGCCCTGTTCTTTGATCAGAATCTCAAACTGCTGAAACCGAGGCACTATTCAAGGTTGCTATTCTTATCTGAAGCCTAGGGTCCAGACTCAAACAGATTGTGGGCAGAATTCAGTTCCTTGTGGTTTTAGGACTGATGTGCCCATTTTCTTACTTGCTGATAATGAGAGGCTGCTCTGTGCTCCTAGAGAATACATTCTCTGCCACCTGGGCCCCTCTGGCTTCAAGCTAGTAATGGAAGCCATCTTGCATATCATAGCCTTCTCATGTGTTAAATCTCTGACTTTCTCTGTCTTTGATCTCTAGGCTGAGTTTTAAAGGGCTCATGTGATAAGGCCAGGCCCACTTAGAAAAATCTTCCTATTTTAAGGTCAACTGATTTAGAATCTTAATTACTTTTGCAAAATCCTTTAAAACAGTGCCTAGGTTAGTGTCTGGTTGAATAAGTAGGAGAAAATATGTGCACAACAGGGCCCAAGAATCTAGGGGCACCATCTTGGAATTCTGCCTATCACAAACCCTATCAATTTGCAATACATGCTGACATATAAAGGAAGGAATGACATGATGCATTGGATTTACATTGAGATAATACAGCAAGAATAAAAAAAAAATAGAGGGAAAGCTTCCCTGGTGACTGAGTGGTAAAGAATCTGCCTGCCAATGCATGGGACACAAGTTTGATCCCTGGTCTGGGGAGATCCCACATGCTGTTTGACAACTAAGCCCTTGGAGCACAACTACCTAGCCAGTGCTCTAGAGCCCGGGAATCTCAAATACTGAAGCCCGCCCGCCTAGAGCCCAAGCTCTGCACTAAGAGCAACTATTACAATAAGAAGCCTGTGCATTGCAACTAGAAAGTAGTCCCTACTCACTGCAATTGAAGAAGACCCACTCACAGTAATGAAGACCCAGTGCAGCCAACAAATCAAAAAATAAATTTTGTTTTAAAAAATAGAGTGAGAAATAGGTACAATAAAATTGGCAAAATATAAAGAATTGCTGAAATGGAATGATGGCTACCTAGGGGTTTATTTTGCTACCCTTTCTATCCACTAAAATTTTAAGTGAATAAATAATATGTCCCTCAACCTTAATCCTGAGACCTAAACCTCGACATCATTGAACTGTAATCTTGTTGAATTTAATCTCATGGCCTGCATCCTTCCTTTCTTCTGAATCCCTTGTCCAATCATTTTTCAACCTTTTAAAGCCATGAAAGAAATTGGTACTGAGTGCATCCCAAGGCAGACTTGGGATGGCCAGCATGGTAGATGTTAGTGCATGGATAAAGACTAGAGCATTTGCTATGCTGAACGTGAGGAGTATGTCTGAGACAGAGATCTCTAGCCAAAGGGCAATTGTGATCAACCTTACAGTGGTTGGAAGGAATAAACGGAAAAAAAAAAGGCTTGAAAAAGAGAAACTGTCTTTCATACAAATGTTAGCAATAAATGTACAAGGAATGATAGAATTAGCAAATTGCTATTATGCAATCTGCAATGTAACAAGAAATTTAAACAAGGATGTCAGAGATATGAAATCAATTGGTGAAAGTTTATCAGAGAACAGAATACTCACAGTTTTAAAATATCATCCTGAAAATAGCTTTTCTTTTTTTTATTTTTTAAATTTAACTTTTCTTTTTAATTACCAAGGGAAAATGGATCTCTATAATGGAGAGATCTTGCAATTACTGCTTTAATAAAACTATGTAATTTAAGATAACCAATAGTGAGGCAATGTAATTTTATGTGATTCCTGATTAATGCAATGAGAGTTAAATACTATCACTTATGCAATATTTTCCCCAAAATGTTTAATTTGAATACAATCATAAGAAAGTAATCATCTAGGGAATTCCCTGGCAGTCCAGTGGTTAGGACTCTGAGCTTTCATTGCCAAGGGCCTGGGTTTGGTCCCTGATTAGGGAACAAAGATCCCACAAGCTGCCTGGCATGGCCCAAATCATTATCATCATCACCCAATCTACTGGCCTGAACTCTCATAAAATTCAGTGTCAGTAAATAGAGAAACTAAAAGCATAGGAACTGTTTTAGATTAAAATACTTAACCAAATGTAGCTTCACTGGTGGCCCAATGGTAAAGAATCTGCCTGCCAATGCAGGAGACACAGATTCGATTCCTAGTTTGGGAATATGCCCTGGAGAAGGAAATGGCAACTCATTCTAGTATTCTTGCTTGGGAAATCCCATGGACACAGGAGAAATATGACTCCTCAATGACTAAACCACCATCGCCACTTAACCAAATGCCATAAATGAGCTTTGACTGGATCCTGGTTTGAAGAAAGAGTTTATGAATACATGTTGGAGCAAAAAATTTGAGTATGTTTATATTAGATGTTATAATTTATTTACTATTTGATAATCTTGAGAGTAATAATAGTATTATGCTTTTATAGGAAAATATTCTTATCAGGAGATGGGTTAAAAAATACTTAGAAATGAAATATTAACGATTTTCAACAACAAGTTTAATATACATACGTGCGTATTCATGTGTGTGCATGTGAGGACAGAACAAACAAATTTGCCAAATGTTAATAATTGGTGAAGATTATATAGGTTTTATTGTAATATTCCTTCAAGTATTTTGTAGTTTAAACTTTCAAATATAAAGGAAAAAAATCACACAAACTTTCTTGATTTTAGTCTTTGCATCTGTAAAATGAGGGCCTTTAGAATAAATTATCTCAAAGTTCTCGACTATTCTTTGATTGTATATGCATGTGTGCTTGCTAAGTTACTTCAGCCGTGTCTAACTCTTTGCAACCACATGGACCGTAGCCCACCAGACTCTGTCCATGGTATTCTCCAGGCAAGAATACTGGAGTTGTTTGTCATGCCTTTCTCCAGGGGATCCTCTTGACCCAGGGATTGAACCTGTGTATCTTATGCCTGCTGTATTGGCAGGTGAGTTCTTTACCACTAGGGCCACCAGGGAATCCCTTGAGTATATATAATTAAAACAAAGGACAAGGCAACAGGTGAATTATTCAATAATTTAATAAAGTAGACTAGAAGGATAAGAAATATGATGCAGATGATATGTACAGTTAATTTAAAACAATTTTTAAAATAACATGTATTCCACTGCCTTGTACATAATTAATTATGATTTTTTTGATTTGTTGAGAATCAACAATTTTTTGATTTGTTGAATTATGCTACACTTTGATTCTTTAAAAATATTAAATGTCATAAAAGCCCAAATTATTTCCATTTTGAGAATAGCAGTTTATATATATATAAAGGCCTGTATTTATTTTATATTCAGAGTATATTTTTTGAGAAAAATAGAAATTCATCAGTGATTATCTGTCAAAAATTTTGGAGAATTTTTTAAAACTACAGAAAATTTTTACATATGATATATTATTCAATGCTAAACATTATTGTCTACTATTAGTTCTTAAGGAAATAATTTTAATCTTTCATTCAGCAGACTAAATGTTTTGGCTCTTTAACAGGTAGTAAATTGGAAGAATTAACAGTTCTCAACTGGTGAATATTGATTAAAAATTAATCTTGTTGCATTACATTTACAATTAGGTAGCAATATTGAAGAAGAGAAACATGTAAAAGTTACTTTAAATATAAGAATTTTAGCTGTTTTACTTAAAAAGTCCAAAAACGTTACACAGAGAATATATATAAAATGTACTGTATTGTTGCTGAATAATATTCCTTGTCCATGGTGATATAAAATATTATTTGAAAAGATAAGAAAGATGAAGTTTCTCCTTCAGTTAGAAAGAAAAATGTAGCAAATAAAGAAATGTTTCACAGATGATTTCCTGCCTATACTATAAATATTAATCAATCTTATGAATAATTTTTGACATCTTGTCTTTCCTTTAATGGTTTATTTATATTGGAATATTCTATTTTTTTTTTAATTTTTTTTTAAATTTTATTTTATTTTTAAACTTAACATAACTGTATTAGATTTGCCAAATATCAAAATGAATCCGCCACAGGTATACATGTGTTCCCCATCCTGAACCCTCCTCCCTCCTCCCTCCCCATTCCATCCCTCTGGGTCGTCCCAGTGCACCAGCCCCAAGCATCCAGTATCGTGCATCGAACCTGGACTGGCAACTCGTTTCATACATGATATTTTACATGTTTCAATGCCATTCTCCCAAATCTTCCCACCCTCTCCCTCTCCCACAGAGTCCATAAGACTGTTCTATACATCAGTGTCTCTTTTGCTGTCTCGTACACAGGGTTATTGTTACCATCTTTCTAAATTCCATACATATGCGTTAGTATACTGTATTGGTGTTTTTCTTTCTGGCTTACTTCACTCTGTATAATAGGCTCCAGTTTCATCCACCTCATTAGAACTGATTCAAATGTATTCTTTTTAATGGCTGAGTAATACTCCATTGTGTATATGTACCACTGCTTTCTTATCCATTCATCTGCTGATGGACATCTAGGTTGCTTCCATGTCCTGGCTATTATAAACAGTGCTGCGATGAACATTGGGGTACTCGTGTCTCTTTCCCTTCTGGTTTTCTCAGTGTGTATGCCCAGCAGTGGGATTGCTGGATCATAAGGCATGTCTATTTCCAGTTTTTTAAGGAATCTCCACACTGTTCTCCATAGTGGCTGTACTAGTTTGCATTCCCACCAACAGTGTAAGAGGGTTCCCTTTTCTCCACACCCTCTCCAGCATTTATTACTTGTAGACTTTTGGATCGCAGCCATTCTGACTGGTGTGAAATGGTACCTCATAGTGGTTTTGATTTGCATTTCTCTGATAATGAGTGATGTTGAGCATCTTTTCATGTGTTTGTTAGCCATCTGGATGTCTTCTTTGGAGAAATGTCTATTTAGTTCTTTGGCCCATTTTTTGATTGGGTCATTTATTTTTCTGGAGTTGAGCTGTAGGAGTTGCTTGTATATCCTCGAGATTAGTGTTTGTCAGTTGCTTCATTTGCTATTATCTTCTCCCATTCTGAAGGCTGTCTTTTCACCTTGCTAATAGTTTCCTTTGATGTGCAGAAGCTTTTAAGGTTAATTAGGTCCCATTTGTTTATTTTTGCTTTTATTTCCAATATTCTGGGAGGTGGGTCATAGAGGATCCTGCTGTGATGTATGTCAGAGAGTGTTTTGCCTATGTTCTCCTCTAGGAGTTTTATAGTTTCTGGTCTTACGTTTAGATCTTTAATCCATTTTGAGTTTATTTTTGTGTATGGTGTTAGAAAGTGTTCTAGTTTCATTCTTTTACAAGTGGTTGACCAGAGTTCCCAGCACCACTTGTTAAAGAGATTGTCTTTAATCCATTGTATATTCTTGCCTCCTTTGTCGAAGATAAGGTGTCCATATGTGCGTGGATTTATCTCTGGGCTTTCTATTTTGTTCCATTGATCTATATTTCTGTCTTTGTGCCAGTACCATACTGTCTTGATAACTGTGGCTTTGTAGTAGAGCCTGAAGTCAGGTAGGTTGATTCCTCCAGTTCCATTCTTCTTTCTCAAGATCGCTTTGGCTATTCGAGGTTTTTTATTTTTCCATACAAATTGTGAAATTATTTGTTCTAGCTCTGTGAAGAATGCTGTTGGTAGCTTGATAGGGATTGCATTGAATCTATAGATTGCTTTGGGTAGTATACTCATTTTCACTACATTGATTCTTCCAATCCATGAACATGGTATATTTCTCCATCTGTTAGTGTCCTCTTTGATTTCTTTCACCAGTGTTTTATAGTTTTCTATATATAGGTCTTTAGATTCTTTAGGTAGATATATTCCTAAGTATTTTATTCTTTCCGTTGCAATGGTGAATGGAATTGTTTCCTTAATTTCTCTTTCTGTTTTCTCATTATTAGTGTATAGGAATGCAAGGGATTTCTGTGTGTTGATTTTATATCCTGCAACTTTACTATAGTCATTGATTAGTTCTATTAATTTTCTGGTGGAGTCTTTAGGGTTTTCTATGTAGAGGATCATGTCATCTGCAAACAGTGAGAGCTTTACTTCTTCTTTTCCAATTTGGATTCCTTTTATTTCTTTTTCTGTTCTGATTGCTGTGGCCAAAACTTCCAAAACTATGTTGAATAGTAATGGTGAAAGTGGGCACCCTTGTCTTGTTCCTGACTTTAGAGGAAATGCTTTCAATTTTTCACCATTGAGGATAATGTTTGCTGTGGGTTTGTCATATATAGCTTTGATTATGTTGAGGTATGTTCCTTCTATTCCTGCTTTCTGGAGAGTTTTGATCATAAATGGATGTTGAATTTTGTCAAAGGCTTTCTCTGCATCTATTGAGATAATCATATGGTTTTTATTTTTCAATTTGTTAATGTGGTGTATTAAATTGATTGATTTGCGGATATTGAAGAATCCTTGCATCCCTGGGATAAAGCCCACTTGGTCATGGTGTATGATCTTTTTAATGTGTTGTTGGATTCTGATTGCTAGAATTTTGTTAAGGATTTTTGCATCTATGTTCATCAGTGATATTGGCCTGTAGTTTTCTTTTTTTGTGGGATCTTTGTCAGGTTTTGGTATTAGGGTGATGGTGGCCTCATAGAATGAGTTTGGAAGTTTACCATCCTCTGCAATTTTCTGGAAGAGTTTGAGCAGGATAGGTGTTAGCTCTTCTCTAAATTTTTGGTAGAATTCAGCTGTGAAGCCGTCTGGACCTGGGCTTTTGTTTGCCGGAAGATTTTTTATTACAGTTTCAATTTCCGTGCTTGTGATGGGTCTGTTAAGATTTTCTATTTCTTCCTGGTCGAGTTTTGGAAAGTTGTACTTTTCTAAGAATTTGTCCATTTCTTCCTCGTTGTCCATTTTATTGGCATATAATTGTTGATAGTAGTCTCTTATGATCCTTTGTATTTCTGTGTTGTCTGTTGTGATCTCTCCATTTTCATTTCTAATTTTATTGATTTGATTTTTCTCCCTTTGTTTCTTGATGAGTCTGGCTAATGGTTTGTCAATTTTATTTATCCTTTCAAAGAACCAGCTTTTGGTTTTGTTGATTTTTGCTATGGTCTCTTTTGTTTCTTTTGCATTTATTTCTGCTCTAAGTTTTAAGATGTCTTTCCTTCTACTAACCCTGGGGTTCTTCATTTCTTCCTTTTCTAGTTGCTTTAGGTGTAGAGTTAGGTTATTTATTTGACTTTTTTCTTGTTTCTTGAGGTGTGCCTGTATTGCTATGAACTTTCCCCTTAGGACTGCTTTTACCGTGTCCCACAAGTTTTGGGTTGTTGTGTTTTCATTTTCATTTGTTTCTATGCAAATTTTGATTTCTTTTTTGATTTCTTCTGTGATTTGTTGGTTATTCAGCAGCGTGTTGTTCAGCCTCCATATGTTGGATTTCTATTAAAATTGTTACACATCTAAATCTATCATAATGTTCTGATTATAATTGCATTCAAAGAAGAAAAAATGAAAAAAATTTATCCAAAGTTCAAATTTTTACTCTCTATTTTACTACATATTAATATAATGTGTTGTATAGTTAAGAATAAAAGCAAACATGACGTAAGAGGATAGGATACATCCTGGTAGGTTTTCAACAAAGTATCAATATTAAAAGATTGGTCCAGAATATGTGGTTTTTTAAAATTGGTGCTGATTTATTTATTTATTTATTTTTGGCTGTGCTGGGTCTTCACTGCTGTGTGAGCTTTCTCGCACAGAAAAAGCAGCATCTTCCCTTTCGTTGTGGTGCACAGGTTTCTCAATGGAGTAGCTTCTCTTGTTGTGGAGCACAGGCTTTAGGCGTGTGGGCTTCAGTAGCTGTGGCACCTGAGCTCAGTAGTTGCAGATTCCTGGCTCTAGAGTACAGGATCAATAGTTGTGGCACACAGGCTTAGTGACTCTGTGGCCTGTGGGATCTTCTTGGACCAGGGATTGAACCTGTGTCTCCTGAACTGGCAGGCAGAATATGTATTTTAAAAAAGAAATAACATTTTTATTCTAAAAATGGTATTTTCTTCTTATTTGATCTTTATAGGTTCCTGATAACTAATTGAACACATTTCCAGTCTGTCTTTGTATTAATATTTAGATTTTCTTGTCAGGCAAGAAAACCACAGACTATGAAGCTACACACCAAATGGTTATTTTGTCTTTGACTCCCTTAATGACATCCAAACTTAGGGGTAAATTAATTTTATAAACCTTAGTCATGTTGGTACATTTTAAAGTGACTCTTTTTTCTTATGAAACACAATAAATTTACTGAAAGTTAAAAATTAATTCTGGGTACTTTCTTGGTGGTCCAGTGGTTAAGGCTCTGTGCTTCCACTGCAGGGGGTGCAAGTTCAATCCCTTGTTGGGGAACTAAGACTTCACATGCTTGGGCAGCTTGGCCACACACACACACACACACACATATACACATATATATAAAAGAATTCTGCTTTGTTGTATACTGATGGTGTCTTGCTCTCACCTACCAGTCAGTATTAAAATGGCTACATGTTGATCAAATATAATTTGCATCCCCCACATCACTTAATACATAAATAATACATAAATATATAAATAGACATTATTTACAGTTGTGCTTCCCCAGTGACTCAGCAGTAAAGAATCTGCCTGCAGTGCAGGAGATGCAAGAGACTCAGGTTCGATCCTTGGGTTGGGAAGATCCCTGGAGGAGGAAATGGCAACCCACCCCAGTATTTTTGCCTGGGAAGTCCCAAGGATGGAGGAGCCTGATGGACTACAGTCTACAAGGTCTCAAAAGAATTGGACATGACTTAGTGACTAAACAATAATTTTCAGTTATATATACAAACACACACGTTCAGTAGATATTTGTTGAATGAATGATTCAATGAATGGACTACCCTGGTAACTAAGAAGGTGCTCCCAGCTATGTAATAAGGTTCCCATGTAATGAGTCATTGTTTTTAAAATTAGTATGAGCATTAGCTCTTAAAACTTTGAGATCAGTAGGTCTTCCTATTGATTAGTATGTCTCCAAGATTTTGGTATCATATTTCTGCCCATTTTTCTTCTACTTTTCTTTAATGTTTAATTTATTACAAATTTCAGAACTAGCAAATCTTATTTCCCCTTGTTCCCCATAACAAAATATAGTTAGCATTGCTTAACTAAACAAGCAAGAAACATTAATTCTATCCTCCATCTACTCATATGCCAAATTCACATCTTTGTCTGATTTACTTGCATCTGTTTTATTTTAGCTTGATCAAGAAAACAATACAGTATTGAACTGTATTACAAAAGACCAGAAATGTGACTAGTGAACTACCATTCATTACAATAGTTATATTTGAAAAGGATATTGTTACAAAGAAGTCCGATAACTATGAAGGAGATGAAAATAACTTGAAATAACTGTGTACAGTGCTTTACAGCTCTGCAATTTATAGATTTCATGTGAATTAAATAATTTGCAGTACTCTGACTCTTTATAGTCAATTTTCCAAATTATCTAAGGCAAACGTACCATTGTTTATGCTGCTGAACATTTGAAGTTTAAAAAATGCTTTAAAGTTTTTTATGACAGGGCTATTTTTATGACAGATCTATGAAGATTAAATAACAGGGCTATTGTACTTAAATATGTTGCATAATGATGGTCTTTGCTGTTTATCTGAATAAATTAGTAATTTTACTTAGGATGACTTTTATGCATAAATAAATATTTCAAAAAATATGATTCTATATGCTTAAAAGATTTATACTACCCATTTAACATTATTATTAAGCTATGAATGTCCTTGAATAAGATTTATGTAAATAACAAAAAAAGAATCAATTGAGTATTATTCTCCCTCTACGGCTCATAGTACATCTTAATTCTGCACGTAAAAATCATTTTTTCAGTGAATTGTAGTGTAGAGGTATGAATAACAATATAAAAACACTGATACAGTATAATCTTCGCACCATTTGTATCCTGTAAAAACTGAATTTTTTAGTCAAGAAGAACAAAGTTATTAAGTTATATGTTCACTAATGCTTCATTATGATGATAATATTAAGAACAATTTGATAATATTTCTATATTTCTCATCCTCTAAGTTAAAAAAAATTGACAATTTCTGCCCAACTTGATCTGCAGCTACTTCCTTTTCCAGATTTGTAATGAAAATTAATTGCCTAACTTCATAGTTGCATTGAAAACTAGTTTAAAAAATTTGCATACAGAAACTTTCTGTCACATCATCTTAAGTTTCACTGAAAACCTAAAGGGGCAAATAACATCTAGAATAGGAAACAAAAGTCAACCACAAAGAAAACATTTCTTCTCTCAGTTATTTATAATTGATTAATCTTGATAAAATCTATGTAATTTTTATTTTTCATTGATGTTGGAAATTTATTCTTATGGTAACTTTCAACTCCAGGTACCACCAATAATTAGAACTTAGAGCAAACAGGACCCAATTCAATCTTCTCATACATCTCCACCTAGAATACAAATGTCTCTCATTCCTAAAGAGGTATCAAGTTTTCAATCAAAAATCTAAATCAAAAAATATTTTAGACTCTCTTGAGAGAACAGAAACAGCATAAAATTATCACTTATGCAGAGATATTTTATTTTGTACATATATAAACACAGTGGTGAGAGACAGTCATGTGTGTTAAAAAGCAAATTAAGTAAAATCACAAGCCTGAAAGGCAGTCATGATTGAAAAGCAAGATATCTCTGCTTCTGGCCATGAGGGAGTCACAGAGCCCCTCATATGAAAGTATTATCTTTCATCCATTATGAAAGCATTATCTTTCATCCATTAACAACTAGAAAACTGGGCAAAATATAGAGCACATTTATTTTCAGAAACTGGACCATAGGCAGTGTAGCTAATGGTCTCTGAGAAAAGAGACAAATGAGTTGATCTTCTTGCTTGGAGCTAATTTCTGGGCTACCGTGCAGGTATGGGGAAACCAAAATGAGCCCAGAAATCTCATTGAGTCACGTCATTGATGTCTCAATTTGAGAAGGCTGCAGCAGTTAAAATATACAGGACAAAGTATCAAAGATAAAGGAACCGCACAGAAAAAGAATTCTTAACAATTTGACTAGGAATCTCTATGAGTCTTTGGTTGAGTATTAAATACACAGTAATAATATGAAGCCTCATGAGTCCAGATTAGGAACTGCTGCTGCTGCTGCTAAGTCGCTTCAGTCGTGTCCGACTCTGTGCGACCCCATAGACGGCAGCCCACCAGGCTCCACTGTCCCTGAGATTCTCCAGGCAAGAACACTGGAGTGGGTTGCCATTTCCTTCTCCAATGCATGAGAGTGAAAAGTGAAAGTGAAGTCGCTCAGTCGTGTCCAACTCTTAGCGACCCCATGGACTGCAGCCCACCAGGCTCCTCCATCCATGGGATTTTCCAAGCAAGAGTACTGGAGTGGGGTGCCATTGCCTTCTCCAAGAATAAGTACATTGGAGTTGTAAGATGAACAATTTCCAAAACTCAAACAGAGAAGGGAGTTGAGTTCCCATTAACCAGAGTAGAGAAAATTGATTCTAGAGTTTCCCTAAAATGACTTTAAAAAGAACCTCGAAGGATCAAAGTTCTAAAATGTGCACCTGGTCTAACAATGTTTAAAGGAATATAATAAAACCCTGTACTTAGTAACCTAAAATTCATAATTTCAACAACTGATAAAAATTATGAGCTTTATGAAAGAAGGTAAAAATTTGACCCTTAATTCAAAGAAAAATCAATTAAAGGTAAGAATCTTAGAAATAAAAGAGAGGATAAAATTGGTGACAAGGACTTTAAGATATCAATACAAATATGTTCCATATCCTCAAGGACTTAAAAGAAAACAACATAATGAGGATACAAGTAGAGGATATAAAAAAGAAAAAATGGAATTTCTAGAGATGAAAGTTAAACTATCTGGAATAAGAAATTCATTAGGTAAAGTTGACAGCAGTATATTCATTTCAGAAGAAAAGATCAGAAAAAGTAAAGACAGGGGGGAAAAAAGCTATCTAAAATGAAATATAGAAAGGTCAAAGACTAAAAAATATAAACAAAGTTTCAGTGATCTGAGGGGCAAGATAAAGCAGTCTAGAGAAGACCTTGAATGAAAGGAGGGAGACCAGAGTGGGGGACAGAAATAGCAGAAAAAAATTCTTCAATTCCATGAAGCTTACAATTTCAAAGCAAAAAAAAAAAACAAAAAAAAACAAACAAACAAAAAAACAAAACCCCAAACAAAAAAAAAAAGACATAGTGAAAACTATCCTAACACATAACACAAGCAAGTTGCTGGAAACTGCTGTTTGAGGATGGAGACAGGTACAGGGATAGGGAACAAGAAGATGGATTTAGGGTTGTCATTGAGATAATAACTGAAGCATCCACTGGCCTCTCCTTGAGGACTCATAACAGACAGGTATAAATACTTAACACTGACTTTAAATATTGACATATTTTTTCTTAGTGTGACATTAACAATGAACAAAATTAAAATACTTATTCTAAAGTCTAGAAAACTATACACAACACACAGCCAAAGATGTTTACTGGAGATATATGTGGAGTGTGGGTGATGGCAGAGAGAAGGGTAAAGGAAAGCTAATGATCATTTGCCATTTATTGCAATTTTTAGTCACTCCATCAGACGAGTCTTCCATATACATGCTGAATAATGCTATGTTTCTTTAGTGCCTGCGTACTAAGTCACTTCAGTCGTGTCTGACTTTTTTGCTGCACTATGGACTGTAGCTTTCCAGGCTCCTCTGTTCATGAGAGTTCCCAGGCATGAATACTGGAGTGGGTTGCCATGCCCTCCTCCAAGAGACCTGCCTGACACAGGGATTGAACCTGTGGTTCTTATGTCTCCTGCATTGGCAGGTGTGTTCTTTACCACTAGTGCCACCTGGGAAGCCCATGCTTCTTTAGTATTACATTTGTATTCAAAGTTTCTCAAGTGATATATTACTCTGTAAATCCTCTCCTCCTCCATTTTACTCTCTCTTCACTTGTCCTTTATTATGGATATGAATTCACATCCATAATTTCTCTTCATCTTCTTTTTATTTTCTGTATATATATACAATATCTCTTCATCTGCTTTTCATCTCTCTTCATCTGTTCTTTATTATGGACCTGGCATCATATTCAGTTTCCTGGTCATGAGGAAACTGGTAAGAGCTGAAGTAGGAATATACCATCATAGTGAACAGATAGTCTAGAGGTTGGGTATGGAGGTCACAGGACTTAGAAGGTCTATCGTGTTGAGAAGTGGGAAAGATGGGCTTTAGTCAGCAAAAGAGGGCCACGGGGCCCTGACAGTATGAAGAAAAAAATGACCATGAACTAAGCAGGAGCTATCAACTGGGCCCCAGCAACCAGGTGTGTTTAAAGAAAAAAAAAAGTTGATTATTTCTGCATGATTTTTCCTCAAAATATTTTAACTGGATGAATAAAATAATGTCTGACATAACCCATATTCTAGGTGTTTTAAGTGAGTCAGCCACTTTGATAAAATATTTTGAAATAACCATAAATTAGCAGTAAGTTTGAATTAGTTATGGAAAACTATTTTATCTAAATATTTTATATAACATGATTTTAAAAGACTAAAGGAAATACAGAAAAAAATTTAAAACATATTCATTTTTGGAATGTGTATCACTGATGTATGTCTCTCTATCTTCTATCTTTACGTAGCGTTTCCACCTGGCTCAGACTTGCTGGGAGATGCTTATTTCTTGTTAGATGGTAGGGCATGTTTTCGAAAGAGGCAGATAGCTGGGAGCTTAGCAGTGTATTTAAGACGGGACATATTTCAGTACGGGGACTTGGAAAGAGCATGTGATGCAGAGGAGAAAAGCCCAGAGATGTACATGTTGCCTAGTGTCCAACCTATGGTCTCATTATCCACATGAGTATATTGAGTCTTGTCATCTCAGACTCTGATGAGATCACTTAGAGTACTAATTGTGGCTAAGGTGTCAGATAGAGTAGAAAGAGCCCTGGATGGGGAAGCTGGATATACTGACCTTTACACTGGTTTCTGCCATCAACCAGTCATGTTAACTTCAAACTGAGGTTTAGTTCTATGGGGTTGAGACTAATTATTTCCAAGATCTTTGTCAGTTCTAATATTTTTGGAACTTAAAAAAAAATTCTGACTAATTTCATAAATGTAGAAAACCATATCATCAATACCCAGGTTCAAAACTACTAAAAAGTGATGACATTTAAGAATGAATAAAGTAAGAATTTTTAGCTAATTATTTGTGCTTTTTATCTAAACACCTGTGCCTTTCCCTGTTGCCCTAGAATTCTTCTCATTGTATTGAAATGAAACATAAAATACCAGATGTACTTGCATCTGATATAACAACCAACCATCAGTAAAAATATTCTGGAGTTTAAAAGTAAATCAGTCACTCATTCTTCTGATGGTGTTATTATAAATACTAATGGTAATATTGCTTGTGAAGATTGTCCAAGGTAGACACAGAATCTGACTTAACTTTGTCCCTCTTTATTACTCGTACATCTCTAATTTCTTTTTTACTCCAAATTCTTCTTTGCATGTATGTAATACAAACTTGGAAAACTAGAAGTTGCCTGTGACCTCCCTCTAACTTCCACCGACCTGAAATTATTTTTTTTCTTTTCAGTTTCCTCCGTAAATTTACTTATAGAATAATCTATTTTATCCCTTTTATCCCTCCTCTTAGAAGAAAGCATCTAATAACCTTAGTAATTGTCAGCTATCAGTGACAATTATGATTAGTGAAATTCATAGGGCATATTTATTTTTAAAAAGATGAAGTAATTGTCTAACTCTGCCCCATATACACCATTAATTCCAAGTGATATTTGTTAATTATGAACTACTAAAGAGATATCTTTTAAAATTAGTGTGTTTACCTAGCTCGTGAAGATTTTTTAAAAATATCATTTTTAGCACTTTCAAATAGAAACTCTAGTAACCTATTGTAAAAGGAATAATTAAGCTAATGTATAATGAGCCACAAACTATATCAAAAGCACAAAATGAAATGAATACTACAATGTCAGGCACTGTCACAATCAAAGGATTTATAGTTTTTTTTGTCATTAATGTGTTGGGTAACTGTTTTTACTGTGAAAAAGCTTAATTGCATTCATCATTCATATATATGGAAATCTCTGCAGCATTCATTCATTAAACATTCATTGAGCACCTACTATGTTCCTTGACTAATTTCTTGACTATTTACAAAATATATAAGGCACACATATTACTAGTTAGGTTATGCCCATGGCAGCCACCTAACTTAGAGGCTATGAGTTGGTGTGTAAATAAACACTAAACAGGACTTTACATAGGAAAACAACTGCATATAATAATCTCCAAAGCCTCATCGCATAAATACTTACACCAGTTATAGACTCATTCTTATGCATCAAAACTCCAAAATATAGTGTTTGGATTAAAATAAGACTTTTTTTCCCCACTGAAAATAATGAATTGATAATCCTAGCATCAAAGAGCACTGGAACTGAAGGAAAATGTAGAAGTATTTTAGTACAGTGGCACTCAGACTTCCTTGAAAGAGGCCAGGTTGCTGCCCCAGGAAGGTTGCAGGAGTGGCATGCTGGTGGGGGCAGACTGGCTGAGCAGACGGCCCCTGGTATAACAAGAGAAGCAAAATCCCTGGGGCTAGGGGTGGCAGTGGGGGCAGTGTTCTCTGCCTCACACTCCTCCAGACTTTGCAAGTTACTTGTTTACATTATATGCCCTGGTCCTGTAGACATTTAAGTTTGCAAAGCCTGAGTTATATTCTCCCTCTCCTTGTCTTTTTTTGGTTTTTAAACTCATCTTTAGTTTCTACTCAATGTGTAATCACTAAAGAAGGAGATTTGTGTCATTGGCTGACGTTTTCCTAGATAGCACATTCTTTCCTAGCACAAAGGCAACCATCAACCATAAAATTTTTATTTTAACTCATTACTATCTTAAGTGATTTTATGTAAACTTGTTTTATGACTGTGGACAAGCATTATTAATGCATGTTTGTGGAATTATTTTTAACACTATTTGTATATAGCTGAAATGATAGTTTTAGGCTTGGAAGCCTGATCCATCTCACTTGCTTTAGATTTCTCACAGGCAAAAGTTAAAGGGTACTACTGCCAGCAATATGAGCTTCCCAGGTGACTCGGTGGTAAAGAATGTACCTGCCATTGCAGGAGATGCAGGTTCGATTCCTAGGTCAAGAAGATCTCCTGGAAAGGGAAATGGCAACCCACTCTAGTTATTTGCTTGGGAAATCCCATGGGCAGAGGAGCCTGGCTGGCTACAGTCTATGGGGTCTCAACGAGTTGGACACAGCTAAACTAGTACAACAACAACCAGCAATATAACTCCAAATCCTTCATAATACTTAGAAAAAGACAATACAAATTTAAGAAAACTCATCTTATTTTATTTGATAGGAATGAAACATAGAGAAAGCTTCTATTTTGCCTGCTGCACTGTCCAATATGGTAGCTACTAGCCACATGAGACTATTTAAATTTAATTTAAAGGATATTTTGAAAAGCAATTTTCTCAATACCACTAGTTACATTTCAAGTGGCTAGCAGGTACTTTATTAGACAGCTGAGATGTAAAAAATTTTTCGTTATTACAGAAGTTCTACTGGACAGCACTGTACTAGAGAAATGTTATAAATTGAAGAAAATTGCTTGTCATCTATAAGCATGAAATCTTACTCTCTCTCTTTCTCTTGTCATGATAAGGAAATTGTTACTCTGTGAAAAGAATATCTAGTGTGTTTGTTTTCCTTGTGATATTTCTTCAATTGTCATGTCCTCCTGTCTCCCTTTTATGACCAAGGGTTTATCTCTCCTGTTCAATCCACACATTAAACACAGAGACATCAACTGTTTCCACCCACAGCCTTCCCTGCTTAAAAAAACCCCCAAATGTTCCACTATCACTAATATTAACTATAAATTGTTATCCTGCAACTGGAAGACATTAGATTGTACAAACTTAAGCTAACAACTTCTGTCTTTGATGGATCTCTAGTAAATGTCCTTACCCCCAAATACCTTCCAAGAATCTGATCACAGTGCTGAAATCCCAGTATGTTCCTGAAAAATTTCACTTTGCCAAAAGTTTATTGCTGCTGCTAAGTCGCTTCAGTCGTGTACGACTCTGTGCGACCCCATAGACGGCAGCCCACCAGGCTTCCCCGTCCCTGGGATTCTCCAGGCAAGAACACTGGAGTGGGTTGCCATTTCCTTCTCCAATGCATGAAAATGAAAAGTGAAAGTGAAGTCGCTCAGTTGTGTCTGACTCTTAGCGACCCCATGGACTGCAGCCTACCAGGTTCCTCCATCCATGGGATTTTTCAGGCGAGAATACTGGAGTGGGTTGCCATTGCCTTCTCCCCTATTAGCTCCTGCTGCTGCTGCTGCTGCGTCGCTTCAGTCGTGTCCGACTCTGCGCGACCCCGTAGACTGCAGCCCAACAGGCTCCCCCATCCCTGGGATTCTCCAGGCAAGAACACTGGAGCGGGTTGCCATTTCCTTCTCCAAAAGTTTATTACTGAAATGCAAATTTCTGGCCGCTGTGTGTCAGTCTGGTTTCCACGTGTAGCTACTTGTAATTTAATAGGTTAATTCTTCTAGGTTTAGAGCCTGGAAGGAAAAGGGCTTTGGCAACTAAAGAGAGCAGTTTGTCAGGGGAAGTTTTCATGAAAATGCCAGGTTGCCTGTGAAAATGTAAACTTCCATACAAAGAAAGGAAACCAGAAAAAAATAAGAGGATGCTGTTTGGAGCACTATGGGATAAACCTGGCTTTGGTCCTGAATCTGTAATGTTCTCTTGTGCCCTTGGACATACTACTTAACTTCTCTGAACTTAAGTTTTATGTCCTTAAAATGTGTCATTATTGTTCAGCTGCTAAGTCATGTCTGACTCTTTGCGACCCTATGAACTGCAGCACGCCAGGCTTCCCTGTCCTTCACTATCTCCTGGAGTTTCAAGTTCATGTCCCTTGAAGTGGTGATGCCATCCAACCATCTCATCCTCTGCTGCCCTCTTCTCCTTTTGCCTTCAATCTTTCCCGGTGTCGGGTCTTTTCCAATGAGTTGGCTCTTCGCATCAGGTGGCCAAACTATTGGAGCTTCAGCGTCAGCATCAGTCCCTCCAATGAATATTCAGGGTTGATTTCCTTTAGGATTGACTGGCTTGATCTCCTTGCAGTCCAAGTGGCTCTCAAGAGTCTTCTACATCACCACAGTTGGAAAGCATCAGTTCTTTAGTGCTCTGACTTCTTTATGGGCCAACTCTCACATCATTACACGGCTACTAAATGGATCTAAAAGTAACTTATCAGGATAATAAAGGATGTGAACAAGACCTAGTTCTGTATAAAGCATATACTGGGAATGATAATAAGGAGCTACTGTTGGGATTATCTGCCCCACCTTGTTATTTTGATTTCAAACTAAAAATGATGACCATATTCAGTGTCTTTCCTCTCTGTCTCAATTACTTGACAATCAGCCAGTCAGAGTCAGAAACTGACTCTAGAAGAGTTCAGAGAAGGTATAGAAGAGAACTTCCATGGTGCCTATGATGAACACAGAGAAATGTCTTGCCTGGAGCAGAGAATCATTAAAGCATTATCCAGAAATGCTGGAAAAGGAGACTGGAAGTTTGGGATAAAGATAAAATGTAAGGCTTGGCAAAAGTTGATTTTTTTGTTTTTGTTTTTATATAGCAGTTTCCCTCAGGGACTAGAACCAGAAAGTGTAAATTATTCCTAATTGTTTCAGTTTCTTGCATCTGTCTGGTTTTATACTGCTCTTAAGTATTCTTTTCAGTTACAACCAGAAAGTAAGTGCATACTGAGTACCTATTTGTGTCTATAAAATAGGCATATCCTTCTGTTTAGGATTTTTAAAAAATTATTTTTATCATATTACTTTTCTATTTTTTAAAAAAATAGTATTTATTTATTTTTTGGCTGCACTGGGTCTTCATTGCTACACACAGGTTTCCTCTAGTTGCAGTAAGTAGGGCTATTTTCTAGTTGCAGGCTTCCCTGGCAGCTTAGATGGTAAAAATCTGCCTGCAATGCGGGAGATCTGGGTTCATTTCCTGGGTCAGGAATATCCCCTGGAGAAGGAAATGCCAACCCACTTCAATATTCTTGCCTGGGAAATCCCATGGACAGAGGAGCCTGGCAGACTACAGTCCTTGGGGTTGCAAAGAGTCAGACACTACTCAGTGACTAACACACACACACACACACACACACTTTCTCTCTCTCTCTCTGTCTCTCTAGTTGAAACACATGGGTTTCTCATTGTGGTGGCTTGTTGCAGAGCACAGACTCTAGGTGCATGGGCTTCAGTAGTTGTAGCTGAGGGTTCTAGAGTGCTGGCTCAGTAGTTGTGGCGCATGTGCTTAGTTGCCCTGTTGCATGTGGAATCCTCCCTGATTGGGATCAAACTTGTGTCCCCTTCATTGGAAGGAGGATTCTCAACCACTGGACAACCAGGGAAGTCCTAGGAATTTTTTTTAAGTCTAGAGGGGCAGATAGACTTAAAAAAAATTTCTATAAGACAATATGACTTGAACGATGTAGGCTGCAATGGGAGTGTAAGTGCATCTGCTCAGAAAAATAAATTTCCCCTGTAACAGCAAGCAAAACCAAACACTGAGCAGATGTCATTTCCTGCAGCCATCACTCTCAAAATACAATGGTTACTTTATTTAATGTTTTGGGATAGTTTCTCTATCTTCTTCCTATCCTACTATATCTTTTAATATAAACCACCTAGAATCAAATTGAAATATTTAAGTTTATGACTGTCCCAGAAAATTATAGTTAATAGTCAACTTAATAATTCTTGTTCAATAACCTTACCCATTTGGAGTCAATATAAAGGATGCAAATAAAATACTTCTGAGGGCTATATGGTTGCCACAAGCAGTTTTTATGATCATCATTTATTTTGACTTTTATTTTATATGTAATGTGACAAATTCTTGTGTTCCTTTCTTGTTTGTTTTGGTCATCCGTAAAGGCTGACTAGTGATAACAAATGAGAAATTTGAAGAAATCAGGCACTTTGAAAGTCGAAGTGGCTGAATATGAACCAGAAGGGATTCTGAATTTTGAAAAAAGGGCATTAAGATTTGAATCATACTGCATTCCAATAGCAAGCCAATGGGAAATGCATTTTAAAAGATTACCTTACAAGTGATCAAAATGGGAAAAGAAGGCATCTAAAGTGATAAGCTTTCACTATTTGGAATTTTTTACTTATATGAAATATTACTTTTATCAGTGATGATTGATAAATAAGGTGTTATAAAACCATCGGACATAGGATTTATGTCCTCAAAATGTCTGCTTATTTATAAAGCTTTGCAACAAAATTATTAAAATCTTTCCTCTCTGCACTCTGATTCCAATGTCAAAAGATCTTACTCTTCAGGAAAGATTTTAAGGAAAATTAAGATTCTGTCATAAGTTTATGTAACAAAAAAATAAAAATAGAAATTAAAGGGTTTGACTCATTTAAACCAAGTTATTGAAAAATTTATAAAATTAAGTAGTGATATGCAATTTATATCTAGTTGAGTAACTAAAGAGTAATTAGAAAAAAATAACCTAAGAGTTTTTATGGGACCAAAGGGCTAAAGAACTAAAACCCCAAAGAAAAAAAAAAAGAAAAGTCTTCAGATCAGCATTTCCAACCGAAGACTAGTCTAAAAATCTACCTCCAGAATAGTAATTATAAAACGTTTTATTTCTTATGTAACAGTTAATTTCCAAAGACTGAAATTTTTAAGCACTAACAAAATTTATGTGTTGATGTAGAAGTAGTAATACCAAGAGTACCATTAAGATTGTGGAATTAAAGTAGGGTTCTCTTATTAGAAAACAGAGTTCTAGTTTAAGTTAGAATGCGAATGAACACCTCATTCCCACCCACCTTAGTTCTGGGTCCTGGTTCAGCCACCTTTGCACTATTTCAACAGTCTGATAATTGAAAGTTTTCCTTATCACTAATCTTTCTTTCTTCCAGTTTATCCTATTCATTTGATAAGATTAATCTTTCTAGAGCAGTGCTATTCTATGTCATTCCCACAATAAGAAACCTTCAAAGGCTCCCATTTTTAATTGAGTTAAGACACACCTGTCAGGCTGTACTTTAAATCCCTCTATCCCACTGGTTTTTCAAATGAATTCTCTGGAATCCTAATGAACCAAAGATGTGCTTCAGAAGTTATATGAAACTTTGGTCTAAGTGCAATGGATGCTGACACTGCAACTATTGTCTGTTATCCTGGGGTTCAAATGTCTACATGTCATTAGACCAAACATTATAGGAGTAACTGTGCTAAATTTGAACTTACAGAATAACTAATTTATTACTTTAAAGTATTTTACAAATTAGTATTTTCTGCATAAAACGTTCTTTGAAAAAATGTTTGATCTATTAAAAGAGTTTGGAAAAAGTTATTTTACATACAGCATGAAATTGAAAGTTTTAGTTGCTCAGTCATATCGGACTCTTTGTGACCCTCATGAACTGTAGCCCACCAGGCTCCTCTGTCCATGGAATTTTCAGGCAAGAATATAAGAGTGGGTTGCCATTCCCTCCTCCAGGGGATCTTCCCAACCCAGGGATTGAACCTGGGTCTTCTGCATTGCAGGCAGATTCTTTACCATCTGACCCACCAGGGAAGCAAGTACCATTTTTATTCCCAACATGCCCCAGTTCCCTGCATCTATTGTCATGCTGGTTCTCTTACTGGAAATTTCTTCTCTTCCCCTCATTCCCCATTGTCCCAAGGTTAAATCTTTCCATGACCATCAAAGCTTTTACTGGTCACCTATCTATCTTTCTCTTCCCTTTGGTCATGTTGAATGTTTACTGCACTCATTGGATTTTCTTCCCTGTGTTTTGTCCATATTCCACACTAGGTTTATTTTTCTTGAGGGTAAGAATTGTGTCTTACTTTCCATTTATTAAGTGACCAATATTTCTTTAAAAAGAATTGAACACCACAATTCTGACATAAAAATAATTACCACCACCACTGTTCCCACCCCATAAATTCAATAAATTCTCTGCTTTAAGAGTATTATCTTTTCAAGAGGCTGGTCCAATGACAGATGTTCTTTAATTAGTAAAAAGTATGAAATATAATACTTTTATAGAACATATGCAAAATCACCCATATCTTAGAGTAACTTGACAGTATGAAAAAATATGGTTAGTGATAATAAGGATAACGAAAACAATAATTTATTGAACACTTATCATGTGCTAGATCTATCCATACATCTTTCTCATCTCATTCTAACAGTTCTCCAAAATGGGCAGCATCTTACTCTTATAGAAGAGAAAACTGATACTCCAAGAGGTCAAGTCATTGACTCAAGGTTACAAATAGAGTAAGTAGGAGAGTCAGGATTCAAACATTGTTTGTGTCGCCCAAGAATGAATGTTCTTTCCAGTTCATCACATTATCACTCAGAATGGAAATAAGGAAAATAACAACAAGAATGGCATATATATGAATTTTTCATGCAAGAAAATTTGAAAGTTATTATTCAATACTTGGAGTTTGAGACTGCTTTTTAATATGTTACAAAATTCTTTCTTGAGGGTTTCCCAAGATAACACACTCACTTGGTCTGAAACTGTTTTCCTCAGTTACTGAGCATTTCACTCTTCTTGGCTGAGATGAAGAGCTTTCACCAGGACAAAAGACAATAAAAGTAAAAAAATGAAAAATAGAAACCTTATATCCTTAGTTACAGAGTGACTTTAATTTAGTGAAGTTAAAATGTATTCTGCTTTTCATAATAGAATATGAATGAAGAGAACAAGTGTACAGTATACATTAGTTAAATATAGATTTGTGAGCAACTCTGGTAATGCTAATAGTGTAGTAATTAAAGCTAAATAGACAGAGACAGATTTCCTATCATAGCAGAATGGATTGGAGGTATTGATGAAGATGCTCTTGAAGTGTATAGGAGTTTCAGCCATTTTCAGCTTGTTCCTCTGCTTGAATAAATGCCAACGGTACCAGTCTTCCTGAGAGACCTACTGTCTCCTCACTGATGCAACCAGGTAATTTCAACCAGCCCTGGTTTTAACTTCTCTTGCCAGTTGGCAGTCTTTCTGATTTCGCTCTTAGCTTTAAGCCCATTGACTGGCTAAAAACTAAATAGTTGCCTTATTTCACAATACTTAGAAATTCCAAGCTTACCCTTAGGTCATTGAGCTAAATTTTGCATTGGTGATTCCTAAGTAAATTTAGCATCTTTCATAACTTACCCATATTTTCCCTTAATTGTAATCTTACAGTGTCTGAATTCCTAAATTATGACACTAGATGCAATATATCAGCCTCCAGTTATTTAGCAGGAGATACCAGTTCGATCCCTGGGTTGGGAAGATCTCCTGGAGAAGGAAATGGCAACCCTCTCCAGTATACTTGTCTGGGAAATCCCATGGACAGAGGAGCCTGGCAGGCTATAGTCCATGGGGTTGCAAAGAGTTGAACATGACTTAATGACTAAACAACAACAGTTTTGAAACTAGCTCTTGTGACTATCCCTTGAGACAACCTTGAGATTATTACTGGGAGGAAATGAGTGTGAACAGCAGGGATGCTCAGTGGAGGTGGTCTCCAAGGAGGGGAGAGCAGAGGTTCAATTGTTAATTAGCCCCAGTGCTTGAGGATTCAGTTCCAGTTACCCAGAAGCCAGTTGTCCTAAGCTGTTTACAAAACCTCCCTTTCCTCCCTCTTTATTTTCCTACCTGCCTCCCTCCTTTGCTCCCCTAGTCCTCTCTCCTCCTCCTCATCCTTCATCACTGATTTTCCTGACCTCTTCTTCTCTCTGGTCCTACATTGATAGATCTGAAGTATGACTTCATCTTACGAGAAGCTTTCTCCAAAGTCAGAGTGAGCAGAATCATTTTAGACAATGATACTGTCAAGATGATATTTAAATTGTCAGTAAGAGATCATTGTAATTGCTAGCACCTACAAAATGCCACTCCTATTTAAAAATCAAAGATGATTTATATCTATTAAGTGTAGTCTTCATTTTGTTTCAAAGTGAAAAAATTTTAACTAACATCAAATTTTCATTATGTGCCAGGCATAAGTATTGACTATTTTACACAAACTTTCTTATAAAATCTTTAAAATCAGTCCCTATCAGATAATAGGTACATGGAAACAGTGTCAAACTTTATTTTGGGGGGCTCCAAAATCACTGCAGATGGTGATTGCAGCCATGAAATTAAAAGACGCTTACTCCTTGGAAGGAAAGTTATGACCAACCTAGATAGCATATTCAAAAGCAGAGACATTACTTTGCCAATAAAGGTTCATCTAGTCAAGGCTATGGTTTTTCCAGTAGTCATGTATGGATGTGGGAGTTGGATGGTGAAGAAAGCTGAGCACCGAAGAACTGATGCTTTTGAACTGTGGTGTTAGAGAAGACTCTTGAGAGTCCCTTGGATGGCAAGGAGATCCAACCAGTCTATCCTAAAAGAAATCAGTCCTGGGTGTTCATTGGAAGGACTGATGCTGAAGCTGAAACTCCAATACTTTGGCCACCTCATGCGATGAGTTGACCCATTGGAAAAGACCCTAATGTTGGGAAGGATTGGGGGCAGGAGGAGAAGGGGACAACAGAGGATGAGATGGCTGGATGGCATCACCGACTCTCTGGATATGGGTTTGGGTAGACTCTGGGAGTTGGTGATGGACAGGGAGGCTTGGTGTGCTGCGATTCATGGGGTCACAAAGAGTCAGACACGACTGAGCGACTGAACTGAACTGAATATTATCCTTACTTAACAAGTGAGGGAATTGGGACTTATAGAGATTAGGCAATTTTCCAAGGTCACACAGCTAGTAAGTATTCAGACTCAGGATTTGAAACCAGATACTACTAATTATAAAGAAAAAAAGAAGTGCTCTTTGTCACTTATACTGCTGAAGATTTTAAATTATTAATTTTAAGCTATATCTGATACCCTTTTGGTGAAAACCACCTCTCCTAAAGCTATTATAAAATATAGTGAAAGAGAGGGAAGAAGCAGACTGGTCAAATTTCACAGAGAATTAGTTTGGGTCAATAATAGAGTCAGTTCCAATAATAAAGTCTACTTGTTTTGTATTTCACTGTATTATGATAAAATGGCTTTTTTTGTTTTTGTAGAAATATTTTCATGTAGCATGGCAAGATGGTTTAAAACACTACATACCAATTCTCCTGTTAATTTAAGTCTTTCTCCAGAAATGTTCTTACAACTGGATAACAAAGATCTACTTTTTTATGGTGGGTTGTGGGGCAAACAATCTCCTAAACTTTAACGAGAACATCTCCTTAAGAACATGGAAATAATGTTTTTACATTTAATACTGTGCCAGTCTTTAGGCTCACATTTGGAGCTGCAGTGTTACAGAGGACTTATCTCTTTACCATAGTTTTGTTGAGTATCTCCTGTGAACAAAGGGTCTTAGACAATAAGGTTACTGGTCTATTATCAGACCTTACTTGCTGGAGCCAGGCTCACCATGTTGAAAGAAGTTTGCACATCAAGATGAATCCCTTTGTTCTTGAAGTGAGCTGATCAGGAGTGAGTATTTCAGGAGCATTTCCCTCACCTCAGGTGGAGAGGCAAACAATTTACTGTATAGCCTCAGATTAAACTACACAATGGTTTTAACCTATGACACTGTAATCTACCTGACTTCCACTATCACCACTATCTCCAAATACCTACTTCTATTCCCTGTCCACTAGATTGAACCCACTGTATATTTACATGAATCTAGTCTAGGTTCACAACTCTTTCTAGGGCATGGTTATTTGGGGCATTGATACTTTTGGGGGAGCTCATCTACTTTAAGGATCAGTTCTTTAAGCCATAGTTCCAACTAGTCCCACCAGTTTGAGATGCCATGTCTCCGGCTGAACCCATTTAATTATGACATTTATTTGTTAGAGCTGGAAAGAGACTCAAGATCCCTGTTTTAAAAAATTTTAAATCAAAGTATAGTTGATTTCCACTTGGTATGTTATTTTAATGAGTAGATTCACTTCTTCAAGTGGAATTTAATGGAGAAGCTCAGCTTTAAAAAACAACTAAATAGAAATAAAAGTGCAGTTTAAACAAGAATACAGAAATGAGAAAGTCCAAGATTCCTCGCTCCCCACCCACCATAAACACACCTGTTAAATGTGTTCAGAGCACAGCCTTAACATTCCTGATTTAGTCCAACGAACCCTGAGTCCTAGGCATCTTGCCCGAAGTCATCCAACTAGTAACCAACTAATAAGTCTAGGACCCCAAACTAAAGACCAGTGTATTCGTCAAGGTTCTCAAGAGAAGCAAAAACAATAGAATGTGTGTATGTGTGTGTGTAGTAATTGGACGGGACTGGCAAATATGAAATTTGCAAGGAGGCAAGTAAACTGGAGACTCAGGGAAGAGTTGATTTTGTAGCTCGAGTCTGAAGGCTGTCTGGAGGCAGAATTCCCTCTTCCTTGGGGACTTCAGTCTTTTTCTATTAAGGCCTTCAACGGATTGAAGGATATCCACTCACATTAAGGAAAGTGATTCACTCAGTGTCTTCTGAGTTAAGTGTTAATCACATATAGGAAATACCTTCACAGTGACATCCAGACAGGTGTTTGACCTAATATCTGGGTATCATGGCTTAGCCAAGTTGACGTACAAAATAAGCCATCACACTCAGAGTTCTTAATTAAAAATCCTGTGCTCTTTCCATTGTGAAAATGGTTTATGATCCAGCAGGAGAGAAAGGACAGTGTAGCATATACTGGAGAAGGCAATGGCACCCCACTCCAGTACTCTTGCCTGGAAAATCCCATGGATGGAGGAGCCTGGAAGGCTGAAGTCCATGGGGTCGCTGAGGGTCAGACACGACTGAGCGACTTCACTTCACTTTTCACTTTCATGCACTGGAGAAGGAAATGGCAACCCACTCCAGTGTTCTTGCCTGGAGAATCCCAGGGACGGGGGAGCCTGGTGGGCTGCCGTCTAAGGGATCACACAGAGTCGGACACGACTAAAGTGACTTAGCAGCAGCAGCAGCAGCATATACTGTTTGTTCCTTACCTAATACTCATTTTCCTCTTCCCCTTCCTAAGACAACCTAAAATTTTTGTGTCAAGGCCAATGAGCCTACCTAGAATGTTAACTTTTCTAATTTTTCCTAGGGTTTTTTTTGGCCAGCGAAATGTAACTAAAGATGACTGGGTGCAGCTTTGGGAAATCTCCTTAAAGAGACAAGCTGAATCAGCTTGGCCTTTCCCCATCCTCCTTTGTCTTGTCTGGAATTTGGACCTGAGGACTGAAGCTACAGAAGACACCTTGTGATCACAAATGTCAAGAGGATCAGAAAAACCTAAGGCCTAACATTTTTTGAGTTGATGACAAGTAACTCTCTCCAGATTCTTTTTGTTTTATGAGAAAAAGAAAAGACCCTTTTTTCCCCCTATGCCGTTGTTAAGATTGTTATGCAATCTCAGTCCTTAATTGATATAGACAAGGATGCAGGTAACTACAGTGAAGATCTTGAAAACTGAACAATGATGAAAACCCTGAGACTGTGCCTAAGGCAGCAAGGCAGAAGGAACAGGGTTTCTATGAGTTAGACGTCATGAACACATCAAACACTATGACAGACCATTAGGCAGGAACTCTGGGAGACTGAAGAGCTGCCATGAATTCAGCAAAAGTGTAAGGGGACATAAAGGGCTATAGGAAGAAAGGAGATGGACATTTAAAAGAACTAATTTTTAGCCACAGGCCTAGGAGAGTCACTGGAATGAATTACAGTAAAGCTGTGTGACTTTTTTCTTTGAACCTTTCTAGGAAGTGACAGGACAGGAGAAGAGCAAGAAGAAATTAACTATCCTCATTAGTAATCTCCAGTGTAACTTACCTCCTCGTGACAGACCCTTTGACGAGCTTATCTTGACTGGTTTGTCAGTGGAAGCGCCTCCTCATTCCAAGGTTTTTTTTGTTTTTTTTTTAAAGACAACTGATTAAGCAGTTTAACTTGTGACTACAAATGCCCACCTTGCAGCAAGAGATGAATCACAAATCACTTTTAGGCATTAATTTTCAGGGGTGTGGGTTGGGGAAAGAGAGAGAGAGAGGGGGAAGAGTAAGATACTTAATCTCTTTGAGATGATTTAAATTAACTCCTGCTTTGAGGCAAAGAGAGAGCGTCTCTGAACTTTCCATAACCATCAAAAATCTTTTCTAAAAATACTCTTCTTATGAGTGTTTGGTTTTATGGAAAGAATGAGGGGTTGTACAGTAGTGGTAAGGGTATAAGTGGGAGGATTTAGGAATTGAGTTTTTGTGAGTTGAAGTGGGAAAGCTTCACTAAGTGGATGACCTTGGGTGCAAGACAATCATTGACTGGAAGTGAACACATAATATCTTTGAGGAAAAAAGAATAGAGTAGGGCAGTTTCAAGTCAAGTTTGAAGCCAGAGATGTAAGAGACTCAAGATGCGTCTAGCAATAAGAGATCAGAACAGCAAAAGAACTAAGCAACAGGACAAGAAGCAGCAGTTAGCAAATAATAGGGTTGGAACTGTGTCTGAACATTCTGACAAAGGGAGATTTCTCCCCTCCTTTCATTTCCCTCTTTCCTTCCTTCCAGGACATTAGAGGTATTGGGCTCACTTTCCTGGCCAAGTTTATTCCATCCTCTTTTCTCAAACCCCACACTGCCAATGAACATAATGGTCCTTATTCACAGTTCGCCTCTGAGAAGTCTCTTGTGAAGCACAGAAATTCAAACATGTTTATTATACTCCATCTGTTGTCAGGAATTTAAAAAGTTTTTTTTTTGTGTGCAAAAAATACAACATGAAGTTGATTTTGACAAGGAAAGATAGTTATTTTAAAGATATTTTACACGATAGGATATGAGACTCAAATCTTATAATGCATCCATCAGTTCAGTTCAGTTGCTCAGTCGTGTCCAACTTTGCAACCCCATGGACTGTAGCACGCCAGGCTTCCTTGTCCATCACCAACTCCTGGAGCTTACTCAAACTCATGTCCATTGAGTTGGTGATACCATCCAACCATATCATCCTCTGTCATCCCCCCCTCCTGCCTTAAATCTTTCCCAGTATCAGGGTCTTTTCCACTGAGTCAGTTCTCTGCACCAGGTGGCCAAAGTATTTGGAGTTTCAACTTCAGTATCAGTCCTTCCAAAGAATATTCAGGACTGATTTGCTTTAGGATTGACTGGTTTGATTTCCTTGCAGTCCAAGGGACTCTCAGGACTCTTCTTTAACACCACAGTTCAAAAGCATCAATTCTTCAGTGTTCAGCTTTCTTTATAGTCCAGCTCTCACATCCATACATGACTGCTGGAAAAACCATAGCTTTGACTAGAGGAATCTTTGTTGGCAAAGTGATGTCTCTGCTTTTTAATATGCTGGGTTGGTCATAGCTTTTCTTGCAAGGAGCAAGCGTCTTTTAATTTCATGGCTGCAATCACCATCTGCAGTGATTTTGGAGCCCAGAAAAATAAAGTCTGACACTGTTTCCACTGTTTCCCCATCTATTTCCCATGAAGTGATGGGACCAGATGCCATGATCTTCGTTTTCTGAATGTTGAGCTTTAAGCCAACTTTTTCATTCTCCACTTTCACTTTCATCAAGAGGCTTTTAAGTTCCTCTTCACTTTCTGCCATAAGGGTGATGTCATCTGCATATCTGAGGTTATAGATATTTCTCCCGGTGATCTTGATTCCAGCTTGTGCTTCCTCCAGCCCAGCATTTCTCATGATGTACTCTGCATAGAAGTTAAATAAGCAGGGTGACAATATACAGCCTTGACGTACTCCTTTGCCTATTTGGAACCAGTCTGTTGTTCCATGTCCAGTTCTAACTGTTGCTTCCTGATCTGCATATAGGTTTCTCAAGAGGCAGGTCAGGTGGTCTGGTATTCCCATCTCTTTCAGAATTTTCCACAGTTTATTGTGATCCACACAGTCAAAGGCTTTGGCATAGTCAATAAAGCAGAAATAGATGTTTTTCTGGAACTCTCTTGCTTTTTCCATGATCCAGCTGATATTGCCAATTTGATCTCTGGTTCCTCTGCCTTTTCTAAAACCAGCTTGAACATCTGAAAGTTCATGGTTCATGTACTGTTGAAGCCTGGCTTGGAGAATTTTGAGCATTACTTTACTAGCCTGTGAGTCAGCCATAGGTATACATATATCCACTCCCTTTTGAAACTCCCTCCCATCTCCCGCCCCATCCCACTCCTCTAGATTGATATAGAGCCCCTGTTTGAGTTTCCTGAGCGATAGAGCAAATTCCCGTTGGCTCTCTATTTTACATATGGCAATGTAAGTTTGCATGTTACTCTTTCCATACATCTCACCCTTTCCTCCCCTCTCCCCATGTCCATAATTCTATTCCCTTTGTCTCTTTCTCCATTGCTGCCCTATAAATAAATTCTTCAGTACCATTTTTTCTAGATTCTGTATATATGCATTGCTGCTGCTGCTGCTGCTAAGTTGCTTCAGTCTTGTCCGACTCTGTGCGACCCCATAGATGGCAGCCCACCAGGCTCCCCCGTCCCTGGGATTCTCCAGGCAAGAACACTGGAGTGGGTTGCCATTTCTTTCTCCAATGCTTGAAAGTGAAAAATGAAAGTGAAGTCGCTCAGTCGTGTCCGACTCTTCGCGACCCCATGGACTTCAGCCTACCAGGCTCCTCCATCCATGGGATTTTCCAGGCAAGAGTACTGGAGTGGGGTGCCATTGCCTTCTCTGATATATGTGTTATAATACAATATTTATCTTTTTCTGAGTCACTTCACTCTGTATAATAGGTTCTAGGTTCATCCACCTCATCAGGACTGACTCAAATGCATCTTGATTCCAGCTTGTGCTTCACCCAACCCGGCATTTCATGTGATGTACTCAGCATATAAGTTAAATAAGCAGGGTGACAATATACAACCTTCACGTACTCCTTTCCCAATTTGGAACCAGTCTTCTCTTCCATGTCCAGTTCTAACTGTTGCTTCTTGACCTGCATACAACTTTCTCAGGAGGCCGGTAAGGTGGTCTGGTATTCCCACCTCCTTAAGAATTTTCCACAGTTTTTTGTGATCCACACAGTCAAAGGCTTTGGCATAGTCAATAAAGCAGAAGTAGATATTTTTCTGGAACTCTCTGGCTTTTTCAATGATCCAATGGATGTTGGCAATTTAATTCATAGTGTTATCCAAATTCTTCCACTGAAGTAGTATTTTGTTAAATAAATGTACATATTCTTAGCACTTTCTAAATTAATAAATATACATTAAAAATATTGTGAGAAAAGTCTACTTAATTCTCTGAGTAAAGGGCATCTGAAAGAAAAACTATCCGTATTTTCTTTCTCTCTTTCATTGTTCTTTCTTTCTTTCTCTCTTTTTCTCCCTTTTTTTCTCCTCTTTCCTTCCTTCTTCTACTAAATTCCCTTTCCTCTTCCCTATACTTTTTCAGCCTCAATTTCCTTTTAGCCAAATATCAATCAGCTAATTGGAATCTAATATTTGTTGAGTACAAACATGGTCTCATTTAATGCTCACAGTAAGCATCTTAACATTTTTTAAAAAGATTTTTAGCCACTTGTTGAAAGTCATTTAACTAGTAAAAATAGTAGAGAATTTTCATTTTCCTTGAAATAAATTATCAGCTTTAAAAAAAGCCTTACTAAATGATGCTAATTCTGTACACTTCCTCAAGTTATTTTAAAAGGCAGGGGAAGTATAAAAAGTGTCAGTCATTCAGTCGTGTCCAAATTTTGTGACCTCAAGGACCGTAGCCAGCCAGACTCCTCTATCCATGGAATTCTCCAGGCAAGAATACCAGAGTGGGTAGCCATTTCCTTCTTCAGGAGATCTTCCCAACCCAGGGATCGAACCCAGGTATCCTGCATTTCAGGCAGATTCTTTATTGTCTGAGCCACCAGGGAAGCCCTAGGGGAAGTATGCTGCTGCTGCTGCTAAGTTGCTTCAGTCGTGTCGGACTCTGTGTTACCCCAGAGATGGCAGCCCAACAGGCTCCCGCGTCCCTGGGATTCTCCAGGCAAGAACACTGAAGTGGGTTGCCATTTCCTTCTCCAATACATGAGAGTGAAACGTGAAAGTGAAGCTGCTCAGTCGTGTCCGACTCTTAGCGTAGCCTAGAATTAAAACTGAGAGCTGTTTTGGGGACATATAAACTGATTTGAATATGCTCATTATACCAATTTGATAATGAATACCCAGAACTAGAGGAACTTTAGTAGTAAAGTAATTATAGAAAATGAAATATTAGCATTTTAGTTTAGCAATTTTATTTCAATATGTGGAGAAATATTACTTTATACAGCACAATTTGTAAACGTGATGGGTTTAATTTACAGTAATCCAGTTAATGGAGTTAGTGGCCAGCATAATGATGCAAACAGTTCCTAACAGTCCTCACAGAGCTTCACTGCTGGTCCTATACCTTTTCATGGCTCCTTGTGATTTAGCAATCATATACCTGTGACCTTACAAAAACATAGAAAAGGGTAAATGAGCAGTTTGGTTATTGTTGAACCATGAAATAATTTTCCTGGTTTTTACCCAATAGGAAAATTATATGATAAGCAAAAGATTGCTTTTCATATTCACCACAATGAAGGACATTTCAAAACCGTTTTACTTTGATGGTTCAATGACTTTGTTTCTTAATTTATAATCTCTTGGAAGGTAAAAATATAGTAAATCTTTAGATAATATAAAAATCACAAAGCTTTAAGTAGTTTCACATAAGACATTAGAGGTATGCTCTACTTTCTAAGCAAAACAACTAATTTCTGCATATTTATTTAGTTTTTAAAACAGAAATATTTGCAAAAATGTCAGACACAAATCTACATATTGCAAATCTTCTCAGAGCATAAATACTTGCGTTAAGATGAAGTATTTTAGATTTATGACTTATATGCAAGAAGTCATAGACGACCTAATTTTATTATTTTTAATGTTCTAAAACAACATTATAATCTTTCAGTAGTTTTCACATTTCAACTATATAAATGTATCTATTAATAAGAAGGTTGAAGTTCAAAATAATCTATTTTTTAAATGCCACCCACTTTTCTGATATATTTAAATAATATTGCATACTAACACTTAAATGAAAAATAGTTTGAAACCTCAGCATTCCTAAGAAAGGAAATACTCTCTGATGAGCCCTCTCAGCATTTTTAGTTCATAGCACAGTACCTGGTATATATTTTATACTCAGTAAAATTTAGTGAACTAAAAAATTAGTGAATTACTATGAATTATTTTATCTTTAAAATTTTTATATTGTATACTGGAAGAAATCTAGGAAATTTTAAGCATCCAAAAATTATGATAAAAAATAAAGCATGAGTCAATAATGAAATGAATTGTAGGCTAGGATCTATTGGTTATAGGATATTTTGAGATGTAAGTTTATTTTAAAGTATTTTATGAATAGCAGCAGCACATTTAGTTACAAAATCCTTAATTGCTAAACATTTTATGTCTTAAATGGATAACCTCTGAATGGCAGTTTTTTTTAGTGTTATTTATACTTACCTTATGTTAAGTATAGTACATATTTAACATCTATTATGAACACATTCGTTCACATATGTAAACTTTCCCTAGGACACTCCCTCTTTATCTTTACTAAAGGTTTCCCCTCACAATAGCACTTCCTTCTGCTTTCTCAAAAGGACACCTCTGTCTTACTCCCGCAAAGCAGAACTAACGGGATCCAATGCTACTCTTGTTCACCACTCCTCCACAGGCTCCATGAATCCGTAACCATCGCTCATCAAGCCTTTCTCTTTTGTGACTCTCATGTTGTTACTGGTTTCTTACAGCTTCCATTTATTGACTTCCAAGAGATTCAGGTTTTACAACTTCAACACCTGGACTGAACTCCATCTCTTTTCATTCCTTGTCCCACTACCACATTCATCAGTGAACCTTCCAAACCCATTGGCCCAACTTTCCGTCTCAGGCAGAGACACCCTGGTCATTACCCAAAACTGGTCCTTCAAGATATCAAAGTCTGAAACCTGCCTCTCAGTCCACAACATCTTTATTCCACACAATGAGCTCTTATACTCCTATGGAATTTGTTGCTTTGTGCCCATAATGAATCTTGGTTTCCAACCCCTTTGTACTGTCCTCAGGTATGAGAAAGCCAACTACCTTTGTGGCCTCATCACCCAGTTAAAGATCCCATGTTGAATCAATTAAACTTTCATTTCATTAGCCCCTTCCCTCTCTTCCCCAATCCAAGACACATTCCACAATCTGTTCTATCCACTCCTATTCCATGACAGCATACTGCTGAAGAATGTTGCATAGTAATGTGTACTATAGAGAAAAGAAATTTATGCTCCCTGACATCAGCTGGGTTTTCAGTGTTTCTCAATAGAATTTTTTGATTTTATTGCTTTATTTTCTATTAAATATTATTTGTTACCTAAAACTTACTTTTGATTATCTCCCTCTAAGCAGGGAGAAGATTTAGGCCAATTAATATGAATTCTCCATTTCTCTCCTCTCCAAAAATCTTCTTTTCTTTCTTACTCTTGTTTTAGATAAAAAGAAAGATCTCTACATTTCCTTTGCTAAACTTTCCATCCATATTTTTAAGCCAAATTTTCCCCATATTCTGCACACATTTTCTTTTAGTTCCTGTAATTTATCCTCATCTTCTTTCTTTCAGTTAATTTCCCTCTTTCCCTCTTGGTAAATGAAGGCCCAAGTTGTCACCAAACTTAAGCTAAGTTTTCCTCAGTTTTGCTTTCAACTTAAAAAAAGCCATCCTCTTTCTCAGTTACTTCATAATCAGACTTTTAAAATATAGTCTTTTATTTCTGCTCCCTGTTCTTTCCCTGGCATTGTTTTTAGCAACTGAGAGCCTAGACTTCCTCCCACTGGTCTACTGGAACAGTTTTCTCCCAGATAAACAAATTCCCATATCCAGTGTCTCTCCCTAAATTACTCTTAAGTTTTAATCTAGCACTGTAGACCATTCTGCTTCTCAAATGTCCAAAGTGTCCTCCCAACAAGTATTTAAATCACAACTATATGCAGTACATGCAGAAGCCCATAGACTAGAGATGGAACATCCTACTGAAGTTATGAGCAAGAGCTGTCATGACAGAGAAAAAAATAGAGTGATCAGCTCTACCAGGGAGAACTGGGAACAACTACAGCAGTGTGTCATCTTTAGTGCTGGTACTAGGACTCGTATGCATTTGCTGCATGAAAAACAGGAAGGTAAGCGTGGAAGACAGAGACAACATGCCTGGGGCACTTGTCTGGCAAGTTTTGGAAAAGTTTAATGTATGTGAGTAGATGTAGAATATCAAGCATTCAGAGTGTTTTATAGGGATTGGTGAAGGTCATATGTTGAAGGACTTTTTAGACCAGGAGAGGTTAAAATCTGTCCCATTTGTATCAAGGAGTCAATGGAGACTTCCAAGATGTAGAGCTTGATGATATGATTTAGCCAAAATAGAACAGATTGTAGAGCCTCTGAAACTAACTCTTCATTTACTAAAATTTTGATTAAGGGAAACTTCATTCTCCTAACCAGTCAGTCTTTAAAACTTAGACTTCTATGTCTAGTCTGCCCTCCCCAAATCACTCTGTATATTGTCCATACCAAACTCTATCCATTTTACTCTACATCTTTTGCATTTTGGTTTTCCATTCCTCCCATCCTCTGTGTCCAGATTCAAACTTCACTGATTAGCTCTTGCTTGGACTTTTGAAGCACATCACACATTGAGGTCCCAGCCTCTAGTGTCTCTCTTCTTATTAACCTGCTCCCCATAGTATTAGAGTTATATAATCTCTGCAAGGAATAAACCAATATTTCAAACTTTCTCCAGGTCCATCTGATATGAAAAGGCTTTTATTTCCTTTTGTTAAACCTTTATTGTGCACTTGCTATTTCAGAGGCACTCTGCTGGTGCTTTGTTGTCTTATTTTACACTTGCACCTAAGAAAATAATTTCGTATTAACACTAAAGCATGTCAGGGGACTTCCCTGGTGGTCCAGTAGCTAAGACTCTGCACTCCCGAGGCAGGGGTGGGAATTTGCTCCCTGGTCAGGGAACTAGATTCCATATGTCACAACTAAGAGTCCACATGTAGCAATGAAGACTGAAGATCCTGCATGCCTTAACTAAGACCTGGCACAGCCAAATAAATAAATACATTAAAAAAAAAAAACTCACTAAAGCATGTCATAGCTGTATATACAATCTCTGTCAGCATCTCCCTCTCCTGAATCCCCTTCCCTCAACTTTAATTTGGTAGCTTTGTCCCTAAACACACTGTATAGGTTAAGTCCTTATTCTAAGTCACCTGTGTAAACAGAGAATTATTCATCTCTGGTACCACCTCAGAAAAGATTGGATTGCTACCACTCTAAATGAACTACTAAAGTAGCTCCTTCAAAGGGTTGGTCCAGTTGCGAATCACTATATTTTACACTTGAAATTTACATAACATTGTACATCAATTGTACCTCAATAAAAATGTTAGTACATATATCATGTAGATCAATCTGATCTTAGAAGTTAATAAATTTTGTGACTACTAAGCTACTAAAAACATTTAAAAATAGCTTTAGTGCAGTGCTCCATTTTTATAACCTTGATGGCAAAACTAAGGTCATCACTATAAATCATGGTTTGAAAAGTGAAAGTGAAGTCACTCAGTCGTGTCTGACTCTTTGCGACCCCATGAACTGTAGCCTACCAGGCTTCTCTGTCCATGGGATTTCCCAGGCAAGAGTACTGGAGTGGGTTGCCATTTCCTTCTCCAGGGAATCTTCTCAACCCAGGGATTGAACCCGGGTCCTCCCACATTGTAGGCAGACGCTTTTACTGTCTGAGCCACCAGGCAAGCATGGTTTAACTCTGCTTCAATTATACTTTTTAAATTTTAGTGCATGCAATGCTTATTATTAGATATAATTAGTTTATTATTGCTGCATAGCCTTTAGTATCAGAAAAATCCAGAGGTCTTAATGTAGTAGGTTATAATTACAGAATATTAGAGTGAAGGCTGTGAGTTAATATCTCCACTGAGCCCTTTGGTCCCCAAAAGTAAAGAAACAGGTAGCCAATCTGCTTCTTGCCTTTAGTCAGGGTAGAAAGCAGAAGTATCCTACTGGCAAGTGCCCTATGACATTTATCAAGTCCAAGAAGAAGTTGTAAAATGGTGGCCCTTGGGTTGAATTGACTCAAAAGCTGTGTTTTATATCAACATCATAATTTAAATAAACACTTACAGTTTTGGACAACTCACACAAAAATAAAAACTTATGGTTTCTGTTGAAAACACCTATCTGTCAAAGCAGGATCAACAATCAGATGGTTCTAAATAGTGTGTGCATGTGTGTACATGCTGAATTACTTCAGTTGTGTCCAACTCTTTTGCTACCCTACAGACTATAGCCTGCCAGACTCCCCTGTCCATGGGATTCTCTAGGCAAGAATACTGGAGTAGGGAGGAGCAAATTCTTCTAAAGGTATCACTTGTTACTGCCTTTTCATCTCATTTGATTTCTTTCCACTAATACCATTCTAGGGCAGGGAAGAGGCGTGAAAAGGGAAGGGAGGGAGGGCTGAAGAAGCCTGGAGATGAATTTCCTGTCATCTTAATGGGAAGAGGTCTAAGAATCAGAATTACATTTTAAAAATTATGATCATAAAATAGTATGCAATTTCTTGAATACTTGAGTGTTCATACCAGCATATTCTTGCCTGGAAAATCCCATGGAAAGAGGAGCCTGGCAGGCTACAGTCCATGTGAAAGTTAAAGTGTTAGTTGCTCCTTGAGATCCCATGGACTGTAGCCTATGTTCATGGAATTCTTTAGGCAAGCATACTGTAGTGGGTTGCCATTCCCTTCTCCAGGGGATCTTCCTAACCCAGGGCTCGAACCCAAGTCTCCTGCATTGCAGGCAGATTCTTTTTCACCTGAGACACCAGGGAAGCCCAAACAAAGTTTATGGAATTCTCCAGGCAAGAATATTGGAGTGGGTATCCATTCTCTTCTCCAGCAGATCTTTCCAACCCAGGGCTTGACCCCAAGGCTCCCACACTGCAGGCAGATTCTTTGCCATCTGAGCCACCAGGGGGGTTACAAAAGAGTCAGACAGGACTGAGCACATGCACACCAGCAAGGTGTAATGTCCATAATTTATCCCAACTAGATGTAACATCAATGACTTTCTTATTTTAGATTTAAAATGACCCTTTGGTTTCTACTTATATCTTATTCTCTCATCTTTTTAAGAAGAGTGGTCATCAGAGCATTGATAGATGCAGTGAAAAGTGAAGAGGGACATGTACAGGAAATGAGTGGTCTTCAACATAGAAATTCAAAGCAGTAAATTCGGTTAAGGAATATCATGGGTAGAAAGCCAAGAAAAGAAAAATAAAATGCATGGGCAACTGAGTGTGGGAGAAAATTCCTTGTGTTATAAGAAAATGCAGGATTGAAAGCAGAGATTTTATCTTTTCAAGTGTTCTAATACACCAGGACACATCACAGCCAGAGTTAGAAAACATATGAAGCAGAAGTCTAGAGAAGTCCCCAAACTGATGAAAGAAACTACTTCCCCAAATAGTTTAAGGATGTTTGTCTTTGGTGAGCCAAACCACTAAAATAAAGAAGGAGGCAAGGTCAGGATTTTCTCTTCTAGGTTTGAAGGCATCATGTTTCACCTGATCTGATACTGAAGCAACTGTATTTCCCTACAGAGCATGAAGCTGTATGTAAATTCATCCATTGTTTAAACCTATTCTGCAAATATGTAATAGGAGACAAAAAAGCCAGCTGGCTCATAACATTGCATTTTATACCTTTTATTAACATGTATCCCAGGGACTCATTTGCATAACATTTGCATTGCCTCAGCCATGGACTACAAACCCTTGATCCAGGGAGGAAATAGCGTGTGATGGGCTTATTGAGATATTTGTGAGTGAAGGTTGTGGATGGAAAGAGAGAGGCATTCGTAAGTTTAGTTAAGACAGAAAATGAGTATTTAGGTTCCTTAAAAACCTCTCTTTCCACTTTAAAGCTATTTTGGGACTTAGAACCTCAACAGTAGAAATTGTTCTTACAGGGAACAAAGTTCTCTAAAAGAAAAAAATGCTAATTCCATATTTGGCAAGAGGCTTTATTTTTTAATTAAATTTGAAGATAAATTTGTTTTTCAGATGGTATAAAAAAGCAACCTCAGAAAAAATGTCAGAAAACTTTAGTTTTTTATTTAAAAAACACAGAGATATAAATTGATTTATATTCTTGTTATGTTCCCTTGGATATTACACAGATTGAAAAGTTGTAACTAGAAAAGGAATTAAAAATAATTCCATAAAACTTACACTGAAAATCCAGAAGAATGTAATGACATAATCCAGTAGTCAGTACAAGGAGTCATTCTTTTAGGTGAACTGAAGTGTCCATTATTGCAGCAATAGCAAAAAGACCCATAGCTGATACTTATTTGGGGGAGTTCTGACTGAGTGGCATGTTAAGTGGCATGTTATACAAACTTTCCCTATGTAACGCACAATTCCATATATATATCTGTAGTTCAAAACTTATGAATTTTGCACAATCTCTGCCAATCTCTATACACATATAAGTTCAGTTCAGTCGCTCAGTTGTGTCCGACTCTTTGTGACCCCATGAATCACAGCACGCCAGGCCTCCTTGTCCATCACCATCTCCCGGAGTTCACTCAGACTCACGTCCATCGAGTCAGTGATGCCATCCAGCCATCTCATCCTCTGTCGTCCCCTTCTCCTCTTGCCCCCAATCCCTCCCAGCATCAGAGTCTTTTCCAATGAGTCAACTCTTCTCATGAGGTGGCCAAAGTACTGGAGTTTCAGCTTTAGCCTCATTCCTTCCAAAGAAACCCCAGGGCTGATCTCCTTTAGAATGGACTGGTTGGATCTCCTTGCAGTCCAAGGGACTCTCAAGAGTCTTCTCCAACACCACAGTTCAAAAGCATCAATTCTTTGGCACTCAGCTTTCTTCACAGTCCAACCCTCACATCTATACATGACCACTGGAAAAACCATAGCCTTGACTAGATGGGCTTTTGTTGGCAAAGTAATGTCTCTGCTTTTGAATATGCTATCTAGGTTGGTCATAACTTTTCTTCCAAGGAGTAAGCATCTTTTAATTTCATGGCTGCAGTCACCATCTGCAGTGATTTTGGAGCCCAAAAAAATAAAGTCCGACACTGTTTCCACTGTTTCCCCATCTATTTCCCATGAAGTGATGGGACCAGATGCCATGATCTTTGTTTTCTGAATGTTGAGCTTTAAGCCAACTTTTCACTCTCCTCCTTCACTCTCATCAAGAAGCTTTTTAGTTCCTCTTCACTTTCTGCCATAAGGGTGATGTCATCTGCATATCTGAGGTTATTGATATTTCTCCCGGTGATCTTGATTCCAGCTTGTGCTTCTTCCAGCCCAGTGTTTCTCATGATGTACTCTGCATAGAAGTTAAATAAGCAGGGTGACAATAAACAGCCTTGACGTACTCCTTTTCCTATTTGGAACCAGTCTGTTGTTCCATGTCCAGTTCTAACTGTTGCTTCCTGACCTGCCTGCATATAGGTTTCTCAAGAGGCAGGTCATGTGGTCTGGTATTCCCATTTCTTTCAGAATTTTCCACAGTTTATTGTGATCCACACAGTCAAAGGCTTTGGCATAGTCAATAAAGCAGAAATAGATGTTTTTCTGGAAATCTCTTGCTTTTTCAATGATTCAGGACAACAGCCTTGTCTAACTCAATGAAACTATGCCATGCCCTGTGGGGCCACCCAAGTTGGGCAGGTCATGGTGGAGAGGTCTGACAGAATGTGGTCCAGTGGAGAAGGGAACGGCAAACCACTTCAGTATTCTTGCCTTGAGAACCCCATGTACAGTATGAAAAGGCAAAATGATAGGATACTGAAAGAGGAACTCCCCAGGTCAGTAGGGGCCCAATATGCTACTGGAGATCACTGGAGAAATAACTCCAGAAAGAATGAAGGGATGGAGCCAAAGCAAAAAGAATACCCAGCTGTGGATGTGACTGGTGATAGAAGCAATCCGATGCTGTAAAGAGCAATATTGCATAGGAACCTGGAATGTTAGGTCCATGAATCAAGGCAAATTGGAAGTGGTCAAACAAGAGATGGCAAGAGTGAACGTCGACATTCTAGGAATCGGTGAACTTAAATGGGCTGGAATGGGTGAATTTAACTCAGATGACCATTATATCTACTACTGCAGGCAGGAATCCCTTAGAAGAAATAGAGTAGCCATCATGGTCAACAAAAGAGTCCGAAATGCAGTACTTGGATGCAATCTCAAAAACAACAGAAAGATCTCTGTTCGTTTCCAAGACAAACCATTCAATATCACAGTAATCCAAGTCTATGCCCCAACCAGTAATGCTGAAGTAGCTGAAGTTGAACGGTTCTATGAAGACCTACAAGACCTTTTAGAACTAACACCCAAAAAAGATATCCTTTTCATTATAGGGGACTGGAATGCGAAAGTAGGAAGTCAAGAAACACCTGGAGCAACAGGCAAATTTGGCCTTGGAATATGGAATGAAGCAGGGCAAAGGCTAATAAGAGTTTTGCCAAGAGAACACACTGGTCATAGCAAACACCCTCTTCCAACAACACAAGAGAAGACTCTACACATGGACATCACCAGATGGTCAACACCGAAATCAGATTGATTATATTCTTTGCAGCCAAAGATGGAGAAGCTCTATACAGTCAGCAAAAACAAGACTGGGAGCTGACTGTGACTCAGACCATGAGCTCCTTATTGCCAAAGTCAGACTTTGAAGAAAGTAGGGAAAACCACTAGACCATTCAGGTATGATCTAAATCAAATCCCTTATGATTATATAGATTTAAGGGCCTAGATCTGATAGACAGAGTGCCTGATGAACTATACACATATACATATATTTAAAAGGGTTATGTTACTTAAGTCATAGCCAATGAGCCATTTTAAAAGAGAGGAAAAACTTACTGTAAAAACCAAGCCAGTTCTTACTGTGTGTTTTAGTTAAATTTCACATGTCAAAGTTTCCTTTAAAAAATTCAGAATTTCTAGACATTTCTCCAAAGATGACATACAGATGGCCAAGATGCATATGAAGTGATGTTCGATATTACTAATTGTTAGAGAAATGCAAATCAAAACAACAATGAGGTATCACCTCATACTGGACAGCATTAAAAAGTCTACAAATAACAAATGTTGGAGAAGGTGTGGAGAAAAGGAAACTCTCATACACTGCTGGTGGGAATGTAAATTGGTGGAGCTACTATGGAGAACAGTATAGAGATTCCTTAAAAAATTAAAAATAGAGTTGCCCTCTGACCCAACAATCCTACTCTTGGGTATATATCCAGACAAAACTATAATTCAAAAGATATATGCACTCCAATGTCCACAATAGCCAATACATGATAACAGTATAAATGTCCATCAACAAATGAGTGGACAAAGAAGTGGTATGTATATGTGTAATGGAATACTACTCAGCCATAAAAAATGAAGTAATACCATTTGCAGCAACATGGATGGACCTAGAGAGTGTCATACTGTATGCGGTAAGTCAGAAATAGAAAAATAAATACCATATGATGTCATTTATACATGGAATTTAAAGTAAGACACAAACAAACATATCCAGGAAACAGAAATATAACCACAGACATGGAGAACAAACTTGTGGTTTCCAAGGGGGAAGGAGGATGGAGGAGAGAGGGATTGCGATTTGGGATTAGTAGATGCAAATTTTTATATGTAGAATAAATAAACAAGGTCCTACTATATATATAGCACAGGAAACCATATTCAATATTCTGATAAACCATAATTGAAAAGAATGTGAAAAAGAATATATTTATGTATAACTGAATGAATTTGCTACACGAACAGAATTAACACAACATTGTAAATCAACTCTACTTCAGTAAAATTAAAATACCTTCAAGGCAAAAAAAAAAATTTGGAATTTAAGAAATATACAGCATACAGTTTTATTGTTTTTCCAGTCCATCACAACCAGAAAAAGAAGTGAATTATTTCAAAGTCATCACTTGAAAACTATATTATCATAGTTGGAAACAATCTTTGGGAAGGTTCCAATTGTCACCAGGGAGTAAAATATTACCACATTTCAATTCAGAGCTAAATTTTAAAGTGTTCCGTACCACTGTATGGAATATTTTTTGAAAAACGTAGGTACATCTTTCTATGTTTTGTTGTTTATTGCTCTAAATAATTTTTAGCTAAACAAAAGTTTCAACTTATATAAAATGTAGTTCATAACACAGTAACTACAACATTTTTACAATAACTTACAATCTTCTGAGATGATGTTTCACAACTCTTTCAGTTAGAGCTGGCAAATACGATTTCTGTTACTCTTCTATTTTAGCTTTCCAGTAAGTGCCAGCAAACGAAATTATATTCCTTCCCTTTTATGGCTTTCTACAAGGCCCTGGCTTGTGAAGAAGGCATTTGTGAGGTTGCTAACATTAAAGTTAATGTTAAACAGCTTATATTTTAACTACAGCTATTTTACATGTTGAAATACCTACATTTTGATTCTTCACCACAAATTTTGGACTTGAAATAGTAAATGACCATACTTTCTTCTTACTTATTTTTATTACTGGAATTGTGGCCTCTTTACACCTTTAGAAACAATAGTTTCTAATAAAAGAAGATCTGGAATATTGATTGATATGAAGATGAAAGTTCATGTGATCAACATTTTTTGTTTGTTTTAAATAACTTAGAAGCCAAAAAATGAAATTAGTTCACATGGCCAAAATGCAAGGCATTTTAGGCTTTTATAAAGAAGTAAACACTGACATGGAAATAAGGAAACCGCTTAGAGAAGTATGTGACGGGAAGAAGGCTTTTGTTGGAGGACATGGTGGCTTGCCATTAAAAACGATTCCTGTTCCAAGAAGTCTGTCTGGCTAATGCCAGAGACTCTTTATCAACAAAATAAGTGAAGCATGCTATGCCTCAGACATGTTTCTACACACTCTTTGAAAAACTCTGAGCAATTGTAAAAATAAGAATGAAGAGTAGAAGCTGTATTGGTCATAGTCTTGTTTGAAGCGATCCCTGATCTCTACTGCCGCTCTGAGCTCACCTCCAGGCCCCAGCTCTGTGCCTGTGACAAATGGAAGCAATAAATGACGTCCTCATCAACAGGATTCCAACAAAAGCTCTGACTACATTTCTCTTTGCTTTTGACCACATATATTGGCATTGTTTAGATATAACTAAAGGAAGCGAAAAATTGATTTAGGTAAAAATGTCAAAAAGAAGCCAAAGAGGCACTGCTAATAAGAATGCACATTAAAATGTGCTTTCATATGATAAGATGGTAACTCCTAAAACACTCTTTGAAAATCACTCTTTATGGAATGTACTTATTGGGCCAACCAAAATAATCTATACTATCAAATATTTTAAACTATTGAAATTCTGAATAGTGCCTCCTTTCTTATGTAATCCTTTGTCTTACAAGATAAAGGAATATTTTCATTCCTTTTCCTTTTCTTAAATGGTTGTCCTGTTGAAACTAATAGTGCTCTGATAATAGGATTTTTTTCTTTTTTAACTAAGCAGGTCTCTTCTTTTTGATGCATGTTTGGTTGTCTACACATATTTGTACAACAGTGTGTTAGGCTGTTAGTCTATTTAATTAGGCTTTGATCACTGGCCAGCTGGATTTACACTTTTTATAGATCTTTTTGTTAGAACTCAACAAATATTTAATAATGATCATTATAAAGAAGTATGGAAACAGCCACAGTATAGTTCTATATAATCAGTGAAAGTGAAAGTTGCTCAGTCGTGTCTGACTCTTTGCAATACCACGGTTGTAGCCTACCAAGCTCCTCTGTCCATGGAATTCTCTAGGCAGGCATACTGGAGTGGGTTGCCATTCCCTTCTCCAGGGGATCTTCCCAACCCAGGGATCGAACCTGGGTCTCCTGCACTGTGGACAGATTCTTCACCATCTGAGCCACCAGGGAAGCATATAATCAGTGACTCTAGTTAATTATCATATTTTATGCAATTTTCTAATTTCTAACATTTTAATATAACTGATACATAATAGTATGTCTGAAAAATCAAGTAAAGCTTTTTAAGAGTATCCTTTCCCATTCTCAGAAATAAGACATCTAATATGATTTAATTGCACTTTGATATTTTTTTAAATACATACTAATTAACCTTTTAGAATACAGAAATTCATGATTTTAAGTCTGTTATGAGCCTAAGAAATTGTCTAGCTCAATTGCCTTCATTTTGCAGATTAGAAAATTTGAGTCACTGAATGAAAAAATTGCCTGGATTCATGTAGCAGATGTGAATAAAGAGTAGACAGAGCAATTTGAATATGAAACAAAATAATTACAATCTAAAAACCTGAAATTTTCTTCTTTTAGTGATTATAAGCCCCCATCCATCTACCACATGTGTTTGGTATAATATTAGAAGCCAGTGTTTCCCTTTTTGAAAAATACTCTTTGTATCATAGAAACATAAAGATAAAAAAGTAACTTTTATTCTCATTTATTTCAGCAGATATTTAGAGAGAATGATTGCCTTCCAAACAATAACAAAAATGTTTTGCAGTTGTTTAGTAGCTAAGTCATGTCTGACTCTTTTGTGACCCCATGGACTATAGCCCTCCAGGCTCCACTGTCCATGGGGTTCTCCAGACAAGAATACTGGAGTGAGTTGCCATTTCCTTCTCCAGGGGATCTTCCCAACTTAGGGGTTGAACCCACGTCTCCTACATTGGCAGGCGGACTCTTTACTGTTTGGCTACGAGGGAAGGGGTCAGTTCAAAACATTTTATTAACATTTTCATAATAGCAATATATAATATGAAATTATAAAATATTTTGTGAGTTACTCAGTGATACTGAAATTTTGATGTTTTAGTAAATCATTCTGTTGCTAAATCCAAGCTGTACACTCTTCACCCTCCAAATTATTAAGTAAATCATTATAGAATTGAACACACATTATACCTTGTCTTCCCTCATTAGTCCTACTTTTCAAGCAATGGTAATCTGAATGGATATTTTTGTTTTGGCTCTTTTGTAGTGAGTTATAAACAAACAAAAAAGGCAGGGATAACTATATGATGAAACATGTAACCATTAAAACTATGTTATTAAATCATCTTTTAATGGCGAAGGAAAAAGAATATAATTTAAGTGAAATAATCCATAAGATTCAATTTATAAATACACATACACACACAGTGCAAGCTCGTAAGAAATATTCAAGAATATTAACAATGTTTTCCCCCCTGGATTGCAGGATTCTGGAGGAACTTTTTAAAATAAATGTCAATATTTTTAGCATTTTCTACAATTATCTGATATATTTTTATAATCAGGCAAGATTAAAAATAATTTCAAAAGAATATAAACATTAAAAACTAAAGTATGCAATATAATTATGCATGTGGAATTCAGGTTGCTTAAAGTTTGCATTTGGACAGCATCTTTTCTCCAGAGAATGTTTAGATCTCTTGAGTATGTATTTTCTAAGGAGGTAATGAGACAAAAGACATTTTTTGCTCAGAGAAAGATTAGAAGCATTGCAAAGCGGAAGAGTCCAGTGGCACAGGAAACAAAAATAAAAGAGTTAAGATAAAGGACTGCTGAGAAAAACAAGAGAGCCTGTGACAAGTAGTAAAAACATTTTCTGAGTGTTTTGGCTTATAACATTAGTCAGAGAAAAGTAGAAGAAAGTAAAACTTTGGCAACATCTGCAATATGGCAGAAATTATGTTTTGGTCATTAATTCTTGGTTGTATTGCATTAGTCTCATATATTCTCATATAAATTATGGATAATTTACCTCATCCTGGTGAGTTATTCAGAAAAGCAGAATCACAAAATTAAAGAGACCAGGATTTAAATCTAAGTTAGTTGGCACCTGAAGCTTCTGCTCTTTGCATTTCACCCCACTTTCTCCAGAGTCTTTTGGTGAAATAACTAAACAGTTTGTTTTCTAGGACTTTAGTGACTGTTATTTGACTGAAAGAAAAAGGGGAATTTGGTCATTTTTACTTTCAGATAGGAAAGTAGAACCCAGGAAGTGTTTAATGTAGAGACAAATTTCTCAGTGTTCTCAGTTCTCTAGCTGAGAGGAAGCCAGTAATATAATAAAAAATAAATGGCCACCAGAGTAAGACAGACCTTAGTACTCAGCTCACATTTACTAAATATGTGACATCAGGCAAGTTTCCTAATGTTTCTGAGTCCAGATTCTTCTTCTTTAAAATAATTTAATGACACCATCATACAGGGTGGTTGTAAGGATATATGAAAAAAATATTCCAAGTGTGCCTAGAAGAGGTCATAGTACACAGTAGGCACCCAGTAAATGTTGGTTATATTTTCCTTGCATCTTGGCCATTGGAGACATATTACAGCAAGCTACTCATTGTCCAAGACATTTTAAAAAATACTTGTTTATTTTGCTGCATTGGGTCTTAGTTGTGGCATGCAGGATCTTTAATTGTGGCACACTGGCTTAGATGCCCCATGGCATGTGGCATCTTAATTCCCCGACCAGGGCTTGAACCCATATCTCCCATATCTCCTGCATTGGAAGTCATATTCTTAACCACTGGACCACCAGGGAAGTCCCCCAAAGTGTTGATTAGTTGTTACTGAACTTCCACTAGCAGTTGGCAGTCATCTATGAATTCCTAAGTACAAGTAATTATTTTTTAAAAGTACATCTTGTTGAGATGTTTCATTGTGATTTTCCCTTTACCATTTTCTGTTTTTCTCCATGAACTTCAGTTTTCTGCTGTCAAAATATAGAGATGAAATTTAATAAAGTCATAATCAAGCTTGTATTTTGAGTATGTAGAATCTCAGTATTATACAGAAGGACCCTAAGAGATCTTTAAAGTTCAAGAAGTGAACAGGATGAATCAGGCTTATATATTTTTAGCCTGAGCTAGAACAGCTTCTATTACTATAACTATTGTCATTGTTTTCTTTCCAACTTGAATGTTCCAGATAGCAAATCTGCCTCCTGCAAGTTCTATCACTTTCTTTTGTGGCAGCTTCTCACATTTACTTTCTTTATGTGGTACTGGATTTCATTCATACCCCTCTTTCAATGGTCCCATCAGAAACACTGACATATATACACTACTATGTATAAAAATGGTAATTAATGAGAAGTTACTGTATAGCACAGGGAACTCTACTCGGTGCTCTGTAGTGACCTAAATGGGAAGGAAGCCTAAAAAAGATGGGGTATATGTACACATATAACTGATTTACTTTGCTGTACAGCAGAAACTACCATAACATTATAAACCAATTACACTCCAATAGAAATTAATTTTTTTGAAAAGAAAAGGAACAAGGGCATCACTTGAAGATCCATTAGAAATTTTTGGGCCTCAATGCAGACCTTCTGAATCAGAGACTCTACAGTTGTGGCCCAGCAGTCTATGTTTCAATGTCACATCCGGGAATACTTGCTCCATTTTGAGAATCTGTGTTTTCGATGGTTACAGCTGAATCACTACTAGCACTCAGGTCTCGTGACAGTAACCCGGCCCCTCAGTCCCCACAGATTCAGTTCTTGGCTACTGCCTGTTTGACACCTTTGCTTTCTTTGGGGGCATTTTCAGTAACATTGACCTTGCAGTGTCTCATGTCAGCCTCCACAGGGAGAGTTCACTTTTACAACAGTCTCACAAAGTGGCATTCAATGCACGTCTTCATGCCACTATGACCTTCTCCCAATCCATTTCCTGTTTACCGCACCGTTAAGACTTCCATGGAGGTGAGAAGAGTATATAACTTTAGTGTTCTTTTTAAACATTAACAATTTGATCTTGTTTTCTTAGGAAGTTGAGACTCACTCTGTAGATTAAAAACTAAAAGCAAAACAAAAGCAAAAACATAACCAAAATAATCAAACCAAACAGAAAATCCCACAGACCAAGTCCTTAAAGTAACAGAAAACTTAAGCAGTATGTATCTAAGATCACTGAGGGTCACCGTTATATCGCACAGGCATATTTGGTGTCAGCCACTTTTGCTTTACAGAGCAGAGTTTGGTCTCCTCCACCCATCTATACCATCAACATAAACACAGAGTGGAACCTGAGCTTCTTCAACTTCTGATACACCATGTTGATGTGAAATAAATAGGAATATGCTTATAAAATAATGGAAAGTGAAATGAGAGTTAAGTTTCATTTCTATTTATATTGCTAAATATTGTTTTGTTTCATTTGCTTTTGTTTCTGTTCCACAACTTTTTTCCAAGTCAGGGAAGCTGTTAACATTACTGCTTCTTCAAGATGAAGGAAACAGGAGTCAAATCATGGACTGGGCAGTCGAAACCTCAATTGTCTAAACTTGACTACAGTTTGATGATGCTATTTTTGGTGCCAGCTACAATTTGTAAGTGCTTACTCATTCCCCACAATGAAATCCCTTTCAATGGACTTTCTCCTTTATCTAACCATGTATATTTCTCTTAAGGTCAAACAGACCGTATACCTACTAATGTTTTTATCAGAAAATGAGGGGGGAATTTTGGGACACTTTGCAATTATTTTTTATATAAAGAACAAAAATTAAGTGCAAAACAGTGAATGCAATTCAATTATTAAACAGAGAATCTTTTTGCAGAAAAGATTTATTCTTCATTTCTCTCCTCAATAGCTTTCCCTCCAGAGCTATGAAAAGATATCCAGGAATACTGTTTACCTTATCTGTGTATATATTTTGTTTTATTCAAATCTCAGGAATAAAATCTATGAACTTCTTGGTATGAGAAATAAAATATTTTTGTATCACCGTTACTTTACACAGTGAGTGAGTGCTAAGTTGCTTCAGTCATGTCTGACTCTTTTCAAGCCCATGGACTGTAATCCACCAGGCTCCTCTGTCCATGGAATTCTCCAGGCAAGAACACTGGAGTGGGTTGCCATGCGCTCCTCCAGAGGGTCAGTCCTGACCCAGGGATTGAACTCATGTCTCCTGCTTTGGCAGGTGGATTCTTTATCACTAGCGCCACCTGGAAACCCCACTTTACATAGTGACACCAGTCAAATGAATGTTTAGTATTCTTGTGGACAATTAACAGAGTAGAAAATAGAGCACTGAAAATTATTATTTGGGGGGTATATTATCTTATTATTCTTTGAATCATCAGCATTTGGCACAGTTCCTGATACCTTATAGACAATGCATGTTAAAATCATGAGTGCATAATTACTAATATTCACTGGCTTGATTAATAATTTGGGTAGTTTAAAAAAAAGTCTTAAAATGGATGAAGGAATAAAGCAGGCTATGATTCATCATCATAGATTAACTAGTAGGAGTTTAAAAACTGAACAGCAACAACAACAAAAAAAACCCTGTTAGGAATGACATCTGAGTCATAAACCCAGTAATAGAAGCCTCGAGTTTTAAAGCATGTGTTGCAATCACTTAATTTCAATCATTCTTTCACTATCCTCCAACTTCACATGCCATGTTCGGAGGCAATATGTCAAGATGTGAAGCGACCAGCTTATCATGGAGAGTGAAGATATAGAATTCCTCTTCTGCTTTCATCTACATTTTGTCATTTTGTTTTCTTTTAGTAGAGATGGGGGTTGAACTTTGGCCTTACATCAACACTTGAAAATGTGTTTATTAAAATATGTTTATAATAGACATTTTTGGTATATTGTACAAATGGTTTATTTGGTTTCTGTTTCATAATTTAATTTACATAAAAAGTCTTTTCCAAGGGTGGGCATATTTTATTTTTGTAATTTTTTGTTAGTTCCTGAATTGGGGGAAAGATTTTTTTTTTCACTTAAACACTTCAATTTCAGGACATCTTTAGATGAATCTGAGTAATATGAGTTCTAGTGGATGGTAATTTTTTCACAATCCATTTAAGAATCACTCTGAGAAAAGCAACAGTGTTGAAGATTCAGTCTCTCTTTGCAGTTCTGTAAGTTAAAATGACTGAAAATGAAACTTCGTATGTGGTTATTGTAGACTGAACTCACCCATGTTTCTCAACTTAACTTCCTTATTTTAGGCAAATATACTGTCGTTAATACTTTCTTTATTAATTCAACAAGGGATTAGAAAAAAGGAGAATGGTTGTTTTTAAAAGTGTTTCCCAAGATGATAAATGAAATGACTAAATTCACTCTATTAACAAAATGTTAAGTGTTTTTTCTTGCTTAAAAACTTCATATTTGTTTCTATCTTCATATTTGTTTCCATCTATCCTCTTCAAATCCTTTCACTCTGTTCAGATTCATGCCTTAATTTTCTTTAAATCTACTCTTTATAATCACCTTTCCAAAAAACTCCTTAACTTGCTTAGGACCACTTGTATTGAAAATATTACTCTATTTTATATTTTCTTACTTTCTGCTTACATTTTCTTAACATTCTGGGTTAAAAAAGAAATCCAACAATAACCATTAGTCTTTCCCCACCTTCTACTCTTATATATAAATTCCTCATTTGGTGTCTCAAGCATTTCTACACTGTGGTCCCATTCATGTCCTCAAGAACTTTGATTCCTTCTATTCCCCACCATAAGTCAAACTCCACTTGATTGTCTTCCAATTGTAACTTGTAGGTTTGTTCAATCTTTTAATTTACATTATCTCCCTCTCAGCTTCTTATAATCTACATCTACCTCCTTCAGGATTAACATTTAATACATAAATATCTACTAAGTGTTGTGCTCTCTTGGTTCTCTGGATCCATGACAGCACGGATCCCACTAAGTGTAATACATAAATAATAATAAATCCCTACTAAGTGTCACCATGTCCTTGGCCCCAAGGTAGAAAATGCAGAAATGGAAGTGAACAACTGAAGAATGGTCCCTGCACGTGTAGAGCCTACAGTAAATAAAACCAAAATCACCAAATTAAGTAAAAAACTAGAAATTTACTTTAAAACACTTGGAAGGTACTTTCTCCATTGGTTCCACTCTTTCTGCCCACCCCACCCCCTATCACTGTATCCACAAGTACATTCTCTACATCTGTGTCCCTATTCCTACCCTGCAAATAGGTTAATCAACATCACTTTTCTAGATTTCATATATATGCATTAATATATGATACCTGTTTTTCTCTTTCTGACTTACTTTACTCTGTATAGCAGGCTCTAGGTATATACACCTCACTAGAACTGATCCAAATTTTTTTTTTAATGGCTGAGAAGTAGCATCTATATATATATATATACTATCATGTGTAAAATGGATAGCTGGTGGGAGGTTGCTGTATAACACAGGAAGCCCACTCTGGAACTCTGTGATGGGGTGGGGTGGGAGTACAGGAGGGAGGGGGGATATATGTATAATTACGGCTGTTGTTGTACAGCCATATAATTTGTGTTGTTGTACAGCAGAAACTAACACAACATTGTAAAAATTAAAAAACAAGAAATAAAAATAAATTCTAAAACAAACACTTGGAAGAAAAGATCCAGAGAACCATAAGAGCAAAACAGAGAGACTCAATTTAAATTGAGGAATCTCTCAGTTAGCAATACTGTGAGATCCAAAGTACAGACAGGATTAGCTGAGTAAAGATTAGGTGGAAATCCATTCAGTCAGAAGGAACAGCATTTTCATACACATTGAAGAGCTTTCTGAAGAAGATTAAGTGTGACCATTGAATAAAATGAGAGAAGGAATTGCATCTAGATGGAACACCTGTCCCAGGCTGCAAAAGAAAATGTGCTTATCCATTCCTTCTTCTAACCTAAGTACTGAACAACTTTTATGTAATTTCCATCCTTGGCTTAAAAATTTTGTAAATATCTTATATCCCCTCATAGCTCAGTTGGTAAAGAATCTGCGTGCAGTGCAGGAGACCCCGGTTAGATTCCTGGATTGGGAAGATCCCCTGGAGAAGGGATAGGCTACCCACTCCAGCGTTCTTGGGTTTTCCTTGTGGCTCAGCTGGTAAAGAATCTGCCTGGATGTGGGAGACCTAGGTTCACCCCCTGGTTTGGGAAGACCCCCTGGAGAAGGGAAAGGCTACCCAATCCAGTATTCTGGCCTGGAGAATTCCATGGGCTGTATAGTCCATGGGGTCGCAAAGTGTTGGACACGACTGAGAAACTTTCACTTTCACTATCTCCCCTACTAGACTAGGTCCTTGATGGCAAGAATTATTTCTTATTCCTATTTTTGTCCTCTGTATCATGCAAAATGACCCATGGGTAGTGACAACAAGGCTGACTTCCTAAGTGTAGTACTGAGAGGGACCCATTGTTGCTTTAATTCTCTACTGTCACCGTCTTCCATTTCTTAGTACTTTTGAAATAAAGGGGCCTGCATTTTCATTTTTCACTGAAACCCCCAAATAACTTAGTTAGTCTTGAGTGAATACAAAGGCTCTGAGTGAATGAGGGGCTCAAAGGTTAAAGGAATTGAATTAGAGTATTCTGTAGGGTATTTTTTCTTTTAGGGTCAACTTTATTCCAGGAATACCATATGATTCTTGGTTATATAATGGATAGCTGAGAAATGGACAGTGTTCTTTAAGAGAAGTCCCTAGTCCTTCAGGGTGCTATTCCTTAAACACTAAATTGAACTTCTTATTCACTTGGCCACTGTGACTTATTTTGGTCTTCCTAGAACCCACTCAGTTGAAGCATTTTCTTTCATAAACACTTTTCAGAATCTACACTAGAAATTAGTCTAAGTTCCAGACATTATTTATGAGGTCATTCATCTCTTTGCATTATGTGAATTCTTTGTCCCCTATCACAAGTGCAAATGTGGAAACATATTATGTCATTCAGGCCCCTGCTGATGAGTCTACAGAAGCTTGTTTAAAAAAAAAAAGCAGAAGCAACAAAGAACTTCAATTAGGAAGGATTAATCACATTATTTGTGCCTGGCAGTGACTAAGACTGGACATTTTGAAGCTGAAGCCTTGTGACTTTGGGGGTCTGAAGAAACTAGTTTAGTTCTTAGTTGAGATGAGTACAATGCTGGAAAGTTGTGAGAACAAGCACAGTTGTGAGAACCTGGAATAAATATTGAGTTACTGACTGAATTGCTCTTTTTATTTGAGAAGCCACTTGGAGAATACTGAAGGATTTTTTTCATGCTCCAGTTCACCAAGTTATAACCAACGTTATTACGAAGTTTTGATATGACAGGCTACCTCGCTCTATCTGTCTGGCCAATGATGGATTATGGCCTCTTTCAGTTGACATCTTAAACTATTTTACTTCATGAGGAGTTTTTACAGTTACTTGCAGCAGTGAGTCGAAAAAGTACCTGTAGAGTACAACAATGTACCATTCATTCGATTAATTGCCTGCTGACACAGTGTACAGATTCCAAGTCTATTCCATGTGAGACTTTTAAGGATCCCAGTGGGCAATCTCATGTACATACTGAGCTTAAGCCTAGGTTGTTATCTCTCTGTTAAATAATGATGGTAAATATTTCCATTAACAGTGATTGCCATACTTCATCATCTTGCAGAATAGCTAAGAACATATTGTAAAATTAGTGACTACAAATATTGTTTTGAGAGAAGGTGAAATTTAAACCTATGCAATCAAGCAGGACTGCATAAATCTAGCCTTGTCACCTTGGTGATTAGAGACATGGAGTTATACTCTTGCTAAGCGAGTACATTCATTTTATAATGGTGAAATATTGTGAATCTGTATTATTTATGAACAAATATCATCCCTGTGGAATTTTTTTTTCTAAATCCCTCAAGAAGGATTTCTCTTTGGTAGCCTACTTGTACATTGTACATTTTTCCTGGCAGTTCTTAATCGTCCTCAATGTATTCATTTTTATCATTTTATCTCTCTCTAGCTGAAAGTTCCTTGAGTGGAGGGACCACTCTTTGAGGGCAGGGATATTTTTGAAATCTTTATCCACAGTTTCCTGGAAAGTAATAGATGCTTATTAAATAAATAATGAAAAAAAAACATGTAAATGATTCTTCTTTTAAATTATATCATAGGTATCTGTATCTCCTTAGTCCAGCCACTTAAATAACCATCAAGTCTATGAAAGACAGTCTGATGCAGTAGGAAATTTATACCAGACCTAGAAGTTGTAAGGACCTCTGAGAAGGGCATGTGTGATGAGCTCTGGAAAGCAGAGTGTTTTCTATCCTAGAGGCAAGACTATCTAGCTCAAGTGGCAGAGGCAGGGAGTGTTTCGAAGAGAGCAAACAGCACAGGGCCTGCTTTGATGCCTCTGCTCACAGTAAACCACATCCTCATCCTTGGGGTGAGTTAGTGTCTGAAGGGCCTGGCCTGTGCTCTAACATCTGAAAGGAAGCACTCCTTTTTAACTTTTGCCCCCCAAATATAGGCTTTAGTGGGAAGATGGAGAAGTATAATTAAAGCCCCTAGCAAACATTTTTTTGTCAGATGATAGAAACATCTGATTTAATGAAAGAGATTAGGAAGGATTAATTTCTACACATACATTTCAAATTTGTTAAATTCTGTAGGGCGGAGTGCCAATGAGTTCATTTACAGAGAGACAAATATTTCACAGGTGTATATAAAAGACATCTTGTAAAGAATGCTTTTTTTAAACAAGAGCAATCTAGATTGGGTTCTGCTTCTCTCCTTATACAGAACCAGTATCAGTTCTTAAAAAAAAAAAAGAGTATATATTCACATATATTAAAAAGCCTACTTATAAAGCAGTCAAACTAATTGTAGTAGAAAACTTTAATCTGTCAATCTGATTAAGAATATTGTCTAGATGCTAATGGGGGACCCATTTCATAGGATAGGATAAAAGAATGTTAACAAAACTGTAATAGTTTTTATAGCTCTCTTTCCCCCTAATTTGGTTGTAGAAAGATATTTTTTTCCAAGTAAGTTTTCCCTTTTGATTTTTGGCTCCACTAATTTTTTTCTCAACATAATTTCCAATTACAGCATAAACTGCCCTATTATTTATTGACAATTTAAAAGGTAAGCAATATCCATTTTATTTTAATTTTCCCCAAATCATTTTAAATGTACATTTTTTCTTTTTAATTGTTATTTTCTTTTTTTTAATTGCATACAAGAAAATTTTACTCTTAAGGGACTTCTGTAAACACTACTGTCCCTCTTCCCAACCCTTCTATGCTCACACAGAAGCATGATTTTTATTTATTTATTTATTTTTTTGAAGTATCAGTAGACCATTCCTTCCACCTTAGGAAGGAAATATTGGTTAGCTTAAGAAAACTATTCATCTTTTCAATAATGTAATGGACATGATCACATGATGTAATTCATGCCAGGGGAAGGCCTGCTGGAAGCAACTAAGAAAATTGTTAGTTTCATTAATAAGAGGCACAAAGAAAATATATGGCCTCTTGTAATATTTTTTGGGTGATAATGCAATATTTGCAACTACTGTAGCCAACTTAGAGTTATGTGGAAGAGATAAGGGTGCCTGTGGGGCAAAGCTAAGGAATTAGAAAGAAAAGATGAACAGATCATGAATCAATTTTAAAATCTTTGTGAGTTAATAAATTATCTTATGTTTTAAGCCAATTTAAGTAGCATCCTCTTTTATTCATTGAAAAATGTTAACAGATACAGCACTGTTTTTGGAGACTCATGGCTTCCACTGAGAGTGGGGCTATGATTTCGTACCAGAAGTTGTCACTGAATTCAATATTTTTTATTGAATGTGCAGACTCAGCCAATTAAGGTCTATAATTTGATTCTTAAGATATTAGATGAAGATGAAGTTAAGCTTAAGCTAAAATTCCGTAGTTCCAAATATCTATATTTTAAAAAATATTTTGACATTTAAACTATATAGGTATAGAATTAAGCTGCTGTAGTCTTGCCTTTAGAATGACATTTACATTTTGAAAACTTCTATTCTCTTCCTCTCCCTGTTTGCTTTTACCTAATAGATTATTATAAAGTGAATTTGAAACATTTTGATCCATTATTATACTGAGACATCAAAATCATCAAGATGTGACAACTGAAAAATTTATCAACAAGGTATAGACTTTTAGGAAACTTTACACAATTCTGATCATTTTATTAGGTCCTGAATATTCAGAAAATGCAGTTGGTAGTCATATACCAATACTTTTCTAAGAGTATTGCCATGAGAACCAACAAAAGAACTCATAGCTAGGGCATTTTGGAGAAAGTATCAAAATTAAAAGAAATATTCTACTTTGTCAGTTTACTTCTTGATGCTTACTTCTCAATATCACTGTAAGTAATTCCAGTCCACTAATTCTCCTATTTAGTATCACAATTTATTAGTATGTAAGTGGAATTTTTGTGGCTTGTTGTTGACTATGACTTAATAAAAATAGAAAAATCCATTTCATATTTTGATTTTTCAAGCCATGCTTCATTGAAATCTGCCTGTATTTTCTAGTATTTCTCATAATGAATCTCTATGAACAGTATTTTAAACAGAATTCCAAATAGATGCAGCTTAAAAGGCAGCTGAACGGTGTTGTCTGTACAGCAGGTTGATTCTACCATACAGCGCATGCCTGCCAGCTCTGGGTTCCCATCCTTAAGACCTTGCACTGCCACCGTCCTTGCAGAGACTAAAATGTTTCCAGAGCAGAAGGTTGTGTGCCCTGCTGTTTTCCCCGGGTGAATAGCAACTCCACCAGTACCATGTGTAATGTGAGAAGGGAGTAATGCCCCAGTAGCATAGGTCCCATTACCAGCAAAGAATGGCAAAGATTCTAAATAAGACAACACATGTCTTCTACACAGGGGATACTTGCAGCAGTATGCAGAGTTTCCCAAACTAATTTGCCTGGGAACCATTTCCACTCGGAACATCTGTTACCATTTCTGGGAAGCAAATTTTTGACTTAACCCTTTGCAAAGTTATTCTTTAGAGTATGCAAAACACTTCAATACAGATTAACTCCCTGGACCTTTGTAACAGTCCTACTGGATACATCAGCCAGATATAACCAGTTTACCTTAGGACACTGAGATTCAGAGAGATTTAGAGACTTGTGAAAAGTCACATAGACTACTGGAATAAAAATTCAGTTCCAGTAAATTGTTCAAACTTGTGAGACAGAGTTTGGACTGTGTAGTGGCCAGTTTTTTTAAAGTTGTCTCTAATTCTGTAACTACCTCATGTAAGACCCTTCACACAGCAATGTCAATGCCATATGATAACTTGGGCACTGAGGCATTTTATAGTCCATGAGTACAATTATACAAGGAGGCCTTTTTTTTTAAATATAAATTTATTTATTTTAATTGGAGGTTAATTACTTTACAATATTGTATTGGTTTTGCCATACATCAACATGAATCTGTCACAGGTATACACATGTTCCCCATCCTGAACCCCCCTCCCTCCTCCCTCCCTGTACCATCCCTCTGGGTCATCCCAGTGCACCAGCCCCAAGCATCCAGTATCATGCATCGAACCTGGACTGGTGATTCATTTCATATATGATATTATACATGTTTCAATGCCATTCTCCCAAATCACCCCACCCTCTCCCTTTCCCACAGAGTCCAAAAGACTGTTCTATATATCTGTGATCTTTTGCTGTCTCGCATACAAGGTTATCGTTACCATCTTTCTAAATTCCATATATATGCGTTAGTATACTGTATTGGTGTATCAACCACTTACATGAGAATCCTGGCTATTCTTTAGTTGAGAGTTGTGCCCTCAGGCAAGTTATTTTCATATTTGAAAATCACATCTATGAAAAGGCTTACCCTATGGGGTGGTTGTTGTGATTAATAAAGGTAATGAGTATAAATTACTTAACAGAGTGATTAGAACACACTAATCACTCAATAAGTCTCAGTTATGAATTCAGAGACAATTTTCACAATTGATAAACTGTATCGAACAAGTCCATTCTGAAGGAGATCAGCCCTGGGATTTCTTTGGAAGGAATGATGCTAAAGCTGAAATGCCAGTACTTTGGCCACCTCATGCAAAGAGCTGACTCATTGGAAAAGACTGTGATGCTGGGAGGGATTGGAGGCAGGAGGAGAAGGGGACGACAGAGGATGAGATGGCTGGATGGCATCACTGACTCGATGGACGTAAGTCTGAGTGAACTCCGGGAGTTGGTGATGGACAGGGAGGCCTGGTGTGCTGCGATTCATGGGGTCGCAAAGAGTCGGACATGACTGAGTGACTGAACTGAACTGAACTGAACTGATAGTGAAAAATTCCAGAAAGTTTCATATTAATTGCATATCTCTCTTTCAAAGCATGAAAAGGAATTAAAAATCTTGCCGGCAAATATGCTTTTCCCCCCTGATCTGTATCTTCTAATATATTTTGTAAAAAATAAAGACCACACACACACACACACAAACACACAAATGGAAATCAATTAACCTAACTTGAAACAGATGTCATGAAGATGAGCTGTATGTACTTTCACCCATGAACAGCTAACACATCAATTATGGGAAGGGAGAAGCATCCAAAGCCAGATGTTTTGAATGTCTTTGGAATTTATACTTTCTTCACTATGGCCAGTTGAGTTACTGGATGTTGATAACTGAAATAACTTCTCCTTAATTGCACATCACTGGAATCTCAAAGACAGCTCTTGGCCTTTTAAATAGGCACAGAGGTGCTTCCGCTCAGTGTGAAGCAGAATGAAGAGAGATCACACGCAGAGCATATGGATAACATTCTTTTTTCCTAAATTGTTCCATCAGAAAAGGGATTCAAACGTATTTCCTTTTGCCAGTTTTTCTTTATACCTTGGTGGAGCTGACAGATCTCAAAGGAGCTCACAACCATTCCACATAGGGATTTATTCCAAGTCAGAAAGAAGCAAATATAGTGTAGTATGATTTACAGTCCATTGCTGAAAATAGGATATTGTGGCTTAAAGAAATATTTAGACGTTACTTAAGCTAACTATTATGGGATTGAAATGAAGGTCTAAATGTTATGACTGGAACTGCACTCATGTTTCCAAGACTTTTTAACCAAGCTGGTAGCCTGCAGAACAAACTCTATTCTGGAGTAGAAAATGGACACACACATACCCACCCATATATACAATCAAGCACAAATAATAACATAATTGATTAGAGTATAATTTCTAATCTTTCTTTCTAAACCTAATTGGTATTACTTAGCTCACTGAATATGGATAATTTATATCTGAATATTCAAGAAGTCTGCCTCTGAGAATTTGTATCATGAACTTACATGTCAGATTGTCTTGAATGTATACTATAATAATGCTGCTGCTGCTACTGCTGCTGCTAAGTCACTTCAGTCGTGTCCGACTCTGTGAGACCCCATAGACAGCAGCCCACCAGGCTCCCCCGTCCACGGGATTTTCCAGGCAAGAGTACTGGAGTGGGGTGCCATTGCCTTCTCCGCCTTTATGCTCTCCCAAATTCTGACTCAGCTTCACTTGACTATAGTAGTAGAAAATTTCCCTAAAGCATCTCCACTTTAAAATATGTTCATGCTTGAGCATGGGCCTATTCAAAGAAATCCAAAACTTTTAATCTCTAAGATATAAAGATATGAGGAAGTTCGACAGTGGATGGACTTGGCATGTGTCTCTAAGGAATGGAGGGCTGTGGTGGGGAGGGAGCAGTGGGAGAGAGAGTGGGCTAGTTTGGGACTTGAGCTTGAAGTTGCCCACTTCAAGTATTAACAGTACTTTGAAGTCCTGCTTCAGCATAAATTTGTGTGAATTTAATAAATATTTTTATTCAAGTCTTTAAGTATAATTGATTCTTTGGGAAAATGTTAGCCAGTGATTTCTCACACTTGCTGGCCCACTCCCACATATGCAAACACTCATACCCCAATTGAGAAGTGTGGAAAAAAGTGCACATCAAGTTTGCTTCATGGAAAGTCTTTCATGATTGAAGAAAAATCACACACAATACCCAACTTTTATGCAAATTTCCGGCAAATATTTTTAGGCAGTGAGCAGAAGATTGTGTTGCCACACTGCTCTAGCAATGAAAATCTTCAGGGAAGATTCCTGGTTATGTCTTAAAGACAAAGTTAGAAGTAGAGGAAGGGGGTGGAGCCACTGCCATCTAGTGTACACGTCATGCCCTCACTCCCTTGTAAGGGCTTGGGGGCCAAAATCGACTGAGTTTTTAGTAAGAGCAAAAAAGAGATTGTAGAAGATGTAAGAGACATGGGTTCAATTCTTCCTGGATTGGGAAGATCCCCCGAAGAAGGGCATGGCAACCCACTCTAGTATTCTTGCCTGGAGAATCCCATGGACAGAGGAGCCTGGTGGACTACAGTCCATAGGGTTGCAAAGGGTTGGACGTGTGCTAAGTGACTTAGCACAGTACAGCACAATTAAATATATATGAGTACCTCTCTCTGCTTTCCTCTAACACAGGGATTGGCTTGTTCTGTGCATCTTATTAAGTCATATATAGCCTGCTACTGAGGAATGTCAATACGTTAGGAGAAGAGGATGCTATCAGGACAAAAGGATGGAAGAAGGACTTGGCTCGGAGAGCCTCAGGCTAAATGTCTAACTGTGAAGATTTCCTTGTTGCTTGCTTCATCTCATCAAGCAACTCATGAGGATTTGGAGGCAGAATTTTTTTCAACTGAGGCATGTGAACTAGTTGTGTTTGGGATCTAGTTCCCTGACCAGGGATCAAACCTGAGCCCCTGCATTTTTTTTTCCCTAAAAATCAGCCCAATAAGAATTATTATAGCATTAGTCCTGCTTTATATCTAGGATGTTGAACTGAAGGAGCAAGTGACTGGATGGGATTTTGAGTCTAATATATATGAGAGAGAATCCTAATGTAATAGGATTCAAAATTTTAATTCAGATGGGCAAAGATAACCCCCACCCACCAGTGACTGGGATAAGAACTGACTAAATATCCAATCCAATTAAAAGCTTATCCCAATTATATAATATATATATAATCCCTTCAGGTAATTAATACTCAATTTTTTCTGGAAAAAAGGAAAGCTCAATTTGAGTCACCTCTTTTTTTTTTTTTCCTTCTTCAGTTGCAGGATGTGAACTCTTAGCTGCAACATATGGAATCTAGTTCCCTGACCAGGATTCAAACCTGGGCTCCTGCATTAGGAGTGTGGAGCTTAGTCACTAGACTACCAGGGAAGTCCCCCTCCTCTCCTTTGCTTTTTTTCTGAGGTGATGATTAAGTATCTGGGATAAAGGGTGAGACAGGGAAGCATTGCTATCCTTGGACACAGCTACCTCAGCTCCCATCCTGCTCACATCCATACCCTTTCTCTGGGGCTGTGCTGTCTTTCTGTTCTGTTGCTGCTTGTCCACTTATCAATCTGTACCAGTTGTGGCTGTGGAGGGGTGGTACACACTCTTATCTTTCTGAGAACTTGGAAAAAGTCCAGTAGGTGGGATAAAGAAAGGGGGGCCCAGCCCACCTCAGTCGCTGATGGTACTATAGACCCCTCTGATACCAAGTTGTGATGCTCACTTGGGCTCCATCTGGTGGTCTGTTCTGTAGCTCTTTTTATAAAGCCATCTGTCTCTGTCTAAGCCATAGCTACTGCCAAACTACACATCAGATTCTCAATCTTGTCCAAGTCCTCTTTATGCCCCAGAGAAACCAAGGTGGTGTGTACAGCTTAATCTCAGGGTCCCCTCTGCCTGGTAAGACCAGGAGTTGGTATGGATGGTCAAGGCTCAGGACTTGAAAAAGGCTTGGGAACATGTCTGACAGCCTTGCTCTCTAGTCCATCAATATCTCTTCTCTCTCCTCTTCTGTTATCTCTCCACCTCCCCTTCTTCTACCATCAGCCACGAGCTCTTCCCTGTGCCTCACCCTTTCTTGTGTGTCTGAGCTCCTCTCAAATCTTAGTAGAGACAGAGAGTATTTTCTCTACACCGAATGAAAACTCTGATCCTTCAGGTTTGGTTACTGAAATGCAAAAGTGTGAAGAAAACAGATGAAAAAAAGTTTAGGAGATCATTTTTCTAGAAAATGTCTTGGCTTATAAGGCAGTTTTCCTACTGCATTATCTGATTTACATGTGAGAAGCAGAATATCTCCTTTCTTCTTTTACTCTCAATGTAATAAGTGATTTCCTTTTGTAATAAATTTTAATCTTCCTTCAGCAGATAGATACTTTAGGTTTACCTGTGCCAAGTTTATGAGTTCATGTATTTAGAAAGGCAAAAGTGGAAAATATATTAATATTTCCAAGAAGTCAGATGGTATTTCCAGACTTTCCTCTTCTAGCTTTGACCCAGAGAAAGGCAGTATGTTTGGTAAATGATGGTAATACCAAGGGCAGTGTTTTTTTTTGCCTTATCCTGCTTCTTGGTAGCTGTGTAGCCAAGAAGAGGTTGCTCTGTGGGATATCCACACCACCGTGGGTGCTGCCTGGTTCCTTTGGGAGGTGAGAGTGGCACGGTCAGACCCATAGAATTCCAGAGCCTCTTTCATTTTCCCTGCAATGTGGACAGAGAGTTGAGAGTACAGGTGATTGGTGGGTTGCCAAGGAAGAGGCTATGTTTAAGATGGAAAGATGGTACACTGTTCTGTATCTGGTAGGAGCTGAGGGGAAACTGACTCAAGAAGGTGCCTCACTGTAGCTAAAAAAAACCTGCACATGAGTTCAGAAGCTACAAGCTTTGGCCCTGGGATTCAGCTAGACATCTAAGTAACAGGATATCAGGGATAGGGCATGGGAGACCTATGAATGTCAGCAGAAGCCCACCATGAAACCAGTCATGTTAGGCAAAGGCTTAAGAGAGATGGGTTGTTTACTTAACCATATCATGCTCTGCTCATCAGAAGAATCTCAAACTCAAAAAAGGCCCCACCTTTTAGTTCATCCATCTTTTGACCCTGAGAATTTAGAGTGAAAGTGTTAGTGGCTCAGTTTTGTCTGACTGTTTGTGAACCCATGAACTGTAGCCTTCCAGGCTCCTCTATCCATGGGGATTCTCCAGGCAAGAATATTGGAGTGGGTTGTCAGTCTCTTCTGCAGGGGATCTTCCTGACCCAGGGATTGAACCTGGGTCTCCTGCATTGCAGGCAGATTCTTTATCGTCTGAGCCACCTGGGAAAATTTAAGCCATATGGTGGAGGAAAAAGATAAGAGCCTGGGCTCTTAATGACTTCATGAAGCTGCCATATCTATCCTGGAGCATTCTCTTCTGCACTTGCTTTAATCAAAGAATAAAATTCCCAGATTTATATCATTAGAGTCAGTTCTCTATCATTAGCAGCCAGCAGAACTCAATTCCTAGCTGAAACAATTAGCATGTTTTTTCCTCTTTGAATTTCTTCTGCTAAGAATTTATCATTTCCCCCAAGACATACATTGTGTACACAGGGCAAAGGTTTTTTTTTCAGAGACGCAAAAGAACACATTAGGAATTTTCAAAATGTTACCTGAGTGATTGTGCAGGACTGAAAGTCAAAGTTATTTGTCTTTGTTTTTTAAAACCTATGCCTAAAGGGCATAGAGATCAGGTGTGTATGTATACATTGATATGTGCTTCTGTTTTCTTGGCTGAATAGAATAGAAAAAAAAAAAAAACTAGGGGAGATTAAGGCAATATGATGAGTGTGGAGATAGAATTGCAGCATGTATGTGCATGCTCAGTGGTGTCTGAGTCTTTATGACCCCACAGACTATAACCCATCACGCTCCTCTCCACATGGGATTCCTCAGGCAAGAATACTGCAGTGGGTTGCCATTTCCTTCTCCAGGGAATGTTCCCCCTCCAGGGATTGAACTCACGTCTCCTGCTTGGCAAGAGGACTCTTTACCATTTGAGTCACTTGGGAAGCCCAGAGATAGAATTACTGCATATAATTTATGAAGAATGTTCAGATAGTAGCATCATGGTCAAGGAAAAAAGAAAGGCACTCCATGAGTCTGAAACATGACCATTTTAGAACATAGACAATAATGTGGGGAGGAATGGGTTGCCTAGTCCCAGCATATTAACTATCTGTGTAGACAGACTGTACATATGTCTGCCCTCTGAGTGCTGGCGGCGAGGACCCTGGGCAGGCACTTCTCCTTGTGAAGCTCCAGGAAGTACCCTTCACATAGGAGGGGAGGGAGCTCTCTGAAACTCCAGTGAAAATTTCTATATCTGAAACCCAAACCTATAAGCTCAATTTTTCCTTTAACAGAACATCTATAAATTTCTCTGTCCCCACATATTGGTTCCATATTATTTAAAATTTTTTACTGGCCACATTACCTGTATTTTTTTTAAAATAGTAATTCTATAATTGAACAAACATTATCTTTAAAATGAAAATGTTCTTGAGGGTAGGTAACATGGTTATGTTCTTAGGGAACATACATTTTGTTTGAAGAAAATAGAAAAGAGATAGCAGTATGGGAATCATGTTGGTATTGGAAAGATAATTCTGGAAAGTAAGACCTGGCAAGGAAGGGCTAGGTCATATGGGAAACATTCAAGTCCTGATTAGCAGAGGTATTTGGGGAAACTTCTGAAAACTTTGTACTTATGGAGAGGTCTGCTTCCTTGTTTTTCACCTCGGATCTCACCTGCAGTAAGTGTACATTACGGGCTACATGAAACAGTCCCAGCTTATATCAGCTGTCCTGGAACAATTCTTTTACTTTCAAAATTGTCCCAGAGTTCATAATTGTCCTAAATCATAGGATCTAGTTAGGACTTAGATAACTTGCTTTCTGGTAATTAAATAGTAGGATAAAGCTTAAAAAATCTAAAAGATACATACTTGCAATTAGTAGATGAATAAGTCCTGGAGATCTAATGCACAGCATGGTGATTATAGTCAACAACACTGAATTACAAATTTCAAAATGCCTAGGAGTATAGATTTTAATTGTTCTCCTATGAAAAGGAAATGATGATTATGTGATGTGAGACATGTGTTAACTAGTGCTATGGTGGTAATCATATTACAATATATAAATGCATCAAATTCATACACTGCATATCTTAAATGTATAGTGTTACACATCAGTTATATTTCAGTTAAAAAAGAACTGGAGAAATAGAAAAAACAGTCCCGGAATGCATGATAAATTTTATGGAAAATCTCTTCCTGATTTTCAGAGATTCAGGATGAGTCTGTGATTTCCTTCTTTAAGAGGGATACTTGTCTTACTTCTCTGTCTTGGTGTCTTTCTAGGTTAGGACAAGATCTTGTTTTGGGATAAGGTCCTTTTATCTATACTGTCTCAATGGACATGAGTTTGAGTAAACTCTGGGAGACAGTCAAGGACAGAGGAGTTTAGTGCACTGCAGTCCATGGAGTTGCAAAGAGTCAAATACAACTTAAAGACTGAACAACATGAATGTATAGCGTAGTTAAGACCCTTCAAAATGAAAAGAATACAACTAAAGAGGGCCTCTCTGCCTTTTACCTGCCCCAGTGAGATAGATCAGGGGTGAAGTGGCACTTGAGGTGTTTTTAAGGGCCCAAGGATAGTGATCTCCACCTATGTATAGTGATAGTATGAACAATCACAACTACCTTACGTGTATGTGTTTTGGAGGACAACATATCAAGGCAAAATATCTTACACTGAATTTCCTCCAAACAGACCCCAAGTGGAAGTAGTTTATTTGGGAAGTAATCTCAAGAAGGGCTTCCCTGATAGCTCAGTTTGTAAAGAATCTGCCTGCAATGCTGGAGACCCCGGTTCAATTCCTAGGTTGGGAAGATCCCCTGAAGAAGGGAAAGGCTACCCAATCCAGTTTTCTGGCCTGAAGAATTCCATGGACTGTACAGTCCACGGGGTCACAAAGAGTTGGACATGACTGAGTGACGTTCACTTTCACTTTCACTTTCAATCTCAAGAAACCAATAGGGACGTGGAAACTGGTGAGTTACAATAAGAAAGGAAGCCAATGATAATAGTCTATTATTGAGTGGGCTACCTCTGTGAGTATAGTGGCTCAGTCTAGCTAGGGACCTCTGGTAGGTTGTGTATCATTTCAAATAAGTTGTGGAAGAACTAGGGTATTTATCTACTAACTCCTGATGGTCATTTGAAATAGACTGCTCCCAGGAGGCATAAACAGCCAAGAAATTCTGACCTATCAGCAAATGGGCAGAAACATCTTCCATGGTCTGAATCAAGCAAAGGGTCTCAGGTCCTTGAAGATGGAAGCCAGTATTTGGTACAAATGTAATTCCCAAAGAGATGTAGATACGACATTGATGGTGTCTGGGGCATAGGCACAGGGAAATCAACTGCATGTGAAATATGATTTCAGGAGGGTCAGATAGATCAATCAACACTCTATGACCGCCCCTGTGAAAGCTGTTTATCTTTCACTAATGTTGAAAACAGTACTTGATTCTAATCTCTTAGTTGCAAGTTTAGTGGTAAATAGGCTTCCTAGATCATTGGGCAAACAGACTGAAACTACAATCACAGACAACTAGCCAATCTGATCACACAGACCACAGCCTTGTTACTCAGTGAAACTAAGCCATGCCATGTGGGGTCACCCAAGATGGCCGGGTCATGGTGGAGAGGTGTGACAGAATGTGGTCCACTGGAGAAGGGAATGGCAAACCACTTCAGTATTCTTGCCTTAAGAATCCCATGAACAGTATGAAAAGGCAAAAAGATAGGACACTGAAAGATAAACTCCCCAGGTCGGTAGGTGCCCAATATGCTAGTGGAGATCAGTGGAGAAATAACTCCAAACAGAATGAAGGGATGGAGCCAAAGCAAAAACAACACCCAGTTGTGAATGGGACTGGTGATGGAAGCAGGGTTCAATGCTGTAAAGAGCAATATTGCATAGGAACCTGGAACGTTAGGTCCATGAATCAAGGCAAATTCAGTTCAGTTCAGTTCAGTTCAGTCGCTCAGTCATGTCTGACTCTTAGCGGCCCCGTGATTGCAACAGGCCAGGCCTCCCTGTCCATCACCAACTCCCGGAGTTACCCAAATTCATGTCCATCGAGTCAGTGATGCCATCCAGTCATCTCATCCTCTGTCTTCCCCTTCTCCTCCTGCCCCCAATCCCTCCCAGCATCAGGGTTTTTTTTTTTCCAATGAGTCAACTCTTTGCAGGAGGTGGCCAAAGTATTGGAGTTTCAGCTTCAACATCAGTCCTTCCAATGAACACCCAGGGCTGATCTCCTTTAGGGTGGACTGGTTGGATCTCCTTGCAGTCCAAGGGACTCTCAAGAGTCTTCTCCAACACCACAGTTCAAAAGCATCAATTCTTCAGCACTCAGCCTTCTTCACAGTCCAACTCTCACATCCATACATGACCACAGGAAAAACCATAGCCTGGACTAGACGGACCTTTGTTGGCAAAGTAATGTCTCTGCTTTTGAATATGCTATCTAGGTTGGTCATAACTTTCCTTCCAAGGAATAAGCATCTTTTAATTTCATGGCTGCAGTCACCATCTGCAGTGGTTTGGAGCCTAAAAAAATAAAGTCTGACACTGTTTCCACTGTTTCCCCATCTATTTCCCATGAAGTGATGGGACCAAATGCCATGATTTTTGTTTTCTGAATGTTGAGCTTTAAGCCAACTTTTTCATTCTGAAAGAGATGGGAATACCAGACCACCTGACCTGCCTCTTGAGAAACCTATATGCAGATCAGGAAGCAACAGTTAGAACTGGACATGGAACAACAGACTGGTTCCAAATAGGGAAAGGAGGCTGTATTTTGTCATCCTGCTTATTTAACTTATATGCAGAGTACATCATCAGAAATGCTGGGCTGGAAGAAGCAAAAGCTAAAATGAAGATTGCCAGGAGAAATATATCAATAACCTCAGATATGCAGATGACACCACCCTTATGGCAGAAAGTGAAGAGGAACTAAAAAGCCTCTGATGGAAGTGAAAGAGGAGAGTGAAAAAGTTGGCTTGGAAGTAGTCAAACAGGAGATGACAAGAGTGAACATTGACATTCTAGGAATCAGTGAACTAAGATGGACTGGAATGAGTGAATTTAACTCAGATGACCATTATATCTACTACTGTGGGCAGGAATCCCCTAGAAGAAATCAAGTAACAATCATAGTCAACAAAAGAGTCTTAAATGCAGTACTTGGATGCATTCTCAAAAACGACAGAATGATCTCTGTTCGTTTCCAAGGCAAACCATTCAATATCACGGTAATCCAAGTCTATGCCCTGACCAGTAATGCTGAAGAAGCTGAAATTGAACAGTTCTATGAAGACCTACAAAACCTTCTAGAACTAATACCCAAAAAAGATGTCCTTTTGGGGGGCCTGGAATGCAAAAGTAGGAAGTCAAGAAACACCTGGAGTAACAGGCAAATTTGGCCTTGGAGTACAGAATGAAGCAGGGCAAAGGCTAATAGAGTTCTGCCAAGAGAACGCACTGGTCATAGCAAACACCCTCTTCCAACAGCACAAGAGAAGACTCTACACATGGACATCATCAGATGGTCGACACCAAAATCAGATTGGTTATATTCTTTGCAGCCAAAGATGGAGAAGCTCTATATAGTCAGCAAAAACAAGATCAGGAGCTGACTATGGCTCGGATCATAAACTCCTTATTGCCAAATTCAGACTGATTGAAGAAAGTGGAGAAAACTACTAGACCGTTCAGGTATGACCTAAATCAAATCCTTTATGACTATACAGTGGAAGTGAGAAAGAAATAGATTTAAGGGACTAGATCTGATAGGCAGAGTGTCTGATGAACTATGGATGGAGGTTCGTGACATTGTACAGGAGACAGGAATCAAGACCATCCCCAAGAAAAAGAAATGCAAAAAAGCAAAATGGCTGTCTGAGGAGGCCTTATAAATAGCTATGAAAAGAAGGGAAGAGAAAAGCAAAGGAGAAAAAGAAAGATATACCCAATTGAATGCAGAGTTCCAAAGAATAGCAAGGAGAGATAAGAAAGCCTTCCTCAGTGATCAATGCAAAGAAATAGAGGAAAACAAAAGAATGGGAAAGACTAGAGATGTCTTCAAGAAAATTAGAGATACCAAAGGAACATTTCATGCAAAGATGGGCTCCATAAAGGACAGAAATGGTATGGACCTAAACACAGAAGAACTGTACAAAGAATGATCTTCAGGACCCAGATAATCATGATGGTGTGATCACTCACCTAGAGCCAGACATGCTGGAATGTGAAGTCAGGTGGGCCTTAGGAAGCATCACTACGACCACTAGTGGAAGTGATGGAATTCCAGTTGAGTTATTTCAAATCCTGAAAGGTGATGCTGTGAAAGTGCTGCACTCAATATGCCAGCAAATCTGGAAAACTTAGCAGTAGCCACAGGACTGGAAAAGGTCAGTTTTCATTCCAATCCCAAAGAAAGGCAATGCCAAAGAATGTTCAAACTACCACACAATTGCACTCATCTCACACACTAGTAAAGTAATGTTCAAAATTCTCCGAGCCAGGCTTCAGGAATACGTGAACCGTGAGCTTCCAAATGTTCAAGCTGGTTTTAGAAAAGGCAGAGGAACCAGAGGTCAAATTGCCGACATCCTCTGGATCATTGAAAAAGCAAGAGAGTTGCAGAAAAACATCTATTTCTGCTTTATTGGCTATGCCAAAGCCTTTGACTGTGTGGATCACAATAAACTGTGGAAAATTCTGAAAGAGATGGGAATACCAGACCACCTGACCTGCCTCTTGAGAAACCTATATGCAGGTCAGGAAGCAACAGTTAGAACTGGCCATGGAACAACAGACTGATTCCAAATAGGCCAAGGAGTACGTCAAGGCTGTATATTGTCACTCTGCTTATTTAACTTCTATGCAGAGTACAGCAAGAGAAACGCTGGGCTGGAAGAAGCACAAGCTGGAATCAAGATTGCCGGGAGAAATATCAATAACCTCAGATATGCAGATGACACCACCCTTATGGCAGAAAGCGAAGAGAAACTGAAAAGCCTCTTGATTAAAGTGAAAGAGGAGAGCAAAAAAGTTGGCTTAAAGCTCAACATTCAGAAAACTAAGATCATGGCATCTGGTCCCATCACTTCATGGGAAATAGATGGGGAAACAGTGGCTGACTTTATTTTTCTGGGCTCCAAAATCACTGCAGATGGTGATTGCAGCCAGGAAATTAAAAGACACTTACTCCTTGGAAGGAAAGTTATGACCAACTTAGACAGTATATTAAAAGCAGAGACATTACTTTGCCAAGAAAGGTCTGTCTAGTCAAGGCTATGGTTTTTCCAGTGGTCATGTATGGATGTGAGAGTTGGACTATAAAGAAAGCTGAGAGCTAAAGAATTGATGCTTTTGAACTGTGGTGTTGGAGAAGACTCTAGAGGGTCCCTTGGATTACAAGCAGACCCAACCAGTCCACCTTAAAGGAGATCAGCCCTGGGTGTTCATTGGAAGGACTGATGTTGAAGCTGAAACTCCAGTACTTTGGGCACCTCCTGCGAAGAGCTGACTCATTGGAAAAGACCCTGATGCTGGGAAAGATTGAGGGCAGGAGGAGAAGGGGAGGACAGAGGATGAGATGGTTGGATGGCATCACCGACTCAATGGATGTGGGTTTGGGTGGACTGAGGGAGTTGGTGATGGACAGGGAGGCCTGGCATGCTGCGGTTCATGGGATCACAAAGAGTTGGACATGACTGAGCGACTAAACTGAAACTGAGTAGGCTTCTTGGTAACCCAGCTGGTAAAGAATCTGCCTGCAGTGCAGGAAATCTGGGTTTGATTCATGGGTCAGGAAGATCCTTTGGTGAAGGGGATGGCAACCCACTCCAATATTGTTGCCTGGAGAATTCCATGAACAGAGGAGCCTGGTGGGCTACAGTCCATGGGGATTGATAAATGTGTTAATTCAATACAAGTGAAAATTTCAGGTCTTTGTCATCTGACATGACTTGATCCTGTGTTTCTGATTATGCCATCATGATTCATTCTCTCTTTTTGTATTTTCTATGTTTTGGCTTCTTACTTAGGTAGGTATCAGCTATTGGTGCAAAATTGACTACCAGTTAGATTTGACCAGTTTAGTAAGCCCAGAATAAATAAAGCACTTGTTTTTACAAAAATTACAGAATAAGTCTAAGGAAGTTCTTATTGTATTAAATCATGTCACTTGTAAATCCCTCAGCCAGTTATTGCTGGTTAGAGAAATAAAATTTGATGATTGGCTGGATTGAGTTCATATGCCTTTCCATTGGACTATGGGAACTGGGAAAACCTTGCCTGAATCACATAGCCCAAGGTATGTGCAGAGAAATTCCTTAGAAGAAAATCAGGTTGTTGTTGTTAGAAGAAGGAAGAAAGGATAACAGACACTAATCAAATATACACACCCCACAGAAATATAGTCACATTCATTGCCATTTTACCCGTTAAGTTTGATCTCTAAAAAATATATATTTTTTCTATTAAAAAAAGATTTAATAATTTAATTGCTTTCAAGCCAGATAATAGCTTCCTGGCTTTTCAATAGCTGTTTGTATGATACTGAGCAATTTGCTAATAGACTGTTAAAATGGGATGTTTTCTTTCTTGGCAGTTTCAGCTGCAATCTCAAAACTGAAAGCGCCAGGAACCAAGGACCCCTATGTTCTAATGGCAGGTTTTAGGCCATCCAAATAGGATTTACAAGTAAGAGGTCCCCAGATTTGTTCCTTGATCTTTAGCCAAGCAAAACCATGTGAGCCCTAGGAGAGTTCATCAAGGAGAATTCCTTAAGAGACACTAGGATCCTGGGTTTCTCCTATTTCTCATAGGGGAGAGCAAGTGGTATTTTCCACATAAATATGGTAAAGCAGGTGCCTAGGGAATCATCACAGAGCCTAGCACCTGCTCCCGGGATTGGGTTTCCTGACTTATGCCTGGAAAGTTAACTGGGACTAGGGCTGCCTCAGATGACAGAGTGAGGACACAGACTTAAGAGGGAAAGAAAAACCCCTGGTGTTTCCCTCAGTGGGGCATAGTAGTGAGGTATGTAGATCCTGAAGATGCTTCTGCTTTAGTTCAAATCTCACTTCTACCACTTACTAACTGAATGTTCATGGTTGTGTAACTAATTTTTTCTGTACTTCTGTGGAAATAATTCAAAGAAGTGTTGTGAGGATAAAATAAATTGAAGTTCATTAAGGGCTTGGAATGGGAAAAGGAGTACGTCAAGGCTGTATATTGTCACCCTGCTTATTTAACTTATATGCAGAGTACATCATGAGAAACGCTGGACTGGAAGAAACACAAGCTGAAATCAAGATTGCCAGGAGAAATATCAATAACCTCAGATATGCAGATGACACCACCCTTATGGCAGAAAGTGAAGAGGAACTAACAAGAATCTTGATGAAAGTAAAAGTGGAGAGTGAAAAAGTTGGCTTAAAGCTCAACATTCAGAAAACGAAGATCATGGCACCCAGTCCCATCACTTCATGGCAAATAGATGGGGAAACAGTGGAAACAGTGGCTGACTTTATTTTTCTGGGCTCCAAAATCACTGCAGATGGTGACTGCAGCCATGAAATTAAAAGACGCTTACTCCTTGGAAGGAAAGTTATGACCAACCTAGACAGCATATTCAAAAGCAGAGATATTACTTTGCCAACAAAGGTCCGTCTAGTCCAGGCTATGGTTTTTCCTGTGGTCATGTATGGATGTGAGAGTTGGACTGTGAAGAAGGCTGAGTGCTGAAGAACTGATGCTTTTGAACTGTGGTGTTGGAGAAGACTCTTGAGAGTCCCTTGGACTGCAAGGAGATCCAACCAGTCCATTCTAAAGGAGATCAGTCCTGGGTGTTCTTTGGAAGGACTGATGTTAAAGCTGAAACTCCAGTACTTTGGCCACCTCATGCGAAGAGTTGACTCTTTGGAAAAGACTGTGATGCTGGGAGGGATTGGAGGCAGGAGGAGAAGGGGAAGACAGAGGATGAGATGGCTGGATGGCATCACTGACTCGATGGACATGAGTCTGAGTGAACTCTGGGAGTTGGTGATGAACAGGGAGGCCTAGCGTGCTGCCATTCATGGGGTCGCAAAGAGTCGGACACGACTGAGAGACTGAACTGAACTGAACTGGAATGGGATTATTATTTCTTTCTCGCATATTTCCAAGGATCCACAGAGAAAATTGGGTTTGAGTTATCTGAAGAGGGAGCAGGAATAAGAAAGTCATCAGAGGGGCAAGTAACACAGCAGGGAGAGTCTCTTTGGGACATGTGGAAGCAAGGACTGAGAAAGGTGTCATACATAGTCAACTAGAGGAGACATCATGCCATGTGGAGTCTGTGCTGGGATCCATGATAATGGAAGATATCTTTGAAAAACCCTCAAAGACACCCTAAAAATAAACCTTTAAAGATCTACCCATGGGCATGAACAGCTAAGTGAGAATTGCATGATATCACTTCCCCTTCTTTTTTTTTTTTTTTCCCCTATCTGTGCCCACTTCCCCAGATAAGAGGAGCAGCTTTGTGGTGGGAGAGGAATGCAAAAGCCAGGAAGAATAATCAAATAGACCTGAGAAAAGCTGATCCCTTCCAAAACTTTAGCTATGAATTAGACAAAAAGAGTGAAGCTTTGGGATTGATATGAACATTATGCCTCCCATTCCCACTGTGCCTGCAAATTTACCTGGTGGAGCTGTAACCCCCAAAGTGACAATGTGGCTTATTGGAGGATAGGACTTTTAGGAGATAATTCAGGTTAAATGCGGTCATAAGGGGGGCCTTAATTCAATAGGGTTGGTGATCTTAGAAGAAGAGAGCAAGAGGTCTCTTTCTTTCTCTCTGCCTTGTGTACACATCAAGAAGATGACAACCTTCTTGGAATCCAGGAAGAGAACCTACCTAGGAGCCAAGTTGCCCAGCACCCTGATTCTAGACTTTCCAGTCTCTAGAACTATGAGAAACAAAATTCTATTGTTTAAGCCATGCAATGTATGGCATTTTATTGTGGCAGCCCAAAATGACTAATCCTAATATTAAGCTTTCTATGGCTGAAAAATTAGACAGTGTATGCAAGCTGAGTCTCTCCAGTCATGTCCGATTCTGTGTGACCCCACGGACTGTAGCCTGCCAGGCTCCTCTGCCCATGAAAAATTAGACAATGCATGCATGCTGAGTCTCTCCAATTGTGTACGACTCTGTGTGACCCCATGGACTGTAGCCAGCCAGGCTCCTCTGTCCATGGGATTTCCCAGGCAAGAATTCTGGGGTGGGTTGCCATGCCTTCCTCCGGGGATCTTCCTGACCCAGGGATTGAAATCACGTCTCCTATATCTCCTGCATTGGCAGGCAAGTTCTTTACCACTAGTGCCACTTGGGAAGCATTCACACTATTCATTAACGTCTAACAGGAGCTGGAAAAGCAATACTTTCAGCCTAAGATTTCATCCCAGAACAGGAAAGAAGTATTTGATATAACAGACTGAAAAGAGCAGTGGTGAGAAGGCAGAGACATACTTTTCATGAGCCTAGCTTTTCAATAATTTGGTTGGACACAACTTCTTTGGACTATGTCTCATTTCTCTAGAATTATAAAGGAGTTGGAGTTAATGGGACTCAAGTCCCCATGGCGGCTCAGATATTTTATTCAATGGTTCCTTTCCATTTATGTGAAAGAACTTCAGATATTTTCATGAAAACACAAATATTTTCAAGAAAAGTAAATACAATATGTCAGAACACTTCAAAAACAAGATAGAGAGAAAAAGGAAGACCTTTTAGAAAACTAGAAGTCTTAGGGTTTTTAACCACAAACCACACTTTGATTAGGCCCCAAGCTCCAAGTCACCAGTATTAGCCATATCATTTAAGAAAGTACACTAGACTACAAATCATTTAGTGAAATTCCTATGGTTCCTGACTAATAAGAGTCCACCAGTGTTCTCAAAAATTTTTCTTAATAGCCTAAAACTAATTTTAGTGAATATAAATTAAATTATGAAAACCACACACACAGACAAACACACATACTCAATGTCTTGACCAAAATGAGTTTAGGACTCTAGAACTTCTGCCTAATAAAACCCCTGATTTCAAGCAGAATATAGCTAACCGTCCAAGTTTTAAAAAGTTGCTGTGACTTTCTGAAAGATGTTCATAGAACTTCACATTCACTCTCAGGCAACTCTTCCTAGTAGTTTTTCTTTAAATAAAATTATTTCTTTCCTACACCACATATGTCCTTATGCTTGCACAAATCATAATTCCAGTTTTAAAGTTCTTCCATTCACTGATCTGAGCTTTAAAGACATTCCCTTCCAACATGTCAAAATCTTAGGTTTCTGAGGAGGAGAAATCAATGAAAATGTACACTATAAATTCTCAGTTAAAAAGCACCTGCCCACACAAAAGTGTTTTCACATTTAAATGTTGCCAGTTATGTGTAATTTGCAAGCTGCATGTATAGAAATGCTCCATTGAAGACCTGCCCAAACCAAGAGCCAGGGTTATTAAAAGTCTTTGTGCCCTTTTCACATAAATCTAGTACTTCTTATACAAACATTTTTCTCATGTCAGAGTGATTCATAAAGCCTATAATCCCATGGGTGTAATAGGACACTTCTCAATTACGCATCCCAGGGATGAGTAATTTCACAAGCTGAAGGAAAAAGATAAATGCATTAAAATGTTCCTGTGAAACAAATTTCGGAGAGAGAAAGGGATGAAAAAGGAAGTAAATTTAGAAACTGAAGATTTACTTCATTGAGCAGAAAAGAATATTAGATCTGCCTTGGCAGACTGCTTAATTCATAATTCTGCACAAACAATCCTAGTAACAGACCTGCCAAAAGCCTTCCTAATATGCATGTACCTACAAATGCTCAGCTTTGTCTCTGGTAACTGCAAAGTATGAGAACTGTATAATAATCACATCTCATAGTGAGTCATGGGTCAGAGAATCTGTGACGAATTAACTCATTATTTTGTTTCATTCAGAAGCAGTTCGATACAGAAGCATTGTGGTTGGGACTTTCTGGGGTTTTAGCAGCAGCTATCTGTTGAGCTTCTAATGTGTAGGAAAGTAGGAGTAAGCTGGGTATGACATTTATAAGAACAAAGGCTTATACATGAGAAGGCAAATAGCCATATAAAACAGTATCATTTGTCTTGGGTGAAAAAACCCTACAGATGTGAAGAATTAGGTAAAATCAGATTGTTGGAATCACTAAAGAAGGTTTCATGGGTGAATGGACAAATGGAACTTTAAAAGAAAGGTAGTCTTTAGATAAGCAGAAGTGGAAGAGGTATCTTAGAAAGTTATCTCGTGTTGAAGAAATGGAACCATATAGGCCTAGATGCTGAAATATTTAAAGCATGCTTGAAGAAAATTTATATTACTAGATTTAACAATATGAAATTGCTGGTTTTATAGGTAAGAAATGATCAAGTATCCTCAGTTTTGTAAGATGCAGGTCTGGCATGCATGTGTGCTCAGGCACTTCAGTTGTTTTTGACTCTTTGTGACTCTGTGGACTGTAGCCTGCCAGGGTCCTCTGTCCATGGGCTTTTCCAGGTAAGAATATGGGAGTGGATCTTCCAGGGATCTTCCAGACCGGGGGATCAAATCTGCATCTTCTGCATTGCAGGCATCACTGAGCCACTGAGGAAGCCCACAGGTCTGGCATACTGGAAGACAAGGGTGGATAGGTGGGTGGGAGCCAGTTTATGAAGGAGTTGGAAATGTCATGGCAAGGTGTTTATAGTGAGGCATTTCCTTTAAACCTCAACGACAGCACAGCATCTGAAATCTAAAAAATTATGAATCTTAGAATTTTCTAGGGAAGGGATCTTAGGTAAAACTTAGTTTAACTTCCAACCCCCAAACGACTGTTCACTGACTTGCTTTTATCATCCTGGTGATGACAAGTGAAAGTGAAATTGAAGTCACTCAGTCGTGTCTAAACTGTTTGCAACCCCATGGACTGTAGCCCACCAGGCTCCTCCATCCATGGGATTCTCCAGGCAAGAATACTGGAGTGGGTTGCCGTTTCCTTCTCCAGGGGATCTGTCTGACCCAGGGATTGAACCCAGGTCTCCCGCATTGCAGGCAGATGCTTTAACCTCTGAGCCACCAAAGGTACACCTAATTCAGCTAATTCTTTTTTGAGTCCACTGTAATGGTTTGTTTCTTTATTCTCTTAGTTGCTTGTGTGTTTATTTAGTCTTGAACCAAAGATCAGTGCTACAGGCAAGGTTAAACTTTAGGTCATCCCTCAAACATTTGAAGACACTTGATTAAATTGTCTCTTAATTTTGTGACAGTTTCAGGCTTCTCACCATTCTAGCTGGTTTCCTTTAGACATACTCCAATTTTTGAGTTTCTCTGAAAGTTTAGTGTTCAACACAACATAGCACGACACACTATATGTATGTTGTATACAGGTATCTACCCTTCTTCTAGACATGTTTTCTGATTAATGTATAATAATATAATTGAATCTCCTTGGCAATCGCTATACAAAGCAAAATCATATCGAGTTTCAGTTCAGTTCAGTTCAGTCCAGTCGCTCAGTCATGTCCGACTCTTTGCGACCCCATGAATCGCCTGCTGCTGCTGCTGCTGCTAAGTCGCTTCAGTTGTGTCCGACTCTGTGAGACCCCATAGACAGCAGCCCACCAGGCTCCCCCCGTCCCTGGGATTCTCCAGGCAAGAACACTGGAGTGGGTTGCCATTTCCTTCTCCAATGCATGAAAGTGAAAAGTGAAAGTGAAGTCGCTCAGTCATGTCCGACTCTTAGCGACCCCATGGACTGCAGCCCACCAGGCTCCTCCATCCATGGGATTTTCCCTACTGTCAGCTAAAACCTAATTCATTTCCTACCCAAACAACTAAGCCATATTGTATAGCTGTGCAAATGATTTTGTGTATCACAGTTAGAAATTTTCATTAAATTCTTATTTGATGACATATGGATAGAATTAACCCCTTGTTTCAACCCCTTGTTAAAATCACTCTATTTTCAGTCAGAATATTATCTGTTGCTATCAAAATTTTCATCTGTAGGTTTAATCAGCAGGCATCAAAGCCTTACGGTAGTCTTTGATAAAACTAGGGTGGAATTCTAAAGTATATCATCATATCATATATAAAAATAAACTTAAGATGGATTAAAATCTAGATGTAAGATCTCAAATCATAAAACTTATAGAAGAAAACAGGCAGTAGGTTTTTTGACATTGGCCTTAGCGATATTTTTTAAGATATGTCTCACTAGGCAAGGGAAACAAAATAAAAAATAAACAAATGGGAGCATATCAAGCTAAAAAGCTTTTGCACAGTGAAGGAAATTATCAACAAGATGAAACAGCAGCCTACTGAATGGGATAAAATATTTCCAAATGATATATCTGATAGAGGTCAATAATCAAAATATACAAAGGAGTCATACAACTCAACATAAAAAAAAAATGAGCAACGGAATCAGAAAATGGGCAAAGGACCACTCATTTTTTCTTCTTTGGAATAGACATTTTCCCAAAGAAGTCATACAGATGGCCAACAGACACATGAAAAGATACTCAACATAACTATCAGGGAAATGCAAATCAAAACCACAATGAGACAACTCTTCACATCTGGCAGAATGACTAGTATCAAAATAACAAAGAATAGCAAATACTGGTGAGGAAGTGGAGAAAAGGGAATACTTGTGTACTGTTGGTGTGAATGTAAATTAGTGAAGTCAATATGGAAATCAGTATGAAGGTTCCTCAAAAAATTAGAAATAGAATTACCATATGATGCATCAGTTCCATTTCTGGATAAGTATTTGAAGAAAACAAAAACATTAATTCAAAAAGATAGATGAACCTTTATGTTCACTGCAGTATTATTCACAATAGCCAAGATAGGGAAACAACCCAAGTGCCCATCAGTAGATGGATGAATAAAGAAGGTGTGGTATACATAGAATGGACTGCCATAAAAAAGAATGAAATCTTGCCATTTTTGACAACATGGATGGACTTAGAGGGTATTATGCTAAGTGAAATAAGTCAAATAGAGAAAAACAAATACCATATGATTTATATGTTGAATCTGAGAAACAAAACAAATTAATGAACATAACAGAACAGACCAGACTCATAGATGCAAAGAACAAACAGGTGGTTGCCAGAGGAAAGAGAATTGGTCAGATGATTGAAATAGGTGAGGGAGATTAACTGGTATAAACCTGAAGTTACAAAATAAAGGAGTCATGGGGATAAAATATACAGCATGGGGGATACAGTCAATTATATTGTAATATCTTTGTATAGTGACATATGGTAACTAGATAAATCAATTCCACTTCAGTTAAAAAATATGTAAACGTTGGGAGGAAATACATCAAAACACGAATGACAGTTATCTCTGGAGGGTGCAGGTAAAGGATGATTGTTAATTTTTACTTCACAGGTTTATGCATTTCTAGTTGTCTGCAATGAACATGTATCTTTTGTAAAGTTAGAAAGAAAACAATAAATTTATTGAAAATGAAAAAAGTGAAAGAAAAAAGTACACCACTAGATGATCATTATCTGGATATGCATAAACTATTTAGAAAGTAACATTTATGAAATTCACCTAATCTTGCTACAATGTGACCAATATTTCTCAATCTCAGTCCTAAGTGTAGCATATCGGTAAGGTGTCTTGGTGATATACTGGCTGCCTTTGCTTTCAGCATTTTCTATTTCATAAGCTCTATCTCAACATTATTATCACAATCTTTGCTTAATGAGTTGTTTCTACAAGGCCTTTGTAAACAAGAGTGAGGTAGAATATAGAAGCCACCTTTGTTATGCAGTAGGACCCATTCATCAATTACCTCTTCAGTTATTCCTATATCTCACCACAAATGGTAATTAAAAGACTAGTCAGGAAACCTTTATATAAAAGGCCAGATAGTTAATCTTTCAGACTTTTTGGGCTATGTGGTCTCTGTAGCAAATACTCAACTGACTGCTTGCCACAGCAGACCCAAAGCAATCATGGATGATACTAAACAAATGGGTGTGGGTGCATTCCAATAAAACTTTATTTATAAAGACAAGCAGCAAGCTGGTTTGACCCATAGCAGTAGTTTGCTGACCCCTGTATTAATATATTAGTGTTAACACATTGTCAGCGGTCATATTTGTAATGTCTGAAAGTTTGGAAGAGTCTCTAAAGGAATAACTATAGATGAGAGAACTCTGAGAGGAAATTTGAAGATTAGAATCTTTCCCTGAGGGGAGAAGATAGCTACCCACTTCAAGGAGCTGCAGGGACAGCTATGGCCTTTAAGGAGGAGAGAATGGATAGTTACCTTTATCTGTTAGAGTGTGCCTAGCAACTAATGCTGGAGAAGGCAATGGCATCCCACTCCAGTACTCTTGCCTGGAAAATCCCATGGACGGAGGAGCCTGGTAGGCTGCAGTCCATGGGGTCGCTAAGAGTCGGACACGACTGAGTGACTTCACTTTCACTTTTCACTTTAATGCATTGGAGAAGGAAATGGCAACCCACTCCAGTATTCTTGCCTGGAGAATCCCAGGGATGGGGGAGCCTGGTGGGCTGCCGTCTATTGGGTCGCACAGAGTCGGACACGACTGAAGCAACTTAGCAGCAGCAGCAGCAGCAACTAATGCAAATTTAACCCATTTTGCACTTTTGCTGAGGTCTGGGACAGGTTTCAGTATTGATATCCAAATATCACACTCAGTTCTCTAGGGGCTTGATGTGAAGTTAAAAAGTATACAGCATTCAGCTACCACCAGCTTGAAGAATTTCTTCACTTGGCTGGTGACAAGTTGGTGAGAAAGCCTTGGGCACATACATGTAAAACAGTACTTAAAGGCAAAGTGGAAAACTGGGTTCAGCAAACCTTGACCTGGGCACTCACAAAGTACCATTATGATTATAAAAGTAGACAAATGAAACTTCCTCCTCGGGGAAAAGCCAGCTTGTCAAATGAATTGAAATAGGAACCAAAAGAATCTTTCAGGAAGGACATTAGTTTTTACTTTTGTATGGAGTTCATATACCATCTTCCTTCAATTATAAAATAGCATGGTTTGTAAGATGCACAACTGATTTAATAGCCACTTTACAGAAAGGAAACCTAAGCAAACTAAACTCTACTATATTAAATCTTCACATCAATTGTAGAATATATATTTTGGCTTTAGAAATTCGAAAAGTAAAAAAAACCCCAAAACATCAGCATGCTGCTGCTGCTGCTGCTAAGTCGCTTCAGTCGTGTCTGACTCTGTGCGACGCCATAGACGGCAGCCCAACAGGCTCCCCCCATCCCTGGGATTCTCCAGGCAAGAACACTGGAGTGGGTTGCCATTTCCTTCTCCAATGCATCATAATAACATGGAAAAAAATATTTTATATGATCTCCTCTACTGTTCTCTCTCCATCCCCAAACACACACACTTCCCTTGGCTTTATGGAAAAATAAAATTAGCAGGAGTCTATCACTCATTCTTCAGGATTAAGACAACAGAAATGAACTTCATTGCTTCGTCCCAATTTGTCTGTTCTAAGATGAAATGAAATCTTATACTTGGACTGTTTTTAAGTGGATATGAAACTATTAAGAATTGTTTAAATTAATTAATTTATTTTAATTAGAGGCTAATTACTTTACAATATTGTGGTGGTTTTTGCTGTACATTGACATGAATCAGCCATGGGTGTACATGTGTCCCACCAGTTTTATACATTTATTACAAATATAGTACAGAGAGTTTTAACATACCCCTGCCAAGTTTTAAAGTTCAGTTCTTGCTTGTTGTTGTTGTTGTTGTTGAATTTTAAGAGTTATTTGTATAATTTTAGAAAAAAGTTCTATATCAGAAATATTTTGCAGATATTTTCTCCCAATTCATGATTTGTTTCTCTTTCTCTTGACTGTGTTCTAATTTCCTTCTTCTATTCTAGGGTCTCATCAGTGATAGCACATCAAATTTAATAGTCATGTCTCCTTAGGCTTCTCTTGGTTTTAACACTTTCTCAGAATTTTCTTGTTTTCAATGACCTTGATAGTTTCGCATATTGTTGGTCAGACATTTTGCAGAATGTCTCACAGTTGGGATTTGTAATACATTTAAATTCTTTTGTCAGTTTCTGCATTCCATGGGGATGCCCCTAAACTCCTAAATGACTTTTAAAATTTGTATACATTAAAATATATTCTTTGTGCTATATAACTGTGGATTTGGACAGATGCTGAACATCTTGTGTTCTCCACTGCTGTATCCTATAGAACAGTTTTACTGCCCTGAAAATTCCTTTGTTTGGCCTATTCAACCAGCTTTCCTCTGCCATCCCCAGAACTCCTGGCAACATACTGATCTGCTTACAGTCATGATAGTTCTGCATTTTCCAAATGTCATATTCTTATGGAAGCATACAGTATGAAGCTTTTGCAAACTGGCTTTCATTTAAGGTTCCTCCATGTCTTTCAGGGTTTATTAGACCATTTCTTTTCATAGTTAGATAATATCCTATTTAATGATGCACCAAGTTTGTTTATTCTGTCACCAATTGAAGGAAATCTTGGTTGTGCTCAGTTTTCGATGATCATAAATTCCTTCTAAATGTTTGTGTGTATGTTTTTATATGAATATAAGTTTTCAACTTATTTAAGGAAATACCTAGGAGAGTAATGCTGGATCTTATGGTAAGCCTATGTTTAGCTTTGCAAGAAACTGTCAAAGTATCTTTTGAACTGGCTGTACAATTCTAGCAATGAATAAGAGTTTCTGTTGCTCCACATCATGACAAACATTCCATGTTGTCGGTGTTTTGGATTTTCTCCATTTTAATAAGTGTGTGTGTGTGTGTGCGCATGCTAAGTTGTTTCAGTCATGTCTGACTCTTTGAGATCCTAAGGACTGTAGTCTGCCAGGCTCTTCTGTCCATGGGATTCTCCCGGCAAAAATCCTAGAGTGGGTTGAGATGCCCTCCTCCAGGGGATCTTCCCAACCCAGGGATCAAACCTGCATTTTTTATGTCTCTTGCATGGGCAGGTGGGTTCTTTACTACTAGACCCACCTGGGAAGCCCAATAATATTTAATTATTTAAATTTTTAATTATTTAATTATTGTTTTAATTTGTAACTCTTTAATGATAACTAAATGCTGAGCATCTTTTAACATACTTATTTTCCATTTGCATATTTTCTTTGTTGAAGATTCTGTTCAGATCTTTTGTCTATTTTTAAATTGGGCTATTTACTTTCATTTGCTTGAGTTTTAAGTGTTACTTATGCATTTTGGATATATATCCATTATCAGATATATGTTTTGCAAATAATTTTTCCCAGTTTGTGGGTTGTCTTTCCATTATTTAAATAGTGTTATAACTTTTGGTTTTTTAAACTATTTTTATTATGGTAAAATATCCATAACAAAATTTTCCATTTTAGTCACTTTTGAGGTGCCAAGTCAGTGGCATGAATTACATCCTCAATATACTGTAACCATCTCCACTTAATTTCCAAAATTTTTCATCACTCCAAACAGTGATGTTGTACACATTAAGTAATACTTCCCGACTGGCCTAACCCCAACCCCTGATACCTTTTCTGTCTCTCTAAATTTGTCTATTTGAGATATTTCTTATAAGTGGGATCATACAAATGAAATATTTGTCCTTTTGTGTCTATCTTATTTAGTTTGGCATGTTTCCAAGGGTCATCTATGTTATTGCATGTATCAGAACATAATTCCTTTTAATGGGTGAGTAATATTCGACTGATGTTGAAGCTGAGACTCCAATACTTGGGCCGCTGATGCAGAGCTGACTCATTTGAAAAAACCCTGATGCTGGGAAAGATTGAGGACAGGAGGAGAAGGGGATGACAGAGGATGAGATGGTTGGATGGCATCACCGATTCAATGGACATAGTTTGGGTGAACTGCAGGAGTTGGTGATGGACAGTGAGGCCTGGCGTGCTGTGGTTCATGGGGTCGCAAAGAGTTGGACACGACTGAGTAACTGAACTGAACTGAACTGAACTGAATATTCTGTTATACCTACATACTATATTCTGTTTATCCTTTCATCGGTTGATGGGCACTGTGTAGTTTTCATCTTTTGGCTTTTGTGAATAGTATTGCTATGACAAGTACTGGCATAAAAGTTGTTTGAGTACCAGTTTTCAATTCTTTTGGATATATACCTGGAGGTGCAATTACTAGGTCATATAGTAATTCTGGGGAATTCCCTCGCAGCTCAGACAGTGATGAATCTGCCTGAAATTTAGGCGACCCAGGTTCAACCCCTGGGTCAGAAAGATCCCCTGGAGAAGGGAATGGCAACCCACTCCAGTGTTCCTGCTTGGAGAATTCCATGAACAGAGGAGCCTGGCAGACTACAGTCCACGGGATTGCAAAGAGTCAGACGCCACTGAGCGACTAACACTTTCACTTTCATGGTAATTCTGAGTTCATGGGGTCACAGAAAGTCCAAAACAACTTAGCGACTGAACAACAGCAATGGCAATTCTACGTTTAGCTTTTTGAGAAGAAACCAAACTGTTTTCCCCAATGACTTACCATTCATTATATATTCCCACCAGCAGTGTATGATGGTTCCAATTTCCCCACATTCTCACAACGCTTGTTATTTTCTGTTAGTCTTTTTAAGAATAGTAGCCATTTTAATGGGTATGAGATATATCTGATTGTAGTTTTGACTTGTGCTTAAGACTAATTATGTTGAACATGTTTTCATGTGGTTATTGGTCATTAATGCATTGGTATATCTCTTTGGAAACTATCTTATTAAAACCCTCAAACTATTTTTACTTTTATGGGTCTTCTTGTTGTTGGGTTGTCACAGCTGTCACATCTTTTGGATATTAATCCCATATTATTTATTTATTTGTGGCTATATTGGGTCTTTACTGCTGCTCAGGCTTTTCTCTAGTTTCAGTTGCCGCTGCTGCTGCTAAGTCGCTTCAGTCGTGTCCGACTCTGTGCGACCCCACAGACGGCAGCCCACCAGGCTCCCCCGTCCCTGGGATTCTCCAGGCAAGAACACTGGAGTGGGTTGCCATTTCCTTCTCCAGTGCATAAAAGTGAAAAGTGAAAGTGAAGTCGCTCAGTTGTGTCCGACTCCTAGCAATCCCATGGACTGCAGCCTACCAGGCTCCCCCGTCCATGGGATTTTCCAGGCAAGAGTACTGGAGTGGGATGCCATTGCCGCCTCCGCTAGTTGCAGTTAGTGGGGGGCTATTTTGTAGTTGCAGTGTGCGGGCTTCTCATTGTGGTGGTTTCTCTTGTTGCAAAGCACAAGCTCAGGGTACATGGGTTTCAGTAGCTGTGGCATGTGTGCTCGTAGTTGTGGCTCCAGGGCTCCAGAGCCCATGCTCAGCCGTTGTGCACAGGCTTATTGCTCTGAGACATGTGGGATCTTCCCGGATCAGGAATCGAGCCCATGTCTTCTGCATTGGTAAGCGGATTCTGTACCACTGATTCTGTACCCCCAATTGTGTATTAGATGTATGACTTACAAATATTTTCTCCCATTCTGTCGCCTGTCTTTTTTTTTTTTTTAATTTAGACTTTATTTTTTTAGAGCAGTTTTAGGTTGACAGTAAAACTGAGGGGAAGGTACAGAGATTTTCCATATATTTCCTGCCCCCACACGGCACAGTCTCCCTCATCATCAGTATCCCCCACGAGAGTGGTACATTAGTGACAATGGATAAATCTACATTAATATTACATCATCATCACGTAAAGATCATAGCTTTTTCTGCAATTCACTGTTCTCCTTGTACATTCTATGGATTTAGACAAGTCTGTAACAACACATATCTGCCATTATGGTATCATACAAAGCATTTTCACTGTCCTAAAACTTCCATGTGCTCTACGTATTCATCCCACCCTCCCCAAAACCTTTGGCAACCACTGATCTTTTTATTGTCCCCATAGTTTTGCCTTTTCCAGAATGTCATAGAGTTGGAATCATGTAGTATGTAGCCTTTTCAGATTGACCTCAAGTTTCCTGCATGTTTGTCATGACTTGATGGCCCACTTATTTGCAGTGCTGAATAATGTTGCACTGTCTGGATGGACCACTGTTTGTCTATTCATTCACCTACTGAAAGACTTATGGTTGCTTTGAAATTTTGTCAGGTATGAATAAGGCTACTATAAGCATCTGTGTGCAGGTTCTATGTGGACAGAAGTTTTCAACTTCTTTGGATAATGCCTAGGAGTGGATTGCTGGATAATTTGGTAAGAGTATGTTTAATTCTGTAAGAAACAACCAAATAGTCTACCAAAGTGGCTGTACTATTTTTGCTTTCACAAGAGTAATGAATGAGCATTCCTATGCTCTACATTCTTGCTAGCATTTGTTATAGTGATGTTCTGGATTTTGACCATCCTAATAGATGTGTAGTGATACATCACTGTTTTAATTTGCATTTCCCTATTGGCATATAAGCTTCTCTCATGGCTCAGACGGTAAAGCGTCTGCCTGCAATGTTGGAGACCTGAGTTCAATTCCTGGGTTGGGAAAATCCCCTGGATAAGGAAATGGCAATCCACTCCAGCACTCTTGCCTGGAAAATCCCATGGATGGAGGAGCCTGATAGGCTACAGTCCATGGGGTCGCAAAGAGTCGGACACGGACACGAAGTGAGCAACTTCACTTTCACTTTCATTGGCATATAATGTGGACCATCTTTCCACAAGCTTATATGAAATCTGCATTTCTTCTTTGGTCTGTTAAGGTCCATTTTTAAATCAAGTTGTTTGTTTGCTTATTATTGAATTTGATTACTGTTGAGTTTTAAGAGTTGTGTGTATTTTGGATAACAGTCCTTTATCAGGTGCATTTTTGCAAATAGTCTCTCTCACTTTATCTTGTCTTCTCATTCACTTGACATCATCTTCTAAAGAGCAGAAATTTCTAGTTTCAATGAAGTTTGATTTGTCAATTTTTTTTTCATGGATTGTGCCATTGGTGTTGTACTTAAACGTTGCCATAATAAAGGTCATCTAGATTTTCTTCTACAATATCTTCTAGCAGTTTTATATAGTTTTGCATTTTACCTTTAGGTTTGTGATCCATTTTGAGTTAAGTTAAGGCCTTTGTCTAGATTCATTTTTTTTTTTTTTGCATGTGGATGTCCAGTTACTCCAGCACCATTTGTTGAACTTTTTGTCTTTTCACTCTCTTGATAGTGCCCTTTGATGCTCTTTAATGAACTTCTAATCAAGTCTAATTTCTGTTTTCTTAAAAAAATTTTTTGTATATGTGCATGGTAAAGGTCCAATTTCATTCTTTTACATGTTGATGTTTTCCAGAAAACTTGTAAGTTTCTTCAAAGACTGTTCTTTCCCTATTGAATGGTCTCCTCATCCTTGTCAAAAATCAATTGACCACAGAGGTGAGTTTATTTGTATGTTCTCAATTCTATTTGTCTATTCTTATGCCAGAACCACAAATTTTGATTACTTTAGCTTTTTAATACATTTTGAAATCAGGAAGTGTGAGTCCTTTAGCTTTCTTCTTTTTCAAAGATGTTATTGCTATCCAGGGTTCCCTTGAAAGTCCATGTGAATTTTAGCATTTGTCCATTTCTTCAAAAAAAAAAGGCATTGGGTTTTGATAGGGATTGCCTCATCAACAGATAACTGGAGGTAGGATGTGAAATGCTGACACCTTGCCCTGTTAGGAATATAAACTTCTAACTAGAAGCTGGGAAGAGAGGGAAACCCTGTGTTCTCAAGGGTATTTCTCTTTCACTGACCTGAGATAAGAAGACGAAACCCATCTTGTTTCAAATGCTATAGATTCTCATTGTTCTTAGTGAGTTTTAGTAGATTTTCTTGAATGAGTGTTTCTTCATTTGCTGTATACCCTTAGGGTCATTTCCAAAGACTTTAAATAGTTGTTTCTCTAAAATTTTTATTTTACCAGGTTCTGTGGCGAATGTGCCAGCAATGCACTTAACACTGTCATGCTGTTAGTGGAGTTCTCAACATAATTTAATACAACATTTATAACTTGTTAAATTCTTCAGAAAGTAGATTTGTCCTTCACAGAAAACCAATTTGAATTATAAATTTATTCATAAAATACTTGTTATAAATTGGTGTGTGGCATCTTCCCCAACAGAGTCAAAGTTTTGGATATTTCTAGGAAATTTTATGTCTTTTTTGGATCAATTAGTAACTTAAGATATGGTTTGATTTTTGTAATTCAAAAATTTTAATTGAAGCATTGTGTGTAAACTGTACACATTTGCAAGGAAAGGTAGTAATCTGAATAATTTCACAAAGCATATTTTCCTTTTTATTTTATTTATAATGCATCAATAAATATTTCTTATTAAAGGTTTAAATAATGCAGTTCTGTATCCCCATAGAAGTTTAATGCATTTATATACATACATGCTTATGTATAATTTAAAAAGAAATGTGTCTATTTTCTGCAACTTCATTTTTTTTTCACTTCATAACAGCTCTTAGAAAATTTTACTTGTTAGTTGGTATCTATCTTCTTCATATTTTTCTTCAGTGATTGCAAAATATTTCATAATGTGGATCACCTTATTTTTTCAAAACACTCCCGTATCGGTGAATATTTAGGTTTCCTTTTTTCTTGAATTTTAATTATAATTATTTGGAATTGGAATTCATTGAACATTACTCATCAAAGTGGATTTGGGTTCAGTTACATGTAGCAGAAATTCTAAATAATAAGCTCTAACTTTCCTCTTCCACCATACAATTATCAAGATGCTCAGAGGTGGGGTTAGTTGATGATGTTACTGAATTCTTAGTAGATCAGGGTCAGGGATTCTGAGATTCTCCTGGTTTTCTCTTCCAGATCACAAAATGGCTATTCCAGCTGCAGCTTCTCATCCAAATTCCTGGTCAAATGAAGGAAAAAACTACAACATACAAATAAAGCTTATGCCCCTGTTAAAGTGCTTTCTTGCAAACTGTACTGTTATGTGCTGAATTGTCATCCCCTCCCAATTTGTATTTTGTATTCCTAGTTCCTAGTATCTCAGAATGTGACAGTATTTGGAGATAGGGTCTTTGAAGAGGTAAGTAGGTCAAATGAGGTTATTTTAATGTGACTGGTATCTTTATACAAAGAGAAGATTAGGACACAGACACACACAGAAAAAGACCATGTGAAGATCCAAGGAGAAAGTGACCATCTATAAGCCAAAGAAAGAGGCCTCAGAAGAAACTAACTCTACCAACAACTTGATTTTGGACTTTTATCCTCTAGAAACTGTGAGAAAATAAATTTGCATCGTTGTAAGATGCCCAGTTTGTGGTTTATTAGGACACCTTAGGAAATGAATACATGTACTCAGTGATTTTCTTTGCTTACTTCACACTGATTAGAAGTATGTCACTTGAATATCCTTAGATGTAAGGAAGGCTGGGAAATACATATATATATATATATATATTTTATAGTTGAATATATTGCTGTCCCTATAAAAACCAGGATTCTGATACTATTAATAAATGAAGATATAATAGGTAATGGATAGTCTCTGTTCCTGAGTTCTAAACCCTTTGCTTAAATAATCTTATTTAATCTTTATAACAACTCTGAAATATTGAATAAATCAAGGAATCAAATAAAAGGCCATATATTAGTGCACAAAGCACCGTAATTGGATCACAGGCTGTCTGACTGTGGAACCTAGGAATCTAAAATATCTCAACATTTTGCCTGCTATTATGCATAATACCTGAAGAAGGGAATGACAATCCACTCCAGTATTCTTGCCTGGAGAATCCCATGGACAGAGGAGTCTGGCAGGCTACAGTCTGTGGGGTCGCAAAGAGTCAGACATGATCGAGCAACTAACACACACACACATACATGCATAATACCATAATTTAATTCTTTACACATATACTTTTATGTATTAGAAAGATTTTTAGAATAGATTCCTGTGATCACAACCACTGATTAATTAATATCAATTAATGTTTAAAATAAGAATATTCTAGTTAAATTGCCTTCTAAAAAGGCATTCCCAAGTAATACTCCCACAAAGAGTTTATGTATCCATTTTCTCTCCAATGCTGGATATTACCAATCCTATAAATTATATTTTGCTAATCTAATGGATTAAAAATATACATAATTTTAAAAATATTTATCTCCTTTATCATCCAGAAAGTAAAGAATCTTTTTATACATTCATTTACCATATGTATTTTTTTTATTCATTTTTCTATTTTGTTGACTTTTCATATTGATTGTAAGAGCTCTTTATAGTCTGAGTATTAATCCTTCCTTATATTTGCTTTACTTTTGCTCTCCAATTTATAATTTCTCTTAAATTTGTTTAAAGAATCATTTCTTAAAGCAAATATTTAATTTTTTATGATAAATACTTGCATTTATGTTATCTTAGAAAAAATTTCCCTAAGTTATAGATATGTATACCTATTAGTTCATTTTGCTTTTATGGTTGCCAGTATGTGGTTCTTATGTAAGTTTAACATTTAGTTCTTTTATTCCCCCTATAAAAGATTTTGCCTTTTAAAATCTGCAATTTTTCTTATATGTATTGTGTGAGGTAGAAATTTAAATTTTTACAAACTTTTAACTGTTTTTTCCCAACATTATTTTTGAAGTTGTCAAGTCCATGCCTTTTTAAAAAATATAGAAGAATAATTTTTTTGTTTATATAAAGCACTTCTTATAATCTTTTATTACAGGACTCTTTTATACCAAAACATTACAATCATACTTCATTTATTATAAACCTTAAGTTGGAAAATATGTTTTGATGGTTTATTGTTAAAATATTTGTACTCTTTCTTTAGTTTATGGAAAAGTTCTGTTTCACCAGTAGTTTTAACATTAGGGTTGCTCCCTTATGGGAGGCAAATATTGCCTTTGGGGGATTCTCAAGTGGTTGGTGAACATGCCTCTCTATTTGGCTTTTCCACTAACATTTTATGCAGATCTATTTTTAGTTCCCATCTGTTAGCAGATTAAGATGTTTGATGGAAACTACTTTATCTCAAAGATTTATTCAATCCTTTAGCCACTTGAAAAATCAAGGTTAATCACAAAACATAAAGTTTTATTCCTTGACTTACGAGCATCCTATTGAAGGGTTAATATTTCCTTCTATAGAGAAAAGAAGGTCAGTAATTCCCAGGGAATTAACTAAACAGGAGGAATGATCTGACCCAGGGCATTTCCTCAAGGGTCCTATAAAAGTTCCAAGCATTCTGAAGATTGGTACTCAACCTAGTCTGTTTTTTTTGAGCCAGTTGCACTGTGGAAGAAAACATTTTCTCTAATATTTTGTTTTATCAGTATACAATTTAATACTGCATGTATAGAAACATCTTTCAAATTTACTTAGAAATTTAGACAGGAGAATGATATTTTGGGAGAGAGGGGTGAAGGGGGATTCTTTTATAGCAATCAGTAAAATGAAATTAATAGTCTAATATAAATGTTCTTCAAATTTAACACTTAGTATAACCCAGAAAATTTGACTATAAATATTCTTGCTGTCTTGATAAACTGTAATCTGTCTCACCTATATTAGAAGGACTTCAATAGGTCCATCTACACTGAAAAAAGCATAATTGATCTATTTTATACATTGAATATATAAGATGAGATTTACTTGTGTATATTTATTTCCCTGTAAACTTGGGAATATTGATTTACTTTGTGAACACTATTGGTTACAGACCAGTCCATCTCCCTGACTTCTCGCTAGTCTATTTCTAAAATAACTGCATTGTTTTAGATTCGATGTATCTAACTGAAATATCATGTGCTAAAAATAAATAAATAAATATAAGAATTAAGAGTTTTACTGAAGTGAAGAGATAATTTAAATTCTTAAAGAGTGATTTATGAACTGTTAGTGTGGACATTAGAAAATAAATTATTTTGGTGGCTGTGTGTGAAATTCTGAACAAATTCTTTCAAGGGACAGATATTTACTTAAAATTTTAACAAGCATTTCTCACACTGTTGTTTTATTTTCCTGATTCTCGTTATCCAGTGGTACATGATTTGCAAGTTCTCTTCTTATTGCTTGGGTTGCAAAAACTGTCATGAATTAAATACATTGTCTATGGAGTATAGCTAATCTAGAAACCAACATCATGTTATGCAGCTTAACCTTGACTTTCTTTGACAGTTGTTATAAAAATTACTTTTGGTTTCAATCCATTCCTGTTTGATAATCACACTTGGCATTGCTTCTCAGAGAAAATCCTTTCCTATTCCGTTCTAGGTTCATTGTATATATCAGGTCTTCTTAGGTAAATAAGAAAATAATAGCTGAAAATAATAGCTGATGCAAACTGCTTGTTTAAAAAACAATAGCTGTTCCTATATCTTTGAACAAAGGTCAACGAAATAACAACTCAAAAAGTTTCTTCAGAAAACACATCTCAGAAAAAAACACTCTTGCAAGCATATCCTTAGAGACTGGTATAGAGGAAAGATCCTAGACTTCAGGCCACATGGATGTTGGATTGATCCCAGGCTCCCACCTGCCTAAGGGAATTTTATTAGCAATTAATTTTACTCTTCCATATCTCAGCTCTTTCTAGAGTTGGGTTGCAAATGCCCAAGTCATAGATTGTTGTGTATAACAGGAGAATTACAATATAGAAAGCACCTGGCACAGTGCTAGCAACAGTGGACCCTTCTAGATAAACATTCCCTGATCAAATTATTCTCCCTAGGTTTTAACTCGCCACTGAGTTTTGTAGGGTTTTTCACTACTGTATGTTCCCACACCCTGCTGAAATTGGACTCAGGACAGAGAAACACTAAGGCAGGTAGCCTGCGTAGGGAAGAAGTAGAGGGGTAGGGAGGGTTAAGTTATCGGGGCAGAAATATGGTGTTATGAAGCTTTTAGAAAATGAATTTTTGCATATTGTCAGCAGTCATGGACTATGCTAAGAATACTGGTGTGATGGTTAATTTTATGTGTCAACTTGACTGGGCTAGGATTTCCTGGGTGTGCTTGTGAACAGATTTCAGGATGAAATAAGCATTTGAATCAGAAGATTGAATAAAAAAGATGGCCTTCACCAATGTAAATAGGCATCTTACAATCCATTCAAGGCTTGGGTAGAACAAAGTGAAAAAAGGGTGAATTCTCTCTCTCTGAACTGAAACAACCACCCTTTCCTGCCCTCAAACATTGGTGCTCCTTGTTCTTGGGTCTTCTGACTCAGAAGGTCTTGTACCTCAGCTACCAATTTTCAGGCCTTTCAAAAAGAACTGAATTACATCAACACCAGCTCTCCTGGTTCTCCAGCTTGCAAATGGCAGATCTTGGGATTTCTAAGCCTCTATAATTACGTGAACCTTTTTTTACAGTAAATCTTCTTATATACATATCTATGAATCTCCTACTGATTCTGTCTCTGCAGAATCCTAACACAGTTGAAATTTTGCTTTTTCTCATATACAGGTAATTTGAAAAATAGAGAATTTAGAGTCATAATATATGCATTTATGCCTTGCCTGTTACTAACATGCTCTTGTGAAAATTTATAATAAGGAAACCTCATTAATTAGAGTTGGGAGGCCAGAAGGGGGAGCTCTCATGTAGTACCACTTGAAGTCAATTATAGGAAGAATTGTTAATTACAGACCCAAGAGAAGAATCATCAGGAAAGAATCATCGACTTTAGGTCTCTAGAGGGACAGATGCACATTGCATCTCCTATAAGAAATCAATTACCCCAGCAACTTGGCCAATGAGAAACTGTCATTATGCTGCATTCTCGCTTTTCTCCAGTGAGCTTCTGTTTGAAACAATCCCTCTCAACTTCCTCCTTTTTTTCTATAAAATAATGTTCCTCGTCTTTGTTTCTTGGACTTGCCTGTGGTTTTTGCCATAACTTGCTTGTAATGAATTGTGATTCTCTGCTATTCCTAAACAAAATATTTTTGCTGATATTAATAAAATAATTGACTATTTTGTTTTTAAGGTCAGCATTCTTATGCAAATAGCTTCACGGATTTAGGCTTCAGTTTTCTTATCTGTAAATTGACAACAGAAATATTTCATGCTATGTTTAATTCAAATGGTTATTGAGAGAAATCAAATGTAATTAGTGCATGAGATAAGTCTTAGAGAGTATAAATCCTTATATACATTTCTTGGTCTGGATGAATTAACCATATATCATATACCAGAGGAGATATAAGAATAAAGACAAATTGATTGTATTTTAAAGTACCACATAATCTTCAAAGAAAAAATTCTCAAGGAAATAAATAGATATTTTCAATATATAAAGCCAGTTTATGTTGATCATATAGAAATTCTCATAGTTTATCACACACTCACACACACACAGACACACAGTATTTATAATTAGAAATCTAAGATTCTCAGTAGAAAAATCTAGACTTTTTACTAGAAAAACTAGTGACCTGGAGATTTTATTACCATGGTTTATAATTGTTACTAATATAAATGTAATGTATTGAAATTGTTAAGTAATAAAATTTTAAGCTATTTCAGAAAGCTAAATAAAATAGAAAGTCCTTCCTTTTTTTTTTTTTTTTTTTTTGGTCATTCAGTCAGCCTCCTAATATGGGCATAAACTTTAGAGGATTGGACTTTGGGCTTCAAAAATAAAGCAAACTGTTTCCCATGACTTTATAACATTATTCACCCATTGGAAATAGGTTGCACAAAAACTCCATGCAGCATGACACAGCAAACATACTCCAGTTGATGCAACAGTGTAGGGAAGCACAGTGTGCATGTACATTTAACTGTCCAGAAAAGCTCCTTAACTTTAAAATTGTGCATTGGAACCAGACCACATAGAAACTTCTAATGGACTCCAAATGAAGAATAATGACAGAAATTAATTAGAGCTGGAGAAAGAATAAATACTACTTCTCCAAAAAGCATGTACTAAGAATCCAAGGGGACAGACAGGTTACTCATTCAGGTTATGTTTAATGAGGTTTCAAGAAAGCACTCTATTTAAAGATTGGTAGCATGTTTTGGTTACATTTGCAGGACACTCTGCTGTGTTCTTTTTTACTCTGACTGGAATTCTAATTTTTGCTATGTCCAAGAGACTCGCAAGTGTTTTTTAAATCCTCTTATAAAACTATTTCTCTATTTGGCACTTAATGTAGATCCAATCAACCCAAAGTACATTGTATTTCAGGGAAAGAAAAATTAAAATATAATTCTGCTGCTGCTGCTGCTAAGTCGCTTCAGTCGTGTCCGACTCTCTGCGACCCCATAGACGGCACCCCACCAGACTCCCCCATCCCTGGGATTCTCCAGGCAAGAACATTGGAGTGGGTTGCCATTTCCTTCTCCAATGCATGAAAATGAAAAGTGAAAGTGAAGTCGCTTATTCGTATCCGACTCTTAGCGACCCCATGGACTGCAGGCTACCAGGCTCCTCCGCCCTTGGAATTTTTCAGGCAAGAGTACTGGAGTGGGGTACCATTGCTTTCTCTGAAATATAATTCTAGTCCCTATTATTTTAAATCTGCTATATTTACCAAATACTTTTGACTCATTGACATTTTTTAAGGCATCAATATTTATCAATATGAAATTTCTTATGTACATTACTGTTAAAATTTTATATTATGCTGCAGTATGTTTGCATATTATTTTAATAATATGAGAAAAGATTAGGACAGATGATTTACTGTGACCAGGTTTTCTCATTTCATATAAAGGAGAACTTTATGTAGGTAAATTTTTTTCCAGCCACTTCTTCCTCAAAATAAATACAATTTTTCTCAAGTATGAGGCTAAATATCATTTGAAAATAGTTTAACCTTGTTGAAAGAATTTACTATTTTCACAACCTCACCACACAGTATTTCATATCATAGCGCCATTATTTGCCAATAACTATGCACTTGGAGAATCCCAGGGACGGTGGAGCCTGGTGGGCTGCCGTCTATGGGGTTGCATAGAGTCGGACACGACTGGAGCGACTTAGCAGCAGCAGCAGCAACATGCACTATTTAAAGAAGAGAAAAAAACAGACATGGGACTAGCATCTCAAAAATATTTTAATTGAATGTTAGCATATTGATTTCTCACAAAGAATGAAGAATGTGAGTCAACAAGAGACTCTTAAAAAACTGCTATTACTTCTTTTTCCACATTCCCAGAAATTATCTGTAATCTACATTCCAGAATTTATGTATGTCATACTAAAATTGTATACATATCAATTTCTCTTCAGAGAATGCTAGGTCCTCTAAGATAGAGACCATTTTATTATTTTTTCATTTAATTATCAGTGTACTCAACACAGATAAATGAATAACTCTACATATGTATGAGTATAAATGCAATTTTGGTAAATTTTTAAAAACATTTATGATTCACAGTAAAAATACATTTTACATTGGGGTGCAAAATACAATGTCTATCTCCCTATCTATCAATCACTTCTCCATCATCTCTCTCACTCTTAACTTTTCTTTGTAGTTCTTTTGGCTGGCAATTAAAATGACATAAGGCAGATTAACAGGAGAAAATCAAATTTATTGCATGTGCACATGGAATCTACATTAGTATGAATTCCACAGACTATAAAGGCAAAATGAGGTATATTTGCTATTCTGGACCAAGAAGGAGGATAGGGTTCTGAGACTTCAAAGGGAAGTAAGGTAATTCACAGGAAGATGAAAAAGTTAATGTTTGGTAAATAAACGTTTTCAGGGCTATTTAAAGACAATGGGACACAGAGAGGACTTTGATCAGTTGGGCTTTGCTAGGTTCCTCCCTGAAACCACACCTAATTCATACTTAGTTATCTCCAGTGATAGCTCCTTCTGGGGCAGGCCTCCTATCTTAAATTCTTTTAGGCAATAAGGAGGAAGTTCAAAGTTTCTTCCAGAGTCTTTTGGGCTTTGATTGTTTCAGCTCAAAATAATCCACAAGTTAGAGTAGCATGTCTTGGGGCAGTCTTCTCTGAATTTCATCACTATCATTTATCTATCTATCTACCTACTTACTTACCTACCTACCTATCTATCTATCCATTAGAAATATCAATGCAGCATCAGCAAGTAATATTTTTCCCGTAGTGAAAAGGAGTATACACAGGAAACACAACTAACCTATTCAAATGCCCTTAGAAAGAAGTGATAAAGATCAGACCAATTTGGAAACAGCTGAAAAAGAAAGGAGCCTGCTTGCTTAGGAGACTGAGCAAAGATTGGAATTAACCCTTCATTTTATGACCTTGACTAAGTGGTGGAATATTGGCAGCAAAGACAGGGCAATGGAAAAATGGAAAATAATGGTCTGTGTTAGGGGGCTATTAAAGGTGTTTTTGATGCTGCTCCACTATTGAATATTTCAATATCCAAGTTTATCTTGCTACCCTGGAATGTATAATGGTGATTTTTAGCTAAAGTTTTTCAATCTCTTTGACAATTTGTAGTTTGTATCCTTACCTTTGCTATGACATGACATCAGGATGTAATTGTTAGGCAATGAATGATTTCTAGTTGTACAATTGCATGCCTGCTCTCAGTTGCTCAGTTGTGTCCAAATCTTTGTGACCCCATGGACTGTGGTCTGCCAGGCTCCTCTGTCTGCGGGATTCTCCAGGCAAGAATACTGGAGAGGGTTGCCATTTCCTTCTGCAAATGCACAATCGGAATTACGTTAAACTTCAGTGTCTGGATAGTCTACTACCAAACAGGCAACCATCTTAGTAACTACCTGAACTGGATTACTCTTGACATTTTCTCCAAATCTTACGGTTTAACATTGTTGACATTCCATATACAATCCTAGGTTCAAAAATTTAAGTATCAGGAACCAAAAACTAAAATAAAAACAAACAATAAAGTTGCCATGAAACAAACTGCATCATGGAAATATATTGAATGCCATACAAAGCTTGACCGAAGTTGTTTCTTTCTTTCACAATGAAAACATTCTGATCTTGAGCATGATTTTCAAAATTAATAGGTTTCTATCTATTAGATTTAAAAATTTCTTGCCAGTGTTGTTCTCATCTCCCACTACTTTCACCTTCTTCCTATTCCAAGTCACTAAACTAAGATACAAGAGTGGACTGTGGTAGACACTTTTGGTGAAAACTAAACCCAACAGATACAGAAGTATAATACAGAGCATTGTTTTAATTTTTTAAACACCCAAGTAAATTCTCTTTGGGCTTCAGAATATTAATTAATATTATTTTCATGACTACTCTTATTATTTGGAATCCATTCATCTGAACAAATCAGAAGTCTTATAAATAATATCTTTGCATGATGATTCACCTTACCACTATTGTTAGGTAGTTAGAATAGGAAAAAAGGAATCCAGAGTTGCGGTGGCTAAAAGATAAGGGAGGGAAAAGCCCGCAAAAATAGAACAAAGGAAGGTCGGAGGACCAGAGTGAAGACCTCAGGTAAAACAAACAGCACTCCTAGATAGCCCAATTTACATAGGGCAGGCCCAGGGGGAGGTGAGAAAACATAAAAAGAGGAGCCAAAATTGGTCTGGGGGGGCCTCTCTTCTCTTCGGTCTTTTGGGTCAGCATTCCCTCCTGCCTCGAGGATGTATTTTCCTTTACTTTCTAAATAAAACTGAACTGTAACATGGAGCTGTAATGCTGGCCCATCCAAGAGCTGTAACACTGGTCCATCCAAGGGCTGTAATGCTGCTCCATCTGTCGCTTCAAATTTTTGTTGCAACAAGACAGAACAGAACTCACCCAACACTGTGATTTTATGTGAAATGAGAATATCTATTTCATTAATTTGTTTTGTTCTCAGACAGAAAAGACATCCATGATAAAAGTCAATGCAACAGAGTAAAATATTAAGATTTACAGGGTCATTTTTAGAGTGTGTATATATGGTAGGGTAGCATCATATACTCGACAAGAAATGCATATCTTACAACTTCAGAATGTGTTCAGATGTCTACAGCATATGTTTCAAATGTTTTAATAGTCGCTTTGCTGTTGGTCCAAAAATATAGCACTTTGTTTATGAGATAAAGTGTGATACACAACAAATTCCTACAAAATTTGTTTGAACTGAAAAAAGGAGGTAAAAAACTAAGCTAGCTAAATAGATGCTTGTGTGTGAGAGAGGCCTCTACTGTTAGTGATCTGCAGGTCTGGTGGAAAGAATTATTCCAGACACCAGTGCTGCAGTGGGTTCTGTTCCATTGCAGGAATTAATGTTTCAAGACATCTTTATGGAATGTCAGGTGATGCTCTGTTAAAAGCCAATTTCCCCCCTCTAGATTCTAATGGTTCCTAGCATGATTAAAACGTTCTGAATGTAAGTGGTATAATGACAGTCATTAGGAAAAAAACAGACATCAATCATGGATGATTAAAAAATTAAAAGAAAAAATTACTTTCTTCAGGTAAAACAAAATTGGGATTTGGTAAGCATTATTACTCCAGTACTTCCATTCAGAAATAATGCATTAGGGACTAGTAAGAACATCTAAAATATTATTCTTCACAGGTAATGATGTCTTCAGTGTTCAGGGCTCAGTGGCTCAGTGGTGTCTGACTTTTTATGACCCTATGGACTGTAGCCTGCCAGACTCCTCTGTCCATGGAATTCTCCAGATAAGAATACTGGAGTGGGTTGCCATGCCCTCCTCCAGGGGATCTTCAAGACCAAGAGATCTAACTCACATCTCCTGTACTGGCAAGCGAAATTTTTTTTTTTTTTTTTTTTTTTTTAACCACTGAGCCACCAATGATGTCTTAGAAGAAACTAATTATTCAGAATCTAGTCACTTTCTTTGTTAGTTCTTTTATAGTAAGTTTAAATGATAAAAGGAAGAAGATAGTGTTAACTATGCCAGATTCCAAGACTGCACTATAATGGAGGTGGTTTAACTTTAGATAAGGTTCCAAAAGTATGAATCTGAATCATAACAAGCAAAATAATTCCAAAGCTTTTGAAATGTGACACCACTGTTGATTGCTGAGAATGTAATTATTATAAAGAGTCAATAGTGAGTCTGCACTAAAATATGATTTAAATGATCTTTCCTTCTTGCAATGCAAAAAGGAGCATAATAGAAATTCTAACTCTGGGCGATGGTGAAGGACAGGGAAGCATGGTGCGCTGCAGACAATGGGGTTGCAAAGAGTCAGATACGACTGAGCAAATGAACAACAGGAAGTTTAACTTTGCTAAGACTAAGAAAATATTCAAGTGAAGCAATAACAACAGTAAGAAAACACATAGCAACAGTACAAATCACAAAAGGACTTTTTTGAGTCCTTAGAACTTTGGGAAATGAAAGCATATGAAAGGAATGAAATTAGGCAGAGTTTGGAAATCGAGTACTGGTGCAGACGTGCAGTCCATATAAACCAGAGTTCAAGAGCATCGCAGCACCAGCTTTGCATGAAATTGGGAAGTAGGTAGATATTGGCTTAGGCACTGACGAATAGTTTGTCAAGCCTACATTTGGTGGGTAGGTACTGGGGTAGGGTTGAATTGGGTAAAAGGAGAAGCTTACAGCAATTTCTCAAATTCCTTTAAAATTTTCTGCCTTCGTCACTTTTCTTAGCCACCACCATTCATCTAAATAGTCATTCTATGCACCTCAACTCAGAAGGCTGACATCAGGTCATTTTTTGCTTCCAAAGATGTTTCACTGTTCTTCTAAATACACCTCCATGTTTCTCAGTATGAAATCTGTCTGACAGAGCCATGTGGGCAATGGGAAAGCATTATAAAGCCTTTATTTTGGCTTAGTTGGAAGATCCCTTTCTTTTATTATCTCTCTGAGGCCTGGCGTGCTGCGATTCACGGGATCGCAGAGTCGGACCCAACTGAGCGACTGATCTGATCTGAGTATTAGATTTCTCATCAGCAAAGTAGAACTAATATACCACTGTCATAGGACTGTGGTAAGGTTTCATTGGAAATAGTCTCTGGCACCCTGGAGCTTGGCACAAAGTTTGGGCAGAAGTGCCCTTCATCTTCCACATAGTGCTACTGAGGAGGGAATTCTGTTGTCTGCAAAGATGGCATGTGGGCTGGGTTAAATTGCTTTAGTCGTATCCGACTCTTTGTGATCCTATGGACTATATCCTGCCAGGCTCCTCTGTCCATGGGATTTCCCAGGTGAGAGTACTGGAGTGGATTGCCGTTTCTTCCTCAAAGTTCAGGTAATTAATTTCAAACTCTGGTGGGCATATCACACATGCAGATGAATATACTTCCTTCCACCCTTCTTTCCTTCTTACCTTCCTCTCTTTCTTTACTTCCTTCCTTTAAAAAACCTCAGTCCATTAAACACCACATTCTTATCAGTCGCATGTATGCGTGCCTGCTGTTTCAGTGGTTCCGACTCTTTGCAACCCTATGACTGCTTTGATTGCAGAGAGGGATGAAGGAGAATCTGGAGCCCTTTCTGTTCTACAATATCCAAGGTAGTGCCATAGAACATATGCAATTTGAAAAAAAAAATCATTTTTGTGGTCTGATCTGGAAATAATCATTCTTTTTTGAAATTTGCCTGTCCTCTTTTCACACAAACAAGATAGAAAACAAGACACAAAGCCAGGATTTCAACAGTAGAGATTCTAGTTATAGGCAGGCATTCTCTAGCTTTGTAAAGTTGAGTAAACAAAAGCTGGCTCTTTCAAAAAACACATGTATTCTGGTTTCTAAAACTTTCCTAGGAAAAAGTGCCTTAAAAAAATAAAGCTTTATAGAACTACAAAACCTGTAGATCCTTTATATGTTTGATATTTATTCCCATTTAGAGTCAAATGTATATTAAATTAAGGTAAGATATAGACTAATTTTGAAAAATATTGTTATTCAGAAAATGAAGTGCTATACAGAGGTTGAGATATTAAAAGCACAGATTTCTTCAATCCCCATACCCCATAAGCATTGGTTTTTATGAAAGGATACACTATTCTATTATAATTCAAAAATACTTCATGATTTTAGGGAAAAAGCTTAAATATTCCCACATTTACAGCTTTCTAATACACATAATAGAGAAATTTAGAGCATATGCTACTTTGGAAATTTCAAATGCTGCAGTCACTAAAAATGCTGTTCACAATGATAATAAAATCATAGAATCAAATCATTTTATAATTTAACAGGTAGCATTTTTGACATTGTTATCTATGCTAGTTTATTATTTATAAGTTTTAACTAATCAAATAAGTGCATTGTGATTTAACATTATTTATATTTATTAATATTTTTTCAAGATAATTATTTTTCAGTCATTTTGTGCTTTGCACTTCTAACTAGCTTGATCTAGCTCCAGACAAAGTGAGGAAAAGAGGTCAACAGTGGAGGCTGCTGTGGATCGGGCAACTCACCTAGAGAGACTATGCTTAGGTTCCTGTATCCATAAAAATTGGTGTAATAACCGTCACTCCTCCTTTTATTTAGCAGACATCATAAAGATAAATAAGATAATTAAAGGTGCCCGAACATATGGGAATAAATATATAAAGCCAAGGCAGGATTGTTCTCATTACGATGATGAACAATGATCATATTCAAAAGCTGAATAATTAATTCAAACTATACAAGATCATTTTTTTGTAACTCTGCGTGCAAAGAGAAACTTGGAAAGCAGGGAGGGATCACAAGCTGGGTCTTTGGGAAAGTCTGAGAGCCTAAATTTTGCCTGAGGCACTGCTGGGTGTGGTCACTTGAAACACTCCTGTCTGGCAGTTCCCATGTGAGTGCATCACAGGTTTTTCTTTCCCACCAGCCTGTGCCGAATAGTTCCCCCTCCTACTGCAAACCAGGCATGTTTCCCTCTACTTCTAGAGTCAGAGGCCTGATGGGACAAGCAACCTCTCTTCTCTGATCTCAGAAAATGCCCAGAGTTTCAGGAAGTGGGTATAGAAATCAAACTCTCCTGTTCCACCTTTATTTATAGGGCTAACACTTGGAGCCTCTGGCTTCATTATCGGTCATATGCCAAAAATGAAAGACACTGGGTCATCCCTAAAATACAAGGATTTGTTTCTTCATCAGAGTGTGTAGTAGGCTTGCTACTACTTATACCATAAAAGTTAGACGCACTTCCCCTTTAATATAAAATTGTCAAGAAAGTATTAGAGCATCTCTGTTTCATTTTCCCTGGTGTCTCCGGTCCACTGTCTCTTACACACTGAAGTCTTCCCTGGTGTCCCCTTCCTGGCCAGGTTTCTTACTCAGTTACTTTCTCTTTCTATACCTCTAGACCTATCCTTGGGAATACTTATCTCAGTTATAACTTTTTGTTTACCTGAAAGATTATTTGATTAGTATCTGCCTCGCTCAGTGGACTTTAAATTATAACATATCAGGAATAGTCTTTAGTTTTACCAGGGCTGTCATATTTAACATGCTAGCATAAATAAATATAATGAAATTTAAAGAGATTACAGGATCCTTGTTTATCTGAATTTCAGATAAACAATAATTTTTGGTGTATGTTGTTTATCTGGACTTCCCTGGTGGCTCAGTGGTAAAGAATCTGCCTGCAATACAGAAGACCTGGGTTCCATCCCTGGGTAGGGAAAATCCCCTGGAGAAGGAAATGGCAACCCACTCCAATATTCTTGCTGGGAGAATTTCATAGGGAGAGGAGCCTTGTGGGCTATAGTCCACAGGGTCACAAAGAGTCAGACATGACTGAAGCAACCTAGTACCCACACATGTACATGTTATTTGTCTAATATTCAAATTTAATTGGGAATCCTACATTTTATCTGGTATTGCTTTCTAGTCACAGTGTGATGTTCAATACCTATCATAGTGTTAGGGACATCATCACAGTTCAATTAAAATTTCTTGGGTGAATGAAAGATTGTTGGAAGAAAAGAAAGTACCATAAAAATTGTAGATATTACCAACATACAATAATGAATATTTGGGTACTTATAATCCATCCTCTCCCCCAAATTTCTTAAAGTTTTAAAAACAAGGACTAATTCATCAAGTTCATATATAAAAACTTTGACAGAGTTATTGACAAAAATATTATACTAGAATTCTGTCATTTATATAGTTTCAACTCTCCTAATTCCTATATATAAGAAGTAATAAAAATCATATACACACTATAGAAATAGAAAAAGAATTTAAGGAAAAAGTTTCTTGTAATTTCTTACAACTTTGGTTAATATATAACTGATGAAACTTGTATAATAGGTAGTTGCAGTGAAATAATTCTCTAGAGATCAACTGCAGCAGAAATAGCAAAAGAAACTGCTAGGTAGCCTTCATAAGGCTTTAGGTAAACTCAGGTATTGTTCTTCCTCATCTTGCTATAATTGTTTGACATAATTGCTTCCTATAGATTACAAAGGCTTCCCAGGTGGCGCAGTGGTAAAGAATCCACCTGCAATGCAGGAAACTCAGGAGATGCAGGGTAGATCCCTGGGTCAGAAAGATTCCCTGGAAGAGGAAATAGCAACCCACTCCAGTATTCTTGCCTGGAAAATCCCATGGACAGAGGAGCCTGGTGGGCTATAGTCCAGGGGATCACAAAGGGTTGGATTTGACTGAGCATGCACAAATGCATGTGGCTGAACAGACCCCTCTGTGATTCAGTTGCCACTTCTCCTCACCTGCAGAAGTTTGACACCTCGGCCTCACTGGCCTTATTCAGTTCCCCCAAAATGTCATACTCTTGCAAAATATTGGACATGGATTTTCCTTTGCCTGGAATGCTTTCCATCCAAGTTTCACCTGATTTATTAGTGTTTGTCTTTCAGACTTCAGCTCTAGTCTCATTTTCAAAAAAAAAAAAAAGCTTTCCCTTTCCTTGGTTGCCACAGAGTACTTGTACTCACACCTCTCTAGGACCATTCAGTGCTCTTTTATAAAATTTATGAGAGTTGTGATATTAATATACTGTTACTGGACACAGGTGAAGAAATTTTACCAAAGGAGCTGTAGACCTTGATCTCACTCATATACCTGTATGCATTTATCTGTGATGAAAAATAGTAAAAAAATAAACAAACAAAAAAATCCAGAAAACCAAAACCCAGCAAAAACAATACATAGTCACTTTAAAATTTCTAAACAATCGAACATCCCAAAGACCTATTATTTGTAAATGTCAGCAATACACCTTTGACTAAAAAGTAAAAGCAAAACAAGCCAAGCAAAAAACCAAGATGCTTATCTATATTATGCAAACTGTCTACTTAAATTCAAAAATTAAGGTTTCTTTTGTGGTTTACACTAGATTCTCTATTGAAGTATTTTTACTTCAAAACAGAACCAAACCAAAGTAGAGGGTATTTTCGTGATCATTATTTCCTCTGAAATTATCTCTGGCTTAAAGTTTTCACCACTTCACCTTTCTTGAGAACCTGGGTTCTAACATGGTCATTTAGAGGACCTCTCTAATACAGTTTCTAGAATCCAAAACTGACTTACCCATCCGGTAAGACATCATTTTCTTTTTTTTTATGGAACACTATAAAGTTTTATGGGCTTACCAGGTGCACTAGTGGTAAAGAACCCATCTGTCAGTGCAGGAGATGCCAGAGACACAGGTTCAGTCTCCGGGTCAGTAAGATCCCTGAGGGCTTGGCAACCCATTCCAGTATTCTTGCCTGGAGAATCCCATGGACAGAGGAGTCTTGCAGGCTGCAGTCCATAGGGTTGCACAGAGTCAGACATGACTGAAGCGACTTAGCACACAAATATGCATGAAGTTTTATCCTAATCATGAAGATAATTTTAGAGGACTTAAGGTGATTGATATTTCCTTCCTTCCTTTCAAATAACTGAAATGACCAGAGCTAGTAACCATAGGGTTAAAAGGCTTTTCTTATCTTGATGCTTTTTTGAAAATTCTTCCAGAGTTTGTTCCTAACAGTCTGGGTGTAGTTCATAGCTCATGCTTAGGGACTGGAGGACACCTGCCCTCCTTTTAAATTGTCTGGAAAGATCACAGATTTTGAGGTGAGATAGATTAGCATGTACTCTTGCCTGGAAAATCCCATGGGCGGAGGAGCCTGGTAGGCTGCAGTCCATGGGGTCTCTAAGAGTCGGACACGACTGAGCGACTTCACTTTCACTTTTCACTTTCATGCATTGGAGAAGGAAATGGCAACCCACTCCAGTATTCTTGACTGGAGAATCCCAGGGACGGGGGAGCCTGGTGGGCTGCCGGCTATGGGGTCGCACAGAGTTGGACATGACTGAAGCGACTTAGCAGCAGCAGCAGCAGATTAGCATGACTTCAGAGATAATACTAATTATTTAAAGAAGTGTTACAGGGATTAAATAAAAGTACCTCCTTAAATTTTAAATGCAAAAATTTGAGGCATAAGCATTCACTTTCTTCTTCTTCCTTCAGTGTATTCTGTCATCCATGATGGTTCACTGAGAGCTCTAATTGCTGTGTGGAGTACACATTGTTTTCTTCTCTGATGTCTTATATCTATGACTCTGCACTCTATCTGTTTCCATGGTCACAATAAAAATTTCCTTGCCTTTCCATAGCTTTATGTTTCTTGGAAAATCTTCTGGAAATGTCAAGTTTATTCTCCATTTTTTATCTCAAGTGGCATCATTCTTAACTGTTGGCATTATCTCTTTGCCTAGTGTTTCTTTAAAAACTAGCTTCCTAGAACCTGATTTTCTTCTATTTTGTAAAAAAAGAAAAAAAAAAACCTCCTTCAATTTTATTTGTAGCTGAGTTTTCTAAGAAATGTGAAAATAACCCAAGAGGATGTGGAAATTACCCAAGAAAACAGTGAAACTTTTATACTTTAGACCCTTGTTAAGCAAGCCAATGACTGGCCCCACATGTCTTCTGGGTGGAACTTGGAGGATATTTGTTACAGGTGACTAGTTTGGTTCTCCCTTGGATACTCACTTTTGTGTGTCCAAGAAGTCTAGCAATGGCTTCAAATTTTCTTTGTTGCTTATTTATCAAATATTTTATACAGACATATAGTGATTAGGCAATTTTTCTGAGGTCACACAGCTAGTAAATATTCACTAAGGATTTAAAACCAGATGCTACTAACCAAAAAAGAAAAAAAGAAGTCCTCTTAACTACATATACTGTCAAATATTTAAAATGATTAATTTTAGCTATATATGATAATATTTTGGTCAAAACCACATCTTCTAAAGCTATTATAGAATAAATTGAATGAAAAGCAAAAAGCAGACTGCTCAAATTTTAGAGAATTAGTTTGGTCAGTAATAGAGTCAGTTCCAATAATAAACTCTACTTATATTTCAACCATATTATAATAAAAATGGCTTTTTTTTCTTTTTGTAGGAATATTTTTATGTCATATGGTAAGATTGTCTAAAACCCCATATACTAATTCTGTTCTTATTACAAAGTCTTTCTCCAGAAATATTCTTACAACTGGAATAACAAGGATTTGCTTTTTATCTTTATATCTTCTCATAGCTCTGGAGTCTAGAAGTCTGAAATCTCTAGGGCTGTAGTTCCTCTGAGAGCTCTAAGGGACAACTTGTTTTTCTCTTCTAGCTTCTGTTGGCTATCCTAGAATTCATGGACTGTGGCCACGTCACTCCAGTCTTTGACTCTGTCTTTACATTGCATTCTCCACTCTGTGTTGTAATCTCCTCCTTTCTGACTGTCTCAAATATCTCTGCCTTTCCCTCAAAAGGAAACTTATCACTGGATTTGGGATCCACCAAGAAAATTCAGGATTATCTCCTCATTTTCAGGATTCTTAATTTAATTATATCTGATAAGACCATTTTCCCAAATAAGTTAACATTCATAGTTTTCATGGCTGTTATGTAGGTATCTTTATTTTTGAAGGAGGAAGGGTCATTTTTCAGACCACCACAGTCTACCTTCTGGCCTTGAAGTCTCACATGCATCCCACATGGACATTTATGCCATCCCAACATGCCCCAAAGTCTCAAGCTATTAGCATCAAGTCAAGTTTAAAATCTCATCTAAATTTCATCAGTCTGTAAATCACAAATATCATCATCTAAATCATCAAAATCAGATATGAGTATGACTCTGGGTATCATGCATCATGGAGCAAAGCTTTTTTCTGTCTCTGGACCTATAAAACTATGTAAACTATCTGCTTCCAAAATACAATGGTGAAACAGGTATGAAAGAAAATGAAGATTAGAAACTGCAGATGAATAAAATATGTCTCTCAGCCAGATTAAAGTCTTGGACTACCAGATTGTAGACCTCTGCTGGAGAATGGCAGAGCTCCTCCAGGGGGAAATTTGTACATTGGATGGTGGAGGGAGTGGAAATCTTATTAAGACATATTAGGTAAGGGAAAGCTCCAGAACTTGCCTGACTGGAAGATTTTTGATGCTAAAAGAGGGAGGAGTTTCTTTGAATAACAAAGTAACAAGAGCCCCAAAGGTTTTGAATTCTTGGATACAGTGGGGAAGGGGCTAGAAGAGCTAAGGATTTCCCAACAAGTATTGGAAAGCTAGAAGGAGAGCAACTATGGAGCTACAGATAAATACCAGAAAGTGTCTATTATACAACAATCATATTAGATGTTTTGTATAATGATTCAGGACCAATGTCTGGGTTAGAGTGTGAAGAAAGTACAATGTTTAGAAGACAAGAGGGTCAGAGAACTTTGATTGAATCAATAACAGAAATTTTTATTCAGAAACATTAGATAAATATCAAAAGTACATATCCATCCCTCACACATAGCAGGAATCCTTGGAAAGTTAAAAGAGGTTAATGGACTTCCAATAGTTACATGGAACAAGACAAGTTATTTAACTTAAATGTATCATGAAAGAAATACTAGAAAACATATTACTGTGTTTTTTTTTTTCTTCTTCTTCTTTCTTCAATGAGCTTTACTCAGACTAACTTAAGAAAAGAGTTATATTAGGATTGTCACAGAAAGATTTCAATGAGAAGGCAAGGGTTAACATTCAACATCTGGTATTTAAAACAAGATTTTGAAGTATCACAAAAGGAGTTTTTTTAAGAGAGAGAGAAAGTAATTTCCAAATTCCTTTAGTTCATCAGACTATGTCTAAAAATCAAATCTTAGATCTCCTCCTTTAACACTGAGAAAGTACCCATGTGTGTTATTAAAGTTTAGCCAAGAGGCTAAAGTCCAAAACAAAAAGACTATGTCTTCACTGATGTAAGAAAAGTCCAGAGATTTTGTGAGAGGAAGAAAACAGAGAAGGACACAATACTTGGCTTTCTGGGTCGCTCCATGTTCTCTTGTGGTGACAACTTGTCTGGGAAATGTCAGAGCTGAGTAGTTTCAAGAAGAACCTCATGAGATTGGTCCAAATGGGAGTCATAGCCAAGCAGGTCTTAGAAGTTTCTGTAACACTTGTGAAAGCCAAAGTGGAGCAGGTCCAAATACAGGAGAGACCACGTGGCCCTCAAAGAATTCAGAGAGAGCAGATTATGTTGTTACTGCCAGCAAAACAGCAAGCTAAACAGTGTCACTAACTTTGAGGACAAAAGGTAGACAGGACCTGAAATGAAACTGAGAATATATAATCCCCAACATCACAAGCCTAAATTGACCATCTTCCCTTGTTTTCTCAGGATGACTCAAAACATCTGTTGTCTGGGCACAGTTTAATTTGGTGGTTATACTACCTAAGTCTTCTTTTTTTGAAAAACCAAGATACAGTCTTGGAAAAAAGTGGGGGAGTTCAGGATGGGGGACACATGTACACCCATGGCTAATTCATGTCAATGTGTGGCAAAAACCACTACAATGTTGTAAAGTAATTAGCCTCCAATTAAAATAGATTAATTTACAAAAAAAAAAAAAAAAAAAAAGAAGCAAGTAGGAGCAATGTGGTAGAAATCTGAAAATTTCTACTAGGACAATCTGAAAATTATATGAAAGGACTTTTTAAATTGCTGAATATAATTAAAATCAATAGAATGAGATAGAAGTAACCAACAATTATTATATATCTATTCATCTGTTGAAATTTATAGAAAAACTGTAAGCATGTTACAAGGAACAATTTCATTTTTCCTGAATCATTTGAGAGTAAGTGGCCAACCTGAAGGCCCCATAATCTCTAATATTTTAGCATTTCCTATAAACCAGCACATTTTTAAATACATGATTAAAGCCAAGAAATGTTTTTTGATATATTATTACATCTAATCAGATTCCATTCAACTTCTAATAAACTTCAAGATGCTTGAGTCTAATCTATCCTCATACCCCAATCAAATATCCAAATTGTCTCAATAATGCCTTTATAGAAAATATACCCAGTTAAGTCTCTCTTTACCTTTCAAGGCATTTTTGAAGACTATAGGCTGTTCTTTTTTTTTTTTTTTTTTTAAATAGAATATTTCTTTCTGGGTTTGTCTGATAGTTTCTCATGATTGGATTTTATTATGCATTTTTGGTAAGAATATCATTGAAATAGTATTGTGTTCTCATTGCATCCTTTGATATAAGTTTGTATTTTGTAGGATTTTATATGAATGAAATTATACATTAAGCATTCTTTTCTTTTTCACTCACCATAATAATTTTGAGGTTTATCCATTTTGTTGCCTATATCAGTAATTCATTACTTTTTTGTGAGGGGAGTACCAAATTATTTAAAGGAATGGTACAAGTAGAAGAACTTAAGTAGATACTTTGCTAATTCATTTCTTTTTATTGCTGAACAGTGCTCTGTTATACGGCTATACCCCATTTGTTTATCCATTCGTTTTCTGGTGGATATTTGAGTTTTTCCCAGTTTTAGGCAATTACAAATAAAGCTGCTGTGAACAAAATCTGTATACAAGTCCTTGTATGGACATATGCTTTTATGTAGGGGAGTAAATACCTAGGAGTAAAATGGCTGAATCCCATTAACTTTTAAAAATATACCAATCTCATTTCCATAGTAACTGTACCAATTTGCATTTCTACCAGGAGTGTATAAATGTTCTGACTTCTTCAGATCCTCACTGATACTTGAATACGGTCAGTAGTTAAAATTTAAAATTTTTAGCTATTCTAGTGAGTGTGTAGTGTTATCTCATAGTGGTTTTTATTTATGGTTCATTCCCCATCCATGTATCTTCATTGATAAAAAGTCTGTTCACATTTTTTTCCCATTTGGTTGGCTTCTTATTAAGTTGTAGGAATGCTTTATACATTCTAGATAAAAGTTCTATTCAAAATGTTGAAGTGTTTTATGAAGTCCAACTTTTTCAACAATTTTAAATGAGTACTGTGCTTTGCAGTTCATTTTTAAAAATCATTACACTGAAGTTCACTAAGAGCTTGTCCTATATTTTCTTCTGTAAGTTTGATAGGTTTTGATCCTATATTTAAGTCTCTATACATTTGCACTGCTTTCTTTTTAATACAGTATGTGAAGTAAGGGTTGAGACTCTTTTTATTTTATTTATTTTTTGCATTTATAAAATTGTTCTGGTATCTTGATTGAGAAGGTTATACTTTTCACACTGAATTATCTTGTGTCGTTGTCATAAGAAACAATTCACCATGTGTATGTATTTTTGGACTTTTTATTTGTTCCATTGACCCATATCTAAATTTATGTCAAGAGCACAACTTTTTCTTAGTTTGGTCAGTAATTACCCTTCAAGGTTCCTATTGTGTTTGTTTGTTTGTTTTTAATATTTATTTATTTGGCTGCACCCGTCTCTTAGTTGTGGCGAACTCTTAGTTGTGGCATGTGAGACCTTATTTCCCTGATCAGGGACTGAACCCAGGCCCCCTGCATTGGGAGTGTGGAGTCATAGCCACTGGAAACCAGGGAAGTCCCCCTACTGTGTACTTCTTAACATATCTTCATTATTCTTTGAGCACGTCCTTACTTTCTGGAACAAAAAAATAGTCTACATGTATTTTTTATTGCCCTGTTGTTATTTAGTCGCTAAGGGAAAGTGAAAGTGTTAGTCTCTCAGTCTTGTCTGACTCTTTGTGACCCCCTGGACTGTAGCCCTTGGGGCTCCTATGTCCATGGATTCTCTAGGCAAGAATACTGGAATGGGTTGCCATCCCCTCCTCCAGGGATCTTTCTGACCCAGGGATCAAACTGGCGTCTCTTACGTCTCCTGCATTGGCAGACCAGTTCTTTACCACTAGGCTACCCAGACCAGGCAGAGCACCAGGCAGTTTTCAATCTGTTGCCTCTGTGCTGGGACTGGAAGCAATCAAGTCTGTGTGTGCTTTCCAAGAGTGGGGTCTTGGTTTCCTACAGCCATCTGGAAAGCCCCACTGGTTTTCAAATCAGCTAAATGGGGTTGCCTTCTGGTACCAGACCCCAGGGATAGAGTGCCTAATATGTTGCTCAAACCCCTCACTCTGAGGGAGGACCCTGGAGCCTGTGAGTTCTCACCCTCCTTTGAGTCACCCATTCTGCGTGCAGGTACCACCTAGATTGCTTTTCTTCCCCTCCTACCAGACTCCATGTGGTTTTCCTTGTAGCCTTGGTTGTAGAACAGTTGTTCAGCGAGTCTTTAGGTCATTCTCATTCAAAGCTGCTTTATATGTAGTTGTAGCTTTGATGTGTTCATGTGGGGAGGTGGGCTCAGAGTCTTCCTGCTCCACCATCTTGATCCTGCCTTCAAAAATATAGAGACTTTAAAGGAAAATTTCTGAATATACATTCAATCTATTAGTAGCTAGGAAAGTATCTTTTTAATAAGAAGTTCTCTGTCTTTTTTTTGAAGCCCTCTGTGTCATATAGACTATAGGTATAATTTATATATTAAGTTTCTCAAAAGGCAGGTCAAGTGGTCTGGTATTCCCATCTCTTTCAGAATTTTCCACAGTTTATTGTGATCCACACAGTCAAAGGCTTTGGCATAGTCAATAAAGCAGAAACAGATGTTTTTTCTGGAACTCTCTTGATTTTCCATGATGCAGCAGATGTTGGCAATTTGATCTCTGGTTCCTCTGCCTTTTCTAAAACCAGCTTGAACATCTGGAAGTTCACCATTCACGTATTGCTGAAGCCTGGCTTGGAGAATTTTGAGCATTACTTTACTATATGCAGGTCAGGAAGCAACAGTTAGAACTGGACATGGAAAAACAGACTGGTTCCAAATAGGAAAAGGAGTATGCCAAGGCTATATATTGTCACCCTGCTTATTTAACTTATATGCAGAATACATCATGAGAAATGCTGGGCTGGAAGAAGCACAAGCTGGAATCAAGATTGCCAGGAGAAATATCAATAACCTCAGATATGCAGATGACACCACCCTTATGGCAGAAAGTGAAGAGGAACTAAAATGCCTCTTGATGAAAGTGAAAGAGGAGAGTGAAAAGTTGGCTTAAAGCTCAACATTCAGAAAACAGATCATGGCATCTGGTCCCATCACTTCATGGGAAATAGATAGGGAAAAAGTGGAAACAGTGTCAGACTTTATTTTTGGGGGCTCCAAAATCACTGCAGATGGTGACTGCAGCCATGAAATTAAAAGACGTTTCCTCCTTGGAAGGAAAGTTATGACCAACCTAAATAGCATATTCAAAAGCAGAGACATTACTTTACCAACAAAGGTCTGTCTAGTTAAGGCTATGGTTTTTCCAGTAGTCATGTATGGATGTGAGAGTTGGACTGTGAAGAAAGCTGAGCCCCGAAGAATTGATGCTTTTGAACTGTGGTGTTGGAGAAGACTCTTGAGAGTCCCTTGGACTGCAAGGAGATCCAACCAGTCCATTCTAGGGGAGATTAGTCCTGGGTGTTCATTGGAAGGACTGATGCTAAAGCTGAAACTCCAATACTTTGGCTACCTCATGTGAAGAGTTGACTCATTGAAAAGACTCTGATGCTGGGAGGGATTGGGGGCAGGAGGAAAAGGGGATGACAGAGGATGAGATGGCTGGATGGCATCACTGACTCAATGGACGTGAGTTTAAGTGAACTCCGGGAGTTGGTGATGGACAGGGAGGCCTGGCATGCTGCGATTCACGGGGTGGCAAAGAGCTGGACACGACTGAGCGACTGAACTGAACTGATATATTAAGTTCTTTTTAAGTCCAAAAGGCCAGACATACTTCTTTTGAATTTATAAGAAGTAAATAATTAGAAGACTTTCCCCTCTTCATCACATTCAACCAACATCACAGATATGTATGATTGCATACCACATATCACGTACAAGGTATAAAGCACCTTGCTGGTATTGTGAGTGAAGCCAGGGTGAATTTACAGTTCCTGCTCTGTAGCCACTCTAGTATGGGAGACAGCCAATTAGTAATTTCTATTACTTATCAGAAAAAGAGAAATAGTTATAATGAAGGTATAATATATGATAGAATTATCCAGGAATATAAGACAGAGATTTATCAATATTGCCTAACTTCATGGCACAGATGAGATTTGAGTTGGACCCAAATGAATGATCAGAGAAGGCAATGGCACCCTACTCCAGTACTCTTGCCTAGAAAATCCCATGGACGGAGGAGCCTGGTAGGCTGCAGTCCATGGGGTCGCTAGGAGTTGGACACGACTGAGCGACTTCACTTTCATTTTTCACTTATATGCATTGGAGAAGGAAATGGCAACCCACTCCAGTGTTCTTGCCTGGAGAATCCCAGGGAGGGGGAAGCCTGGTAGGCTGCCGTCTATGGGGGTCACACAGAGTCAGACATGACTGAAGCGACTTAGCAGCAGCAGCAAATGAATGATAAAGACTTCCAAATATTTTTATCAAAAAAGACATTCTAAGCAGTGAGGATGGCTTGAGCAAAGACATAGAAACAGAAAAATAGGCATTGTTTAGAGAAGCAATGATTAATCTGCTGTGTTTTGGACATGTTTATCTGTTTTGGATGTGTTTAACATGTGTTATTGGCTTCCCTGGTGATTGAGATGGTAAAGAATCGGCCTGCAATGCAGGAGACCCAGGTTTGATCCATGGGTTGGGAAGATCCCCTGGAGAAGGGAATGGGGGCCCACTACAGTATTCTTGCCCAGAGAATCCTATGGACAGAGGACCCTGGCAGTCTATAGCCCATGGGATCACAAAGAGTCAGACACGACCGGGCGACTAACACCAGCAACGTGTGTTATAAGATAGGTAATTTTATGGAAAATTCTGACTGCTTGGCTGGCAAGTTTCAACCCTGAGGAAAGGTGCACTATGAAATGATATTAACCATAGATAGATTATTTCTTCTTGTTTTTCCATGGCATTTACAGATGCAATAATGGTAATAAATTTAATTGTCTATTAATATTATTTTTTTCTTTTTAGTGTTTCCTGACCCTAATCCTTCATATTGCCTCTGATTGCTTCTCTCTGCCTCAAGGAAGATTAGTATTGCTACATCAGAGAATAAGACAACAAAAGGAGAGAAAGAACTTCAGTACAAAGTTTTGAATTGCAAAATTGCATTTTTGTGTTCTTAGCAAGACAACAGCCTTAAAATTTTAGCATTGCTGCAATACAAAAGGAATTTCCAAATTTCTATAGCTTCCACAGGGATCTGGAGCCAGTGGTCTGATTAAATCTTAACACTCTTTTTCCAGTATGCAATACATTCTGTTTTGAGGCTAAGTTCTCCGGGAAGAAGCAAGATGTGATGCAGGAAAGAAGAGGGAGTTAGAGCCAAATCTAAGTGCTCCGTTTTACTGTGGAAAGAGGAGACAAAACCTGATCCAAAGAGAAAAGAATATCTGTTGCGAAGAGACACTTTCCTGAAAACATTGTGGCTTTGGGCGTCCTTCTCTGCTACCTCCACCTAGCTAAGAAAGCTCATTTATACCCGACAGTACCATCTCCAGAATGCATGGAAAAAGAAAGAGTTTCTAAATAACTTACCTAAGAAGGACAAAATCAACCAAAAGAGGCAGTTTAATGGAGAAGACATGAAATATTATTTCAGGAATTGAGAGTGTTTGGTTTTCTGCTCAAAGAGATTAGGTTCTCAAAAGAAAATCAGATCAAGCATAGCAAATAAAACATTTACGTTGAATATCTGAATATTGTAATTTTCTATTTACTGCGTAAAGTGCTTTATCCACGTATGTTATTATTTATTTCTTTAAATTAAGCCACACCAATCATATAATAAGGACTTCCCTGGTGGCTCAGATGGTAAAGCGTCTGTCCACAATGTGGTAGACCGGGGTTCGATCCCTGGGTTGAGAAAGATCCCCTGGAGAAGGAAATGGCAATCCACTCCAGGACTATTGCCTAGAAAATCCCATGGACAGAGGAGCCTGGTAGGCTACAGTCCATGGGCACACAAAAGTTGGACACGACTGAGTGAATTCACTTTCACTTTAATCATATAATAAAAGACTAAAACAATCTCATGTTGGATTATTGAGCTTTGTAGCAACTTGGTTTTCTCACTTTGTTAGGGGAAGCACATTGATTAAAACCGCCCACCCCACCGCAATTCCCAAGGAGTATCTTGAGTATGAAGTCTCTCAGGGGGTAGTTGTTAGGAGAAGCACACTGAAACTGCCCACCCTGGCCAGGCACCACAGTAACGATTTGCATGAGTTGTTTTACAACAGGAGGTCCTCGTAAAGAACAGGGAACTAATAAGCCTCCATCAACCAAAAAAGTTCGGGAAAGGTCAAAAGGAGACACCACCTGTCTGACCACCTCCCAGAATCCTTCTCTCTGACATCCATCTTGGCTGAACAAGGCACGAACCACCAGGAAGGACTCTGAGTCAGAATGATTGGCTGAGGACAACCCGGAAACTAATCCCATCACCATAAAACCCAAGACTGCAAGCCATGCAACAGAGCAGTTCTCCTGTGTTCCCTTACCCTCCTGCTCTCTGCCCAGGCACCATTTCCCAATAAAATCTCTTGCTTTGTCAGCACATGTGTCTCCTTGGACAATTCATTTCTGAGTGTTAGACAAGAGCTCAGTTTTGGGCCCTGGAAGGTGTCCCCTTTCCTACAACAATCTGATGCCTGGATCACAGGTCAGAATTAGTGATTCATGGCCTAAGATAAATGGTGTCCATTGAGTCTCAGGTGCCCCATGAGGAAGGCAGTACAGAAGTTGATAGAAAGAGAGGAGAGTAAAGGAGATGGGAAGTGCTATGTCTGGTGTTCTTCACAAAGAAGACTTGTGATTTCACAACTCTGAAGTCCAGGTAATCTGGACCTAGTGATCACTCCTTGAAGTCAGGTACCACCACTCTGGTACACAGAAAGCCATATTCAATTTATTTACTATTTTTTGAATTAATGTTTCATTTAGTCAACCTTGCAAAATAAATGTCTAGGCTCTTTTCTTCCCCTCCTTGTTGCTATTAAGCCTTAATTGCTATACTCCATGGTGGCTCAGTGGTAAAGAATCTGCCTGCCAGTGCAGGAGATGTGGGTTCGGTCCCTACATCTGGAAGATCCCCTGGAGAAGGAAATGCTAACCCATTCCAGTATTCTTGCCTGAGAAATCCCATGGACAGAGGAGCCTGTAGGGCTGCAAAGAGTTGGATACGACTTAGCGACTAAACAACAATTGCCATAAATCTGTTTGAAACTTAGATTTGGTAATATTAACAGATATTAAAAGAAGGATAAAAAAAGAAGGATCATATCATTTCAAACTATGATAAAACATGAAGTGTTATAGCCACGCGTTCCAGGAAACAAACTCACTCAGAAGGACAATGCAGATAGTGAAGTGCAGTTTGTTACACTGGGGGGCCCAAGGCAGAGTTTCCTCTTAGCCAAGGAGCCCAACCATTTTTTGTGAAAACCTTATATACCCTAAGTGTATGTGCTCTAATTCACTTCCCCAAATTCCCTGAAATTAGTCTGAACAAAGGAAGAGAAAGATACAATCAAAGTTAACCTGCGATTCATATGCTTTAAGCCTAGGTAGTTAACAATGGACAATTATCAATAGGCCTGTGGTCATACCCCAATAAGCATAATAGAATTTATGATTCTATTTGGTTACACAGATAATTAGGGTATTCTTTTAGGCAATGGAGAGTCTAGGTATGAGCCCTGGGGTTCTTCCATCGGGGTGGGGGGTCTGGTTTTCCAGTTGGTGTGTCGCTTCCATAGATACCTGGGATATAGCTCAAAGTCCACAGTCCGGCCCAAGACGGAGTCCTGCTTTCAAGATGAAGCCTGTTCTGTCTGTTTCCTCCTTCAGAAGAAATGTACATTTGGCATTATGTGTAAAACTGTCTTGTTAAACAGAACACATGTGCAATAAAACAAAAAAGTATTTCTAGAGATTGAGAGCCGACAAGTGATTGTCAGAGAAGAAAAAATGGTGGAATACTAGTACCAAATAGAACTCTTGGGAGTAGTAGAAATGTTCTACATCTTTTTTGTCATGATGCGTCCACTTGTCAAAACTCATTGAACAGGTTTCCCTGGTGGGTCAATGGTAAAGAATCTGCCTTCAGTGTAGGAGACATGAGTTTGATCCCTGATCCGAGATCCCACATGCTGAGGAGCAACTAAGCCCACATGCCACAACTACTGAGCCTGTGCTCCAGAGCCTGGGAGCTATAAACAATGAGTCCTCGTGCCACAACCACTGAAGCTCGCGAACCTGTGCTCTGCAGCAAGAGAAGCCACTGCAGTGGGAAGCCCACGCACCGTGACTAGAGAGTAGCCGCCATTCTCCACAGATAGAGAAAAGCCCAAGCAGCAGCGAAGACCCACCATAGCCAAAAGCAAATAAATAAGTAAAATTATATTGAACTGTACACTTAACGTGCATATTATTCATCATATGTAAATTATATTTAAGTAAAGTGAATTTAAAAAATAGAACACAGTAACTTTGCTAAGAGGTTAAAGAGGTTTAAATGCTTGCTGGGCTCCTTACAGGCTGAATGACCTGGAGCAAGTGGTGACCCCTCTGAATCTCAGTTTCTTTATCAAGTAGGTTTAACAGTATTATTTATCCCAGGTTCTGTATTAAGAAAATATGTTAATGTATGTGAAGTACATACTAAGAGGTCTGTGAATCAATATTTCTTCTATATTTGTATAGCCGAGTTAGAGGTAATAAGAAAATTTTTTACTTATTAGACTTGAGTAATACACTTCCAATTATGAGACACTACCTTGATAAAACACCCAAAATCAGTATGTGTGCTGTTATTTTAGTTTTTTTCTAATATAAAAATATTATTTCCCTATTTGTTATTTCAGGGGAAAAGATCATACTTAGTTCTTCTCACAGAAATTTTGAAGGGAGAAAAAAGTTCTTATTATGCTCTTAGGAGGATTACTACAGTATGCTAATTATTACAGCTTGCTAATAATGGTCATATAATTTTCTTTCACTGTAGGTGCTCTAAAGTACTATACCAATAATGAAAGCTATGAACTTTATTAGCTTATGCTATTAGAAATAGCTTCCTTTCAGAGTAAAAGATCCCAGTTTCTTCTTTGGTTCCATAATCACTTTTGGAATGTTCTATTAAATTCTTTTAAATCAGCTTAATTAATGGCTCATTATCATGGTGACTTCAGTATGAAATTAATTCACTGAAACACTAGCTTCTGATTCTTTCTGAGATTTACATTGCATCCATAGATGGTATAAAATAGATCCACTCCCTCAGAATAAAATGATAAGAGTTATGGCTCTTGGCCCCTCTATAACTGCTCCAGTTAACAAATGTGTTGACCTTTTAAAATGATGACTAAACAGCTGACCATCTGAAAGCTAGGAAAGGAATGAGTGTACCACAAAGTATTTAAATGGGGTTTCACCAGAAGCTGAGAAAAACCAGAGAAAAATAAAGTCCCTTATTTGCTACTCATTTCTTACTTCTCACTTCAACTTGTTTATGAAAAGAACTAGGGATGAGGCACATAGCCTTGCATGGTGTAGATACTTTAAAAGGTTTGGAGAAAAAGAGAAATGGTATTAGAGTGCATACATGCATGCCATGTATGCACTGAGTTCAGCTGCTCAGTCTTGTCCAGCTCTTTGCTACCTCAGGGACCATAGCCCGCCAGGCTCCTTTGTACATGGGGTTCTCCAGACAAGTACACTAGAGTGGGTTGCCCTTTCCTCCTCCAGGGGATCTTCCCAAACCAGGGATCAAACCCATAGCTCCTGCATCTCTTGCAGTTTAGGCGGATTCTTTACCACTGAGTCACCAGGGAAGCCTGAAATTAGGGTGGGTTTATTTAATTATTTTAATATATACTAAATACCTTTAATTCCTTGTTACTAAGCAATGGTAATTAGAGTTGGAAAGGAACTTACCTTAGTTGCCTTGTGGTGAGGTTTAAACTATAATTTGGAACACATTTGATTACCATTTTGTACTCCAGCATCAAGGCTTTCCTACAGGCCATTCATTTTAGTGAAATTTGCAAAATAGTAAAAAAGAGAGCATATTCTAGAGTCAGGAAAATCTGGTCTTGAGCCCTGGCTCTCCAATCCAGCGAACAAGTAGTATGAACCCTGTTAATTTGAAGATAATAACAATACCTACCCCTTGATTTTTTGAGGGTATTAAATTCAGTCAGTTCAGTCACTCAGTTGTGTCCAACACTTTGCGACCCCATGGACTGCAGCATGCCAGGCCTCCCTGTCCCTCACCAACTCCCAGAGTTTACTCAAACTCATGCCCATTGAGTCAGTGATGCCATCCAACCATCTCATCCTCTGTCGTCCCCTTCTCCTCCTGCCTTCAATCTTTCCTAGCATCAGTTCTTTACAGATGAGTCAGCTCTTTGCATCAGGAGGCCGAAGTATTGGAGTTTCAGCTTCAACATCAGTCCTTCCAATGAATATTCAGGACTGATTTGCCTTAGGATTGACTAGTTGGATCTCCTTGCAGTACAAGGGACTCTCAAGAGTCTTCTCCAACACTATAGTTGAGTTCATAATTAAATTCAGTAGTATATGGCAAAGGCCTGTTTCTACACCTGGCAGATGGTAGGTGACCAATTACCCCAGACCCATTTATGCAGAGAATTTCCTGCTGTGTGAATAGTCATTTTGTTTGTTATTCAGTCACTAAGTCCTGTCTGATTTTTTGCGACCCAGGGAACTGCAGCACTCCTGGTTTCCCTGTCCTTCACTATCTCCTGGAGTCTTCTCAAAGTCATGTACCTTGAATCAGTGATACCATCTAACCACCTCATCCTCTGTTCTCCCCTTCTCCTCTTGTCCTCAATCTTTCCCAACATCAGAGTCTTTTCCAATGAGTCAGCTCTTTGCATCAGGTGGCCAAAGTTTTAGAGCTTTAGCTTCAGCATCTGTCCTCCCAATGAATATTCTGGGTTGATTTCCTTTAGGATTGACTGGTTTGATCTCCCTGCAGTCCAAGGGACCCTCAAAAATCTTCACCAGCACCACAATTTTAAAGTGTAAATTCTTCAGGGGTCAGCCTTCCTTATGGTCCCACTGTCATTACATATTAATAAATAGTACTGAGAGCAAAATTTAAAATCTTGCCCTGTTTTTCCTATGCAAGATGAATGGAGAAGAAAACCTGAGCATCATATCTTTACATGATTGCATCTTATCCCTGTTTTAACCTTTAGTCTTTTCATGATCTTATATACTTGAACATACAAATTCCCTATAGAACTCATTGCTTTCTTTAATGTCCTTTTTCTGAAGAATGATTATATTTCCCCAGGCTTCCCTGATGCCTGCATTTTCTTTGGTAACAGATTACTCTAGGGGTTCTTGTCTCTCTGTTTACAGTTCAGCTGGGTTTTGCTTTCCTTGAGGAGATTGATGGAAGGCAGATGGGCTGAGTCAGATGCCCAGATTCCATTCTTAGAGTCATACCTTTTTAGTTTCCCTTTCTATAAAATGGGGTTAGTGTAATACCAAAGGTAGTTGATATAATTAAATAAAACAAGGCAATTAAAAATTGTTTTATTGAAATACTTCCTTTAATTGTGCTTTTCCATTTGAATCTGCTATGACCTAAACCCAAACTGATGTTATGTACACTGTTTGTTCAAAAATTGCTTGTTTATTGACTATTATAAAGGAAATATAAAAATAATTTTTTGCTTCATGTGAGAAAAAATATTTAACATTTCTGATGAAACATACAGATCATCATATTTAGAATTTTTTTTGTAAACTTAGAAGTAGCTTAGAAAAATGAATATCCTGAGTAGAATGTCTGTATTTATTGTGAAAGAGTCAAGAGTAAACCAAGCAAAAAGAGAATAAAACTAGAACTTGGCATAAAGTCCAGCCACACTGGTCCATTTCTGTAATCACTCTGATTTCTTTATCTCCAGACTTCATCTGCTTTGATCCCTTTAATGACCAACTCAGAGATAAATCTTTCAAAAATACTGCTATTATCATTTTACTTCCTGGTTTAGGATGTGCAGGATCTCTACATATCCTATAGCATCAAGACCCTGATTCTCTGCCTGAAATTCAAAGTTGTCTGTAATCTGGTCCAACTTATCTAGCCAAATTCATCACCTACTACTACTAGCAGATGTGATCCATAAAGTCCTTCTATCATACACATTTCATAGTGTGTGGCCTAGGATCTGACACATCAATGTGTCTGGGGATATCTAAAGCCATCTTTTTTTTACTGAAAACTGCCTTAACTATTAGAATCTGCATTATTAGTGTATGAATTGAATATCAAATCAAACACACTTTCTGTTGCTTAGAAGGTGTCAAGCTCTATGATGGAAACTTTGAGGCACATAAAGATGAATTAGTCACAGTTTTACCTCCAGCCTGTTACTAAGTTTAATGGGACCCACAGAAAATACTATGAAGATGGAGGAGAGAAGAGAGTAATGCATATTGTGTGTGTGTGTGTGTCTTGGTGAGTGCCCTTGGAGAAGATTTCCAGGATGAGCTGATATTTAAGTTGTGCTTGGAAGAAGAGTCAACTAACACAAAATGCACAATAACGCATAGTGCCTAACACCCATGATCTTTTCATAGACCTGTAAACAAAATGTTTAATTCTAATTTCTTTTTAAATTTGAAAATCAAATATAATAGTAACAGATACATAAAATGACCTTTACCAGGATTATATATGTCTTTATACCAACACAATAGTTTTTTGATATTTTATGGTGGAAGGGACCCCTGAAGACAAAGTGACCTAGGTTCATAAAAATCATATTGCCACCCTGCCTGGAAGAATGGTTGTGATATTAGTGAGTAGAGATGGAAAGAGGAAAAATGTGGGCCAATGTCCTGTTGTGGGAAAATAAAGGGTGTGTGGGATATTCCTGGGGAAAAGTGTGTGCATGCATCCTAAGTGACTTCAGTCATGTCCAACTCTGCGACCCTATGGACTATAGCCTCCCAGGCTCCTCTGCCCATGGGATTCTCCAGGCAAGAATACTGGAATGGGTAGCCATTCCCTTCTCCAGGGATCTATTCCAACCTAGGGATTGAACTCGCGTCTCTTATGTCTCCTGCATTGGCAGGAGGGTTCTTTACCACTAGCACCACTTGGGAAGGTGTGTTGACTAAAGTGTTGACCTACACTACCTGGGGAACTGTGGTGTTGATCAAATATGAAAAATGATGGCAGAGAAAGGTCAAATGGTAAATACAGAGGGTGGAATGAAATCATATTATGGAGGCATTGTTGGCAGCAATTTTGAAGAGATTTGAACTTGTTACTGTTTATATTAAGGGCTGTTGAATAGAAGAATGACAGGCTAGCAGAGTTCTATATTTAGTGCATTCATTCAACAAAATTTACCAAGCACCTTTGATGTGTTAGACATTGTGCTAAGCACACAGTAATAGGGGGAGTTTCTGTCATTATGGAGTTAACATTTTAGTGGGTTGCCTAAACAGTAAACACACAGGCTATCAAATGTTAATTTTCTAAAGTGATAGGTGCTTTGAAGACAGTAATGGAGGATAATAAATAGGATAAATGTAGAGCACTGTTGTAGTTGAGGCGGTCAACATTCCATGAGAGAGGAACGCAGTAGAGAGAAGAGCAAGTTCCAAGAGTTGGTAAGTTGACAAGTCTGAAATGAGTTTGGTGTGACTAGAGTGAGTAAATTAGAGAATGAGTCTATGGGATGAGGTTGGGGAGGAAGTTTACATTTTGCCACTTGATTATATGACATCTTATGTTTCTAACCTTGTTACTATTTCTTATTTTTATTCATTTTTATTTCATCTTAATGTGCTTCTTTTTTATGTATCTGTGTAAAGCATTTTGAATCTTTTTTGGAAAATGATGGTGTGCTTAAAATTCTCTTCTCTCCTGCCCAACATCTATCAGTGAGTTGAGATTATGAAAGACATTCAATAAACATTTGTATGACTGGTTTGTGAGTCAGCTGATATATTCAAATATCATATGTAATTCCACTGTAAGGAGCCAAGAATTCAGTTTGGTCTTAAATAAAACAAATTGTCATTTAGTTTACACAGTCCTCTGAACATCTAAAATAAAATAAGAGGCATCACATGGCTACTTTAAATAGTGTTGGCCTGCTTCTTTGACAAATGTGTTTAGCACTAGTCCAAAAGCAACCATGGTTCATGATTCAAAGTGGAATTTTATCCATTGTCATGGTAGACCAAGAAAAATACTACCTAGGAGCAATATTTAAAGATTATTTTTGGACGTTCTAGTATGTAGATATAATTTCCCTCAATGTCTCCAAATAAATGTAAAAAATTAAAATAAAGCACAAATTCAATTTAAAAGGAATATTCTATTAATTGGTATAAGCTTTGGGAGCTTGAATAAGCTGTGTTTAGATTAAGTATCAATCTATATTTATGGAATAGTAATATTATATAAGTATAAAATGAGGATGCTGCTAAGCTGATAGATTTCAGTGTATTTTGCAGTATTTCTAGCTAAAACAATTTACTAGGGACCATAGTCTGTCCCTAATATGTTTGTCATGATCATTGATTCTAACTGCTGCTATCTCCTAGGGGGTTACTGGACTTTTACATTTTATTTCAATCTATGTTCATAGACTGAATATATTTCTACTTGTAAATGAATGGTTGATTATGGGGAGTTTACATTTATGATAAGTTTGGCTTTTAAGAGTGATAAATAAAGCTTAATAATTTTGTATTTGGGTAATGCTTTATCTTCAAAGGACTGGAAAATCCCATGGACAGAGGAGCCTGGTGGGCTACAGTCCACGGGGTAGCAAAGAGTCAGACACGACTGAGGGACTTCACTTTCACCTCAATGCTTTATCTTCAAAGGACTAGACAATCAAGAATTAATCCCTTAATTAGTCTGTCCTCCAAATAAACTGATAACTTCCATTTTCCACAAGAGCAAAGTTGAGTCAAAGAGACTAAATCTTCTGATTTTGTGTAATTTTTGCCACTTTCAAAAGAAATATTAAAATGTGTTTTAGAAGAATAGCAATTTTCAAATGCAAATAGATTTACAGTTCTTGAGGGTGGAGTGATTTATTAATTACTTTCCTCTTATCCTTAAGTATACATTGAAGCATCACTCCTGCCCTAAATCCAGAGAAAGTTTAAAATAGATCTTCATTTATAATTAAGTTTTGTAGACCTAATTTGGGACTTTTATTGTGTAAATATGTATAGCACATTCAATTTAGCCAAGTATTTTCAATATACTATCATAGATAGCAAAATTAGAACTATTATGTGTTAATACAGAATTCTACATGGGAAAACACTTTCCTACTTTTGCTCTCTTGGAGTTTATGTATGAACTTCTGGTCCAGGAATTTATATTAAAATTTATTTGTTGTTGTTCTGTTGCTAAATTGTGTCTGACTCATTGTGACCCCATGGACTGCAGCACACCAGGCCTCCCTGTCCTTCACTATCTCCCGAAATTTGCTCAAACTCATGTCCATTGTGTTGATGATGCCATTCAACCATGTCATCCTCTGTTGCCCTCTTCTCCTCCTTCCCTCAATCTTTCCCAGCATCAAGGTCTTATCCAATATGTTGGCTCTTCGTATCAGGTGGCCAAAGTATTGGAGCTTCAATTTTAGCATCAGTCCTTCCAATGAATATTCAGGGTGGATTTCCTTTTTGATCAACTGGTTTGATTTCCTTGCAGCCCAAAGGACTCTCAAGAGTCTTCCCTAGCATCACAATTCTAAAGCATCAATTGAAATATATATTTCCATGTAATCTGATAATATGTTTACTGAGTGGTTTCATGGAGGACTAAGGAATTTTAAAGACATAAATGTAGTTTAGAATCACTGTACCACGTATTTTAGAGAACAATGTACAATGTAAAATAAAGCCCAAAATCTGCATGGTAGGATCTGATATTAATTTAGTTTCTCCACACTGGGGATTAAGGGCTTGCTGGGGACAACCTAAACCAGTAATAGAGTGAGCCTATCATTGTGGGCTCTTATACTTTGGATCCTTGATGATCTTTGTATTATACCTCTGTGGTCTGAGATAGTGTCTTGATGCTGTCCTGCTCTAATTACTAATTATTATTCTTACTCTTATTTTGTTATCATTGGATATGACTTTATAGCTTTCACTTGATTTTTTAAAAATGTTTTTATTTTGAAACAACCTGAAGCTTGTAAAAATTGCAGGAATAATCTAAATAACATTTTCTTGAGCCCTTAGAGACTGAGAGTCCAACATGATGTCCCATCACTCCTGAATACATTAGTATAGAATAAAGACATTCTCCTACATATCCACAATACAGCCATTCAGGAAGCTGATATTCATACATTTGTGCCATCTCAGTTTCCATTCAAGTTCTCTCAATTGTCTCTATAAAGTCCTTTATAAGAAAACAATCCATTCTAGAATCATGCTTGATATTTAGTTGTCATGATCCTTTAAACATCTTGAGTCTCCAATAGTTCTTTGGTCTTTCCTTGATTTTCACAACACTGACATTTTTGAATATTATAGGCTTGTTATTTGGTAGAATGTCCTTCAGTTTGGGTTGTTATGTTTCCTTATGATTAAATTGAAGTTATGCAACTTGGGCAGCACATCACATAAGTGACCTTGGTTCTTCTCCTTTCACCCTATCAGGTGATACTTGGGTTTGATTTGTTCCATTGCTGGTGATGTTACTTTTCATCACTTGATTTAAACTGGTGGTATCTGCCAGGCTTCTTAACATGAAGTTACTTTTCTCCCTCATTATAATTATTTTGCAGGGGAGGTACTTTGAGACTAGGTAAAGATTCCACTTCTCACCAAAATTTTAATTTATTCATTTATTCACATCTATATGGATTGATAGATTTTTGTTTTATTTAATAGGTTGAAATTCAATATTCTCATATTTATGTTAATGTTAAAATTGTCCCACATTTCTTTATCGGTTCCCCTTTAAAGGTACCATCTTTGTCCTTCTGATATTTCTCCACTCTGATACTTTCATTTTTTTCGGATGCAACAAGATTTCCCAGGCTCATCTCCTGATTTCCCTGCCCAGTCACAGATTGAACTGCTTGTCCAAGGAGTTGTATTTCCCTTAAGTGGACAGTGGTATTTAGAAAACAAAATCTGAGTGCAAGGAATGCTCATTACTATTGGAGATGGCTGAAATCAGGCTTCTCAGTGGAGAGAGATAGGGGATATATCCAGAATAGGTAAAAATATACATATTTATAGTAGGTAAGTAGGAATATATATTTATGTATTGATTTACATTCACATCCATAAATAGCATATCTACTATCTGGAATATTAATAGTTCACATCAATATCTCCACTTCAAATGTAACACCACAAATTTCATTCTAGTTTTCTTCCTTTTCCCATTTGTAACTTTTTTGCGGAACGTTGAGAAACTAGGCTCTCATTATTCTAATATATTTTATTTTATTTCTTTATTTTTTAATGTATCCAATCTCTCAGTGATATGCTGCTATACCCAATCTGCATTCCCTCATCACTCACCTGCATGTGTGCTCAATTGCTCAGTCATTTCTGGCTTTGTGACCCTATGGACTGTAGCCCACCAGGCTCCTCTGTCTGTGGAATTCTCTGGACAATCTATAGAATTCTCCAGGCAACTTTCCAAGAATACTGGATTGGATTGCCATTTCCTATTCCAGGTCACTCATAATGGGCTCTGATATGCTGTGCAAAGTCATCTCTGTCATTGGGTCCTTTTCTAAGGAAGATGTTCTGCTCACTCCACTCAGATTTCAACACTTTCTATCAGGCTGCCACCACCATCCTTGGACAGATGCTCTCCTCAAACTGTCTTCAGACATACCTGTTAGGACTGTCTCCTAATGGTATACCCTTCCCATCCTTCTTGAGCGTGGACAACCAGCAGTCAGATGTCCTCCCTTCCCATGGGAAGCACACTTCTGACTCTGCTTGTATGCTAACAGCCAATAGAGGCCCCTGACCCATGTGAGGAAATGCTGCTTAACATTTTGGGGCTTTGTTACCCTAAGGTGGGCCACCTTCTCACCTGAATCTCACCCCTTTGTGGGTATCCCTTTGCTATGAACTGAATTGTGTCCTCTTTAAATTCCCATGTTGAAGCTCTAACCTCTCAATGTGATGGTATTTGGGGATGGGACCTTTGGGAGGTAGTTACACCAACTAGATGGGCATACATGAGTTTGGGTGGACAAGCTCTGGGAGTTGGTGATGGACAGGGAAGCCTGGTGTACTGCAGTCCATGGGTTGCAAAGAGTCGAACATGACTGAGTGACTCAACTGACTGACTATGGTTAGATGAGGTCATGAAGGTGGGGCCCTCAGGATCATATTAGTGACTTTATAAAAAGATGAAGAAAGAGATCACTTTCTCTCTGCCATGTGAGGACATAGTGATAAGATGGCCATCTGCAGCCAGAAAGAGTGTCTTCATTAGAACCAAGTGGTCTGACACCTTGATCTTAGACTACTTGGTTTTGAGAACTGTGATCAATAAACGTCCTTTGTTTAAACCACTCAGTATAGAGACCAGTCCTGGGTCTTCATTGGAAGGATTGATGCTGAGGCCAAAACTCCAATACTTTGGCCACCTCATGCAAAGAGTTGACTCATTGGAAAAGACTGTAATGCTGGGAGGGATTGGGGGCAGGAGGAGAAGGGGACGACAGAGGATGAGATGGCTGGATGGCATCACCACTCAATGGACATGAGTTTGGGTGAACTCCAGGAGTTGGTGATGGACAGGGAGGCCTGGCGTGCTGCGATTCATGGGGTCGCAAAGAGTCAGACACCACTGAGTGACTAAACTGAACTGAACTGATAGGGTATTTTGGTATAGGGGCCGGAGCAGAGTAATACACCTCCTTACCTCGGTCAGCCTTGATTCACCTTCTCCCTTCCTCATAAATGCTCTTCTAAATATTCTTGGGCTCTGACACTATGGGCCTTATGTTCTCCTGGCCTGGGGCTACCTAAGGGATTTTCTACAAAATTGTTCAGGAAGGGAAAGGAAGAAAGGAAAGAAATTCACTTTAATCTGCATAATTTTTCTTGCAATCCCTTTGATACCTGTTTCTCCCTGAGGCATCAGAATTCTTAATGGATATGGCTCCTGTGATGATCATGAAGGGGGGGACTTATGCAAATTCTGTTAATAGGAAGACTCACTTCCTGCTTGGAATCCTGTTAAAACAGATCTTTCATTTCCATAGTGCCATGAAACTTCCTATATAATGTTGTTAAACTTAGTGGTAGCATCTTAGACTGCTATTTAATTATGTCATTCTCCACGTTGTATATGTTTAAAATAATAAAGCTTTTAAAAAAGACAAAAATGATGGAAAATCCATGTATATCTATATGCAGAATCTTTCTATGTACATGTTTCTCTATTTTAATTTAAATGACAGCTTGCTGTCCTTTTTCTGGAAACACTTTTAAACAGATATTTTTATTGTTTGTTTTTTTCTCATAATTCACTCAGGTCTATGTTGCTAACTGTCATCACTTCAGAGAGGTCTTTATTGGCCACTCAGAATACCACCTCTCTTTCTGTCACTTTATTCCCTTGTTTTTCTTCAGTTCAGTTCAGTCGCTCAGTCACATCTGACTCTTTGCAACCCCATGAATTGCAGCACGCCAGGCCTCCCTGTCCTTCACCAACTCCTGGAGTTCACTCAAACTCATGTCCATCGAGTCGGTGATGCCATTCAGCCATCTCATCCTCTGTTGTCACCTTCTCTTCCTGCCCCTAATCCCTCCCAGCATCAGGGTCTTTTCCAATGAGTCAACTCTTCGCATGAGGTGGCCAAAGTATTGGAGTTTCAGCTTCAGCATCAGTCCTTCCAAAGAACGCCCAGGACTCATCTCCTTTAGAATGGACTGGTTGGATCTCCTTGCAGTCCAAGGGACTCTCAAGAGTCTTCTCCAACACCACAGTTCAAAAAATCAATTTTTCAGCACTCAGCTTTCTTCACAATCCAACTCTCACATCCATACATGACCACTGGAAAAACCATAGCCTTGACTAGATGGACATTTGTTGGCAAAGTAATGTCTCTGCTTTTGAATATGCTATCTAGGTTGGTCATAACTTTCCTTCCAAGGAGGAAGCATCTTTTAATTTCATGGCTGCAATCACCATCTGCCTTGATTTTGGAGCCCAGAAAAATAAAGTCTGACACTGTTTCCACTGTTTCTCCATCTATTTCCCATGAAGTGATGGGACCAGATGCCATGATCTTAGTTTTCTGAATGTTGAACTTTAAGCCAACTTTTTCACTCTCTTCTTTCACTTTCATCAAGAGGCTTTTTAGTTCCTCTTCACTTTCTGCCATAAGGGTGGTGTCATCTGCATATCTGAAGTTATTGATATTTCTCCCAGCAATCTTGATTACAGCTTGTGCTTCTTCTTAACACCTATCAAATTGTATGAATTATATCATTTAACCACTTATTTGCTTATAGTTCCTCATCTACAATAAAACTTGTTTTGTGAGAAAATTAGCTTTATATATCTTATTCATTAAGATGTTTCTAGTACCTCAAATTGTGTCTGGCATATGATTTATATTCAATAAACATTAAAAAAATACATTCAATAAATGTTTGTTGAGTGAGTAAAAATGCATGAAGGCACTGAAGAATCAAAAAACTGTAAAAAGTTGTATTTCATATATGTGAAGTAGGCAAAGTATGGATTTTCATAATTAAGGTGTATTTCAATAGTTAAGGATGGGTCAAGAAGTCAGGCAGTAACCGCAAACAATACGAGTTTGCAATTTGAGGATACAAGCTATAATATGTATTAATAGATCTGCTAATATCAGGAAAAGTAATACAGAATCATACATACATACATAGTGTGTGTGCTTAGTCATGTCTGTCTCTTTGCAGCCACCAGGCTCCTTTGTCCACCGACATACATATAAATAAAACAAATTTCAGATGTTTTCATTATTAGTATATTAATACATATGCTAATATCAAGAGAAAGTAACAGAGAATCATATCTCTATATTTATATTAATCTATATAATTTTTAGTTATTCACATATTTTATATAAATATTAAATATTACATTTAATAGTTGATGCATATATCAATAGTAATTGCTGATTGAAGCTTATCTCAAATATTTCATTATTTCTACATCATACTTATGCAATTTTAAGTTGAGGTTGTTAAGAACACAATTTGGAGAGTAAGCCAAGTCTAAAGCTATGACAAACCTAGACAGTGTCTTAAAAAGCAGAGACATCATTTGCCAACAAAGGTCTGTATAATTAAAGCTATGGTTTTTTTAGTAGTCATGTATGGATGTGAGATCTGGACCATAAAGAAGAGTGAGCATTGGACAACTGATGCTTTCGAACTGTGGTGCTCAAACCAATCAATCCTAAAGGAAGTCAATCCTGAATAATCATTGAAAGGACTGATGCTGAAGCTGAAGTTTCAATACTTTGACTACCTGATGCGAAGAGCTGAGTCACTGGAAAAGACTCTGATGCTGGGAAAGATTGTGGGCAAGAGGAAAGGAGGTCATAGAGGATGAGATGGTTGGATGGTATCACTGACCCAATAGACAGGAGTTCGAGCAAACTCTAGGAGATAGTGAAGGACAGGGAAGCCTCGTGTACTGCAGTCCATGGGGTGGCAAAGAGTCAGACATAACTTAGAGACTGAACAATGACAACAAGCCAAGATCTATTGGGGCACATATGACAGATACCTCATTTCAAACAGTTGAAGTGAAAATAGATTTTATCTTCTCATGAACCTACAAAGTGCAGGGATGCATGGCTATATACAGGACCTTAAATGAAACTGTTAGTTCTCTTACTTTCTTGGTCTACTTTTCCTCCTTGTCCCTTTCTGCTTTGCTCTTAATGAATTTCTTCACAGGCAGACTATTTCTACATAATTTTTAAAGACTTTATTTCTTGATAGACGTAGTGCAAAGTCACACTGCAAAGGGCATGCATGCAGGGATGGGAGGAGCTAATGAAGACAATTTGCCACTGCTTAGTGATTGCCAGGGTAAGCCGTGGCTTACATCTTCTCATAATTAGCTTTTTCAGAGCAAAGGAGGAGTGCTGTCAATCTCAGCATTCTGGCAAACATCCTTCTGAGGACTCTGATTATTGGGGTTTTGTCACATGCTTGCCTCTGAATTGGTTATTGGAGCCATGGAAACATTCTCTGGGAAAGTTCCAGGTCATGTTTTACCCCTAGAACTAAATGGGATCAGCTGCACCTAAGCCATATAGACTGAGAGGAGAGTAAACCTCAGGAGACGTTTCCAGACAGTAATAAATACATGCAGTATCAACAGACAGAGAATTTCCTGTAAGGTAAGAGAAGTCTCTGGACATATTTGAAATCTTTTGTTGTATTTCTTTTATTTTTCTCTTGTACTTCTTAGCAGGAAAATATCACAAATGAAACCACTTTATAGTTCAACTTGAGTCTAATATTGAGCCCTGGTTACAAAATGTACTAGGTACATAATTTGAGTAAAAAAGAGATAGCAACTTCTGCTCTACCAAAGCAGAATAATTTGACAGATTCCATATTTAAACTTTCTGCTTGCTTTTTTTTTTTGGAAAGTGTGTGTATGTGTGGTCTGTTTGTTCATATAGTCATGTGTTGACCACATAATAAATCTAATCAACCTACTTCACTATTTTTTTCCATCCCACTCTTATACATACCATTGTGTCTATGGTGAGGGATAAGAAGGGTTAAGGTTGATTATGTTTTGTATTTTATTTGATAATCTCATAAAATGATGAAAGTTTAATGGCTCATGAAACACTAGAAGAACAAGAAATACAGAATGTTTCTCTACTCTTGGGAATGGAGACAGCTTTTGTAAGCCTGGGAAGCAGTATTCTTTGAGGTTGAGAACAACTACTCTATATTATATACATCTGGGAAAAAATCCAAGAAGTTCTTAATAGTCATGAAATATTTGCTAAATTCTTTACTGATTCCAAGCATTAATTTCCTTACCTGTAAAATGGATATACAAATAATATGCAATTCATTGGATTGCTAAGTGTATATCACTGAGTTTACTATATGACTCTTAAGAAGCCATTTATTATTTGTAGCTTTTTGAAACTTCCCCAAATTTCTCTTTTCATAAAGTTCAGTTCAGTCATTCAGTCATGTCCGACTCTTTGTGACCCCATGGACTGCAGGATGCCAGGCCTCCCTGTCCATCACCAACTCCTGGAGTTTACTCAAACTCATGCCCATTGAGTTGGTGATGCCATCCAACCATCTCATCCTCTGTTGTCCCCTTCTCCTCCCACCTTCAATCTTTCCCAGCATCAGGGTGTTTTCAAATGAGTTAGCTCTTCACATAAGGTGGCCAAAGTATTGGAGTTTCAGCTTCAGTATCAGTCCTTCCAATGAATATTCAGGACAGAGTTCCTTTAGGTTGGACTGGTTGGACTATTATTTTGAGTTAAATCATTTGCCATGGGACTTCGTTGTTGGTCCAGTGGCTGCGATTCCATGCTCCTAATGCAGAGGTGGCTGTGTTCAATCCCTGGTCAGGCAACTAGATCCCACATGCTGCAATTAAGAGTTCTCATGCTGCCCAATTGCACTCATCTCACATGCCAGCAAGAGTTTGCTCAAAATCCTTCAAGCTAGGCTTCAGCAGTACATGAACCAAGAACTTCCAGATGTACAAGGTGGATTTAGAAAAGGCAGAGGAACCAGAGATCAAATTGCCAACATATGCTGGATCATAGAAAAAGCAAGGGAATTCCAAAAAGGCATCTATTTCTGTTTCATTAACTATGCCAAATCCTTTGACTGTGTGAATCACAACAAATTGTGGAATATTCTTAAAGAGATGGGAATATCAGACCACATTACCTGCCTCCTGAGAAACCTGTATGCAGGACAAGAGGCAACAGTTAGAACAGGAGATGGAACATCGGACAGGTTCAAAATTGGGAAAGGAGTAAGTCAAGGCTGTATATTGTCACTCTGCTTACTTAACGTATATGCAGAGTACATCATCCGAAATGCCCTGATGGATGAATCACAAGTTGGAATTAAGACTGTCAGGAGAAATATTAACAATCTCAGATATGCAGATGAAGAGAAATCTCAGATATGCAGAAAGTGAAGAGGAAATGAAGAACCTCTTGGTGAAGGTGAAAGATAGAGAGTGAAAAAGCTGGCTTAAAAGTCAGCATTCAAAAAACTAAGATCATGGTATCGGGTCCTATCACTTCATGGCAAATAGATGGGGAAAATGTGGAAACAGTGTCAGATTTTATTTTTTGGGATCCAAAATCAATGCGGATGGTGATTGCAGCCACAAAATTAAAAGACTCCTGCTCCTTGGAAAAATAGCTATGTCAAACCTAGACTGTGCTTTAAAAAGCAGAGACAACCACTTTGCCAACAAAGGTCCATCTAGTCAAAGTTATGGTTTTTCCAGTAGTCATGTATGGATGTGAGAGTTGGACCGTTAAGAAGTTGAGCAGTGAAGAATTGACACTTTCGAACCATAGTGCTGGAGAAGACTCTTTAGAGTCCCTTGGACAGCAAGGAGATCAAACTAGTAAATCCTAAAAGAAATCAACCCTGAATATTCATTGAAAGGGTTGATGCTGAAGCTGAAGCTCCAATACTTTGGCCACCCGATGAAAAGAGCCAACTCATTGAAAAAGACCCTGATGCTGGAAAAATGAGGGCAAGAGGAGAAGGGGTGACGTAGGATGAGATGGCTGGATGGCATCACTGACTCAATGGACACAAGTTTGAGCAAACTCAGGGAGATAGTGATGGACAGAGAAGCCTGGCATGCTGTGGTTCATGGGGTCACAAAGCATCAGAAACAACTTAGTGACTGAACAGCAACAAATGCCACAATTTAAAAGATTCTGTATACTGCAACTAAGACCTGATGCAGCCACATAAATACAATATTTAAAGAAAACATTTGCCATGAGAAAACTCAGTTCAGTTCAGGTGCTTAGTCATGTCCAACTCTCTGCGACCCCATGGATTGCAGCATGCCAGGCTTCCCTGTCCATCACCAACTCCCAGAGCTTGCTCAAACTCATGTCTATCAAGTTGGTGATGCCATCCAACCATCTCATCCTCTGTCATCCCCTTCTCCTCCTGCCTTCAATCTTTCCCAGCTATTGAAAGACAAATATTTTGTCAATGTTATGCAACACTCCAGTACCTGTTAACAGGTTAACTGACATTACTTTTCAGTTTCCTAGACAAAAGGATGGCTTTAGGCACAAGCAACACAGAGAGGGTCACGACTGAGTGACTGAACCTAACTGACTGAACTGAACACAGAGAGGGCAAGAGTAGGTGCTCTATTCAGTCCTAGCTGAGCTCCCAGCTGACAGCCAGCATTAATTATCAACTGTGTGATGAGTCACTTTGGATGTCCAGCTAGTAGAGGCTTAGATGACTGCAGCCCTAGCGGACCTCTGCCCTTAACCACATATAAGACTGGAAAGGGAGACCCACCCAGCAGGACCCAATAAACCTATAGAATCATGAGAGATAATATTAATAATGCATTATTGTTTTAAGCCACTAAGTTGTTGTGTGGTTTGTTATGCAAACACTGATAATCAGAAAAGCAAGATTGGAGGGGTAAGAAAGAAAGAGAGCAAGCACTGAAACACCTAAGAGAATAACCTAATGGAAACCGGATGATGATAAGCACCAACATCTTCTCATTTTACATCACAGCTTTGCCTGGAACCAGCCCAAATGACGTATTCAGACATATTCAACTGCTTGGACTATCATTTTATAAATGATTTCACTGGACTTTTGGCTGCATAATCTGCACAAATCTATTAAGTTCTGTAAAGTTAAGTTAAACTAAGAAATGTGGAGCTGGTAGTTTTTTCTTAATTCTCTAAGGAATCTTGGGTGGTAGATTGAATTGAATGGTACCACATTTTTCTTATATACACCATAGCTTTTTATTTGTGTATTTGTTTTCCAACACACAGAACACAGAAGTCGCTCAGTTGTGTCCGACTCTTTGCGACCCCATGGATTGTAGCCCACCAGGCTCCTCGGTGCATGGGATTTTCCAGGCATTAATACTGGAGTGGGTTGCTGTTTCCTTCTCCAAGGGCTTGCACTATTAGATTACATAGAGAATCAAAAAATTTTCATGAATAAACAAACAATATGAAAATTTAGTTTCCTCTAAAAAATCTTTTAACCTCCATCTTGCTTTAATAGTTGTATAGAATCTTTCTAGCCCTCTCTTGCAACTTCCCTCTCTTTGTGGTTTGGCTTGCCTCTATTCTTGGATATTCTCAAGGCCAATAGAGTGCAAATTTACTGCAAAATGAAACTTCAAGCTTTGCAAAAGGTACAGAATTCCATGGAAACCATAATGGGTTATTAGATAAATACTTAGATCTCGTTTAAAGCCATTGGCAAATTAGTAGTTAACAATGGGATAAGAAGAAAAATTAATGGGGATAAGGACAGGCATTTCAAAGAGAATGATTTAAAAACCAGAGACTTAAGATAGATCTTTGAAAAAATTGATTAAGCACATACACATTTACAAAATACCTCCTTATTATTGCACTGAAAATATAAAATGTTTTGTGCAAAATACAGTATCATGCAATAGTACAAGTTTGTCAGTTAATGATACCAAGAAGAAAACAATGTGTTTTAGTTTCTCTGAGAATTGAATCTGGTTTGCAATTATAAATTAAATTTAGTAAAACATTTGATAATATTTTATCATATTTTGCAATTTTGGTTTCATTTTTTAGGATAAAGTTCTAATCAAAATCTTTTCCTTTATTTTTAGAAATGAAATTGTGGTGCCAATTTAATGTTGTTTAAATGTGTTTTATCCCTATTTTAAGCATATAAAATAATATTTAGCCTCCTAGACTAGAGAGAAATAATTTATTTGACAATGGTTTTCATTGTCAAGTTAATGGAAGATACTTTCTTAAGTAACTCAGAGATTGCAGCAATGGATAAATAATCTTTAATAAGCTCAGATATTAGCTTACATGAAATAGTCAGCATTAAGATAATGGAAAATACATATTTTTCTTGGGGATGGATAGATTCAAAGAAATTTTATATTTGATTTTAGATATTATAAGAGAATATTAAATACAGCACAAAATGGAAAATCCCACTGTCTGTCTAATTCTTGTTTCATCTACCCAGGGAACCAGCAGTTACTCCACTAAAAACACATGGGACTATGCCCTACATGAAGGTGGTAAGCCAATGCTATTTAATGCCTGCGCTGTGAAATGTGCAAGACAACAGAAGAGATTAACGGCGACTGGTTACAAGGTAGTTGGTAGTTGCTTCAGGAAGAGAAGAAAAGAAAAGGTGGGACCATTAGGTTACTGAAACAAGGGACCATGATAGTTCAATGAGAAGCAGAATAATTCCCACATTAGCTGCTACAACAATATATTGCTCGTTAGAGCTCCTAGGTAGTTTCAGAATTATTATTGGGTATTTCATAAATGAGTGTTAGTCTTAGGAAAGAGTATCCAAAAAATGTTTCCCAAAGGAACTCTTCATAGAAAGACTTTAAGGTAAGATCAATGGAAATTCAAGAAACTGTGAGAGTTGGCACCCTATAATGAAACAAATGTAATACTGGGTATCCATACATTCATATGCTAGAACCACTTACATTTTAAGGAAAATATCCAGTTTGGATAAAACAAAGAGGATGGACTAAGTAAGTTATATCATATGAGTCTTAGTCACAGAATTCTCTTTTCTTTCCTTCTCTCCCCTTTGCCCTTTCCTTTCTCCAACTCTCTCTTTCTCTGAAAGCTGACAAGGCCAATATATGACATATGCAAGTGGATAGCTGTAGCTGAAACAACGGTTCCAGACCCAGAGCTAATTTAGCCAGTCTCCACTTATCCTCTCTCTTATTAGCATCTATGCTTCTTCCATGGAAACCTAAGAGCTGAATTGAAGATACTTTGAAGCCACTTTACTGAGTGTTCTATCAGGTTAGAGCCCACAATTCTATCAATCAGATTATTCATTATGGTGGTGTAGTCATATTTTACAACGTTTGCTCATATCATAGTGCTTGCCTTTCTTTTAGAATTCCTTCCTGTGGTAGGCTATCATAATCATCTTTGTGCTACGTGGCTCTTCAATGTTTATTGTTATCAGTTGAAAGAAGAAACAATTAGCCTAAGAAAAGCCAGTCAGGTTTACCTCCTGGAAACATGTAACATAGGTCAAAGAAGCTGCTTTGATCTAGACTGACCAATTGAGTGGAGATACCGAATGAGCCATGATGTGAGTATTTTTGACCACAGAGAGGAGAAAGGAAGAAAGGAGAATAATAAGCAAATACAGAGACAGTTGAGATTTCAGAACTCCTTAATCTCCTAATGGCTTTTGAGTTGCTAGTTTCTTCATGAGACATGAGTGCCTTGGGTTCTGTGATATTTTCTTGTATTTTTCAAACACATGTGTAGATATAAATTTATTTTACTTGAAACTAGGGGAATGGTGATGGACATGCAGGGTTAAGCTAAAGGAAGGTGTTCACAGAAATTAATCTAAAGCATTTTATATGCATTTCAGTATGTATAGAGAATCTTTAAAATGTGCCTATCCTATGGCATATATATATATATATTTTCTACTTTAAGGATATTCCTTAAATTAATGAAAAGTTAATACAAATATTTTTGCATGATTTCATACAACATTATATATAACAGCAAGAATGAAAAGTTAAAATCCGGAAGTAGACTAGTATTTAATAAAGAATAAGCAATTGTGTGGCCATTTCAAATGTTCTCTAAGAATACTTAATATAGACTGTCACATTACACAACTCCAGGAAGTACATCATTGTCCAAGTGAATACCTTTTAGAATTTTGCAGTATCCAGCATATACTTGTGTACACTAATGACATACCAAACATTAGACTGTGTTTTTAACCTTATATTACAGTTAAACAAAAAATTGGTATTCACACAAAATTATATCTTTGGTATGCTGCTGCTGTTGCTAAGTATCTTCAGTCATGTCCGACTCTGTGCGACCCCATAGACGGCAGCCCATCAGGCTCCCCCGTCCCTGAGATTCTCCAGGCAAGAACACTGGAGTGGGTTGCCATTTCCTTCTCCAAGGCATGAAAGTGAAAAGTGAAAGTGAAGTCACTCAGTTGTGTCTGACTCTTAGCGACCCCATGGACTGCAGCCTACCAGGCTCCTCCATCCATGGGATTTTCCAGGCGAGAGTACTAGAGTGGGGTGCCATTAGTTCAGTTCATTTCAGTCACTCAGTCGTGTCCAACTCTGTGCAACCCCATGAGCTGCAGCATGCCAGGCCTCCCTGTCCAACACCAACTCCCGGAGCCCAACCAAACTCATGTCCATTGAGTTAGTGATGCCATCCAACCATCTCATACTCTGTCGTCCCCTTCTCCTCCTGCCCTCTATATTTTCCAGCATTAGGGTCTTTTCAAATGAGTCAGCTCTTCACATCAGGTGGCCAAAATATTGGAGTTTCAGCTTCAACATCAGACCTTCCAATGAACACCCAGGACTGATCTCCTTTAGAATGGACTGGTTGGATCTCCTTTCTGTCCAAGGAACTCTCAAGAGTCTTCTCCAGCACCACAGTTCAAAAGCATCAATTCTTCTGCTTTTTCTTCAGCTTTCTTTATAGTCCAACTCTCACATCCATACATGACCACTGGAAAAATCATAGCCTTGACTAGACTGACCTTTGTTGTCAAAGTAATGTCTCTGCTTTTGAATATGCTATCTAGGTTGGTCATAACTTTTCTTCCAAGGAGGAAGCATCTTTTAATTTCATGGCTGCAATCACCATCTGCCTTGATTTTGGAGCCCAGAAAAATAAAGTCAGCCATTGTTTCCACTGTTTGCCCGTCTATTTCCCATGAAGTGATGGGACCATATTCCATGATCTTAGTTTTCTGAATGTTGAGCTTTAAGCCAACTTTTTCACTCTCTTCTTTCACTTTCATCAAGATTCTTTTTAGTTCCTCTTCACTTTCTGCCATAAGGGTGGTGTCATCTGCATATCTGAGGTTATTGATATTTCTCCCAGCAGTCTTGATTCCAGCTTGTGCTTCCTCCAGCCCAGCGTTTCTCATGATGTACTCTGCATATATGTTATATAAGCAGGGTGACCATATACAGCCTTGACGTACTCCTTTTCCTATTTGGAACCAGTATGTTGTTCTATCTTTGCATATTAGATCTTTGTTGTTATATCTTTGGTATAATCCCAAATATATTTCAATGAATGTATGCAGTATTTCTTTAGAAAGATTATAGATACATACATCAAATTGTAACAAACTATTTCTGAGTATTAGAAGCATAATTGCTTTCAGAAATCCTTTTTGGTACTTGCCATTTTTTCTTCTATAATGAGAGCATATTGTTGTAATCAGAAGAGATTATAACTATCATTTTAATGCTCATATCTGTTGGTTTGTTAAAATAAACACCATACACTGGGTTTATAAACAATAAAATCTTCTATTATACCCCATATATGGTGTTCTCTCTTCATGTCATCATCCAAATTTCCCTCATCATATAGGGACACAATATCCAAATTACTCTTGTTTTATATGGACATAAGTCACTGGACTGGAGCCCACTTGAATCTAGTATAAACTCACTTTAACTTCATTAGATCTGCAAAGACTCTATTTCCAAATAAGGTCACATGCATAAGGAACTGGGCTAGAATTTCAGCATATCATGTTGGGCAATGTAATTCAACTGATAAAACTAGGTCTTAGAATTCTTCAAAAATTGCATTATAAACAAGGAGAACTTTCTTCCAGCTACCAGGATTTCACTTTATTAATTCCTCTGAATAAACAAGATTAATTTATAAAAGGAAGGTTAAAAAAGTATAGTTTGATTTGGACACACACTGTGCCTATCCAGATTTTCTTGAATATATCTCTCCTCATCAAGAGTTTCTTACTAGAAATGTACTATCTATATATCAAGTGTTAAAATTTATTTACTCACTTTTGAATTCATATTTATTAGCTGATCTTTTCTTCTACTAATATACTGTCTGGGACTTGGGTTAGGTGTTACATGCTTAATATCACTCCACTGTGCTGAAGAAACCTGTTTAAACAAATCACGATGCTGTGACACAGGACAGAGCACTGAGACAAAAACATTTTAAGCTTTTTTCCATTTAAAGTCAGGCTGATATTTACAAATGCAGGCAAACTACCGGTTGCTTCAACATCATTCTCCCACAAACCCTCTAAATCATACTCCGGATAAGAGCCTTGAAAATTCCAGCTTTCACAGTGACATTTGCATCTGCATATGGAATTCTCTCCTACACTGGTTGGCAGCTGGCTTAGCACTGAAGATTCATGTCCTGTTATTTTTCTTCAGCAAGACCAATAGTTCTTGATAATATTTCTCCCAGCTCTGTAAACTTGGGTTATATTTTCTGTGTGTTAAATGAAAATATTTTATTTATTTCATTTAAAATATCCAGAGCAGATTTAAAAGTTTTTTGTATAAAAATGGAAAACAAGTAGATATTACATAATGGAATGATTATTTGTTTCTTATATTCTTTTATTTCCCCACTCTCTTAGACTGAGGACCTTAGGAAACAGAGTCTGAACCAAAATATACACACAAATATTCTTTGGCAGGGGTGGGATGTCTATGTGCAAAGTGAGAATGAAGGAAAAACATGAAAAAGGGAAATGAGACAAGAAAAGGGAATGGAAATGAATCCAGTTGCCTGTAATTTCACAAGAAAATGCAGTCAGTTGTTGAGTTATATGGGGTATCTCTGGATAAGTTTGATGCAATCACTTTATTTGGGAGCTATGGTTTGGGTAAAAGAATGAATATTTCTTCTTATGGTTCCACTGTCTTTCATTGGTCAAGTCCACCTCAGGAGACGTGAATTCCCCACACTCTGATTGTACCACACAGGTCTTCTGCACAGTCGATGGAGAAGTCAGAGCCTTACAGCTCCATCTGGCCAGTGGTTATCCTCAGGGTCTCTACTTATCAGTTGGGGACTTCTAGATCTATAGTGATCATGGCCATAGTTGGAATCTCCTGAAGTTGTGTTAGTCAGGCTAGGGCTGCTCAGACCAAGAACAGAGGCAAGTAGTTGAGGTCTAGAGAGTGGGGATCAAAGGAGCCTATTGGGCAATGCATAAACGAATCTAGTGAATCAACACAGCTATGGATACCCTGTCCTATGAAACAACTGCTGATTTTTATAGCTGGGTTGATCTTTAAAAATCATGTAGTCCACATGTGACTTCAATATATGAGAAGACATTTCCATTTTCAGTTAAAATAGAGTAGTAGGGACTGAACTTCCCTCCCAACTGAAATTATTTACCCCACAAAAGTGCAATATATATTTAAAAAGCCAAGAGTTTTCAAGACACTAGACATCAGACAATGGAGGACAGTGATGCCTGAGAAATAGGAAGCAAAGAACATGAGCCCAGTGAACACTGCCGCCTACTTCCTTCAGACTTCCCAAGCTAAGGGAGAAAGACTCAGTAGGAGCTGAACAGATTCCTTGTGTGAGGAGATGAAGCTATGAGTGTGGGTAGACTGAGGCAGTTAGAGTCTACAGTACTGAGTATCATAAGGAAGACAGCAGTACAAAGAGAGAGCTCCAGAAATCTGGCAAAGATTCCTTTTCAGTATGCAGTTGGATACTACTAACACATGCATGATGCATGCTATGAGACTATACCCTGGATTGAAAGAACCACATAACAGAATTATTAGGAGTAACAGTGCCAACCAAGAACTCATATGAGACTGGGACGAACACCTGTTTTGTGTGTGTGTGTGTGGGTGTGTTAGTTGCTCAGTCGGGTCCTACTCTTTGCGATCCCATGGACTGTAGCCCATCAGACTCCTCTGGAATTCTCCAGGCAAGAATACTGGAGTGGGGTGCCATTCCCTTCTCCAGGGGATCTTCCCAACCCAGGGTTTAAACCAGGGTCTCCTGCATTGCAGGCAGATTGTTTACCATCTGAGCCACCGGGGACCACCAACCAAATTGGAAAAGCCTCATGATCCAACGGGCATTAGAGTGCACAAAAGAAACTTGCCTATGTATTGGGAATATTTGGTCTTGATTAAATACTGCTCTGATTCTGCTTAACACATGTAAAAGTGAGAACTGAAAGGAGCAAACTGTTTGTAGGTAACTTATCTGCATGCATCATGGAACAAAGATCACAAATATTTATATAAAAGCCAAACTATCAAGAACTCAATAGGACAAAATTCACAATGACGAGGAAAATAACAAAAACTAAAGAATTACAGACTTGCAAAGAGGTAAGAAACATGAGCCATTTTAAGGAGAAAAGCTATAAACTGAAACTGATTTAGGATTGATATAGAAATTAAAATGACTAAACGAGGACATTAAGAGAGATATGGAACATATAAACACCTTCCAATCTGAGCTTCTAAATATAAAACCCTGGATGAGATTAACCAAATTACAAATTAAAAAAAAAAAAAACCAACAGAGAACTTGAAGACAAGCAATAGAAACTATTAAAAATGAGACACTAAGAAAAAATATAAAAATAATAATAAATTACAAGGAGTCAGTGATCCTTGGGACAATTTATGAGGGTCTACTAAAATGTAACTGGAATCTCTGAAGAAGTTTCAACTCTTTAAAGAAGAAAGTGGCTAAATTTTTTCAGAAATCTCAGTTCAGTGAACCCCAAAGTGCAAGAAACATGAAGAAAACTATACCATGGCACACCACAATCAAATTGTTCAAAACCAGTGATAAAGAAAATAACAACCTTAAAACAGCCAGAGAAAAACACATTACATAGAGAGGAACAAAAATAAGAATGACAAAAGATTTCTCTGCAATAACAACAATAAAAATAATGCAAATGAGAAGACAGTGGAACTCTGTCTTTAAATATTAAAAGAACAAAATACTTTCAAACTGAAATTTATACCCAGCAAGTATCTTTCAAAAGAAAGGTAAAACAATACCTGTCTAACATATATAAAATGAGAGAAATCATGACAAACAGACCTGCACTAAAGGAAATGTTAAAAACAGTCTCAAACATAAGGAATGGTATCAGATGGAAATATGAATTTACCCAATGAATGAAAAGTTTTGAAAATAGTAAATTCTTGGGTATTTATGATTTGTAAAAATTATTTACAACTTAAAAATAACTATCTAAATAAAAATAATATCTATATATTGTGGGCTTTATAAAAATAAAATACGTGACAATAATTGCACAAAGGTGAAGAGGAAGAGAAATGAAAATATTGTAAAGTTCTTAAATTACAGGTGAAGAGAATGGGTTTAATATAATTTGAAATTAGTGATAAATAAGATGTTCACTCTAAATTCTCCAGAAATCACTGAAATAACAAAATAATTGTAGCTAGTATGCAAAGAAAGGATATAATATGGACTCATAAAGTAACATTTAACTAATTCAAAAAAGAGCAGAAAAAGAGACATATATATATATATATTTCTTCAGATTCTTTTCTCTCATAGGTTATTATAAAATACTGAATATAGCTCTCTGTTCATTGCTGAGAGAAATGAAAGAATGTGTAAATAAATGATAAACTATATTCATGGGTTTAAAGCCTTGATTTTAAGATGTCAATTCTAATTAATACATATGTGAATACATATATGCATATATATGCTAATAGACATACATAGTCACTCAATGCAATCTCAATAAAAATTCCAACAGACATTTTCTTGAATAAAAACTAACAAATTAATTTTGAAATTCATCATGAAATGCTAAGAAGCAAGAACAAGAAAAATGACTTTGAAGAAGAGAAAATTTGGAGAACTAATACTACCTGGTTTTAATATTTATTAGAAAGCTAATAATAAAAAATGCGAGTCATTGTCATAAATATTGATTTTTTAAAAGAAATACAATAAAATAGAATAGAATAGATAATGTAGAAATAGACTAATATGTGTAAGGACCATTGGTCTTGACAACAATTGAGGCAATTCAATGCAGAAAGGATAGTTTTTCAACAAAAACTATCCAAATCGTTGCTGAAACAATTGGATATCCATATGCAAAAAAAGTACTATAATCTATATCTCATACTATATAAAAATTAGTACCCTTGGGCAATGTACCAAAGGTAAAACCTAAAATTATAAAGCTTCTGGAAATATATGTAGAAGAAAGTATTTGTGAACTTGGGTTAGGTAATATTGAGTATATATCACACCAAAGTTGTATTTCATAAATAAGTTGGACTTCATCAAAATTAAAATCTTTTCTTCAAAGGACACTGAGAATGTAAAAATGAACCATAAAATCATGAAAATATTAGAAAGTTACCTATCTGGTAAAGGACTTATATTCTGTATTTATTAAGAACTCTCAATATTCAATAACAAGAGATAAAACAGTAAAAATAAAATATAGGCAAAAGATTTGAACTGGTACTTGACCAAATAAGACATACTTAGAGCTACTAAGTCCTTGAAAAGAAGTTCAACATCATTTAATCAACAGAGAAATGAAATTAAAACTACAAAGAGATACTTCTAGAAAGGCTGAAATTTAAAAATTGACCATACCAAACGTTGGCAATGAAGGAGAGAAATTGGAAATTTCATAAACTGCTTGTGGGAATGTAAAATGATATAGCTACTTCAAGAGATAGTTTCTCAAAAAAAAAAAATGACAGTATATGTCCATACAAAGAACTGTACACAAATTCCAGTAGCAATTTTAATATCCCAAACTAAAAATAACCAAAATATCTATTGTTAGGTAAATAGCTTAGCAAGCTGGGTATGTTCACATAGTGGAAAACTTCTCAGCAATAAAAAGGAATGAAATATTGAAACATGCAACAAAATGGATAAATTTCAAAATCATTATGCTGAGTGGTAGATTCAAGAAAAGAAAATGTATTGTATGATTCAAGTTATGAATTACTCAAATTCTAGGGCTTAAAAGCTAATCTATAGAGACAGAAAACATACTAGTGGTTGCCTGGAAATGGGAGAAGGACAAGGAAAGCTGGATGGGAATGATTACAAGGACCCTTAGAAGTTACTGATATATTCATTATTTTGATTGTAGCAGTGGTTCATGGTGTGCATATATGTGAAAACTAGTCAAACGAATCAAAACTAATCAAACCCAGAGCTTGATCCCTGGGTAGAGAAGATCCCCAGAGGAAGAAATGACACCCCACTCCAGTATTATTGCCTGGAAAATGCAGTGGGCAGAGGACCCTGGAAGCTATAGTCCATGGGGTGGCAAAGACTTGGATATGGCTGAGCAATCAATCAAGGATAGTCCAAGATGGCACTGTTTATTCTTAAATCCTCACAGAACCGATGCAAGATCACAAGTTCAATAAAGTAATTTTTTAAAGTGCTTACTCCATGTCACACTATGTATTAGGCATAGTGAACAAGTCAGGCATGGTCTTCACCTTTTGAAGTTTTCTACTGAGAAAATTGTCATTATACATTTAAATAATAAAGCACAATTTGACAAGTATATAGGAGAGCTCTAAATATTACTGATGAGCAGCACAAGTATAAGGGTCATATTTTTGAGGAAATTCCATATAATCTTGTTACTTGATTGGGTCTGTATTGCCTTCAAATCCAATGACAATTTCTGATATAATTTGTACTAGTATAATAGTTCTAACAAGTAAGACATTCTAATTTCCATATACACTTTCACTGCTTTTGGTTTTACCTCTGAATTTGTATCTTTGTCTTACTTCACTTTTCTATGTTTATAAGTTGTGGTGTCACTTTATTCAATGTTTCATTTCATTGTCTGATTTTATCTCAACTGAAAGAGACCTCTTGCTTATTTTACCTGTGGAAAAGAGTCTGATTTTTCTGAACTTTGTTAAATTTACACTTCCTTTGCAAGACAAGTACTTCATAGGAGACTTTGATGTGGGTGTTCACCAAATGCATTTCCTCTGTTTCCCAAGTATTCTTTCCTTTATTCTTTCAAAAACATTAAGCTTGTGAAATTCTTGAAAAATATAGTCTTAAAATTTTCTTGAAACCTGAAACTTGTGTATACCACAGTGTTTGCTCAGGCTCCTAGCTTTCACCTAAATGCCATTTCCAGAGCATGATATGTTTCCTCTTATCATTTCACAACCTTTTACATTTTCAATGAAAAGTTTTCCTCCAATTCAATTTCACACTGAAGGAAGTTTTTAATCCCTTTGTAAGGGTTACCCTGTAAGTATGTGCAGAGAAAAATCAAAGTTGCTCTAAGAGGTAGATAGTGAATGATTGACTAAACTGGTGTTTTCTCTCTTAGGTCTTGGGGGCATATAGAATTATACAGCCTGAGAGCTGAGAGGGCCAAACTCTCAGGACTCTCAGCTATGACAAACCTTTGGCTGGGATGTTCAAGCTAAGTTCCATCATCAGCTAATTGACTCACCCATTTACTCAGAACATGAGATAATTTGTGATGGAGCAAAATCTTCATAACTCCAAATCATGAATGTCAGGGTTTTGTGGGAATTGTTCATTTATTCTTTCAGCATTTATAACATATTTATTCAACAAATTACAAGATCATGGCTAGTAATTTTCCAGTTCTAGATGAACACCAAGCTTCTACACTTCTTCCTTAATTATGCCAGGCTGTATAAAATCATACAATTTTATTTATACTTTATTTATACAAAATATCTCAAGATCCTGTGACATTATTACCACTCACTCATTATTTCTCTCATAGCTGTCATACTATCTTAGATTCTTATCTCATTCATCCATTTAAGCATTTTTGAGATCTACTATGATCTAAGCTCTTTGTCTACCTCTTGATAAATAATATAGTCTCTGCTCACTTAACAAGTCTACATTTCAGTTGGGTAGGAAAAAAACCACAAAAGATCATTACAGTGGTGCGTCCAGAAAAGTAAAGGACAAAGAAAGACATATCAAGTTTTCCTCTCACTAGTCCAGTAAAATTTCCCATAGATTTTCTTCTCATTCTGAACATGAGAATGAAATAATATCTTTATCACGTCCAGAGTCAGCTAGTACAATTCAGCATCTGGTGTGACGGTCCCCTCTGCAGTTTACGCTATAAGTGAACCTGCCTCCTGCCTGAGCTAGTTTAAGTTATTATGGTTTCTATCAGGAAATCCATGTGGAAATTAATTAGACATGATAGACTTGAAATAGAATTTATTCAAGGGAAAAATATCCATTCTAGGTTAAAATCCCTTATCAAGTAAAAGTTGCTACATAATTACATAATGTTACTCATATTCTGCAAATGATATAGCTTTTAAAAAGTTAAGTTATGTTTTATTTAAAGTGTTTTCTCATTTTCTCTAATGCCTCTAGGTAGGGGACTTCTAATACTACTGCACAAATTTAAATAAAACATACTGGCCATTAATTTCTGATTTCAGTAGAGTTACTCATACTTGGAATCCTTGCTGAGGACATAGTGGGGTTTGGTGCACTGAGATTTGAGGCAGATTTTCCAAAGATTTTTATTGTCTTGACTTGTCCTAAGAAGAAGAAATAAGAGTCTGTGTTAAATGAAACCCCAAAGAATTATTAGGATTGTTTGGCTCCAGAGAGGGCAACAGAGTCATATAAGTAATAAGAACATCTGTTGACTGAAACTCAACATTTTCTTTTCCAACCAAATAGTATGCCCCTGCAGGTAGAGACTATCATATGTCTTTGGGCTAGCAACACTTAATTCTCTATTCTGTATTTGGAAGGCACTCAATAAACATTCTGCAATGATTATAAAAATATAATGAAGATGAAGTTATTTTAATTTTAAGATGAAGTTAATTTAATTTTAAATTATGTTAAATTCTGGGAAGATTTCATAATAAAAGTAAATTTAATATTTCCCCCTGTTCTATTCTTTGTTCTTTAGGACATTTCATTAGTATGGCTTGCCTATTCAGAATGACACTATGCATTATTCTCAAAAGGCAAGATTTTTTTAAATCTCTTGAGTTATATTGATTTGAAATAAACATGTCCTTAAAATTCTAATTTAATGTTCTCAGAAAATCTTACCATTATGGAAGTCACTTTCATATGTTCCTGGGACAGTCAGGGAAGAGATTTGAATTTCTACTTGATTTCTTTCTTCTATTCAATTTCCTACACAGGATGTCAATTCATCTCTTGCTTGTGACTTTCATAGGAAGATATGATAGCTTCATTGGCGAAGGGAAAGGACTATATTTATAATTGTCAGTATTTTTATAGCAACAAGCTGTTGGATCAACAAAAGATAATACAGACTGAGCTGTTTGTATTTTTACAGCTATAATTTAATCTTTCTTGGGAGCAATATGAAACTTTCTTTTTATGTTTATTTAGTTATCTTCAACTTGAGGCCCCTTTGGTGCCTTTGAGTTGTCAGTTATTATAATACTGTTTTTAATTTTTTTTCTGTGAAAGTGGAAAAATTTTTTTTAAATGTCTAATGATTACAAAAGGAAATGACACTGTGAGAAAGGTATTGTTAAAGTGAAATGCTAAATGTCAAAGTTCTTCAAGTGGAGGAGAAAACTTACATTTGTTTCTAATTATAATGTACTTTACCAGCAAATTGAAAAATACAAAGAGTCTAAAATTAGGATAAATTGATGAATAAATCAAAATTGCTTTTAAAATGCCTTCTCTTTGCTAGATGATCAAAATACTTATTTTTCTTCTGTAGGGAATGCAACCTGTTCTATACAGCCTTCTTGACTGGTTGAAAATGAAATGGAACATTCTTTGTATTTTTTTCACATCTACTTCAGTCATATGTCATCATTTTGTATTTTGCAGTTTCCCATATTTTCTCCTTTAACAATCAGTTTCTTATCCATCTAGGTGTATATATCCTCAAGAGAGTCTTTGAAGAATACATAAACACTATTATGTAGATGAGATACTACCACGACAGTGGATAACCACTGACTCTGTATCACTAGTTTCCTTTACAGTTCATAGAAGCCAAAACAAGACAAATATTCTTATGGATCACAAATTACACTATAATTCATCAATAGACAATGAGCAAAAATGAAATCTTATGATTTTCGTTGATCTTTTCATTTTAGAGTAATTTTGACTAAACAGTAGGAATATTCAGAGAAGGCAATGGCACCCCACTCCAGTACTCTTGCCTGGAAAATCCCATGGACAGAGGAGCCTGGTAGGCTACAGTCCATGGGGTCACTAAGAGTCGGACATGACTGAGCGACTTCACTTTCACTTTTCACTTTCATGCATTGGAGAAGGAAATGGCAACCCACTCCAGTGTTCTTGCCTGGAGAATCCCAGGGATGGGGGAGCCTGGTGGGCTGCTGTCTATGGGGTCACACAGAGTCGGACACGACTGAGGTGACTTAGCAGCAGCAGCAGTAGCAATATTCAAGATAAAATCTGTTTTGTTTGGTTTTCCATTATCAATTAATAAATTGTGTAGAGTTTAGGAAGAAGACAGTAGATTATAAATTAAAACTTGAGCCACATTCCTGACCTTGTAGGTGACCATGAATAAGTTACCTTTCAGGTATCCTTAGATAAATTATGAGGGAACAGTAAGTCTCTAGAATTTTCTGAAGCTTAAAAAAAGAATCCCTCCAACATATTTTTTTTAATGCTGAAAGAATGTAGCAAGGCTAGATGTTTTATTTCAAACTACTCCATATGACATTTTTAATTAAAGGAAGTTTAATTAAAATTTGATTGCTGCCATGAAGATAGGCATTACTTTCTTCATGTATCACTAAGACCACATGTTTCAAATACACCTTAACAGTTATCACGTGAGAACAGAGAAGAGACTTTCATATCTATATATATACATTTAAAATTATTGAAGGAAAGTCAATAAATATATAAAAATACAGTTCTTTGAGATAAGTACCTCAGAGTTGTTATCACAACATAAAATATTAAAGGGTTTCTGCAGCAACTATAAAATGGGAATTATGTTATTCAATGAAGCCACAAAATATCAGATATATCATTTCAGTTGGGTTGCATAGGACTAAAGTAATCAATACATTAGTTTCATAAACATTATGAAACTATATTCTCATATCTGTTAAAATCAACCAAGATTTTAAAGCTCCATGAAACTTCTAAAATTCTAGTGAATAATTTATTTTGCTCTATATTCTTCATCCATAGTTCTCTTATGTCTTTGAATGATTTTTGTTGGAATATGTGTTTCATGATTAATCATTTGGTAATGCATGTCAGTTCTGAGATCACACTGTATATGCATTCTCTCTACTCTCCCTCACTTCTTCCTAGTATTGTATGCACTACATTAGCAGAAACAAGTTTTGCTTCCTTTGGGTCTTCTCCTCAATACTCTGGACCTTTCAAAATAAGGACTTATCTTCTATAAGACAAATCATTACTCATGTTTTAATGTTTTGTTTTATTGTGCTCAAAAGATAATGCAAGTCTTACAAATTTAAGGTTTGTGACAAGTCTACCAGCACCATTTTTCCAACAGCATTTCCTCACTTTGTGTCTCTCTGTGTCACAGTTCAGTAATTCTCATAACTTTTTCATTATTACTATGTCTATTAGGGCTTCCCTTGTGGATCAGCTGGCAAAGAATCTGCCTGCAATGCAGGAGACCTGGGTTTGATCCCTGGGTTGGGAAGATCTCCTGGAGAAGGGAAATGTTACCCACTCCAGTATTCTGGCCTAGAGAATTCCATTGACTTTATAGTCTATGGGGTCACAAAGAGTCTGACATGACTGTTTGTTATGGTAATCTGTGATCAGTGATCTTTGATGTTATTGTGGTAATTGTTTGGGGCATGATGAACTGTGCTCACATAAAACAGCAAACTTAATTGATAAATGTGTGTGTTCTGACAGCTGTACCAACTGGCAGCTTCCCCCCATCTCTCACCCTCTCCTTGAACCTCCCTATGCCCTGAGACACAACAGTACTAAAAGTAAGCCGATGACTAACCCTACAATCCCCTCTAAGTGCTTAAGTGAAGAGTCACATGTCTCTCACTTTAAATCAAAAGTTAGAAATGATTAAGCTTAGTGAAGAAGGCATGTTGAAAGCTGAAAACTAGACCTCTTGCACCAATAATTAGCTAAGCTATCAGAGAAAAGGAAAAGGTCTTAAAGAAAATTAAAAGTGCTATTACAGTGAACAAATGGATGACAGGAAATCAAAACAGTTTTATTACTGTTATGAAGAAAGTTTTACTAGTCTGATTAGAAGATCAAACCAGCCACAATAATCCCTTAAGACAATGCCTAATTCAGAGCAGGGCCCTAATTCTCTTAAATTTTGTGATGTCTGAGACAGGTGAGGAAGCTGCAGGGGGCAAATATGAAGCTAGCAGAAGTTCATGAGGTTTAAGAGAATAAGCCATCTCCATCACATAAACGTGCAAGGTGAAGAAACACCTTGATGTACTGATGCAGAGGTGGCAGCAAATTATCCAGACGCTCCAGTTAAGGTAAATAATGAGGGTGGCTACACTAAACAATGGGGCTTTGCTGGTAGATCAGCTGGTAAAGAATCTGCCTGCAATACAGGAGACCCTGGTTCAATTCCTGAGTTGGGAAGGTCCCCTGAAGAAAGGTTAGGCTACCCACTCCAGTATTCTTGGGCTTCCTTGGTGGCTTAAATAAGAATCCGCCTGCAATGCGGGAGACCTGGGTTTGATCCTTGGGTGGGAAGATCTGCTGGAGGAGGGAAAGGCTACCCACTACAGTATTCTGGCCTGGAGAATTCCATGAACAGAGAAGTCTGGCAAACTACAGTCCATAGGGTCACAAAGAGTCAGACACGACTAAGCGACTAAGCGCATGGACACACACACACACACACACACACACACGCTAAACAACAGATTTTCAATGTAGAGAAGAGAGTCTTATACTGGAAGAGGATGCCATCTAAGGCTTTCTTAGCTAGAGAAAAGTCGGTGCTTGGCTTCAAAGCTTCAAAGCATATGCTAGCTATATTGGTAGGCAGTAATCAGCCAGTGACCTCTAAGTTGCTCATTTACCATTATGAAAATCCTAGCCCTTTAAGAATTATGCTAAATCTACATTGCCCATGATTTAGAAATGAAACAACAAAGCCTGGATGATAGCACATCTGCTTATGACATGGTTTATTGAATATTTTAAACCCACTGTTGAGACCTACTGCTCAGAAAAAAAGATTCTTTTTATAACATTACTGCTCATTGACAAGGCACCTGGTCACCCAAGAACTCTGATGGAGATATGCAATGAGATTAATGATGTTTTCATGCCTCCTAACTCAACATCTATTCTGCAGCCAATAGATTAAGGAATAGTTTCAATTTTCCGGTCTTATTATTTAAGAAATACGATTTGTAAGGCTATATACAGCTGCCATAGATAGTGATTCCTTTGATGGGTCTTGGTAAAGTCAATTGAAAACCTTCTGGAAAGGCTTTACTATTCTAGATGCCACAAACTTTCATGATTCACAGGAAGAGGCCATTATTGGAGTTCAAATTATTAAAAGGAGTTTGGAAGAAATTGATTCCAACCCTTATGGATGACTTGGAGGGGTTCAAGATTTCAGTGAAATAATTAACTGCAGATGTGCAGAACTAGCATGAGAACTAGATTTAGAAGTACAGCCTGAACATGTCACTGCATTGCTCCAATTTCATAATCAAATTTTAAGGGATAAGGAGCATAAGGATGCTTCATATGGATGATCAAAGAAAATGATTTCTTGAGATGGAATCTACTCCTGACGAAGATATTGTGATGACTATTAACATGACAACAAAGGATTTAGACTATCACATAAACTTAGTTGGTAAGGAAGCAGCAGGGTTTAAGAGGATTAACTCCAATTTTGAAAGAAGTTCTACTGGGGGTAAAATACTTTCCAACAGCTTTGCATGCTACAGAGAAATCTTTCATGTAAAGAAGAGCCAGTTAATATGGCAGGCTTCATTGTTGTCTTATTTTAAGAAATTGCCAGCACCATTCCAACTTTCAGCAGCCACCACTGGGATCACTCAGCGGCCATCAGTATTAAGACAAGATCCTCAACCAGTAAAATGATTATGACTCATTGAGGCTTGGATGATGGTTAGCGTTCTTTTTTAGCAATAAAGTATTTTAAAATCAAGTTATATATACTGTTTTGTCAGACGTAATGCTATTGCACACTCCATAGACTACAGTGTAGTATGACATAACTTTTATATACACTGGGAAAACAAACATTTGTATGACTCACTATACTGTGATTTTTGCTTTATTGCGGTGATCTGGAACCAAACCCGCAATATCTCTGAGGTATGCTTGTATAAATAATCTATTTGTAGACAGGCTAATTATATCAGTCCAAAATAAAGAGAAAATTCCTTCATATTTGGATTTGTCCACTGGCAAATAAATGTAAGAAGCTGGCCAAAATATAATTTAATTCCTTTGGGATTGCTATTTTAGGGAAAAAAAAAACAAAAATGATCAGTTTTAACAAATTCTCTTATGTACTCCTCCCTAGGCATGTAAATAATAAAAACAATTTATCCTCTATGGATAAATTCATGTCCTCCTCCCCAACTTCTTCATTTCTTGATTAGAGATAAAGCAACTAAGTCAACATTTTTCATATAAAATTTCCAAGATTTGTGAAATGTTATATAAGAAAATGTTACTTAGTACATTAAGATGTTACTTAGTACATTAAGAAAACCTTCAAATTGGCACCACATTATCCACATAACAAAAAGTCAGGACTAGAGGGAAACCCAAAGGTCAAACATTGGTTCCAAATATCTTCCAACTCTGGTATTACAAAAATCCTCAATTTAAAGCTAGTCAGTTAAAATGTTTTTAGCTTATTTAGGCATTAGACATCAGTTAAGGCAGCAAGGACTGTGGATCCAAAAGACAAGGAAAATACACTGAAAGAAGCTATAGTTGCTTAGCAATTTTTTTTTTCTATTGAGGAATTTGATATTATTTTGCACTTTGTACTGTTGGGCACAGAGTTTAAGCAGAAAGTGTCTGCTCAGAATTTTTGTCAAGCTCTTGGAATGAGGAGATAAAAATGTAATGATGACTAAGGCAGGCTAAACCCAAAGGACAAAGATCTCAAGAAAATGGGCTTGTAGCGATGCAAGGACAACATTCTTATCCTTGAGGCATTTGTTAACATTACACTTCCAGAGTGCAAGAGATTGAGAAACTGGGAGGGGAGCAGGCAACGAGGCTAAGGAAAACTCTTAACAGTCTCTTAACATTGGAGGAACACAAATTGGAAATTAGAGTCTGCTGAGGAGTAGATGCAATGATAATACTACATATTTCTAAGAATACAGGCAAGTTGAAAATGTTTTACCTCTCACAGAGTTTGAAACCTATTCTCAAATTGTATCGATCCCTAATTAGACCAGAGAACCTGCCCCTACCCTAGCTACTGGCTAGAATAATTACATCTTTGAGGAAGATAATATCATCCAGAGCTTCTTGACAGTATAGCATTGTGGCTCAGATGGTAAAGCATCTGCCTGCAATGCAGGAGACCTGGGTTAGATCCCTGGGTTGGTAAGATACCCTGGAGGAGAGCATGGTAATTCTTGCCTGGAGAACCCCATGGACAGAGAAGCCTGGTGGGCTACAGTCCACGGGGTCGCCTAGAGTCAGACATGACTGAGCCACTAACACACACACAGCACTTCTTACCTGGGCAGCTCAACATTCAATTAAACCAACAACAATAACAATAGCAACAATAGAAATAAGCCTGAAAGAGAAGCATACCAAATAATCGAAAACACAAGAGAAAGACTAGGTGCCAGAAACAGACCCAGAGATGATCTAGTTATTGACATAACAAAGCATTGACTTCAACTGTTCAGTTCAGTTCAGTTCAGTTCAGTCACTTAGTTGTGTCCGACTCTTTGCGACCCCATGAATCGCAGCACGCCAGGCCTCCCTGTCCATCACCAACTCCCAGAGTTCACTCAGACTCACGTCCATTGAGTCAGTGATGCCATCCAGCCATCTCATCCTCTGTTGTCCCCTTCTCCTCCTGCCCCCAATCCCTCCCAGCATCAGAGTCTTTTCCAATGAGTCAACTCTTCACATGAGGTGGCCCAAGTACTGGAATTTCAGCTTTAGCATTATTCCTTCCAAAGAACACCCAGGACTGATCTCCTTTAGGATGGACTGGTTGGATCTCCTTGCAGTCCAAGGGACTCTCAAGAGTCTTCTCTAACACCACAGTTCAAAAGCATCAATTCTTCGGCGCTCAGCTTTCTTCACAGTCCAACTCTCACATCCATACATGACCACTGGAAAAACTTTAGCCTTGACTAGACAGACGTTTGTTGGCAAAATAATGTCTCTGCTTTTGAATATGCTATCTAGGTTGGTCATAACTTTCCTTCCAAGGAGTAAGCGTCTTTTAATGTTTAGGGACTTCCCTGGTGCTCCAGAGGTTAGGAATACATACTTTCAATCAAGGGGGCATGGATTTGATCCCTGATTGGAGAACTAAAATCCCACATGCTGCATGGCATGGCCAAGAAAAAATCAGTTCAATAAAATGTCAAGATGGAGAGTTTCAGAAAGCACTGGAATAAATATATATATATATTCAAGTATATATATATATTCTATATATATATATTAATTGAAGTGCTAGAACTGAAGGATAAAATAACTGAAATTCAGCACTTGGTGATTAAATTGCCAGCAAATTAGATACAGGAAAACAGAGATGTAGGTCAGTAGAAAATAGCCAGACTGAAATACAAAGAGAAAAGAAGGAAGGAAAATACAGAAACAGATTAGAAGACTGAAAGGGTATTAGAAATTATGTAACATTTGTAGAAGAGAAAAAGAGGAGAGGGAGAATGGGATTGAAACAGTAGATGAATAGAAACTGGCAAAACATTTTTTAAAGCTGAAAAAAGATATCGACACAGCTTTGCAAAGCCTTACTACTTCCCAGGTGGCACAGTGGTAAAGAATCTGCCTGCTAATGCAGGAGACTCAATAGACTTAGGCTTGATCCCTGGATCAGGAAGATCCCTTGGAGTAGGAAATGGAAACCCACTCTGGTATTCTCACCTGGGAAATCCCATGGACAGAGGAGCCTGGTGAGCTACAATTCATGGGGTCAAAAAGAGTTAGACATGACTGAACGACTGAGCATGGACACATACACATTACTTCCTAAAATTATGAATATCAAAAATATCACGTCTGTAAGTTTATTCTCTACATCTGTGACTCCATTTCTGCTTTACCATTAAGTTCATCTGTACCATTTTTCTAGATTCCACATACAAGCAATATTATATAATATTTGTTTTTCTCTTTCTGATTTCGCTTACAGTTACCAAGGGGAGTAAGGCGGTGGGATGACTTGGGAGTTGGGATTGACATACATACACTCACAGTAGTGATGGTTCAGTTGCTATGTTGTATTTGACTCTTGCAATCTCCTGGTCGTTAGCCCACCAAGCTCCTCTGTCCATGGGATTTTCCAGGCAAGATTTTCCAGGTAAGAATTCCAGGCAACTGGGTTCCCATTTCCTTCTCCAGGGGAATCTTCCTGACCCAGGGATTGAACTCACATCTCCTGCATTGCAGGTGGATTCTTTTACCACGGAGCCACAGGGAAGCCCACACATGCACTACTATGTATAAGATAGATAACTAATGAAAACTTACTATATAGCACAGGGAACCCTACTCAAGTGATCTGTGGTGACCTAAATGGGAATGTTTATGTATAACTGCTTCACTTGTTACACAACGGAAAATAACACAGCATTATAAAGCAACTTACTCCAATTAAATTAATTTACAAATTACATCTAGGTATGCTGTATTAAAACCAGTAAACAAATTAAGAGAAAATCTTAAAAGCAGCCCAAGTAAAGAAAAAAAAAAACACATTGGGTTTTCAGACTTGAAGTAATTCTCATTTTTTTATTTTCTTACACCTTTATAGTGATGTATTTCTCTAATTTAATTCATCCTATCATCCTTTATTCTAGGAACTTGTAAAACACAAAAACAAATGCATAGGGCTGGGAAATTTGAATGACAGAAGATCATGTTTCTTTAAAAATCTGTTCAGATTACTTGTTTTATTTCCCTTTTCTGCATGAATTATTTTCCCATTTATAATTTTACTTGGAAATTAGGAGGTGACTCTTTGTTGCTTGATTTACTGGGAATTTTAATATTTGAGACTAATTTTCTAACTTGATTTGTCATTTTCCCATGAGCTATTCAGACTTTCTTGCACATATGTCCCCCACTGATCCATTCAATATACAAACTTTGATGTTTTCAAATTCAATTCATAGTGACTATGAAACTTGAATCTTTGTTTTCAGGTCACAGTTCCATTATAAAATATTTACAAGAGTTAGAGAATAATTATTTTACTCTGGGAAGATAGAGCTATAATGTTTTTGAGTGAGAACATTCTTAAAAATTATATAGGGGCTCATCCTCCTGATCTCTATTTAAACCAATTTGAAAGAAAATAACCAAGAAGAATTGCCATGTCCTTTGGATTTATATTTTGCTCATTTCTTATTGGACAAATCATTACCTAAATAAGAAGGGACAAGATAACTACAGTGGTCAATTTTAGGAACAAAGATTTGTGCAAGAGTAAATAAAAAGACAATAGAGGAAGTGATTTGGAAAATTATGTAGGAAAAGCAGAAAAGAGAAGAGGTAGAGAGGAGAGTTGTTTAAACAGTTTACAAAGAAAAGGGTTAGATTTAGGTGTTCAGACTTAACAAATATCGTCAGCCTCTATTATGGGCCTGCCTATATCGTAGATTCTAAACAAAATGGAGAAAATTTCTGCTTTCAAGGAACTTATATTCTAGTAGTTATATATCAATTAAGATTAGGTTGTCTGCATTAAAAAATGTTTAAAAAGATGAGAAAAATCAGTTTCCCCTCTAACATAAAACGTAAAACAAAACAGAATATAACTTAGTCCTGATATGGTGATTTCAGAATCACTGTGTTCATTCTCCATCTATATTTTTTCTCCACAATCACTTGTTAGTGTTAATTGCTTAGTTGTGTCCAACTCTTTGCAACCGCATAGACTCTAGCCTGGCAGGCTCCACTGTCCATGGAATTCTCACATAGTAAATAGCTTCAAAGAGAGTGAGATGGTTAGATAGCATCATTGACTCAATGGACATGAATTTGAGCAAACTTTGGGAGATAATGGACAGAGGAACTTGGCATGATGCAGTCAGTGTCGTGAAGAGTTAGACACCAATTAGCAAATGAACAACAACAAAATCCTCAAAGCAAAGCGCTGTTCAAAACAGCTACTGGGGCACCAGCCTTCACATCCATTACCAGACAGCAAGAAAAGGGAAGGGTAAAAAATAAAAGGGAACTATTAACCTTTAAAACTCTCTAGGAGTCTTTTTCCAAAACTTCCACTCATAACTCATAGGTCAGGACTTAGTCATATGAAACCTGCCGCTAAAAGGAAGATTGGGGAATAAGAAATTTTTATCAGGCATATCGCTGCTCCAAATAACATTGCTTTGGTTGTTCCTTTAAAGCAGAAGGGGAAGATGGAGAGTACTTAGGGATCCAATTGGCTTTGCCATGTATATAAGATATGATTATGGTTATTTTAATAAAATGTTACTCAGCATGTCAGTGGAATTGTAATTAACCCAGTGTTGTCTTGTTATTTTATAATTATTTGCTTCTTATGGTCTTCAAACCATGGCTCTATATATAATGTTGTGAAAAATAAAGAGATCCAGGTTGGCTGAGAAAATCTATTTTCTCCTAGCTGGCCTTATCTGTTATTGTTCATTTAAAGCCACATTTCGGAAAAGGCAATGGCAACCCACTCCAGTATTCTTGCCTGGAAAATCCCATGGACAGAGGAGCCTGGTAGGCTGCAGTCCATGGGGTCGCTAAGAGTCAGGCACGACTGAGCGACTTCACTTTCACTTTTCACTTTCATGCATTGGAGAAGGAAATGGCAACCCACTCCAGTGTTCTTGCCTGGAGAATCCCAGGGATTGGGGAGCCTGGTGGGCTGCTGTCTATGGGGTCTCACAGAGTCGGACATGACTGAAATGACTTAGCAGCAGCAGCAGCAGAGCTACATTTATTTTGCTCCATTCTGTAAAAGCCTACTTTTTAATATGGGACTGGGAAAATTATTTAAACTCTTAATTTCATTTGTAGAACTACTTACAGATATTGCGTTTGGACACTTAAGAGACTAACAAGAGCTGGACAATTATCTCATAGGATTATTCACAAATAAAAGTAACACATTTATGTTCTCAATAGTCTAAGAGCCAGAGAGTTGGCATGAGACCCTACCCACTCAATCCTGTCAGTTATTCATATTCCTATTTCAGTTATTCATACTAAGGTTATATATAAATAAACTCCAAAAGCACCTGAAAGTTTCAGTTCCATTATAATTCTTTCCTGTGGCTGATTACTGGTAGTAGAAGTATGAGTTTCTCTTACAAACTACTTTTTTAAAGTTAAACTCTGTTAGAGTATTAATAAGGAATATATCGATTGCTTTCCAGCTCTTATTTTCTCTCTCTTACACTATGAGGAAATAAATTGTTAACTCATTTTCTGAATTAATTATTCAATTTCCTGGGAACAGGAGCTTTACGATTTACAACACACTTTCCCATGTAATAACTCACTTTATTCTCACAATTGTCCTATAAAATAAACAATTTGCAGTTATTATTCCTGTTTTTTAGCTACTTGAGGCTCTTAGGTATACAGTGAATTGTTGAAGTCACTTGGCCTGTAAATAGTGAAATATGGATTATGATTAATTTTAAAAATATTTTTCTCACTATAATTATTGCCCCTCTTATCTACCCATAAAGGACAAATGCTTTTTTAGTAAAATTATTTTCCTATGTTGCTGTTACCAATACCATGGAAAAAGAAAATTGCTCTATGTGCTTCTGATCTCTTCCCTTTTAATTACATTCATACACTCTCACACCATCTCCTCCAGGGCAATTTGTTTGGTTGCTATTGCTTAATTAATGCTCATTCTTCACCAACATTGCTGTAAAGGGCAGGAGTGAAATATCAAAACTTGCTTTATGATTGTAGATTCACTCCTGCTGTGAGGTTCAATGAAAGGAATAAAATTTCAATTAAGCAATTACCTAACAGTGCCACCGAAAGCCTCAGGAGTGCAGCGGTTCCTATCCATGGCTTTTGCAGCCCTTATTGACCATATGTTGAATTTTCATTTTTAATGATTTCCTCTTAGGCAGAAATTTCTACATATTGACACGAGTATAATGGAGGAGCACCACATGAGGCCCAGTTTTGTATTTACCCAAGTCTACTGGTGTCAATGTCTGTGACATGATTAGAAAAGGTACCAGGAAGACACCCTACATTTTCCATGCCCTGTCAAAGGCTGGCTGTTCCTGGTCCTGTGATGATATGGAAATGGCTCCTTCTTTACTGTGCAAGCCAAGCTCACATGCGGATTAGCCTTTTGAACACCAATTCCATTTCTTTGCTTTTATTGTTAGTATTTGTAAAGCAGATCCTGCCTAGACATCAGACACTCCTCTTTCCAACTGAGCTGACTGACTTAGGAGAGCCTAAGAGAGGAGAGACATCAAAGCTCAGGAGAGTCGGGTCCTCTCCAAGACACCAATTAACCCAAGTTTGATCATATTTTCCTGTCTTTTAAGTCACAGACCAGTTTCCAGGAAGTTGTGAGCACAAACTGTCACTCTTTGGATACTCAAGGTACTTGGAATCAATCACCACATGTCTACCCACTGAAATTAATTTGGAGCAGCAACATGTTCTATGGATATTTCTTAGGTTTTTTTTTTTTAGTTTTCATGCTTTTGTTCCAAGATTATAAAGTTTACATTTTAAAAACTTTTATAGCTTTAAAGGTAAATATAATGCTATAATACTAAAGTAAAATAACACTATTAATAATATATAACATTTGCATTATGACCTAAATTTGTTTACATACTGTATATATGATTTTAAGTAATCAGTATATTGATTTTCTATGTATTCAAAACAGTCGAGTAAAGATACAGAAATTTCAACAAGAAGCTATAGTACTTTCATATCATTTTTCTTTCTTTGCATTGCTGAACTTGATGTATAAAAACAGAAACATGGAAGCAGCACTGACATTTTTCATTATTTTTATATAAAAAGAAATCTAGGACTCTAAAACAGGAGTACAAAAAATATGTATGTTTAAACATTCAGTTCAATTCAGTTCAGTCACTCAGTCGTGTCCGACTCTTTGCGGCTCCATGAATTACAGCACGCCAGGCGTCCCTGTCCATCACCAACTCCCAGAGTCCATCCAAACCCATGTCTATTGAGTCAATGATGCCATCCAACCATCTCATCCTCCGTCGTCCCCTTTTCCTCCTGCTTTCAATCTTTCCCAGCATCGAGGTCTTTCCCAGTAAGTCAGCTCTTTGCATTAGGTGGTCAAAATATTGGCGTTTCAGCTTCAACATCAGTCCTTCCAATGAACACCCGGGACTGATCTTCTTCAAAATGGACTGATTGGATCTCCTTGCAGTCCAAGGGACTCTCAAGAGTCTTCTCCAACACCACAGTTCAAAAGCATCAATTCTTCAGTGCTCAGCTTTCATTATAGTCCAACTCTAACATCCATACATGACCACTGGAAAAACCATAGCCTTGACTAGATGGGCCTTTGTTGGCAAAGTAGTGTCTCTGCTTTTGAATATGCTATCTAGATTGGTCATAACTTTCCTTCCAAGGAGTAAGTGTCTTTTAATTTCATGGCTGCAGTCACCATCCGTAGTGATTTTGGATCCTAGAAAAATAAAGTCTGACACTGTTCCCACTGTTTCCCCATCTATCTGCCATGAAGTGATGGGACCAGATGCCATGATCTTAGTTTTCTGAATGTTGAGATTTAAGCCAACTTTTTCACTCTCCTCTTTCACTTTCTTCAAGAGGCCCTTTAGTTCTTCTTCACTTTCTGCCATAAGGGTGGTGTCATCTGCATATCTGAGGTTATTGATATTTCTCCCAGCAATCTTGATTCCAACTTGTGCTTCCTCCAGCTCACTTTTTCTCATGATGTACTCTGCATAGAAGTTAAATAAGCAGGGTGATAATGTACAGCCTTGACGTACTCCTTTTCCTATTTGCAACCAGTCTGTTGTTCCATGTCCAGTTCTAACTGTTGCTTCCTGACTGCATATAGGTTTCTCAAGAGGCAGGTCAGGTGGTCTGGTACTCCCATCTCTTTCAGAATTTTGCACAGTTTATTGTGATTCATACAGTCAAAGGCTTTGGCATAGACAATAAAGCAGAAATAGATGTTTTTTGGAACTCTCTTGCTTTTTTGATGATGCAGTGGATGTTGACAATTTGATCTCTGGTTCCTCTGCCTTTTCTAAAACCAGCTTGAACATCTGGAAGCTCACAGTTCATGTATTGTTGAAGCCTGACTTGGAGCATTTTGAGCATTACTTTACTAGTGTGTGAGATGAGTGCAATTGTGCAGTAGTTTGAGCATTCTTTTGCATTGTCTTTCTTTGGGATTGGAATGAAAACTGACCTTTTCCAGTCTTGTGGCCACTGCTGAGTTTTCCAAATTTGCTGGCATTTTGAGTGCAGCACTTTCACAGCATCATCTTTCAGGATTTGAAATAGCTCAACTGGAATTCCATCACCTCCACTAGCTTTGTTCATAGTGATGTTTCCTAAGGCCCACTTGACTTCACATTCCAGGATGTCTGGCTCTAGGTGAGTGACACACCATCGTGATTATCTTGGTTGTGAAGATCTTTTTTGTACAGTTCTTCTGTGTATTCTTGACACCTCTTCTTAATATCTTCTGCTTCTGTTAGGTCCATACCATTTCTGTCCTTTATTGAGCCCATCTTTGCATGAAATGTTCCTTTAGTATCTCTAATTTTCTTGAAGGGATCTCTAGTCTTTCCCATTCTATTGTTTTCCTCTATTTCTTCGCATTGATTGCTGAGGAAGGCTTAATATTATTGAAAATATTGAACCTAAAAAAGTTAAAAAGAGGCTTGTAGAAAGGCCTTGACTTTAAAGAAACTTACAAAATAAAAAGAAATATTAATAGAATCTTCCCTGGTCTCTATCCCCAATACCTGATTCTGTAGAAGTGAACACAGACTACAAAGAATCTGCTTGATTTTTTACAAGCAGAATTTTGATGACTCCCTGTCATCAAGCCCATCAAGCTCATGACCATCATTGTTGCATCCCAAACCCTAATGGTCTGACCCATGCCTTGCTAACTTGTTCATTTCTGGTCTCTCACCTGAAGTTCCAATCACAACATTTTACTGAAATTTCTTGAATAGTTTTAAGCGTATGCACCATTTTTCATAAACTCTCTCTGTCTACAAGAATCGTCTCCTGTTATGAGTTGAATTGTGTTGCTCAAAAAACATACTTTGAAGTTGTAACCCCCAGTACCTCAGAATGTGACCTTGTTCTAAAATAAGGTCAATGCAGATATAAATAATTAATTAAAATGAGGTCATACTGGAGCAGGGTGAACCACTAATCCAATATGATTCATGTGCTTAGTTATAAGAAGACTGCTCAAAGAAGATACAAACACAGGGAGAAAGCCATGTGGGGATTGAGGTGATGTATCTGAAAGGATTGTTGGCCATTATCAGAAACCAGGAAAGAGGCATGGAAAAGATTCTCCCTTGTAGGCCCCAGAAGAAACCAACCCTGTAGACGTCTTGATTTTGGACTTCCAACCTGCAGAATTTGAAAGAATAAGTTATTGTTTTAAATTATACAATTTATGGTAGTTTGTTACAGCTGCCCTAGAAAATTAATACATACTCTTATCTCCAACTATTCAGTTCAGTTCAGTTCAGTCACTCAGTCTTGTCTGACTCTTTGCAACCCTGTGGACTGCAGCACACCAGGCCTCCCTGTCCATCACCAACTCCTGGAGTTTACTCAGTGGGCATTTACTCATGCCCATTGAGTCAGTGATGCCATCCAACCATCTCATCTTCTGTTGTCCCCTTCTCCTCCTGCCCTCAATCTTTCCCAACATCAGGATCTTTTCAAATCAGTCAGCTCTCCACATCAGGTGGCCAAAGTACTGGAGTTTTAGCTTCAACATCAGTCCTTCCAATGAATATTCAGGACTGATTTTCTTTATGATTGACTGGTTTGATCTCCTTGCAGTCCAAGGGATTCTCAAGAGTCTTCTCCAACACCACAGTTCAAAAGCATCAGTTCTTCAGCACTCAGCTTTCTTTACAGTCCAACTCTCACATCCATACAGCACTACTGGAAAAACCATAGCTTTGACTAGAAGGACCCACCTATTCTCTAGGGGGAGCAGTGTTTAAATGTAATCACTGTTTTCTCTGACTCCTTCCTGAAAGAAACTAATTATCAACATGTTATTTTGCTACTGTTTTCCTAAAAACAGTTATAATAATAGCTCAACCCATAAGGGAAAATATTTAATATTAAAAGCCTTATGAGTTCAGGAAATGAAAATATAAATTTATAATATTATTTTTACCTTACAGAAATACAAGTTAATCATTTAAAAAGAGAATGGTGTGTCCAATGCATTCTGAACTTCTTTCTCTTCATTCTAAATCTTTGTACATACTATATCCCCTTCTATCTTTCTTTTTTATCTTTCTTTTGCCTAGGTGACATCTATTCTGAAAAACCATCTTTAAACTCCAATTATAGGCTTGCAATATGTTCTCTATGGTCAAATAACAGGCGTATAAAGCTAAGTTTATGCTACCAATAAATTCCAATAAGAAACTTGGTTTATCATAGGGATGTGTGAACTGAGAAATGGCCATTGAATAGGCTAAGGCATCTAATAATAATGCATTTAAAAATTTAAGTGTGGTTGCTTTAGCTAAAAGGGCTTCCCCAGGGGCTCAGCAGTAAAGAATCTGCCTACAATGCAGGAGTCTCAGGAGACTGGGTTTGATCCCTGGGTCTGGAAGATCCCTTAGAAGAGGGCATGACAACTCACTCCAGTATTCTTGCCTAGAGAATCCTTTGGACAGAGGACCCTGGTGGGCTACACTCCATAGGATCTCAAAGAGTAGGACATGCCTGAAGCGACAGCACCCATGCATGCTTTAGCCGAGAAGTAGAATTTTACTAAAATTCAACTTTGCCTTTATTTTATTTAAAAATATACTGACAGACATAATGACATTGGTGCATAAATTTGAATTTGGATTTGGACCTGGCCACCATGAGGGTAAAATTGGTGATGCTCCTTATAAATGCATAAATATTTTATTCCAATGACTAATTGCCTATATGATATTTTATTGTTTATCTTGTAATATTTAAGTTCCTCCTAATACTTAACTGACTAAAGGATGGAGTTTACATTAATGGTGCTAAAGACAATAATGGCATGAGCTTGTAAAGAGCATCACAAAGCACCAAAATTACTATATTCCTAGGAAATCCTACATGTGACTTTCTAGAGTGAAACTTATTAGATTATTAGTCTTAGACTTTAACTTATTAGTCTTAGACTTTAACAACAAGTTTCCTGAAGTCTGTGTCCCATGTTAACATGAAATAAACAAAGCACTTGCAATAAAAGGTAAAGAAATGTTGATGTTACCATGTATTCTATCTGGAAATATACCTTGGCTGACATTTTGGAGATGTATCAGGTCAGTTCAGTTCAGTCGCTTAGTTGTGTAAGACTCTTTGTGACCCCATGAACCGCAGCATGCCAGGCCTCCCTATCCATCACCAACTCCTGGAGTTCACCCACATCCATGTCCATTGAGTCAGTGATGCCATCCAGCCATCTCATCCTCTGTCGTTTCCTTCTCCTCCTGCCCCCAATCCCTCCCAGCATCAGGATCTTTTCCAATGAGTCAGCTCTTTGCATGAGGTGGCCAAAGTATTGGAGTTTCAGCTTCAACATCAGTCCTTCCAATGAACACCCAGGACTGATCTCCTTTAGGATGGACTGGTTGGATCTCCTGGCAGTCCAAGGGACTCTCAAGAGTCTTCTCCAACACCACAGTTCAAAAGCACCAATTCTTCGGTGCTCAGCTTTCTTTATAGTCCAACTCTCACATCCACACATGACCACAGGAAAAACCATAGCCTTGACTAGACAGACCTTTGTTGGTAAAATAATGTCTCTGCTTTTCAATATGCTGTCGAGGTTGGTCATAACTCTCCTTCCAAGGAGTAAGCATCTCTTAATTTCATGGCTGCAATCACCATCTGCAGTGATTTTGGAGCCCAGAAAAATAGAGTCAGTCATTGTTTCCACTGTTTCCCCATCTATTTGCCATGAAGTGATGGGATCAGATGCCATGATCTTCGTTTTCTGAATGTTGAGCTTTAAGCCAACTTTTTCACTCTCCACTTTCACTTTCATCAAGAGGCCCTTTAGTTCTTCTTCACTTTCTGCCGTAAGGGTGGTGTCATCTGCATATCTGAGGTTATTGTTATTTCTCCTGGCAATCTTGATTCCAGCTTGTGCTTCCTCCAGCCCAGCATTTCTCGGGAGGTACTCTGCATAGAAGTTAAATAAGCAGGGTGACAATAATGTATAAACATTTGTAAAATATTTCTGAACCAATTTGTTTTGATGATTATAAGGATGTCTCATTTTTAGCACTGAGGTGAAGTGAAAGTCACTCAGTTATGTCCCACTCTTTGTGACCCCATGGACTATACAGTCCATGAATTTTTCCAGGCCAGACTACTGGAGTGGGTAGCCTTTCCTCTTCTCCAGGGGGTCTTCCCAACCCAGAGATTGAACCCAGGTCTCCTGCATTGCGAGCAGATTCTTTACCAGCTGAGCCACAGGGGAAGCCCAAGAATACTGGAGTGGGTAGCCTATCCCTTCTCCAGGTGATCTTTCTGACCCAGGAATTGAACCGGGGTCTCCTGCATTGCAGATGATTCTTTACCAACTGAGCTATCAGGGGAGCCCTGATGCTCTCTGAGGTGAAGTTCTTACAATTCACATTTTTCATTCTGTAAATGGTAAAGCAACTACCTCAATAGATTAGGGTTTCATGGGTTCTTTCCCCAACCTATTGAATCCAAAGAGATCCAATTTCAGTGGAAAAATAAATACAGAAGAAGCTGAGAAAATTTTTTCAGCAGTTCATCAGAGTCATTTATAATGTATACAGTCATTAAAAAAATGAAACTGAAAAATGTTAATTCTGGTAAATTTGCAGAGAAAGATGTCAAATACTCCTTGAATGAAAGCTTTATGATGCAAGTTCTTAAATCACTTTTTTAAAGACAAATTCTCTGTGTAGCAGCTCATGTTTTCTCCAAGGAAAGACTAACTAAAAACTATTTAAGGAATGACTTGGGATAGCAATGCTTAGCAGTGTTAATGCTACTCGGTTTAGAAGTTTTAAGTTATATAAAAACTAAGCAATCCATAATTTTTCTAATGCCAAATGCTATTTGATAATGACAATGTTATTAACATTCATTTTCATATTGTCTTAATTTTTTCTAATTATAAAAGTAAGAATAAATTAAAATTCAAATATTAAGGAAATGAATAAAGCAAATAAAAATCCTCCATAGTGCCATAGCTTTAGTTGCTGGCTACATAGTCCTTCTGCTTTTTTTCTTTTTTCTGTACATTTGCTAATACTGTTATTGTCCTATTTTTATAGAAAAATGTCACATGATACATACTGATCTGAAATTTAACTTTTTTTCATTTAGCAATGTATTTTGAACCTTTTTTCATAATGCTAAATTTAGCTGTATCTAACTTAATACGGAGAAGGCAATGGCAACCCACTCCAGTACTCTTGCCTGCAAAGTCCCATGGACTCAATTAAATGGGTCTATTATAATTTTTCCCCATCAATGGATATTTGAGCTCTTAACTATCAAAGCAAAGCAGAGTGAATATTCTTATACACACAGATTATTATACCTTGGTACTTATTTCTGAAAGATAAATACCCAGAAGTGAAAAATACTGTCAAGAATATGATCAGTTTAGATTTAACAAAAATTTCTAAAATATGCTTGAATTAGTATTGCCCTGGATACAGCCAAAACATTAGAAACCTCTCATCAATTCCTTAGGTATTTTTATTTACTTCAGTTGTATAAATTGATGTGGGGCTATATAATATTAAGCCTTTCTGTGGAAGGAGATGATATTTCTCATCATTTATTCAGGTTGTCTTTTATGTTCTTTTGGCAAGTTTTATGTGTAGGAATAGGGCACATAAATTTGCATGATCCTATACAATTTATATTCACGGAATGTCATCATTAATTGCTAAACTCTCATGTTTTGATTTATATTCTGTGTTTCAAGTTTTATTTGCATAATATTTTGCTTATCGAATGAATTCTTTTTAAAAATTAGCATATTAATATTAATGTAGACAACCTAGAAGTCTTTCACATTTACTTTGTATTCTAAGCACAAAATATAATGTTTGCCACATTTTAGGAATTTAATAAATTTTTATTGTATAGATTAATGAAAATTACTTACCTTTATGAATAGAGCAAACAAGGGGACACTAAATATCTTAAGGGGGTGAAGCCAAGTTTATCACAGTTACTCTTCTTCCTATCACATCACACTAATTTATGTGAAATATATCTCAAAGAAATTACACTGTAGATTTTAGTGTTAGTGGTGGACAGAGAGACATCTAGTGCATTGAAGGCTTATGTGTTTGGTTGCTACCTATTTCTATTCTAATTCCCCTCCCTCTCCAAATGTACACAAGTACTACTTAAGAAGCTGAAAATGTGAAGTCGTGCAAAGATTTGTTTAAAAAGCTAAACATTTCATGAGCCACCAATCAAGATCTGATAATATTATTCATGCAGCAATTTGAAGGTGAAACAGGAGGAAAATCAGACTCACTCTGCCGCTGTAAAAATCACTCCCATGGGAGTGAGGGAAATGCTGAGAGAATGAAAAATGGGAAATTCGTGACTCTTCCCAACAGTTCAGCCTAGAGTGAAACAGCAGTCATAATTTTCCAATAACACCTCCTCATGAAACTGAGATAAATTCCTATTCAAAAATAATGCTTTTATGGTACTCAGAGTGGTTTGTTTTGTGTAAGACACGGCTTATTCGACTGATGAAACTTGTCACTGAAAATAGCATTTTATGCAGATTGCACTTGGTTAGTAGGATCTTGCAATTGGAAACTGACAAGAAACTATAATGTAGAACTCATAACTGATTCTAAGGGGAAACAGGACTGAGATAACAACTGCTGCAAGTATGCAAACTGGGAAGCCTTAATGTTTTGCTACCATGGTGGTTTCAAGCGGAAGTGGTCCTTCCCCCAGCCACTCTCCACCTCAATATGTCTGGTAATCTCTCCAGAAACCTTTGACTGTCACAACTGGTGTGTGTGTGTGTCACAGGGGAGTCAGTTGCCATGGACATCTACTGGGTTGCTAAACATCCTAAAACACACAAGGCAGCCCTCTACAACATACAATTACCCAACCCCAAATGTCAGCATTACTATTATTATGAAATCCTGTGATGGATGAATGGACAAATTATCAGGTATATCTTTGTAATATGACTTATGATTCAGGGTGAGATAATTAAGAAGAAAAACATGACTTGAGGCAAATATTAAATTGTTCTTAAAATTATACCTCTAAATTGCTTTAAATGAAACTAGTAATGAATGGTAAGTTCATGTTGATTCGTGTTGCTTGGATAAATAGTTATGTTTTTATGGGCTGTGTGCTTAGTTGAGTCCAACTGTTTGAAACCTCAGGGACTGTAGCCCACCAGGCCCCTCTGTCCATGGGGATTCTCCAGGCAAGAATACCAGAGTGGGTTGCCATGCCCTCCTTCAGGGGATCTTCCCAACCCAGGGAATCAAACCCAGGTCTCCTGCATTGCAGGTGGATTCCTTACCATCTGAGCCATCAGGGAAGCCTGTTTTTTAAAGGTAGGATAATTCAGCATTATTAATTTGCAGAGTTTTGAGTAGAATTTAGCATCTGGGTCTCACATAAATTATGTTTCTCTTCATTCAGTCTTTGTGGACAATGTCTTACTGTACATCTCAAGGCAAATTTGCAGAATGGCATATTTGCAATCCGGAAGAGTTGCATAAATTCTTTTGAAAACTTGTATACTTAACAGATTGGGTCCTGAAACCTCAGTTTCCCTGAAACTTTCTTTAGAAAATGGTGCCAAATGACCCTTCATTAATTGTTATGGCTCCAGCTTTGGCCCTATAGGTGAGCTCCCCTGACCACAGCTACTTGGATCAGAAATAGGGACATGTACCATAGGCACAGCATGACCAAAATGTCAAAGGTGATAGTTTACATGATAGACTCAGTGGTGGTAGCTTTCCGTTTTCATCTTAATACAAAAGTTTGTGATTTTTATTTATTTCTTTCCAGAAACACTGAATTGTGATTTATATTTCATAATTTAATCAGCTGATTTCATTATGCATTTGAGGAACTATTTTTTTCTCTTAATTCTATTTTTTTCATTTTCATCAGTTTGTTCTCAATAAATGCCCTTCATGGAAGCAATGGAGGCAACTAACAATTAAATTCTCTTTGTAAGAAGGATAAAGTTTCAGTCAAAGAAAAATTTTATTTAGGCCTAGCGTATTGTCTTTGGCTGTGATAAACTATTTCTAACGTCATTTAAGACACCCAGGAATCTGCAATCAGACAAATCCAAAGCCACCTTAGGTTTCTGTGTGTTCTTTCAATGAGGCATAAACTTTAAGCATATACAGCTCCATCTTGTAACTCTGAAAGTTCCCCTTTTATGACTCAAATCTATGGGACTGGATTTGAGCACTAGAACCAACATAAGTCCTTTTCTCTTCATTAAACAACACTGGGATGAAACTTATTTTTCTGTACCCAACTTAAAAATGTCTGTGATTGAGCATACTTGCCTAGTCATATTTAAACAATACTAAGAAGAACCATGGAGAAGGCAATGGCACCCCACTCCAGTACTCTTGCCTGGAAAATCCCATGGATGGAGGAGCCTGGTGGGCTGCAGTCCATGGGGTTGCTGGGAGTCGGACACGACTGAGTGACTTCACTTTCGCTTTTCACTTTCATGCACTGGAGAAGGAAATGGCAACCCACTCCAGTATTCTTGCCTGGAGAATCCCAGGGATGGGGGAGCCTGGTGGGCTACCGTCTATGGGGTATCACAGAGTCGGACATGACTGAAGTGACTTAGCAGCAGCAACAGCAGCAGCAGGAAGAACCATTTGAGTACAGAGTTCCAAACAATAGCAAGGAGAGATAAGAAAGCCTTCCTCAGTGATTAATGCAAAGAAATAGAGGAAAACAATAGAATGGGAAAGACTAGAGATCTCTTCAAGGAAATTATAGATACAAGGGAACATTTCATGCAAAGATGGGCTCAATAAAGGACAGAAATGGTATGGACCTAAGAGAAGCAGAAGATATTAAGAAGAGGTGGCAAGAATACACAGAAGAATTCTGTGTACAAAAAAGATCTTCATGACCCAGATAATCACGATGATGTGATCACTCACCTAGAGCCAGACATCCTGGAATGTAAAGTCAAGTGGGCCTTACGAAGCATCACTACAAACAAAGCTAGTGGAGGTGATGGAATTCCAGTTGAGCTCTTTCAAATCCTGAAAGATGATACTGTGAAAGTGCTGTACTCAAAATGCCAGCAAATCTGGAAAACTCAGCAGTGGCCACAGGACTGGAAAAGGTCAGTTTTCATTCCAATCCCAAAGAAAGGCAATGCCAAAGAATGCTTTTGAACTATGGTGTTGGAGAAGACTCTTGAGAGTCCCTTGGACTGCCAGGAGATCCAGCCAGTCCATCCTAAAGGAGATCAGCCCTGGGTGTTCATTGGAAGGTCTGATGTTGAAGCTGAGACTCCAATACTTTGGCCATCTGATGCGAAGAGCTGACTCATTGGAAAAGACCCTGATGCTGGGAGGGATTGGGGGCAGGAGGAGAAGGGGAGGACGAGGATGAGATGGCTGGATGGCATCACCGACTCGATGGACATGGGTTTGGGTGTACTCCAAGAGTTGGTGATGGACAGGGAGGCCTGGCGTGCTGTGGTTCATGGGGTCTCAAAGAGTCGGACACGACTGAGTGACTGAACTGAACTGAACTGAGGAAGAAGCAAAAAATGCTTAGCTACTACTTCAGGAAAAAATTATTCTTGATAAACAAGAGTATGAAACAACTAAATTAGTGTACTAATTAGACTCAGAGCTTGCTCATCAAGATGCTTAAAAAATCTCTTTCCATCAGTTTGCTGTGCGCACCAATACAAGGTCATTATGTCATAAACTTTACCTAACTCTATCTGTTTTCTTACTTTTTAAGGTGCAAATTACAATGATCTTGATGATGACTTAAAACCATATCCTTTTCTTTATGTTCCCCTCTCAGACAGTTTTAAGACTCAGTCAAGGTAAATTCTCCTTTGCTACAGAAGGTATAATTAACTTAATTTTGCTTGACCACTATGCTATTCTGGTGGTCTTTGGAATATTAATAGCAAAATTAAAGTATTACAATAAAAATTAAGAAGACTGAGGACCCCCGAATATAAATAGATCTTATATGCTGAGCCTTCTTAAAAAATGATTTATACTAAAATTGGTTTCTAAGGAGAGAAGAAAATTAACCAGTCATTTTCTATGACCAGTTACTAAAGTGGTTTAGTTATCTATCAAACTGTTATATTCTCTAAGAAAGAAGAAAAGTTTCTAAATGTTTCCTTGATGCTGGTAATTTATGGATACAAAAATCTCACAAAAATAATATCTAGCTGTACATTGAACAAGAACTCTTGTTATGTAATTATGAAAGCAAATGTATTTTTGACTCTCACAATCCTCATCATTTTAAACCCGTTTAGTGAGCATTGTCATTTCTCTGCATATGGATGAAATAGAACTAATTGCCATTACTTTCTGTCCTTTAAATCTCAGCCTTTAAAACATCCAGTCCTGTGTAATGATCAAAATTTTTCAAGTTGAATTAAATTCTCTTCTTTTCCTTCCAGCTGGAGTTTTCTTTGGGCTGACTACTTGCAGGAAACTATAGAATACTTAATTCTTTTTCTCTCCTTTTCATAACCTCTTGTTCCACTTGATATCTCTTAATCCAACACCATCAAAGCTGAGGAGGAGGGTACCACTGAGAGAAGAATTAAGTGTGAGAGAAAAGGTAAGGCAAGTAGAAAAGCTTATATTTGGCTTTTTCTACGCATCTCAGAAATCTTCATGATTTTTTAATATTACAGAACTTAAAGCCAACTTTTTAACTTGTTGGGCACTTTGGTGGGTTTTTGGAAGAATTCTCTGTGGAGTGCCTTGTTCCAAAACTCCTGAGACCTGGGCAGGGTCTTTGTCAGGTCTATCTCCATGCAAAGATTTTTTTCTTCATGGATACCCTGCATCCTTTTCCAGCTGATATTCCTCACCTAAATGACAACTCTCCTTGGGTGGATCATATTTAAAACAATCCCAGGATGACATTTCTACTTAGAAATCATAATTGGTTACCATGATTAACCTGCATCTGACTCCTTTTTGGAAAGAGAGAACTTCCCAGTTCCAGCCTTCATTCAAAGATCACTTGAATTTTTTCAGGCATGAGTCACAAATTTTAGGGGAACGCAAATAAAGCTTCTTAAGTAGACCCTTCAAAACTTCTTTCACCACACTTGAAGTTAGAACCAGACACTGCCCAAGTCTTCTCTGCTATGGGACTGAGATCCCTAGCATATTGGTGATGCTCTCAAAAGCACTTTTAATAGAGCCTTCTCTCTAATACCAACTCTCAATCATTTATATTCTTCAAGGAGATGTAGGGCTTTAAGATTTGTGTTGCCACTTTGGAGACATTTTCATTGTAAATCTTACAAGAGGTATAACAGTTACTTTGGAGTAATGTCTGGCATATTATATTTTATCTCATTGTGCTGTCAAAAATGTCAATTTTTAACATTCTGTTAGATACCGAAAAATTTCAACGTAGTTCTTCTTACATATAGTAACAGAAATGTTAAATAAATTAATCCCAGATAGAATGCAGCAGCATATTAATTGAGTTACATATCCCAGATTGTATTTGGTCTCAGGATTGCAAGCATGGCTAATATTGAGAATTTTTTTTCTTAGAATTAAAAATACTTTATTGATAAAAATCATGATTGCCTAGTAACTTTGATTTGCATTTTGTTTTTTTTCTTTTATTTTTTTTAAGAAGGATAATTGCTTTACAGAATTTTGTTGTTTTTTGTCAAACCTCAGCATGAATCAGCCATAGGTATACATATATTTCCTCTCTTTTGAACCTCCCTCCCATCTCCCTCCCCATTCCACCCCTCTAGGTTGATACAGAGCCCCTGTTTGAGTTTCTGGAACCATACAGCAAATTCCCATTGGCTATCTATTTTACATATGGTAATGTAAGTTTCCATGTTACTCCTTCCATACCTCTAACCCTCTCCTCCCCTCTCCCCATGTCCTTAATCTATTCTCTATGTCTGTTTCTCCACTGCTGCCCTGTAAATCAGTTCTTAAGTATCATTCTTCTAGATTTCATATATATGTGTCAGAATACAATATTAATCTTTCTCTTTCTGACTCACTTCACTCTATATAATAGGTTCTAGGTTCATTCACCTCATCAGAAATGACTCAAATGCAGTCCTTTTTATGGCTGAGTAATATTCTATTGTGTATACATACCACAACTTCTTTATCCATTCATCTGTCAATGGACATCTAGGTTCTTTCCATGTTCTAGCTATTGTAAATAGTGTTGCAGTGAACAATGGGATACATGTGTCTTTTTCAATTTTGGTTTCCTCAGAGTATGTGCCTAGGAGTCATATGATTGCTGGGTCATATGTTTTCTTCCTAGTTTTTTAAAAGAATCTCCATACCGTCTTCCATAGTGGCTGTATCAGTTTCCATTCCCACCAACAGTGCAAGAGTGTTTCCTTTTCTCCATACCAGCTGCAACATTTATTGTTTGTAGACTTTTTGATGATCATTCTGATCAGTGTGAGGTGATATCTCCTTGTAGTTTTGATTTGCATTTCTCTAATAATGAGCAACATTCAGAAAACAAAGATCATGGCATCCAGTCCCATCACTTCATGGCAAATAGATGGAGAAACAGTGGAAATAATGGCAGACTTTATTTTTGGGGGCCCCCAAATCACTGCAGATGGTGACTGCAGCCATGAAATTAAAAGACGCTTACTCCTTGGAAGAAAAGTTATGACCAACCAAGACACCATATTAAAATTCAGAGACATTACTTTTCCAACAAAGATCCATCTAGTCAAGGCTATGGTTTTTCCAGGAGTCATGTATGGATGAGAGAGTTGGACTATAAAGAAAGCTGAGCGCCAAAGAATTGATGTTTTTGAACTGTGGTGTTGAAAAAGACTTCTGAGAGTCCCTTGGACTGCAAGGAGATCAAACCAGTCAATTCTAAAGCAAATCAGTCCTGAATATTCATTGGAAGGACTGATGTTGAAGCTGAAACTCCAATACTTTGGCCACCTGATGTGGAGAGCTGACTGATTTGAAAAGACCCTGATGCTGGGAAAGATTGAGGGCAGGAGGAGAAGGGGACAACAGAGGATGAGATGGTTGGATGGCATCACTCACTCAATGGACATGAGTTTGAGTAAACTCTGGGAGTTGGTGATGGACACGGAGGGCTGGCAAGCTGCAGTCCATGGGGTCCCAGAGTCAGACACTACTGAGTGACTGACCTGAACTGAATAATGAGTGATGTTGAGCATCTTTTCATGTGTTAACCATCTGTAGGTCTGCTTTGGAGAAATGTCTGTTTAGGTTCTTTTCCCACTTTTTGATTGGGTTGTTTGTTTTTCTGGCATTGAGTTATATGAGCTGCTTATATATTTTGGAAATTAATCCTTTGTCAGTTTTTTCATTTGCTATTATTTTCTCCCATTCTGAGGGTTGTCTTTTCACTATGCTTATAGTTTCCTTTGCTGTGCAAAAGCTTTTAAATTTAATCAGGTCCCACTTGTTTACTTTTGTTTGTATTTCCATTACTCTAGGAGGAGGGTCATAGAGGATCTTGCTTTGATTTATGTAGAGTGTTCTGCCTATGTTTTCCTCTAAGAGTTTTATAGTTTCTGGTCTTACATTTAGGTCTTTAATCGTTGTTGAGTTTATCTTTGTGTATGGTGTTAGGAAGTGTTCTAATTTCATTCTTTCACATGCAGCTGTCCAGTTTTCCCAGCACCATTTATTGAAGAGGCTGTCTTTGCCCCATTGTATATTCTTGCCTCCTGTCTCAAAAATAAGGTACCCATAGGTGCATGGGTTTATTTCTGGGCTTTCGATCTTGTTCCATTGGTCTATATGTCTGCTTTTGTGCCAGTACAATGCTGTCTTGATGACTGTAGCTTTGTAGTATAATTTGAAGTCAGGAAGGTTGATTCCTCCAGCTTCATTCTTCTTTCTCAAGACTGCTTTCGCTATTTGGGGTCTTTTGTGTTTACAGGTTAATTGAGAAATTTTTGTTCTAGTTCTGTGAAAAATGCCATTGGTGATTTGATAGGGATCACACTGAATCTGCAGATTGCATTTGGTAGTATAGTCATTTTCACAATGTTGATTCTTCCTACCCAGGAATATGGAATATCTCTCCATCTGTTTATGTCATCTCTGATTTCTTTCATGACTGCCTTATAATTATCTGTGTATAGTTCTTTTGTCTTCTTAGGTAAGTTTACTCCTAGATATTTAATTCTTTTTGTTGCAATGGTGAATGGGATTGATTCCATAATTTCTCTTTCTGATTTTTCATTGTTAGTATGTAGAAATGCAAATAATTTCTGTGTGTTGATTTTGTATCCTGCAACTTTGCTAAATTCACTAATTAACTCTAGTAATTTTCTGATATTATCTTTAGGATTTTCAATGTACAGTATCATGTCATCTACAAACATTGACAGTTTTACTTCTTCTTTTCTGATCTGGATTCCTTTTATTTCTTCTTCTTCTCTGATTGCTGCAGCTAGGACTTCCAAATCAATGCTGAATAACAGTGGTGAAATTGGACCCCCTTGTCTTGTTCCTGATCTTAGGGGGAATGCTTTCAGTTTTTCACCATTGAGAATAATTTTGCTGTGGGCTTATCATATATGGCCTTTACTATGTTGAGGCAGGTTCCTTCTATGCCCATTTTTTGAAGAGTTTTAATCATAAATGGGTGTTGAGTTTTGTCAAAGGCTCTTTGTGTATCTATTGAGATTATCATATGGTTTTTATCTTTCAGTTTGTTAATATGGTGTATCACATTGATTGATTTGCATATGTTGAAGAATCCTTGCATTCCTGGAATAAACCCAGCTTGATTATGGTATCCCTTGAACTGCATGGAGTCCCTTGGACTGCAAGAAGATCCAGTCCATCCTAAAGGAAATCAGTATTGAATATTCATGGAAGGACTGATGTTGAAGTTGAAACTCCAATACTGTGGCCACCTGATGCAAAGAACTGACTCATTTGAAAAGACCCTGGTGCTGCAAAGGATTGAAGGTGGGAAGAGAAAGGGATGACAGAGGATGAGATGGTTGGATGGCATCATCGACTCAATGGACATGAGTTTGTGTAAACTCCTGGAGTTGGTGATGGACAGGGAAGTCTGGCATGCTGCAGTCCATGGGGTCCCAAAGAGTTGGACATGACTGAGCGACTGAACTGAACTGAACAGATCATGGTGTATGAGATTTTTGATGTGTTGCTGAATTCTGTTTGCTAAAATGTTGTTAAGGATGTTTGCATCATGTTCATCAGTGATATTGGCCTGCTCAGTTCAGTTCAGTTCAGTTCAGTCACTCAGCCGTGTCCGACTCTTTGCGACCCCATGAATTGCAGCACACCAGGTCTCCCTGTCCATCACCAACTCCTGGAGTTCACTCAAACTTACATCCATGGAGTTGGTGATGCCATCCAGCCATCTAATCCTCTGTCGTCCCCTTCTCCTCCTGCCCCCAATCCCTCTTAGCATCAGAGTCTGTTCTGATGAGTCAACTCTTCGCATGGGGTAGCCAAAGTACTGGAGTTTCAGCTTCAGCATCATTCTTTCCAAAGAAATCCCAGGGCTGATCTCCTTTAGGATGGACTGGTTGGATCTCCTTGCAGTCCAAGGGACTCTCAAGAGTCTTCTCCAACACCACAGTTCAAAAGTAACAGTTCTTTGGTGCTCAGCTTTCTTCACAGTCCAACTCTCACATCCATACATGATCACTGAAAAAACCACAACCTTGACTAAGACAGACCTTTGTTGGCAAAGTAATGTCTCTGGTTTTGAATATGCTATCTAGGTTGGTCATAACTTTCCTTCCAAAGAGTAAGCATCTTTTAATTTCATGGCTGCAATCACCATCTGCAGTGATTTAGGAGCCCCCCAAAATAAAGTCAGTCACTGTTTCCACTGTTCCCCATCTATTTCCCATGAAGTGATGGGACCAGATGCCATGATCTTAGTTTTCTGAATGTTGAGATTTAAGCCAAGTTTTTCACTCTTGTCTTTCACTTTCATCAAGAGGCTTTTTAGTTCCTCTTCACTTTCTGCCATAAGGGTGGTGTCATCTGAGGTTATTGATATTTCTCCCAGCAATCTTGATTCCAGCTTGTGCTTCCTCCAGCCCAGCATTTCTCATGATGTACTCTGCATAGAAGTTAAATAAGCAGGGTGACAATATAGAGCCTTGATGTACTCCTTTTCCTATTTGGACCAGTCTGTTGTTCCATGTCCAGTTCTAACTGTTGCTTCCTGACCTGCATATAGATTTCTCAAGAGGCAGGTCAGGTGGTCTGGTATTCCCATCTCTTTCAGAATTTTCCACAGTTTATTGTGATCCACACAGTCAAAGGCTTTGGCATAGTCAATAAAGCAGAAATAGATGTTTTTTGGAACTCTTGTGCTTTTTCGATGATACAGTAGATGTTGACAATTTGATCTCTGGTTCCTCTGCTCTTTCTAAAACCAGCTTGAACATCTGGAAGTTCACGGTTCACATATTGCTGAAGCCTGGCTTGGAGAATTTTGAGCATTACTGTATTAGTGTGTGAGATGAGTGCAATTTTGGGTAGTTTGAGCATTCTTTTACATTGCTTTTGTTTGAGATTGGAATGAAAACTGATCTTTTCCAGTCCTGTGGCCACTGCTGAGTTTTCCAGATTTGCTGGCATATTGGGGGTAGCACTTTCACAGCATCATCTTTAAGGATTTGAAATAGCTCACCTGGAATTCCATCACCTCCACTAGCTTTGTTCATAGTGATGCTTTCTAAGGCCCACTTGACTTCACATTCCAGGATGTCTGGCTCTAGGTTAGTGATCACACCATCGTGAGTATCTGGGTCGTGAAGATCTTTTTTGTACAGTTCTTCTGTGTATTCTTGCCATCTCTTCTTAATATCTTCTGCTTCTGTTAGGTCCACACCATTTCTGTCCTTTATCGAGCCCATCTTTGCATGCAATTTTCCCTTGGCATCTCTAATTTTCTTGAAGAGATCTCTAGTCTTTCCCATTCTGTTGTTTTCCTCTATTTCTTTGCATTGATCGCTGAGGAAGGCTTTCTTATCTCTCCTTGCCATTCTTTGGAACTCTGCATTCAGATGCTTATATCTTTCCTTTTCTCCTTTGCTTTTCACTTCTCTTCTTTTCACAGCTATTGTAAGGCCTCCCCAGACAGCCAGTTTGCTTTTTTGTATTTCTTTTCCATGGAGATGGTCTTGATCCCTGTCTCCTGTACAATGTCACGAACCTCTGTCCATAGTTCATCAGGCACTCTATCTATTACATTTCTTTTTTTGTGATGTCTTTGTCTGGTTTTCGTATCAGAGTCATGATAGCCTCATAGAATGAGTCCAGAAGTATTCCTTCCTCTGCAATTTTTTGAAAGAGTTTTAGGAGGATAGGCATTAGCTCTTCTCTAAATGTTTGAGAGAATTCTCCTGTGAAGCCATCTGGTCCTGGGCTTTTGGTTTTTGGGAGATTTTTGATTACAGCTTCAACTTCTGTGCTTGTAATTGGGTTGTTCATAATTTCTATTTCTTTCTGGTTCAGATCAAAGATTGAACTTTTCTAAGAATTTGTCCATTTCTTTCAGGTTATCGATTTTATTGCCATATAGTTGTTCATAATAATCTCTTGTAATCCTTTGTATTTCTGCATTGTCTTCTGTAACTTCTACTTTTTCATTTCTAATTTTGTTGATTTGATTCTTCTTTATTTTTTTTTTTCTTGAAGAGTCTGGCTAAAGATTTGTCTGTTTTGTTTATCTTCTCAAAGGACCAGCTTTTACTTTTATTAGTCTTTACTATTGTTTCTTTCATTTCTTTTTCATTTATTTCTGCTTGGATCTTTATGATTTCTTTCCTTCTACTAATTTTGTTGTTGTTGTTCTCCTTCTTCTTTTTCCAGTTGCCTTAGGTGTAAAGTTAGATTGTCTATTCGATGGTTTTCTTGTTTCTTGAGATAGGATTGTATTGCTATAATACAATCTTAGAACTGCTTTTGCTGCATCCCATAGGTTTTGAGTTGTTGTGTTTTCATTGTCATTTTGTTTCTAGAAATTTTTTGAGTTCCCTTTTGATTTCTTCAGCAACCTATTGGTTATTTAGAAACCTGTTGCTTAATCTCTTGTGTTTCTTACAGTTTTTTTCTTGTAATTGATAACTAGTCTCAGTGTTGTGGTTGGAGAAGATGCTTGATATGATTTCAATTTTCTTAAATTTACTGAAGTTTGATTTGTGACCCAAGATGCAGTCTATCATGGAGAATCTTCCATGTGCACTTGAGAAGATGTATTGTTCTTCACTTGGGTGGAATGTCCTGAAGATATCAATGAGATTCCTCTCATCTAATGTATCATTTAAGACTTGTGTTTCTTTTTTAATTTTCTGTTTTGAGGATCTGTCCATTGGTGTGACTAGGGTGTTAAAGTCTCCTACTATTATTGTGTTACTGTCAATTTCTCCTTTTATGTCTGTTAGTATTTGTCTTATGTATTGAGGTACTCCTGTGTTGCGTGCAAAGATATTTACAATAGTCCCCTCTTGGATTGATCCCTTGATCATTAGGTAGTGTCCTTTTTTATCTCTTATAATCTTCTTTATTTTAAGGTCTATTTTGTCTGATATGAGGATTGCCACAACAGCTTTCTTTTGCTTCTCATATTCATGGAATATATTTTTCCATCTTCTCATTTTCAGTCTGTATGTGTCTTTAGGCCTGAAGTGGGTTTCTTGTAGATAGCATATATATGGGTCTTGTTTTTGTATCCATTCAGCCAGTCTGTGTCTTTTGATTGGAGCATTTAATCCAGTTACATTTAAAGTAATTATTGATATATATGTTCCTATTGCCATTTTCTTAATTGTTTCAGGTTGATTTTGTAGATCTTTTTTCTTCTCTTGTATTTCTTGACTATATAAGTCCCTATAACATTTTTTGTAAAGCTGGTTTGGTGGTACTGAATTATCTTAACTTTTGCTTGCATGAAAAGTTTTTTATTTTTCCATCAATTTTGAATGAGATCCTTGCCAGGTACAGGAATCTTGGTTGTAGATTTTTCCCTTTCAGTACTTTAAATATATCCTGCCATTCCCTTCTGGCTTGCAGAGTTTCTGCTGAGAGATGAGTGGTTAAGCCTATGGGGTTTCCCTTGTATGTTATTTGTTGCTCCTCCCTTGTTGCTTTTAATATTCTTTCTTTGTGTTTGGTCTTTGTTAGTTTGATTAATATGTATCTTGGCATGTTTCTCCTTGGGTTTATCCTGTTTGGGACTCTTTGTGCCTCTTGGACTTGATTGACTATTTCCTTTTGCATGTTGGGGGAATTTTCAACTATAATCTCTTCAAAAAATTTCTCACATCCTTTCTTTTTCTCTTCTTCTTCTGGGACCCCTATAGTTCAAATGTTGGTGCATTTGATATTGCCCCAGAGGTCTCTGAGACTGTCTTCAGTTCTTTTCATTCTTCTTACTTTATTATGCTCTTTAGAAGTTATTTCCACCATTTCATCTTCCAGCCCACTGATTTGTTCTTCTGCTTCAGATATTTTGCTATTGATTCCTTCTAGAGTATTTTTAATTTCAGTAATTGTGTTGTTTGTCTCTGTATATTTATTCTTTAATTCTTCTAGGTCTTTGTTGATTGATTCTTGCATTTTCTCCTTTTTGTTTTCAAGGTTTTTGTTCATCTTTACCATCATTATTCTGAATTCTTTTTCAGGTAGTTTAGTGTGCCTATTTCCTCTTCATTTATTTAGACTTCTGTGTTTCTAGTTTGTTCCTTCATTTGTGTAGTATTTCTCTGCCTTTTCATTTTTTTTTTTTTTTACTTATTGTGTTTGAGGTCTTCTTTTACCAGGCTTAAAGGTTGAATTCTTTCTTGTTTTTGGTTTCTGCCCTTCTAAGGTTGGTCCAGTGGTTTGTGTAAGCTTCCTATGGGGTGAGATTTGTGCTAAGTGTTAGTTAGTTTGTTTTTCCTCTGATGGGCAAGGCTGAGTGAGGTGGTAATCCTGTCTGCTGATAATTGGGTTTGTATTTTTGTTTTATTTGTTGTTTAGATGAGGCGTCCTGCACAGGATGCTACTGGTGGTTGGATGGTGCTGGGTCTTGTATTCAAGTGGTTTCCTTTGTGTGAGTTCTCACTATTTGATACTCCCTAGGGTTAGTTCTCTGGTAGTCTAGGGTCTTGGAGTCAGTGCTCCTACTCCAAAGGCTCAAGGCTTGATCTCATTGTAGGAATCCAGGAATTCAGTGAAGAAGTCTCAGCACAACACTGGAGCAAACAGAAATCCAAAGCAAGGTCCTGGAGCAGCACCCCACTGTTGTTGCAGAAGGTGGGCAGAACATGGCAGTTGGCTTTGCTCCTGGGGGAGAATATTTAGAAATTGATTAATTTTCTTCAGTATCTCCCATCAAAGATTGCAACTAAAAAGAAATTTCATAAAATTCAACCATCTTGTTGGCATAAACTTTTAATTAACAAAAATTAATATTTTCTTAAAATATATATAAGAAATATTGAGTCATGCTTAATTGTTAAAAGGTACTTACATCAATATCACCAAGAAATTTAACATTGTTCTGGTAGAATGTTCAATTTAATTAGAAAAGAAAAGAGTAGTATAAAAGTGGAAAGGAGAAAATATAATTAAAATTATTTGCAGAAAGTATGATTACATAGCTAGAATCTCTAAGAAAAATACCTGGTAAACTATAAGACAAAATAAGAGAATTTAGTGGGATAGGTGATTTCAATAAGCAATAGTTTTTCTTTTTATGAAGTAGAAATAACATATCATGATGTCTTAGTTAATTTGGGTAGCCATAACAAAGAATTGTAGACTGGGTGGCTTTTAAACAACATAATTTATTTCTTAAAGTTCTGGGGCTGGAAGTCTGAGATCAAGGTGCCAGCATGGTCAAATTTTGGTGAGGGTTGTCTTTAAGAAGGTTGCAGAGGGTTGAATTCTCACATAGTGAAAAAGGGGTAAGAACTTTCTGAGGTCTCATTTATAAGGATACTATTCCATTCATGAAAGTTCTACCCTCATGACCTAACCTAGTTACTTTCCATAAGCCATCTTTCTAATACATCATACTGAAGGTTAGAATTTCAATGTATTTCACTATGAAAATTGAAATTGAATATATACAGTATTTAGATGGTGTCAGGGAATGTTTAACAGGAGGATTCCTGTGTGCTGTTTTCTGTCTCTCATAAATCCTCTGTTCCTTCTCAGTTCCTGGTATCGGGAACGAGTGGAGTGGCACGCTGCTCCCAGTCCTGAGGTCATGGGATGAAACGCATGTGTGGATTTCCTTCAGTAAACATTCTCCTTATGACAAAACTGCTTAGTCACGACCCTCTTTCTTGAGACGGATTGTCTTCTGACCTTACGACCATTGCTAATTCCTTGTTTCCTTGATAACAGTTGCTGTATGTTTGGTTTTCTAATCTTTATCATTGTTGAAAGAAAGTCCTTGTATAACAGCCTATATATACCCACAGAAAGATCATTAAAGCATCCTTGCTCCACCAGAGACTTGGGTCCCCATGTCTTTCTCTCTCTCCCCCTCTGCCTAATTCTCTGGAGAGTGGAAACCCACCGAGCTCACTCTCCTGCCCGGGCTTTCAAGACTTCCTTGAGAGGACGCCCTGTACCTTAGTGAGCAGTGCAAGCCCTGTTCTAGGGTTTTATTGGTTTTCTTTGTAAATCAGGAAATACTAGCTTCTTTCTCTCTTTCACTTTCTTATCGTGGACTCTGGACCACCAGGTTCTGGTCCATTAAAGGACTGCAACAAGATGGGTAGAATTTTTTTCTCTAAAAATTTCTTATTTAATGATATATTTGATAATTTAATGTTTTGAACAGTGTTCCTTGAAGACATTAATGTAATTGACAATTTTTCACAAAGTCGAGGCTAAAAAGAAAACAAGATTTTTTCAAGTAGATTTCTCTTTGCTGTTAAAAACTTCAACATTCTTTCAAGAGTTGAATAATAAAGCTCGTTAATTGTTATTTCACAATTTTAAACTTTTTCTACATATGTCATCTTGATCACCATCACCTATCACTTTGCCATTAGATGCATAACTACATTTAAAAAGTTGTACAATATTTAGCTATTTGTGTGTGTATGTGTGTGGGGGGGGAGGAGGAGTCTTTTTGACATTTCACCTCTGTTGTGCAGTGAAATGACATTTTTGGGAATAAGAATTATGTGGCTTCATCTGTTGCAGTGAGAAGGATACATTTAAATAGATCCTTAAAGGAAAAGATAATTAAGTAATTTAAATAATAATTTAAAGAAGTGTTAGTTTATGACCTTCAGTTCAGTTCAGTTGCTCAGCTGTGTCCAACTCTTTGCAACACAATGAATTGCAGCACACCAGGCCTCCCTGTCCATCACCAACACCCGGAGTTCACTCAAACTCATGTCCATCGAGTTGGTGATGCCATCCAGCCATCTCATCCTCTGTCGTCCCCTTCTCCTCCTGCCCCACTAAATTATAATGTCAGAATAGATATATTTGTATTAATTCCTTATGAGATTTAATTGTGTTTCTACTAAAATATCTTTTGGGGTAATCTTTAAATGCATCACTCAGAAAAAAATATGTTTTTAACTTTGACTTTGCATCATTGCACCAAAGTCAGCTGAATTTTAAGGTAATAAAAACAATAGAATGGGAAAGGTGAGAGATCTCTTCAAGAAAATTAGAGATATAAGAGAATATTTTATACAAAGATGAGAACAATAAAGGATAGAAACAGCAAGGACCTAACAGAAGCACAAGAGATTAAGAACAGATGACAATAAAACACAGAAGAACTGTGCAAACCAGATTTTAATGACCTGGATAATCATAATGGAGTGGTCACTCACCCAGAGCCAGACATCATGGAGTGTGAAGTTAATTGGGCTTTAAGAAGCATTACTAAAAGCAAAGCTAGTGGAGGTGATAGAATTCCAGCTGAGCTATTTAAAATCCCAAAAGACAATGCTGTTAAAGTGCTGCACTCAATATGTCAACAAATTTGGAAAACTCAGCAGAGGCCATAGGACTGGAAAAGATCAGTTTTCATTCCCATCCCAAAGAAAGACAGTGACAAAGAATATTCAGACTGTGTACAATTGCACTCATTTAATGAGCTAGCAAGGCAATGCTCAAAATCGTTCAAGCTAGGCCTCAACAGTATGTGCACTGAGAACATCCAGATGCTCAAGCTGGGTTTAGAAAAGGCAGAAGCACCAGAGATGAAATTGCCAACATCTGTTGGATCATCAAGAAAGCAAGAGAATGCCAGAAAAACATCTACTTCTGCTTCATTGACTACACTAAAGCCTCTGACTGTGTGGATCACAACAAATTCTTTAAGAGATGGGAATACCAGACCTTACCTGCCTTCTGAGAAACCTATATGCAGGTCAAGAAGCAACATTTAGAACTGGATATGGAACAATGCACTAGTTCAAAATTGGAAAATGAGTACATCAAAGCTGTATATTGGCACCCTGTTTGTTTAATTTGTATGCAGACTATATCATGTGAAATGCTGGGCTGGATGAATCACAAGCTGGAATTAAGATGGCTGGGAGAAATATTAGCAACCTCAGATATGCAGATGATACTACCCTAATGACTGAAAACAAAGAGGAACTAAAGAGCTTCTTGATGAAGGTAAAAGAGAAGAGTGAAAAACACTGACTTTATACATTCAGAAAACTAAGATCATGGCATCTGGTTCCATCACTTCATGGCAAATAGATGGGGAAAAATGGAAATAGTCACACATTTTATTTCCTTGAGCTCCAAAATCTCTGTGGATGGTGACTGCAACCATGAAATTAAAAGATGCTTGTCCTTGGAAGGAAAGCAATTACAAACCTAGACAGGGTTTTAAAAGGCAGAGGCATCATTTTGCCAACAAAGGTCTGTATAGTCAAAGCTATGGTTTTTCCAGTAGTCCTCTACAGATGTGAGAGTTGGACCATAAAGAAGGCTGAGTGCCAAAGAACTGATGCTTTTGAACTGTTGTGTTGAAGAATCTTGAAATTCCCTTGGATTGCAAGGAGATCAAACCAATAAATCCTAAGGGAAATCAATCCTGAATGTTCATTGGAAGGACTGATGCTGAAGTTGAAGCCCCAATACTTTGGGCACCTGGTACGAAGAGACAACTCATTGGAACAGATTGAAGGCAGGTGGCTAAGGGTGTGACAGAGAATGAAATGGTTGGCTGGCATCCTTGACTCAATGGATATGAATTTGAGCAAACTCCGGGAGATAGTGAAGGAAAGGGAAGCCTGTCATGCCACAGCCCTTGGGGTGGCAAAGAGTCGGACATGACTAAATGACTGAACAACAACAACTCCAATTCAGATGTAAATAGTCTCAAATTAAAAGGCAAAATATAAATATAATCATCTCTATTACCCTAGAGAAGTTTTTTAAAACTTCCTGTTTTATTTCTCCTTAATCATTTCATCAAATAGGCAGAATCTCATACAAACTAAAAACTGCATTTTGTAGGTACATAAATTTTATATTTGCAAACATTTCATTTTTTATTATAGATTAAATTATCATTTAGTTAATAATTAATTAATTATTTGATTTTATTATAAATTAAAAGTTTATACAATTAAATTTTTGGTGCAAGTACAATTTTATTTTTCTATCTTTAAAACACAAATTAAAATATTTCTTTAGGGGTTTAACATAGTGATAATTGTATTGGAGAAGAACAGTGTTTACTGCCCTAGTAATTCTAAAAGTGCACATTTTGGTCTCATTGTTATGTACATAGATGACATGGGAAAGGGAAGAAACATAGAATGTAATCCGCAACAAGTAGAGTTTTCAGGAAGTGCCATACCAGAAGTATGACTTGTGGGCTGTATGCAGAGCTCTATAGAAAAATAGCAGGTGGCAAACTCCGGCAGATAGTCTTAGCTATGATCAGTACTTATGACTTTCAGGCAGATGACTTGAGAATTGAAAGACAACACATTTTCCCCCAAATTTTATTATCAATGAAGAAGGATGCTTTTGAATACTGAGTCTTTTTCCTACTTAGCATCTTAATCCCATTGATTAGAAAACAATCCTACCCAGAAATCATGCGCTTTAATATTCACCCAAAGGTTATGAAAACTTATGTCCATGTAAAAACCTGCATGGGAATGTTTCACAGAAGCTTTACTGGTAATTGTTCTTGGAAGCAACAAAGATGTTCTTTAGTTGGTAAATGGATAAATAAACCCGTAGTGCACCAAGACAGTGGAATACATTTGGTGCAAAACAGAGATGCGCTGTCAAGATATGAAAAGACATGAAGTAAACTTAAATGCATACTATGAAGTGAAAGAAGCCACTATGAAAAGTTTCATGCTATGTGGGGAGGGATAGATGGGTTGAACAAGATTTTTAGGGCAGTGAAAATACTCTGATAATACTATAAAGATAGATAGAGGTCATCATACATTAGTCTGAACCAATAGAATGTACAACACAAAGAGTGAACCCTAATGTAAATTATGAACTTTGAGGGATAATGATATGTCAATGTGGGCTTCCCAGGTGGCGCTAGTGGTAACGAACCTGCCTGCTAATGCAGGAGACATAAGAGACTCAGGTTCTATCCCTGGATCAGGAAGATCCCTTGGAGGAGGGCATGGTAACCCATTCCAGTATTCATGCCTGGAGAATCCCATGGACAGAGGAAACTGGCAGGCTATGGTCCATAGGGTTGCAAAGAGTCAGTCATGACTGAAGCAACCTAGCATGCAAAAGATATGCCAATGTAGGTTCATTAATTGTAACAAATGTAGGAGATGGTGGGAGACTATGCAGGTATGAGGCAAGGAGTACACAGGAAATCTCTCTATCTTCTGCTCAAGTTTGCTAGGAACCTAAAAACTGCTCTAAAAATTAAAGCCTATTGAAAACAAAACCAGAGACCTACAATATAATTGCTTGTATTTCCTCTTTCCTTTAGCGCTCCTTCTCTACAATCCAGAGGCTAAATGTTTTTGAGTGAGCACTAGATGCTGTTTGCCTTGTAGTTAAGCTACTTGTACCCATAAATTATTAGGTGCTGTTTTGAATTATTTGTTCGTTTGAGGTGTCATTAGCTGTTCTTTCTATTATGTTTATGTATGAGAACAAATGGAGTATGGTTAATTATAACGTTTGAGCAATAATAAATGGTTGTTGAAACTAGTTCCTCTTCTGTTTGTTCCTCTAATATAAAGCATTACATTTTCTGGCAAAAGGATAGTAAGTCATTAATAAAACAAAAGTAGGTGGCATAAAGAATACATTCAAGTAGTCTGGTAAGCAACAGGAACCAGCATTCATCCAGAAATAGCCTCCAAGTTTTAAAATTCTAGTTCTGGAGGAAAATTAAATATTTGACATCAGTCATTTTGCTTATTATTGTTTAAAATAGAGATTATTAAGATCAAAATTTTGGAGAATGGATACAGAATTTTTATTTATCAAGTTTTCATTCAATCTTGTCTTCTCTGAGCCCCATCATATAGAAGTGCACATATTTGTTTATATCTAGATTAGGAGTATATGAACATGGAGTACACAAAGGAAATAAATATCATTCCCTTGAATATTGGGGCATGGTGACCATGCAGTCCTAGGAATGGGATAAATTTATACAAATGAATGAAACTTATGCTAACAATGAAAAGGTAAACTAATCAGTATCACTTTAATCAATCAATTAATAAAAGCTTAATTAATATGAATTAAAATACCAGAAAAATGATGCTTGAACATTAATTCTGATGAATTCAAGTCTTTGACAGAATTAGTATAGGAAAGTCACATCTGCTGCTAACAGATGTAAGACCCTGTTAAGGTTATCAAGACTTTGGGTTGTGAGTGACTTCATCTATAAAGTAGGGATGATATTGATGATTCTACTGTGAGAATTCATATTCTGGGTGCTTTTTATTAATTAATTGCAGAATGGTTTTGTATCTAAGTAAGGGTTAGCATCAGATAAAGCAGTGCATTGAGAAATGATGTAATAGGCTGCTGTCAGACTTACCATCCTATGAAGAGATATAAAAGGGAAGGGGAAAAATATATATCTTAAACTTGAAACTTATGCTGGCAGGATTATAGTCACCATTTCCTGATTTCCCAAAATAGGCCAGTCAGATCTCCTATTAGAGGAAGAGTGTTAGCTTAATAACTCAAGATTCTGCCGTAATCCAGCTGGTAGGTCCCAACTTGTTTCTTTTAACCTGCTATCGTATTTCTAGTTGCTCCTGGCTCAGAGTAGACCCTCAACATACATGTATTGAATAAGTAACCAAACATACTGCCTTGCCTGGCACTTGGATCTTCTTCTTTGAAGGTAGCAGGTGTATAATTTTTTCAAATGGGAAATATAAAAAGTGTACTAAGGTTTTTAAACAGATTAAGTAAAACAAATGACAATAGAAGTCTGCTTCTGAGAATTGATGGGGGAAGAGTGCATATCAGAATGATAGGGTGACTGACACCATGGGGCAAGAGTAGAGAAGCAGGTACAAAATATGAAAGCTCTTGTGCCCATAGTGAAACAAGTATTACTTCCAAATGTCCTTTCAGTTAGCCTTGAAACTGAATTTATTTAAAAAAATGAAAAGGTACAATATAATGTGAGACAAATGACTGGCATAAAAAATGTATACCTATCTAGATCTATACAGTGGGGCACTGAGTAATCAAAACTGATACTGAACACTATGCTATACTAATATGTACTGGCCAAATAACAATCATTCATCTCAGATAATCCTTGAGAGATCCCTGATCAATAGAGAGATTACTTATAGAAAATGCTTTTCTGTCTTTTACTGGTCATGAATGAAAAGGTCATTTTGTTCCCCAGAGCTCTTTATGCTGCCAGATGCATAGGAAATAGATGTCATGAATAATTGAGAATAAAAACATTTTGGAATATATCTGTATATTATTAGTCACTCATTCATTATGCAGGAACTAAAAATGCATTTTCAAAATAATACAAATGAAAATAATAGACCCCAACAATGGGGAATTTGAATAAGAAATTGAAGTGGCATTTAGCAAATGTTTGAGAGAAAAATCAATCATCTAGTGGAATTATTTATTTTGGTAGCCAATTGTGACAGCCTGAAAAGGTGCATTTTTTTGTTCTTTTAAAGTAAAATTAAAAATTTTTCAAGTCAAGCCAACTAACCTGTGGGATAAATGTGAAGATCCTATTTTCTCTATTCTGAAGTATTTACATCAATTGATATGTGTGTTAGGCCTTGGGTAGTTGAAGTCATCATTATACTTTCCTTAATCTTTCCTAAAATCACAAGGACTGCTCATTCGGACAGCTGTTACCAAAACCAAGGAGGCAAGTGCTCTTAGAACAGACCTAAATCCTCTGTGCACTTCTCATCTAATCCCACAGAGCATTTAATGCCAATTCTTAATGAGAGGGACAGGGAAGAAAGCAATGAAATGAGAAAAACAAGACATCATCACACATTGAGCTTTGCTCCCTTAAATTCTCTGACCATTTATTATAGTTTTGTTCTCAAGATTTAGTTTGCTTAATTGGGAATGACTTGCTTGCCAACATTATGCTGTATTCTCCAAAGGCTTGCCTTTAAGCTTGCTCTTAAATACAAGATGCCTGGGGTTGGAAGCTTAAGTGAAGAACAAACACTTTTGTCTTGGCTTAGTATTTGACTTACTGCTTTATATAGGAAATCTAACACCCATAGTTAAGCCTTAGCAAACCCTCACGTTAGCACATGTTAATCTTTGCCTTTAACTCAAATGTAGAGCTGAAAGCTCAGCCAATGAAATTACCACCTTTGGCAATCATGTATGTGTAAGTGTTTGTGTGTTTGAGAATGTTTGTTTTATGCTGGTTTTTATGGGCATTATAAATCGTGACTGTGGTTGTAAATTAACAAAAATAATTTAGTAGTTAGAAAAGAGAATCTGTACACTACGTACCACATTTATGGAGATTTTTTAAAAAAACAACATAATGTTCATTTAGTTGACTATTTCGGGTGCCATTTGAGACTATGTGCCCTCTGGTTTCATTTGTAAAGCTAGTTTCCACCCAAAATTAATCTTTTCTTTCTCTTTTTTTTCCTATAGTCACTTTTCTGTACCTCTAGCACATATAATCTGACTTGTAATATTGTTTTTTAAGTGTCATTCTCAGCTGTACACAGTAAACTGCTTGGTGGTGGCATTATTTCAGCAGTGCCATAGATCACACAGGGAGAATTCAGTAGCAATTTTTAAGTTGAATAATTTTGTATAAGACATACTACTGAAAACAGATTCCTCACAATTTAAAAATTTACATACCAAAGAGGAGCCCATTTAAAATGCATGGTTGGTAATGAAAATATTCTAATTTTTTACTCATGAATATTCATTTATTCTTTTCCCACACTAGACTCTATGGAAGTTCTAAAGGAGAGAGGAAAATATAAAATACATTAGATTGTCCAAATGCTAATGCATAAAACCAATAAATCATTGAAAAACTAAGAGATGCTAAAAATACTGTACTAAGTTCAGGTGGGTAAGATTATTTCCTTGGTGATGTGAAATGTCAAGACAGCCTTCTCAGAGAGGATAATATTTGAATTGGGTCTTGAGGTAAATCCAGAAGGATGAGAAAGATTTTGCCAAATAAACAAGAAAGTAAGGCAATTTCAGGGTCAGAAATTGTCATATACAAAAGTCTAGAAGATGGAGTAAATAACATAGTTTATGAGACTGAGTAAAGGACACCTATGAATAGTGGTGGGATTCTGTGAATGAAGAGGAACCAGGCATAAATCTGGGCTATTTGTGTTTTATTCTACAGGCTGTGATGATTTTTAAATATGGAAGTGACATAGCATAGTTTGCTAGTCTAGAATGGAAAAAATACTGGAGAAGCAAATGATAGAGTCATGGAGACCAAAGAGGAGGTAGGTGATGAGAAGCTGTGAGAGGACAGTGATAGTAATGCTGGGAAATGTGAAGCCATGAGACAGTTGGGCGTCAGACTAGAAAATACTTGAATATAGGCAGAGAGGATAGAGTCAAAGACCAGCCAGCAATTTCCACTTTGAATACCTGGGCATGATTGTATTACTGAAGGAATATGGAGGTTTCTCTTTCAGGAAGTGAGGCTGGGTTTGTGGATAACAATGAGTTTGGCCCAAGAGTTTAATGTACCCATGGAACATTGTAATGGAAACCCATTATTTATTCAAGCCAAGCATATCTTTTCTCTTCACTCAACTCCTGTTCTTCAGTCTTGTCTCATGTCCATTCACATGGGTTTGAAGCACCATCATTTGTACAAGTGGCATTTCCTGTGACTAGAATGAACTGGTTGGAGGATAACATCTTCCAAGAATGGGCCATTAAGACTCCTTCCTTCAATATTCACAAATCAATCAATGTAATACACCACATTAACAAATTGAAAAATAAAAACCATATGATTATCTCAATAGATGCAGAGAAAGCCTTTGACAAAATTCAACATCCATTTATGAAAAAAACTCTCCAGAAAGCAGGAATAGAAGGAACATACCTCAACATAATCAAAGCTATATATGACAAACCCACAGCAAACATTATCCTCAATGGTGAAAAATTGAAAGCATTTCCTCTAAAGTCAGGAACAAGACAAGGGTGCCCACTTTCACCATTACTATTCAACATAGTTTTGGAAGTTTTGGCCACAGCAATCAGAGCAGAAAAAGAAATAAAAGGAATCCAAATTGGAAAAGAAGAAGTCAAACTCTCACTGTTTGCAGATGACATGATCCTCTACATAGAAAACCCTAAAGACTCCACCAGAAAATTACTAGAACTAATCAATGACTATAGTAAAGTTGCAGGATATAAAATCAACACCCAGAAATCCCTTGCATTCCTATACACTAATAATGAGAAAACAGAAAGAGAAATTAAGGAAACAATTCCATTCACCATTGCCATGGAAAGAATAAAATACTTAGGAATATATCTACCTAAAGAAACTAAAGACCTATATATAGAAAACTATAAAACACTGGTGAAAGAAATCAAAGAGGACATGAACAGATGGAGAAATATACCATGTTCATGGATTGGAAGAATCAATATAGTGAAAATGAGTATACTACCCAAAGCAATTTATAGATTCAATGCCATCCCTATCAAGCTACCAACAGCATTCTTCACAGAGCTAGAAAAAATAATTTCACAATTTGTATGGAAATACAAAAAACCTCGAATAGCCAAAGCGATCTTGAGAAAGAAGAATGGAACTGGAGGAATCAACCTACCTGACTTCAGGCTCTACTACAAAGCCACAGTTATCAAGACAGTATGGTACTGGCACAAAGACAGAAATATAGATCAATGGAACAAAATAGAAAGCCCAGAGATGAATCCATGTACATATGGACACCTTATCTTTGATAAAGGAGGCAAGACTATACAATGGATTAAAGACAATCTCTTTAACAAGTGGTGCTGGGAAATCTGGTCAACCACTTGTAAAAGAATGAAACTAGAACACTTTCTAACACCATACACAAAAATAAACTCAAAATGGATTAAAGATCTAAACGTAAGACCAGAAACTATAAAACTCCTAGAGGAGAACATAGGCAAAACACTCTCTGACATACATCACAGCAGGATCCTCTATGACCCACCTCCCAGAATATTGGAAATAAAGGCAAAAATAATCAAATGGGACCTAATTAACCTTAAAAGCTTCTGCACATCAAAGGAAACTATTGGCAAGGTGAAAAGACAGCCTTCAGAATGGGAGAAGATAATAGCAAATGAAGCAACTGACAAACAACTAATCTCAAAAATATACAAGCAACTCCTACAGCTCAACTCCAGAAAAATAAATGACCCATTCAAAAAATGGGCCAAAGAACTAAATAGACATTTCTCCAAAGAAGACATACAGATGGCTAACAAACACATGAGAAGATGCTCAACATCACTCATTATCAGAGAAATGCAAATCAAAACCACTATGAGGTACCATATCACACCAGTCAGAATGGCTGCGATCCAAAAGTCTACAAGTCATAAATGCTGGAGAGGGTGTGGAGAAAAGGGAACCCTCTTCCACTGTTGGTGGGAATGCAAACTAGTACAGCCACTATGGAGAACAGTGTGGAGATTCCTTAAAAAACTGGAAATAGAACTGCCTTATGGGGGTACTCTTTCTGCCCCCTTCTGATGCCTATGTCAGAAGCTTTCTCTAGCTCCTTTATACTTTAATAAAACTTTATTACACAAAAGCTCTGAGCGATCAAGCCTCGTCTCTGGCCCCGGATTGAATTCTTCTCCTCCGGGGGCCAAGAATCCTGGTGTATTCGCGTGATTCAACAACAACCTTTCATCTTGGGGTCTCGTCCAGGATCCTTCAGGATAAGGTAAGGATGCTTGGAGCTTTAGTTCTTTGTTCTCTTAGCGAACACGTTTTCTGCTGTGCTTTACTAACTCTACCGTGTGCTTGTGTGAATGAATGGCATGCCCTGCGTGAAGCAAGTAAGGAGCCCTGCTCTGCGGTTCCACAGTGATCTCATACGGTATGGCAGAAACCTGTCGGGGCATTATACCGACCTGCCAATGCCAAGAGGCACCCAGTGTCTCCTTCGGGAACCGACCAGAAATGGACAAAGCGTGTGGACCGAACTCTCCTTTCTCGGTCAAACTTTTCGGTCTCTTTGACCATTTCATAATTCCTTGGGAATTAGAAGTACTAACCTAATCTATCGGATCATAGACTTTCAAGGGACTTGCGATCTATACTGTTATTGTGTACTGTGGCTTAGGTCCCAAACTTGGATTGCTAGCCAATAAAGTGCCTAGCCTCGCTGGGAATCGAAAGTTCAGAAGCTAGATGGAGCTCTAGCTCCCAGAACATCTCTAAGGTTAAAGGTTACTCAGATTGGGACTTTGATGGGTTTTTTTCTTTGGTAACGCCGGCTCTTAGTGGATCAGAGGAGGCTAACCAGTACATGTTAGATGTACTGGTGTGGTGATGCTTGGAAAGAACATCTCAGTTTTATGTTCGAGTCGGTCTTATTGTAGTCAGGAAATACTCAGGGTTGTGCACAGGCACTCAGGTGACGAATGTTTCCCCTAGTAGTCTTAGCTTGGGAGGCATTCCGGAAGGTTACTCTGTTTCACCCTGGGTGACATCAGAGGCAAGCAAGGTTAAAGGTGAAGAGCTGGATGTCAAGTAGGGATGCTATCAAGTCTACCCCTGGTACATCCTCACCCCATCTCGGTGGTAGAACCGGGAGGGACGAGTACTGTGCCTGCGTCGGTAAGGGACAGACTAAGTCCGACCAGGAAGAAAAAGCTTTTGGTGTAACGTCTGTCTACACCCCCATCTAGAGCAGGGAGGGACGCCTCCGGTAGAAAAATGGCCTTGGTCGCTTTTTTTCTCTCTTACAGATGGGAGCTAACAATTCCAGCCTCACTCCTTTGAACTGCATCCTGAAAAACTGGGATAGATTTGATCCCCAGGGCTTAAAGAAGACACACCTGGTCTTCCTATGTGATACTGCATGGCCACGGTATCCATTGGAGGATGGCGAACGGTGGCCAGTTGGAGGGTCTCTTAAGTATAATACTGTTATACAATTAGACCGGTTCTGTATGGAACAAGGGAAATGGGTAGAAGTAGCATACGTGTTGCCCTTTTTCTCTCTGCGAAAGATGCCAGACTTATGTCCTAAGGGTATAGATTTGGGCGTGAAGCCTTCAGCTCCCTCCTGTCCTCTTACTTTGCCCCCTTACCTGGGACTCCAAACTGGGATTCAAACTGCCCACATGGAGGTCCAAACAACTCCTATCTCAGTACGACCTCAGACTACTCTGGTTTCAGTAGAAACTCAGACCATCGAAGTAAGAGATGAGATGGAGGACAGGAGACAAAGAGAAGAGGAAAAACAGGTTTCTCCAATCTATCCCTGGGATCATATGAGCAGAGCAGCCAGAGAGACTGAGGAACAGCCACACAAGCTGTTGCCTCTTTATGAAACACCCTCTGGGAGAAATAATCAGTCTGTGAGAGTTAATAAGCCTTTCTCTTATCAAGAAATACAAAGAATCAAGGAGGATCTGGGAGACTATTTAGAGGACCCAGAAAAATATATTAGAGCTTTTAAAGGTGTTACTCTGCTTTATGACCTCACTTGGAAGGATGTGATGTATATCTTGGGACAAACGCTGACTCCCGAGTCAAAGACTCGAGTTTTGGGAAAAGCGGTTGCTTATGGAGATGAATGGCTTGGTAATAAATCAGTAGGGAAGAGGGAGAACGAGATAGTGGCCCTCCCCACTGGGAATCAGGCGGTCCCAACTATAGAACCAGACTGGGACTACAACACAGCTAAAGGAAGATGGGATCAGTCATTTTGTTAGATGTATTCTTGAAGGACTTAGGCAGGCGTGTTCTAAGCCTTTAAACTATGGCAAATTGGCAGACATAGAACAGGAGGAGAAGGAAGCTCCTGGTAAATTCCTAGATAGACTGAGAGAAGGCCTTCGCAGATTCACTGAGATTAATCCCGAAAGTGAAGAGGGAAAAGTGATCTTAAAGTATAGATTTCTCACTCAGTTGGCTCCAGATATCTGCTGTAAGCTATTAAAACAGGCGTATGGACCAAATCAGTCTTTAGATACTCTGTTACAACTGGCTCAGACAGTCTATTATGGTAGGGAATATGAGGAAAAGAAAGAAAGGCAAAAAAAGACAAAGGAAAAGGCGGAAGCCTTCGCCATGGCTATGAAAAACGTTCTTAAATAGCCTGAGAAAAATGCCCAGAGGGACCCAGGTGAAAAGGGATGGGCTTGCTATTACTGTGGAAAGGAGGGGCACCTCAAGCGGGATTGCCTTCAGGCATCTAAGCAGCCCCTGGCTCCATGTCCGGTCTGCAAAGGACCACACTGGAAGAGAGACTGCCCCCAGAGGCGTAGGTCTCCGGGGTCGGACTCTCAAGACAATCAGGACTGAAGGTGCCCGGGGGTCCCCACACAAGCTCCCGTCCTAATTACACCTGAGGAACCCCGGGTATTAATAATTGTGGGGGGCCAATCCGTCGATTTCCTTTTAGATACTGGGGCAACTTATTCTGTGCTTACTGAAGCCCCTGGCCCACTTTCTTCCCGATCCGCTTCCATAATGGGACTGTCTGGACGAGCCAAAAGGTATTATTTCAGTTATTCTTTATCTTGCAACTGGGATTCTGTGCTGTTTTCACACGAGTTTCTGATCATGCCAGAATCTCCCTCACCCCTTTTGGGAAGGGATATACTGAGCAAGGTCCATGCCTCTGGTTTCATGAATATGGAGCCCTTCCTTTCTCTCCCTTTAGTTGAACAAAATGTAAATCCTAGAGTATGGGCTGATGGAAAATCTGTGGGTCGAGCACAAAATGCTATTCCTGTAGTTGTTAAGCTCAAAGACCCACATGTATTTCCACATAAGAAGCAGTATCCACTGAAACCTGAAGTTAAGGAAGGGTTAAAACCCATCATCAAAAATTTAAAGGAGCAGGGACTATTAATTCCCTGTAACAGTCCTTGCAACACTCCTATTTTGGGTATAAAGAAATCGAATAGTAAATGGAGACTAGTTCAAGATTTACGAATAATAAATAAGGCTGTAGTTCCTTTACACCCCGTGGAGCCTAATCCTTATACTCTATTGTCTGAAATTCCTGAACGGGCCAAATATTTCTCAGTAATTGATTTAAAGGATGCCTTCTATTCAGTGCCTTTGGCAGAAGAAAGTCAATTTCTATTTGCCTTTGAAGACCCTATGCAGCCAGCTTCTCAGTTAATCTGGACAGTTTTGCCCCAGGGATTTCGTGACAGTCCTCACTTATTCGGACAAAGTTTGTCACGGGATCTACAAAACTTTAATAACTCTGAAGCAGTGGTGTTACTATATGTAGATGATATTTTGCTCTGTGCTGAGACAGAGGAAGCTTGTTCCCGAGCCTCAGAAGATTCTTAAACTTTCTGGCAGACTGTGGTTACAAGGCATCAAGAGAAAAGGCTCAGCTTTGTCAACAATCGGTTAGATATCTGGGCCTAATCATATCAGAAGGGACTAGGGCCATAGGCCCTGAGAGAATTAAACCTATACTAAATCACCCCCTACCTATGACTTTAAGACAATTGAGAGGATTTTGGGGAATCACAGGTTACTGTCGCATTTGGATTCCGGGTTACGGGGAACTTGCCCGGCCTTTATATAAACTTATAGCTGAAACTCAGCAGGCCCAAACCGACAAACTGGTTTGGTCTCCAGAAACTCAAAAGGCTTTTAAGGTTCTTCAGACTGCTCTCCTGAAAGCTCCAGCTCTGAGCTTCCCCACAGGGTCAGAATTTAATTTGTTTGTCACTGAAAGAAAAGGTGTGGCATTGGGAGTTTTGACACAACCCCGAGGGCCTCACCAGCAACCTATTGCTTATCTAAGCAGAGAATTAGATGTAGTTTCACGTGGGTGGCCCCACTGCCTAAGAGTAATCCGGGCAGTGGCTTTATTAGCACCTGAAGCTTTAAAAATAATTAATGGATGAAACCGTACTGTACTGACTTCTCATGATGTGAGTGGAATCTTAAATTCTAAGTTTAATATTTGGATGACAGACAGTAGGCTTCTTAAGTATCAGTCATTGTTGTTAGAAGGACCAGTAACTAAGCTTAAAGTTTGTGGAAATTTAAATCCTGCCACTTTCCTTCCTGAGAAGGAAAATGAAACACCTGATCACGATTGTTCTCAATTCCTAACTTTGAACTATACAGCTCGGGAGGAGCTAAAGGATACCCCATTAGACAATCCTGACATGAAAATATTTACAGATGGCAGTTCTTTTGTTTGGGATGGAAAGCATAAAGCAGGTTACGCTGTGGTGACTGCTGAACAGGTTTTGGAAGCAAAATCTCTCCCCCAGGGAACCAGTGCTCAGTTAGTGGAGCTTGTGGTTCTGACCCGAGCTCTAGAGTTAAGCAAAGGGCAGTGGATGGGCCTGATAATCTATGTGAGTCTACTTCTGCTGACTCCAAAAATCCTGAGTCTGCCATTGGATCCTCAAGACAGTGTCTTCCTGTCCTGGGCTCACTCCTATGCTACATTCCACAATCGGTCTAACTGCTGGGTCTGCAGAGCACTCCCGTCTTCGTCAGTGGAAGGCTTCCCATGGTGGACATCCCCACTTCAAGGAAAAGACTTTGTCCAAGTCTGTGAATACCTTCGACAACAATCACATGCGATGCCTCTTCTTCATCTGATGACATCTACCAACCCTAAAATGGACTGGTGCAACACTTTGTACTTTAACTATGGACATAATGTGACTTTTAATTTCGATTTTAACTTGTTTTAATGACTATGTTGCCTGCATCTGTAATTGTATAACCGGATTTGTTTCTAGCCGCATGAAAGCTTTTAAGTTACAAATGGTTGCTCAAACTCCTGCTACTGCTGTAACTTCCTCCAACAACTATTTGGGGCCCCTGGATCAGATATCCTCAATATGAGGATTAGGAGAATATGTTGCCTCACCAATTTAGGGACAACGCCCCTTGTCAGCTCGGAAGTAGTTATGGAATGAGAACGATGCCCCTTTTCCCTAGGCAACATAATTCTCCTAAAAGAAAAGGGGGAAATGAGAGAGTCAGTTCCTAGGCAGGTTGATAGGGAGTCTAGGGGTCCCCAAGGAGAGAGGGGTCTGGAATTCTCAAGGAGGAAGAAAGGACAAACTTTTTTTCTTTCTCCACATTCCTTAGGGTTATATAACAATAATGTATCCTGCCTAAGAACAGTCTTTGGATTCAACCTTCTGTTATCTTAAAATGTAAATTATGGGAGTAGGTCTGATGAGGTCTTTACAACCTCCAGACATTCTTTGGATTATATAACCTCATTGTTAACACTAGCAGGCGGGTACTCTTTCTGCCCCCTTCTGATGCCTATGTCAGAAGCTTTCTCTAGCTCCTTTATACTTTAATAAAACTTTATTACACACACACACACACAAAAGAACTGCCCTATGACCCAGCAATCCCACTGCTGGGCATACACACTGAGGAAACCAGAAGGGAAAGAGACACGTGTACCCCAGTGTTCATCGCAGCACTGTTTATAATAGCCAGGACATGGAAGCAACCTAGATGTCCATCAGCAGATGAATGGATAAGAAAGCTATGGTACATATACACAATGGAGTATTACTCAGCCATTAAAAAGAATACATTTGAATCAGTTCTAATGAGGTGGATGAAACTGGAGCCTATTATACAGAGTGAAGTAAGCCAGAAAGAAAAACACCAATACAGTATACTAACGCATATATATGGAATTTAGAAAGATGGTAACAATAACCCTGTATACGAGACAGCAAAAGAGACACTGATGTATAGAACAGTCTTATGGACTCTGTGAGAGAGGGAGAGGGTGGGAAGATTTGGGAGAATGGCATTGAAACATGTAAAATATCATGTATGAAATGAGTTGCCAGTCCAGGTTCGATGCACGATACTGGATGCTTGGGGCTAGTGCACTGGGACGACCCAGAGGGATGGTATGGGGAGGGAGGAGGGAGGAGGGTTCAGGGTGGGGCACACATGTATACCTGTGGCGGATTCATTTTGATATTTGGCAAAACTAATACAATTATGTAAAGTTTAAAAAAAAAAAAAGACTCCTTCCTTCAGTTACTAAATTGAAACAGAAAAAGCAAAGTTGGTCCCTCTCTGAATGTCTGAAAATGAGGATATGTAAATTTGGTGACTATTAGTTATCACATTCCAACAAGTAAAAAAAATACAGTAAGTTAGTTGCCAGTGTGAGAGAAGCCATAAATAGACACTCAGAGAGTGGTACCGGAGAAGGCAATGGCACCCCACTCCAGTACTCTTGCCTGGAAAATCCCATGGATGGAGGAGCCTGGTAGGCTCCAGTCCATGGGGTCGCTAAGAGTTGGGCACCACTGAGCGACTTCATTTTCACTTTTCACTTTCATGCATTGGAGAAGGAAATGGCAACCCACTCCAATATGCTTGCCTGGAGAATCCCAGGGACAGAGGAGCCTAGTGGGCTGCTGTCTATGGGGTCACACAGAGTTAGACACGACTGAGGCAACTTAGCAGCAGCAGCAGCAGAGAGTGGTACAAGGGAGAGGGGAATGTTTTTGACTTCCCCTCAGGCCTTTGGTTTCCTGTGGCAGTCATGCATTCCATCTCTTAGGCACCTGGAATTCTCTAGTAATCACTCTAGTAAACCTCCCTGTCTTTGTTCTTGACTAAGCTGGCCAGAGTCCATTTCTGTCGTTGTTGTCATTGTTGCTTGCTTTTAAGCTAAAGTTGAATTATACTAAGTCTGAATGGAGTCATTCAGTATGCAAAGAAAAATATTCAGAACATAATGTCAAGAACTGCACATAGATTTAGACATCATCGAAAGAGATTTGGAAGCTGAAGCCCTAGGAGTGGATGAAGATGTCAGGAAAGAGCAGGTAGACTGAAAAGAGAATAGGCCTGATGGCAAAAACTGCCTAACTACTCAAATTAATAGTAAACACAGAGGGAGAGATTTTGTAGATAGGAAGAGGAAAAGGTGAAGTAGGTCGGTAAAAGCCAAAGGAATTTCAAATATGAGGTGTGGATAACTCTACTAAGTATTGCAGAGAGGCCAAACAGGATGAGGACTAATAAGAAGCTATTGAATTAAGCAAACAAATGATTACTGTTCATTTTTTTTTTAGATGTCGACAGCTTGAGTAGAATGAGAAGGATGTTGACCAAAAAGCAGGGATAAATAATGAATGAGAGAAGACTGTTGTTGCAAGATGTGTGAAAGAATATAAAATAAAGGCAGTGGATGGAAAAAGCAATTACATTCATTTTGAGAAATGTTTACTAGTATGTGTTAGGTATTAACCTAAGCTAAGTGTTAAGATAAATAAGTTTCGGCCTGCAGCAGTTTATAGTCTAGTGGTGGAAATGCATAATCCAAAGTGGGAAGAGAGACAAGGCTAGAGAAAAATGCTTTAATTCCCCAATAGTTATGTGGTCATGTTGTATTGATGTCTAAAAAACATATCAATTTTATGTGCCTGTGCATTTGCCTGCATAAACGTGAGTACAAACACAAATGCACACTTACACACCACATAGAGTCAAAGTTGAAACAATTTGTTTGTTTGTAAAACAATCAACACTATAATCGCTTGCTTGAATGCATTTGTCAACCAACTACCCTGGTCAGTCCTAATCCACTAACAAGCTGAGGGCAGTGTTTCCTGATCTATTGTTAAGAGTGAATTCTTTTTTCTTACAATTGAACCATGTAAGGAAAGAGTAGCCTTAAATTATCTTCCTTTTAGACAAAGTGTGTCAGTATTGTTTATAGAAAGAGAAAGAAACACTTAGATCTCACCAGTATTACTAGTTTTAATTGGTTTTATTTTGCTTTATTTTTTAAACATCAATGAGAACTACACATGCACATATTTTCCCCTCCACTTACAATAATTATTTGCAGCTAATACTATGAAACTTTCCACAAATGGAAGATTTTAGTATTTTTAAGGACACACCCCTAAGTGTCTAGTTTTTCCAAGCAAAGGATGCCAAGAATAAAATTCTTTAGAGGGGAGGCTCCTGTTTATGAGTTACCCATATTCTATTCACTGATACTGAAAAATAGCTCCTCACTGTTTATAGCTTTATTACCTGGCCAGAGTTTCTGACCTCAGCAACTTCAAACACTCCTTTTCAAGAGTGTTCCAAATCTGTCAAAGACTTCTGATAGGTAATCAGCCTTGACAAATTTGTATTTCTATTTTTTCTAAGAATATTTTACGTTATACACATTTTATTTATTCTACCATTTGCGGTACAGAGAGGAAGTCTAGTTGAAAACTGAGCCATAAAACAGATAATACTGGAACAAAGTCATTTTGAATTAAAACTTGGTCTGCTCATCAAGCCTATATATGTCAGACAGAGAAACGAGAAAAATAAATAAAGCCTGTTTGGAAAAATGCCACAGGTTCTAAAATGATTATTAGATTAAAAAGTATGTTTTCTTCATTTTTTCATGGACTGGTCTTTGATCAGATCAACCCACTAGCTTGTATCATAATGCTTGTCTGTTTGCTTGCTTGTTTTTCATTAGGACTTAAATGCAGAACTGAGAAGAAGAGTTGAAACAGCTATTGATTACACCTACCGCAAAGTTCTTCCTTTGTGATATGCTTTCCCAAATTTCATTTCTTTCCTCCCAGTCCATTCAATTTTTCCAGCCATGTAACTAGGTGTAATCCTTAATTCATTTCCTTGTCTCAAACTCAGTCATGAAATACAACATTGAGACAGAGCAGGAACCCAGGATCCTTGCCTCTCCGCCCCCATGACCTCAGCCTGCCTTTGTCTGTGGAAATACTTTAGTCAAAGAAAAAGTTTAATCAGAGAAGTGAGAACATGCAGAAACAGGAAAACAGTCAAAGGAAACCAAATAATAATAATAATAATAATAATGTAGTCATTAAGCAGAGTCAAGGACTTTTAGTTCCTTCTCAAGGACTATAGATAATATTCTGAGCCATATGCTGTGAGCTGTCTTACAGCTGCTGAAACCCCCACCAGGTGAAAGATGTTAACTACATGATGACCAGACTGGAGCCATGACATAAGCTGCTGCAATTCTGAGAACTGGCTTCAAGGAAATGGGAACAAGCTGACTCTGGAACTGAGACTAACTGTCCTTAAAACAATCAAGATGATGCTGGTCAGATCACTGATGACCAAGTTCAAGGTAATGGTCAGAGCTGACTGTGCTATTTCTGCTTGTAACCCCCCTCCCTCAGCCTATAAAAGCTGTTGCCCTTGATTGTCCTTCCCCCATGTTGCCAGGATCCAAAATAAAGCAAACTTTCCTTTCCACCAACATGGCCTCTTTAATGGCTTTTGAATGGTGAGCAGTCGAACACCACTTTTGGTTATAATATTCTGGTCATTTCTATCTCCAAAATCTACCCAAAACATGTGTTCTTTACTCCAGTTCTGCTGCTACTAACCTTCCTCAGGTCCTCATCTCTTGCCTGAACTCCTGCCTCAGCTCCCTTATTGGTCGCTCTGCTTCTGCTGAAGGCTAAAAGCCACTCCCTGTTGCATCTGTGATGTTACAAAATGTGAATCAGGGCACATGTAAAACCTAGAGTTTTTAGAATAAAATGCAAGTTCCTCATCTTGCATCCTCTTCCCAGGTAGCACTAGTGGTAAGGAATCTGCCTGCCAATTCAGGAGACACAAGAGATGTGTGTTTGATCCCTTGGTCAGGAAGATCTCCTGGAGGAGGAAATGGCAACCTACTCCAGTATTCTTGCCTGGAAAATTTCATGGACAGAGGATATTGGTGGACTATAGTCTATGGGATCACAAAGAGTTGGACAACAACTGAGCAGGCATGCATGCACAGCTTCTTGCTTTCCGAGATGAGTTGTCTCTGACATCAAGTTGCTATTCTTTTCTTCACTCCCCTCACTACAGACATATCTGCTTTCAGTTCCTCAAACTCTCCAAAAGTTCAGGTTTCTGTACTTGCAGTTCTCTCTGTTCTGAATATTCGTACTTAGGGTTACTCCAAAATTGGCCATGACTATGAAAAGGAATTTAGGTCAAATGAAAGAAAAAAAAAAAAGCAATATCTTTTAGTATATGTCATATAAGCCAAAACTTCAAATATTGAAAAAGTGTTAATGCACAATAACACAGATTGATTGGTCATGAGTTAGTAAAGGAAATTAAGATTTTAGAAACAATATATTGTTCCAGTTACTATGACTGCACATAATAAACAATTTCAAATTTAGTGGCATAAAACAAAAATTTTATTACGCTCATGATTTCTGTGGGTCAGGAACATTTTTAATGGGTTGGGTTGGAATGACTTCATCTTGTTACATGTCTGAGTTTTCAGTTAGGAAGCTCCAAGGCTGGAAATGACTTAAGAGTAGTAAAAATTGTCTGAGAACTCAATTATCCACATGACTGGTGTATGGAGGCTAAATGTCAGCTGAAACCTCAGCTGGACCTCTAGATGTGGCTGCTCAGGCTTCCTCACAGTATGGTAATCTCATTCCAAGAGTGAGTATCTCAAAAGAAAGAGGCACAAACTGTATGGTTTTTAAAAATCTAGCTCAGGAAGCATATAGCCTTGCTTCCACTGTATTCACGAGCTTGCCCAGATTCAAGACACACATCTACCTTACCAATTAATGGGAGGAGTGTCAAAGTTACACGGTCAGAAGAGCAGGTGGAATGGAGATATTGTTAACACCCTCTACACATATTTTATCTTGTTATGGTTCATGGAGAGCAATGAACTAGTTGGTTGTAAAACAACTACAATGTCTATGTCTGAGATGGAATACTGGATGTAATGGATAACTGGTCTCACTAAAAAGACAAATATTTATGCTGCTGGATATTTTGTTTCAGCCAGGCTTAAAGTAATATCACATTTTAGAAAAGAAAATTCTTTATTTCAATGGATCAGGGGGATTTAATATATTGAAATTATTTGTAACAATGTAATTTATTGTATTACTTATGAAATGATGTTGTAACACCTATATGCAAAATAGGCTGCAAATCCTCAGATAAAAGATCAAAGAAGATATTGAAAATCAAAAGAAAGCTTTTAAAACTTTCAAACTTAGTAATGCCTCACCTCCCTAGGCTATATCTTACTTAGATTTTTAAAATCACTATGAGACAAAAAAGTGTGAGACATAAAGCCACAAAGCCCAACCATAGTGTTGTTCATCCATAGTATGCTCCCTCTTAAATACAATGCATAAACTGTTCAGAGACATTTCTCCCATTGCTTTTTGTGTGTATGTGTCTGCGTGTGCTCAGTTGAGTCTGACTCTGTGCAACCCCATGGACTGGAGCCCACCAGGCTCCTCTGTTCATGGAATTTTCCAGCCAAGAATGGTTGAGCATGTTGCCATTTCTTTTTCCAGAGGATCTTCCCAACCCAGGGATTGAACCCATGTCTCTTGTGTCTCCTGCATTGGCAAGCAGATTCTTTACCAGCTGAGTCACTGAGGAAGCCTTGACTAAACATGGGAATCTTCAAATATTCTTTCTTTCAAACTCTCCTAATTGGCCTTGGTTGATGATTAGAAGTTGAAAATAGAGGTGAATAGCTTATGGGTAAGAAATTATACCCTTAAAGAATTATGATTTATTTAAATCGATTATTAACTAACCACTAATTTAAAAATAAAAATTTAAAAATAAAATATTAATGTGATATATGGCATTTTGGGGAAAAAATTGAAGACTGTATTTATTAGTAAGTGGTCCCGGAATGAATGTGTATATATTATATATGTAGGGAAGGATACTATACATCCTTCCTTTTACCAATAGAAATTGAGTTTGCAAAGCATGGAGTACTACCACTGCAGACAATCTTTTGAGGTGAGAAATTTGGATTTGTATGTGTAAAATGTAGGAGATTCCCAGGTGGCTCAGTTGTAAAGAATCTGCCTGCCAATAGTGGAGCTGCAGGAGTAATGGGTTCAATCCCAGCATCTGGAAGGTCCCCTGGAGGAGGAAATTGCAATCCACTCCAATATTCTTGCCTGGATAATCACATGGACAGAGGAGCCTGAAGGGCTGCAATCCATGGGGTCACAAAAAAATCAGACACAACTGAATGTCTGAGCACACGTGTATGCACCTATGTAAAATGTACTTCTGAATATTTTCTTTTTTCTCAGTTAGGTATTGATAATTCAATCTTGAAAATATTGATAATTTTGTACTTGCAACTTAAAATTTAAAAGTTCAGTTTGAAATCTGTAATCCAGGGTTTATGCCTTTTCTCTTTATTTTCTTGGCTACTTAACAAAAGCCTATTTATCCCTCAAGATCTAGCCCAAATATTTTCTGTTCTGTGTTTCTATAACAGAACATTGTTACAACACACCATATTTCACTGTATTTACTGTGTAACCTGAGTTTCCTCATGTCTCACTAGTCATGGGTACAAATTGCTGATAACGTGTACAAATGAATTATAATGACCAAAAGTGTTTTGGGTTTTATCCCAACCTGCTCAAGTAGTAACTCAGTACCCTGGGAATTATCCATCAAACATTTCTAGTATTAATAATACTTAGAATAGCTTCACGTGTGGGTTCCCCTGGTGGCTCAGATGGTAAAGAATCTGCCTGCAATGTAGGAGACCTGGGTTCGATCTCTGGGTTGGGAAGATCCTCTGGAGGAGGGCATGACAACCTGCTCCAGTATTCTTGCCTGGAGAATCCCCATGGAGAGAGGAGCCTGGCAGGCTACAGACCACAGGGTCCCACAGAGTCAGATGTAACTAAGCACACACAACTTCATGTGTACACAGAAGCTGGTTCTACAAGTGGCGCCCACTGGCTATCCTCCAGGCTGACACTGGTACTGCTGTGTCATCTGTAGATGCTGGTCACTGTTGAGCACCAGGGCTGCTCAGATGCAGTTTCTCTAGACGATATTGTGATGTACCAGTCTGAGCCTTCTGGTGCTGAGGAGAAGGCTGTTCTGTGCAGAAGTCCTGTTTTGCGCTTTGTCGTTGGAGACATGAACATCTCTGCTTGTGTTCCTGTATTTCAGTGGTTTTTCATGAAAATAATTCTTATAGTTCCTCTCAGCCCTGAGATCAGATTTCATTCCCTAGGGTATTATCTTTCTTTCCTAGTCTTCCTAGTTATGGCAGATAACAATCTCCATTCTCTTCCTTTCTGGCAGGCAACAAGAAAAACACATGACCTCAGGAAAGTTGCTCTTTCCTCTCATCTTCCAACCCACTCAGCTTTCCAACCAAGTTATAGACATGACTACTGGGGCTGAAGGTACAGTGCCTGCAACACTTCTTTACACATTTCAGCCTCAGAAAGATGGTAAGCCCTTGAGGACATGAAACAAAACTCCTCCTTTTCTGTATTGAATAAGAATGAAAACATAAATTTGAACCCATTTATAGACTATTCCCTTTATTCTAAAGGTAAATTATATGATGTGTTAAGAACTGTGACGATTTTACTCTGCTTGGAAGTTAGCAAGTTAATCTGCTATTGTATTATGGAAACCGACAGAAGTCATAACACTCCCTCGTCAGAAAGACAAGAATTCAACACTCACAACACATCAAGAAGCACAAGCTTCAGGTTTACATCATGTAGCCTTTCTAGACAGTACCAAGAATACCAGACCTAGCTTTCATATTGCTGAAGAGCGGCATGTGCTGTGCACATGGGGGCAATGAGTTGTGTGACAGCTGAGGAGCCCTAAGCTTACAGAACCCTTCTATTTTATAATGGGTTGCAGAACAACCTGCCCAACTTATGTCCAGAAGAAAACATTACTTTTGTTATGTGCATGCATGCTAAGTCTCTTCAGTCGTGTCCTACTCTTTGCAACTTCATGGACTGTAGCTCGCCAGGCTCTTCTGTCCGTGGGATTCTCCTGGCAAGAGTACTGAAGTGGGTTGCCATGCCCTCCTCCAGGGGATCTTCCTGATCCAGGGATTGAATCCAAATCTCTTATATCTCTTGGATTGGCAGGAGGGTCCTTTACCACTAGTGCCACCTGAGAAGCCCCTACCTTTAATATACTGGAGAATAAATAAACTTGCCCTTTGCTCTGGAAGAAGATTTTCCTGACCTGCAAGGCAGTTCGCTAGAGAAACATCCTTGGAAAGATAACATTTCCAAGGTCCAACAAAGGCCATTCGTGCCTCTACTCATGTGAAATGCAAAAATTTAGAATCGTCTCTGAATGGTATTGTGAGTAAAAGTGATCTTCTCTTGTTCCCAGAATTAGTTTATATCAGGGCCAGAACTCAGGTCATTTGGCATATGATCCAGTAATTTCTTTAAGGAAACAGCAATTGATAGAATAGAACTAGTATGATATTAGTTCAGTTTCATTGATTAACATTGCTAAAGACAATGAAGGCTTTCCAAAATATATTTTAAAAGTTCTAGCAACACTGATTACCCACATACAATATTAACAGTAAAAGTTCCAAGCTGTTTTTCAAACTTCTAAAGGATTGATATACTGACAAAATTTAAAACAAGCAAGCAAACCAAAGGAAAACAAGCAGTTAACAGCAAAGACAGTATTGCCTTATTCCCACTTGTGCAACTAGGACATAAATAAGATCTATTTTTAAATCATCAAATCAACATCTACTAGAATTTATAGATTTTAATCAGAGATTTTCACATATAAACCATGTTACGTCCAAGTACTGGGGCCTGAGAACCTTGGCTCTATTTTTCCACAGCCATATTTTAGAAATTGTCAGAACAAAATATGAACTCATTAATTGAGGAGTTCATATTCTATGAAATACATCTGGAAAAAAAATTACATGAAGTTAAACAGCTAATATTACTGTGAGTAACACACTCTTTTCAAGGATGTTGTTCAAACTGCTACTGGGTGTAGCCTTAGCTCTTCAAAATCACTAACATGGTCATTGAGAGTTTTTCACTTAACTCATTACATCCCAAAGTGAGGAACTGTTTTATGATTGCTCAGCCTACAATTCTATCCTCTCCCTAATTCTATTCTTCAAGATACTTTCCAGAGTCACTCTAGGTATGAAATTCAAACAATGAATAAGAAGATAAGTAGAAATTAATATATGCCTGCAGGTACATTGGGAAGAAACCTGAACTAAAAATAAGGTATTTGGGGATCAATTCCCAGTTCCCAAAGCATGATCATAAGTAGATAAAAAAGGACAAAGCAAGCATTTTGTCAACTTTTCAATATAAGTTTTGCCTAGTTTTAACCAAAAAGTGATGAATATTAAAAATTAAGGCTTAATGAGGATGTTAAATGACACCATAGAATGTAATTAATAAAATTTGGAATATATGATGCTCTAAGGAATGTGGATAACTTGCTTTATATCAACAAATTATTTTGCAAGGAGAGAAAGAGAGGGAGTAAAAGAGAATTTATAAGACATTAAATTGCATTGTAAGATTCTTATTTGGATTTCAAAAAATTGAACTAAAAATTAAAAATTTTACTGAGTCAATTGGGAAGTATAATAGAGGTAACAAATTATTGTCATTTTAAGATTATAATTATGAAATTGTGGTTAGGGGTAAAGGAACCTTTATTTTTTAGATACAGACTGAAATACTCCCATATAAAATAATATGTTATCTGGAATTTGCTTTAAAATAACATAGCTACTGCAACTGCTCAATTAATTACAAATGTCTCAGTCTCCCTTCTACTTTTTGCATCTGTTGACTTTGGGAGGCAGTTGAAGGAGGGAACCCAAGTTCTTTTATGTCAATGAAAATCTGCTGCTGGCTTACCTCCTGGAATCATTGTACATTTTCCAGCATTCAGTGATAATTAGCTTAGAATCCTTCACAGTGGATCAAACTTAGTATTAACAGAAGTATATAAAACTCTAAATTAAGGGTTTGTAAATGAAGCTTTTTCATCTTCTACAGAAACTTACCAGCAATATGTGATATTAAAATAAGCCAAATAGGGTAATCTTGCTATTGAAATATCATGAAACTTACTGAGTGGCTGAAGTCCACCCCTTGCCTTAGATTTTTAATGGTTTAAGGATATAATTAAAACACTGCTACCTTGTTACAAGAGAAGAAGCTGTATCCTGTGATACTTGGTAAGGGAATGGCTTGCACAATTGAGCCTGACCTCTATGTATTTCACTGGTGCATATCTTTTTTATATTGATATTTCTCTGTAGTTTTTGATGTAATAAATCTTATCTATACTAAAAAAAAATTTAATTCCATTTCTGACCATTATATTTGGCTCATGTTTTGAGTGTCTCCTGTAATGGTATGGGTCAGCAGTATACTGCTGCAGAGACAGGGGCTCTGGGTGCAGTAGACCTGGGTATGGCATAAGCCCTCTTGGAGTAGGTCACCATTAACCCCACCATAGAGACACAAGAACTTACACAGGACTGGGGAAACAGACTCTTGGAAGGCACAAACAAAACCTTGTGCACACCAGGACGCAGGAGAAAGGAGCAGTGACCCCACAAGAGATTGACCCAGACTTGCCTGTGAGTGTCCAGGAGTTTCTGGTGGACGCATGGGTTAGCAATGGCCACTGCAGGGTTAGGGGCACTGAATGCAGCAGTGCATGCCTGGGGCCTTTTGAAGCAGGTCCCCATTATCTTCGTTACCTCCACCACAGTTTGGCCTCAGGTCAAACAACAGGGAGGGAACACAGGCCCCCCCTCCCCGCGCCTGCCCCCCCATCAACAGAAAATTGGATTAAAGATTTACTGTGCACTGCCCTACCAATCAGAACAAGACCCAGTTTCCCCCTCAGTCAGTCTCTGCCATCAAGGAAGCTTCCATATGCCTCTTATCCTTCTCCATCAGAAGGCAAACAGAATGAAAACCACAATCACAGAAAACTAAACAATCTGATCACATGGACCACAGCCTTGTCTAACTCACTGAAACTATGGGGTACCCAAGATGGATGGATCATGGTGGAGAGTTCTGACAAAACGCGGTCCACTGGAGACGGGAATGGCAAACAACTTCAGTATTCTTGCCTTGAGAACCCTGTGAACAATATGAAAAGGCAAAAAGATATGACACTGAAAGATGAACTCCCCAGATCAGTAGATGCCCAATATGCTACTGGAGAAGTGTGGAGAAATAAATCAAGAAAGAATGAAGAGATGGAGCCAAAGCAAAAAAACAAAACAAACAAACACACAAACAAAAAGACACCCAGTTGTGGATGTGACTGGTGATGGAAGTAAAATCCAATGCTGTAAAGAGCAATATTGCATAGGAACCTGAATGTTAGGTCCATGAATCAAGGTAAATTGGAAATGGCCAAACAGGAGATGGCAAAAGTGAGCATTGACATTTAAGGAATCAGTGAACTAAAATAGACTGGAATGGGTGAATTTAACTCAGGTGACATTATATCTACTACTGTGGGCACGAATCCTTTAGAAGAAATGGAGTAACCATCATAGTCAACAAAAGAGTCTGAAATGCAGTACTTGGATGCAATATATATAAAAAAAGGATGATCTCTGTTCTTTTCCAAGGCAAACCATTCAATATCACAGTAATCCAACTCTATGCCCCAACCAGTAATGCTGAAGAAGGTGAAGTTGAATGGCTCTATGAAGACCTACAAGATCTAGAACTTACATCCCCCAAAGATGTCCTTTTTATCATAGGGGACTGTAATGCAAAAGTAGGAAGTCAAGAGATGCCTGGAGTAACAGGCAAATTTGGCCTTGGTGTACAAAATGAAGCAGGGAAAAGGCTAATAGAGTTTTGCCAAGAGAATGCACTGGTTATAGCAAACACCCTCTTCCAACAACACAAGAGAAAGCTCTACACATGGACATCACCAGATGGTCAATACTGAAATCAGATTGATTATATTCTTTGCAGCCAAAGTTGGAAAAGCTCTATACAGTCAGTAAAAATAAGACCAGGAGCTGACTGTGGCTCAGATCATGAACTCCTTATTGCCAAATTCAGACTTAAATTGAAGAAAATAGGGAAAACTACTAGACCATTCAGGTATGACCTAAATCAAATCCCTTAAAATATACAGTGAAAGTGATAAATAGATGTAAAGGACTAGATCTGATAGACAGAGTGCCTGATGAACTATGCATGCAGGCTTGTTACATTGTACAGGAGATGGGGATCATGACCATCCCCAAGAAAGAGAAATGTGAAAAAGCATAATGGCCATCTGAGGAGGCCTTACAAATAGCTCTGAAAAGAAGAGAAGCAAAATGCAAAGGAGAAAAGGAAAGATATACCCATTTGAATGCAGAGTACCAAAGTATAGCAAGGAGAGATAAGAAAGCTTTCCTCAGTGACCAATGTAAAGAAATACAGGTAAACAGAATGGGAAAGACTAGAGATCTCTTCAAGAAAATCAGAATAACAAGGGAATGCTTCATGCAAAGATGGGCACAATACAGGACAGAAATAGTTTGGACCTAACAGATGCAGAAAATATTAAGAAGAGGTGGCAAGAATACACAGAAGAAATATACAAAAAAAGATCTTCATGACCCTGATAACCACGATGGTGTGATCACTCACCTAGAGCCAGACATCCTGGAATGTGAAGTCAAGTGGGCCTTAGGAAGCATCACTACAAACAAAGCTAGTGGAGGTGATGGAATTCCAGTTGAGCTATTTCAAATCCTGGAAGATGATGCTGTGAAAGTGCTGCACTCAATATGCCAGCAAATTTGGAAAACTCAGCAGTGGCCACAGGACTGGAAAAGGTCAGTTTTCATTCCAATCCCAAAGAAAGACAATGCCAAAGAATGTTCAAACTACTGCACGATTGCACCCATCTTACATGCTAGTAAAGTAATGCTCAAAATTCTCCAAGCCAGGCTTCAACAGTATGTGAACTGTGAACTTCCAGATGTTCAAGCTGGATTTAGAAAAGGCAGAGGAACCAGAGATCAAATTGCCAACATCTGCTGGATCATAGAAAAAGCAAGAAAATTCCAGCAAAACACCTACTTCTGGTTTATTGAATACGCCAAAGCCTTTGTCTGTGTGGATGACAACAAACTGTGGAAAATTCTTTGAAATGGGAATACCAGACCACCTGTGGAAAATTCTTTGAAATGGGAATACCAGACCACCTGACCTGCCTCCTGAGAAATCTGTATGCAGATCACGAAGCAACAGCTATAACTGGACATGGAACAACAGACTGGTTCCAAACTGGGAAAGGAATATGTCAAGGCTGTATGTTGTCACCCTGCTTATTTAACTTATATGAAGAGTACATCATGAGAAATGCTGGACTGGATGAAGCACAAGCTGGAATCAAGATTGCTGGGAGAAATATCAATAACCTCAGATATGTGGATGATACCACCTTGTGGCAGAAAGTTAAGAAGAACTAAAGATCCTCTTGATGAAAGTGAAAGAGGAGAGTGAAAAAGCTGGCTTAAAACTCAACATTCAGCAGACTAAGATCATGCCATTTGGTTCCATACCTTCATGGCAAATAGATGGGGAAACAATGGAAACAGTGACAGACTTTATTTTCTTGGGCTCCAAAATCACTGCAGATGGTAACTGCAGCCATAAAATTAAAAGACCCTTGCTCCTTGGAAGAAAAGTTATGACTAACCTAGACAGCACATTAAAACACAGAGACATTACTTTGCTGATAAACGTCCGTCTAGTTAAAGCTATGGTTTTCCAGTAGTCATGTATGGATGTGAGAGTTGGATGATAAAGAAAGCTGAGTGCCGAAGAATTGATGCTTTTGAACTGTGGTGTTGGAGAAAACTCTTGAGAGTTCCTTGGACTGCAAGGAGATCCAACCAGTCCATCCTAAAGGAAATCAGTCCTGAATATTCATTTGAAGGATGGATGCTGAAGCTGAAACTCCAATACTTTGGCTATCTGATGTGAAGAACTTACTTATTGGAAAAGACCCTGATGCTGGGAAAGATTGAACACAGGAGAGAAAGGGGTCGACAGAGGATGAGATAATTACATTGCACCATCAACTGATGGACATGTGTTTGAGCAAGCTCCAGGAGTTGGTGATGGACAGGGAAGCCTGGTGTGCTGCAGTCCATGGGGTTGCAAAGAGTTGGACTTGACTGAGTGACTTAACTGAACATAAACAACCTCTGTGCCTATGAAATGGAAAAACCAAGATTCTGGGAGAGAGAAATAGCAGATGTCTATATCTGCAAAATCTACTGAGTAACCTATGAGATTTAGGGGGACAAGTCACCAGAGGTGATGCAAATTGTACTGTTGGCATCACTAGTTTGACATCAGCTTTGAGTTGCTGCTGCTAACATTTGGTGATCTTATTCTACCTAATTGTTGATCCTTAAGGAATATGATTAATGAGAGGAATACAAGGTAATTTAGCACTGTGGAGGAAAAAAAAATAAACATTAAAGAAGTATTAAAAATGTATTGAATTTTTAAACCAAAAAAGGACGTAAATACTCTTCTAAAACAAACTTGAAATTACTCTTTTTTACAGCAATTATAAGAAGGTCGTTGGGAGATCCATATTTGACCTGATGAGAGCAGTGCAACCTTTTATTGGTTATTTTTTTAAAAATTTTGAGCTAGAAAAGAGTTATTCTCAGGGATAGTATGTGCTGCTAAAAAGAAATCTATATAGTGTTTTTGTGTTTCTCAGTGCTCTATGTAGCAGGTATTTTGTTCAGACTAATGTTGAATGGAACAGGATAATGTTTGTTATTACTGGCTTCTGCTTACCTTAGAGTAATCAGAAATGATTGTTCACCCCCAAGTGGAGGATTTCCTCTTGCAAATGATCCAAGAGAAAACAATCATTTATTTTGATTGCTTTAGTTGGTGGTGTGAACATGGAAAACCTTCTACTTAAAGTAAGTAATACAGAGATAAAAGACAAATTAATATTTCACATGAATTCTAAGTTTTTCCCAGTGTTGGATTTAGGTTAATTTGGAGTCTGATTATAAGAGCAGCAAATAAGGGCTCTGGTGCTGAGTGGACACAAAAATCAGTTGCTGAAAATCTTATGGCATAAACACTGGGTGACATAAAACACTGTTCAAACTCAGATACTTTTGAGAATGAAATGAGAAGCTATTCATAATTTTGCTGTGACTGTCCCAGGCAAATCTTGATGTATGATCAGCTTGATATATAAAATTATCCTAAATACATTCACCAAATGTTGAGACAATTACATTGTGCCAAGTTTTACCCATCTTAGCTTATTTCTTTTTTTGGAAAATAAAATGTAGTTAAAGTCAATATCTTATCCCATTTGATTTGACTTAAGAGTATATTTTTATGCTGAGTGTTAAATTCAAAGAAACCAAAAATAGATTTTTTTATATGTCTTGCCTGATAAAATCTCATTAGTAGAAATGATCATCAGAGGTAGTAATAGATTGATCATAATAGGCTAATAAATGAGGTTACCTGCCAAAAATAATTTCATCCTTATATTGATTTCGCTCTTCTTTAATTAGTTTTCCATCTATTGCTAGCACTGTACAATTTAATACTAGAGTTATCAAATCAAGCTTACTCATTTTACAGATGCATAAGTCACTAACCTTTCTCAGCTGTAGAATATAGCCTGAATCTGAAGCCAGGCAGTTCTTTCCCACCATGGGAAGCTGCTGGTCTCATGGCACTGTATCACTGGTATGTAACTGTAGCTACAGAGTAGTCCTTTCTGTACCTAGTTTGTGCCCCACTGATATGCAGAGCTCAGCAGTTCTTTGAGTTCCTGTAAAGAATGAGTATCTACTGAGGATTTTATACAGGAGACAAATGAGAAATTTAACAATGGACACCCCCAGCAAACAAATTGTTCTCAGTGGCTCAGTCATGTTTGACTCTTGGTAACCCCTCGGCCTGTAGCCCATCAGGCTCTTCTGTCCACAGAATTCTTCAGGTAAGAATACTAGAGTGAGTTGCCATTTCCTCCTCTAGAGCAAACAAATCAGGACTCCTCTTTTAGATATATTTTGTAATAAACACTTTGGAAACTCACTAATATCGGGTTTTCCTCTCACCGTGGACATATAGAAATCCTTACTTCCCAGCCCCCTTGCACTGGGTTGGGGGCATGTTTCAATCAGGGGGCTGTGACAGAAGTGAAATGTGTTTATGCAGGTATGAGACCATCTACTCTCTCTTCCCCAGCAACTGCAGTCATGAGAGTCTTAGGTTTTGAGAATAGAGACAAAAGATGGAAGTGGAGTGGTTTGCTGAGTAGTCACTTAAAAAGCCAACCTGGGTAGCTGCTCAGACTCATGGGGTGGTTTGTGAGGAAAAAACCCTTCACTGTGTTAAGACACCTAAAGGACTGAGTTGTGAAGTCATGTGCTGCCTCACTCTATTAGCTCATGCTGCCAAGGACCTGTCTCTGCTCCAGACCTTCCTCTCTGCCCCCATGCTGCTGGGATTCTGTCCTTTCTTCTTAGAGGCCAATAGAGTCAAGATTCTTCCTTCCAGGTATCTCTAGGAATTCATATTTCTGTTTTCTTTATTGGGCAGGGCAATCAATCTATCTCCAAACTTGCACACACATACACATACTAAGGAGAAGGCAGTACTCGTGCCTGGAAAATCCCATGGACGGAAGGGCCTGGTGGGCTACAGTCCATGGGGTCGCTAGGAGTTGGACACAACTGAGCGACTTCACTTTATTTTTTCACTTTCATGCATTGGAGAAGGAAATGGCAACCCACTCCAGTGTTCTTGCCTGGAGAATCCCAGGGACGGGGGAGCCTGGTGGGCTGCCGTCTATGGGGTCGCACAGAGTCGGACATGACTGAGCGACTTAGCAGCAGCAGCACACATACTAAAACTAGCACATACCATCACAATGCTTATTTAAATAAAAGGGACTTCCAGTTTCCTCCTTAGAGTGAATTCCTCTCTCTCTCTCTCTCTCTCTCTCTCTCTCTCTGTTTGCGTGAGTAAGAAATATAGTGTGTGTACTAAGTCACTTCAGCTGTGTCTTACTCTGTGATCCCAAGGACTGTAGCCTACCAGGCTCCTCTGTCCGTGGGATTCTCCTGGCAAGAGTACTGGAGTGGGTTGCCCTGCCCTCCTCCAGGAGATCTTCCTGACCAGGGATTGAACTCATGTCTCTTACGTCTCCTGGATTGGCATGTGAACTCTTTACCAGTAGCGCCACATTCCTGTGATTATCTTTTAGTCAGACTGAAAGTTTCTTGAGGATGGAGAGTTTGTAAGTGAGAGTCCATGGATAAGCATCAAGTTCTACGAATCCCTTGAAATGATAGGTTTTTTTTTTTTTTGGTGTCTATGCTATGTGCCCTTCTAGTTTTCATCAGATTTTCAAAGGGGTCCTTGAATTAAAAGAAAAATTAGGCAACACTGGTGCAGGATCAGCCTAAGTTTGAAAAGAAGAACTTCCAATGGCCCTTATTCCAGCCCTGATACTTACTAATGTGATTCAGGTTCTTATCATTGTCTTAGATTAAGCATGGCCAGAATTGGTCGCTCTAATTCACAAGAGTCTGAGATATATAAACCAGAAAACAACTGATTAATTTAATCAGGACTATATCTATTAGGTACCTAGGATAATTACCGGAGAAGGCAATGGCACCCCACTCCAGTACTCTTGCCTGGAAAATCCCATGGAGGGAGGAGCTTGGTAGGCTGCAGCCCAGGGGGTCACGAAGAGTCAGACACGACTGAGCGACTTCACTTTCACACATTGGAGAAGGAAATGGCAACCCACTCCAGTGTTCTTGTCTGGAGAATCCCAGGGACGGGGGAGCTGGTGGGCTGCCATCTATGGGGTCGCACAGAGTTGGACACGACTGAAACGACTTAGCAGCAGCAGCAGCAGCAGCAGGATAATTACAGGACAGATTATTGTCCTACTTACTTATTTATCCATTTAAGCAAATTATTAAAGGCAGATTTTGAACATTTTTCTCTAAGGAATCAGTCATCACAAGAGATATTGTTGTCAGAGGGACTCTGGGTCAGTTGGCCTGGAAGATATCCTGTCTCTTGGACCATGTTTGGACAGGCAATACCAGCAATGTCTCCTTTATTCCCTTCTTCCCTCTTTTCCATTCTTCTCCACTTTTACCCTTCTCTTTCAGATCGAAGGCTGGCCCACACTATTCTGGTAGATTGAGTGCATAGCGTTCAGTCAGACCTTGAAATGTCTGGATGCCGTTCTGTTATTTTAAGATAATCTCTGTTCAGATCTCATGAGCTGATTTACAACTTATAACTTACTCCTAAGACACTTGCTTAGGTATTTATAAGGCTATACATTATGGGATAAAGTGAGAGAAACAGGAAGGAGAAGCAGTCATGCGTCAGAAGGCTGCCAAATATCTTGGCACCAAGGAAATCTGCTTGGTTTTTTCATGAAACATATCCAACTTGGCTTCCTTCCCTTTTTATTTGGAATTCATCTTATTTGGTATTGATGTTTGACAGCATATGACTCTGGACATACATGAATAGCTGGATCTACTGCTACTCTTGCACAAGAGTCACCTAATTTTGGTAAATATACTGAAAAACGAATATGTTTTTATTTGAAACTGAGACTATATAAATATGAATATCTTTAACAAGAGTCAACATCAAGATGTTTTCAATTATTGTCATAATCCAAGAGATTCTGCTTTTCATAGAATCTTGAGCAATAACATTATTTTGAAGCCTCATATTCCTCGTGTATAAAATGTAAATAATAACAGCAGTAGTCTCTAAAGTTTATGATGATAGTAGCCATTTGGCATTAGAAATTCTATCCCCTCCTTCCAAATCCTTGTGAAACAAGAGTCAAGCAACTATTAGATTAGGGTCGATATATTAGAGCAAGTATTAACTTTATTTCTCAGTTTTATTACTGGAATTCTTAATCAGCTGAATAAAGTATTTTGCTCTTGGCATAGTGTTAGTCTTCATCTATCACTATTTGTACCTATTAATTCAGCATATATTACTGAAAAATAAAAACCTTTTCCCATTTACACTTAAATTTCTAGATTTTTAATTCTTTGTGATTTGGTATTTGCTATGATAATGGGAAAAAGTGAAGATTATTGGGAACGTTTCATGATCCCCTGGGCTCATGATTCTATTGTAGGCTTTCTCTAAAAATAGTTCAAAAAGGTTTAAAGCTCAGGATAAAATTTTGCTAAAAACAAGCAGTGCTGGAATGGCAACTATACTAAAAGGAAGAGATACCAAAAGGAAAGATAACAGACCTCAAGAGGGCATAACTATCCCTTCTTTTCTTCACTCACAGAGAATGGGAAATGGGTGCATGGTTTCTCTGCTTTCTATATGATTATGGATCTGTCCTACTACTAGATTTGGAACGAATGATTTTTTTTTTTTTTTTTTTTGATGTGAAAGCTATTACTTAGCCCTGGACCAGAATTTGGTGTTGATGTTGGAGGTTACAGAGAAGTGGGGTAGTGAAATGGCAGCAAAGCTGGTTCAATCTGCAGGCCCATGGGTGGAAGTGGCCTAGATATATAAGGTCCTGTGGGTAGAGGATGCCCAATGCAGCTGGGATTTTGGCATCTTGCAGGTACCACAAGATAGCTACCAGAGGAAAAGTGAGAATAACCCAGCAGCAAGAGTCAATGGAGTGGATGGCCCACTGGGGAGTAATGGGGAGGAAGAGGTTCACAGTACCACTTACATCAAGGAAAATATCAGTGGAGCCCCTGAAACTTCAGCAAATGAGTAAAGCTCATAAAAGGACTGGTATTTGGGCACTGACCACACTGTGACATTCAAGGTCATAATAATGATAATACTAGTATTATTATCTCAGAGAAGGCAATGGCACCCCACTCCAGTACTCTTGCCTGGAAAATCCCATGGACAGAGGAGCCTGGTGGGCTACAGTCCATGGGGTCGTGAAGAGTCAGACACGACTGAGCAACTTCACTTTCATTTTTCACTTTCATGCATTGGAGAAGGAAATGGCAATCCACTCCAGTGTTCTTGCCTGGAGAATCCCAGGGAAGGGGGAGCCTGGTAGGCTGCCTCTATGGGGTCGCACAGAGTTGGACACGACTGAAGCAACTTAGCAGCATCAGCAGCAGTATTATTATCTAGACAGCATATTAAAAAGCAGAGACATTACCTTGCCAACAAATGTCTGTCTAGTCAAAGCTGCAGTTTTTTCCAGTAGTCATATGTGTATGTGAGAGTTGGACTATAAAGAAAGCTGAGTGCCAAAGAGCTGTTGCTTTGGAACTGTAGTGTTGGAGAAGACTCTTGAGAGTCCATCAGACTGCAAGGAGATCCAACCAGTCCATCCTAAAGGAGAATAGTCCTGGGTGTTCATTGGAAGGACTGATGCTGAAGCTGAAGCTCCAATACTTTGGCCACCTGATGTGAAGAACTGACTCATCTGAAAAGACCCTGATGCTGGGAAAGATTGAAGGCAGAAGGAGAAAGGGACAACAGAGGATGAGATGGTTGGATGGCATCACTGACTCAATGGACATGAGTTTGAGTAAGCTCCAGGTGTTGGTGATGGACAGGGAGGCCTGGCATGCTGCAGTCCATCAGGTCACAAAGAGTTGGACACAACTGAGTGACTGAACTGAACTGATGTGCTATGAGGATCTGATGGAGAAAAATTCAGGGATACCAATTTTAGATCTGCCATTTAATTCTCTGTGATGTAAGAAAGTCAGAATTTCACCAGGTCTCATCTTCTCAATTTATCAAAAGAGGAGAAATCACCTGCTTGAACATCTTCACTGGGATGTTAAGAGGCTCTAACTAATTGCTTTGCAAATGTGAGCTATTAACCAGGGAGGGCTGTGAGACCTTAAATGCGACATCAGTTTCTACCTTTGATTCTTTGATTTCTTCTGTCACAATGAATTTTGTCTTTTTATTGGTGATGAATCATTTTAAGAAGAAGTTATTCATAATTGTTGTAGCTAGAATTCCTTGGGTTTTTACTTTGTCTCTGTGCCAAATTTTTTATATTTTGATATTTTCATCACTCCTGACTTGCTTAATCTGTTTTTCCCAGTGTGACAATTGACTGATGTGTCAACTTGACTGGATCATTGGATGCCCAGATACCCAGTAAAACATTGTTGCAGGATGTATTTGTGAGGATGTTTCCAGGAGAGATTAGCATTTGAATTGGTAGACTGAATAAAACAGATTGATCTCCCCAAAGTGGGAAGGCCTGAGTAGAACCAAAAGGTAGGAGGCATGCTCTGCCTCTGTGGCCTCTTCTATGTCTGTCTTATTGCTTGAGTTTGGACATCAGTCTTTTGCGCGTGGTACTCCTGGTTCTCAAGGCTTCATATTTGGGCTGGACTCAACACCATTGGTTTTCAGGCTTTCAGAACTTCCAAGTGTACCACTTGCTTTCCTGGGTCTCCAGCTTGCAGAGAGCAGACTGTGGTATAGCCTCCATTAATTACTCACATGAACCAATATCTTTTAATAAAGAAATCTCTCTTCTTCTCTCTCCTATTGGTTCTATTACTCTGGAGAACCCTAACTAATAAACCAGTTTTTCTTTTTGAAAATTGAAGCCTTATCTATAATTCCCAGATATTATATTTGTCATTTTTATAATTTCTCTTCTTCACCTCTAGGATATTCCTTCCTATGTTTTAATGTGCATATGAATCATTGGGGAATCTCATTAAAAGGAAGATTCTCAAGTAGTAGCTCTGCATTTGCAACAAGTTTGCAGGTAATGCTGATGCTGATGGTCCACAGAACACACTTTGACAATTGTTGTTCTAGAGAAGTAATAATAATAGTAATAGTAACTGCCAACGTTGCCAGAATACTGCCATGTCCCAGTACTCTTCTGGATGCTTGAGGCATATGTAATCCCACAGTAACCCCATAGGGTAGGTAATGTTCTATTTCAGCTATTTTGTAGATAAGGAAACCAAAGCACAAGGAGGTTGACTAGATGTCCAATGTAATAACGGGTGCAGAGTGAGGAAGTTTTAAACCTAAGCATTTTGGCTTTAGAAGCTAAGCACAGGAAACTATTGTACTCTAGTGGCCTAAAACTGACCATCAGCTTATTTGTACTTATCATGTTAAACTATTCTTGAATTTCATACTTATCTAATTGGTTCCTTTTATTTAGAGTTTGTGCATGTAAGTGAAGGTGTCATACTGCCTGTTACACTAGCCATTAGTCTGAACTGAGATGAACTGTGAGTGAAAAATACATGTTGGATTTAAAGATAATATGGAAAAAGTAATGTAAAATATTTTATTTATAATTTTTATAAGAATTGCATGTTGAAATCATGATATTGTGGATATAGAGAGTTATATTTTAAAACATACTTTCAAGCAGCAGGGAGGGATATTGGGAGATTTGGATTGACATATACATAATGCTTATACATAAAATACATAACTATCAGGACCTCCTGTATAGCACAGGGAACTCGATACTCTGTAAAGTTCAATATGGAAAAGATCTAAAAAGAGTGCATATTTGTATATGTATAACCAATTGCAGAGTACATCATGAGAAACGCTGGGCTGGAAGAAGCACAAGCTGGAATGAAGATTGCCAGGAGAAATATCAATAACCTCAGATATGCAGATGACACCACCCTTATGGCAGAAAGTGAAGAGGAACTAAAGAGCCTCTTGATGAAAGTGAAAGTGGAGAGTGAAAAAGTTGGCTTAAAGCTCAACATTCAGAAAACGAATATCATGGCATCTGGTCCCATCACTTCATGGCAAATAGATGGGGAAAGAGTGTCAGACTTTATTTTTTTGGGCTCCAAAATCACTGCAGATGGTGACTGCAGCCAAGAAATTAAAAGATGCTTACTCCTTGGAAGGAAAGTTATGAGCAACCTAGATAGCATATTCAAAAGCACAGACATTACTTTGCCAACAAAGGTCCATCTAGTCAAGGCTATGGTTTTTCCAGTGGTCATGTATGAATGTAAGAGTTGGACTATGAAGAAAGTTGAGCACTGAAGAATTGATGCTTTTGAACTGTGATGTTGGAGAAGACTCTTGAGAGTCCCTTGGACTGCAAGGAGATCCAACCAGTCCATTCTGAAGGAGATCAGCCCTGGGATTTCGTTGGAAGGAATGATGCTGAAGCTGAAACTCCAGTACTTTGGCCACCTCATGCGAAGAGTTGACTCATTGGAAAAGACTCTGATGCTGGGAGGGATTGGGGGCAGGAGGAGAAGGGGACGACAGAAGATGAGATGGCTGGATGGCATCACTGACTCGATGGACGTGAGTCTGAGTGAACTCCGGGAGTTGGTGATGGACAGGGAGGCCTGGTGAGCTGCGATTCATGGGGTCGCAAAGAGTCGGACACCACTGAGCGACTGAACTGAACTGAACTGAACTGAACCAATTCACTTGGCTGTACAAAAGAAACCAACACATCATAAATCAACTATACTCCAATAAAAATTTTAAAAATGTATATATTTATACCTGTTTCCTTTTACTTTTTTAAAAAGTGGGTCTAGTAGGAATTTTTTTTTTTTTTTTTTGCTAGTAGGAATTTTAAAATTCTATTCGTGACTCAGATTACATTTCTATCAAACAACACTTGGGTAAAAGTCCCAATACAGGTAACTGAGCATTGCCTTTCTCCATAATTTACTCAGTGGTTAAACTCACAGCTTTTCTTTCATCAAGAAAAAAGACATGCCTTAAGCTCAGGGAATGTGGGTGGTCATGGGTGGGACCTGTGGGTAACCAGCTGGCTATTGGAATGGTTAACCATGTCTGCCTTCCTATGACCTGATTGTTCACTCTGGTGACAGTGATCACACTGAGTTTTCTTGAATTGTTTACTAAATTTTACTTAAATTTTTTACTAAAAAAATGACCACGAGTTAGTGTGTCTGATTTTAATATGAAAAATTCTTGGTTTTGCCCACAGAATTAAATTGTGCATTCTTCCAGGACATTAGTTTTCTATCTGCAAAAAGAGACAGAGAAACTTTAAGATTCTTTCAAACTTTAACATGGTATCATTGTTTGCTGATAAATGCAGGAAGATTAAAAATTTATAACAGGTGGCATGTTTTAATTTCATGGAGGCAGGGCAGGGGGAAGGCCATTTAGCTCCCAAACATATGAGTAAGGGTAACACACCAGACATTTTAGACTGACTAAGTCAGTCCACCAGCTGTAAATCTTGGTAACTAGGGATTTAGCTTTCTTTGTTTCCCACTAATAAGTATTTCAGAGAGTTTTAGTATACATGTCCCCTTTTTTTATTGCTAAAGTTATCAAACTGCTTGAAAAGATAATGAAAGGGTTTGTTTTATGCTTTAAAGTCACCAAAACCCAATGAAACAGGTCATAAATCAAACACTTTAAGCTGGTTGTACTTTTTTTGTGACTTCTGAACCACACCCAGAGGTGGAGAATAGCTGAAATGAGGCTGATTTTTCCTGTTAGAAGTTCAAAGTTAATGCTGTTTATTTTAAAAATTCCCATCTCAAAATTAGAAATTTTTTTAAGCATGAGATCATGTGGATAAGATTTTTAAAAATTGTCTAATATAAAATAAGAAATGTAAGTAACAATTCTAGAATATAACAAATGAGAATCATTTCTATTCAATCTTTGGGAAGTAATAGTTTCAGTAAATGTAATTACTGACTTAAAGCTTTAAAACCTAACTAAATACATCAACACATTTTTAATCTCTTTGGGGTTTAGGAAAATATTGTTTCTATAAATTTTTTCATTGTTTTGAAAATTATTATAATTCAACCTGAAATCTTTGGAGTAATTTGTTCAGTTATTAATTTAGTGTCCTCTAACAGAAGAGTAGATACTAAAATAAAATTCCAGAAAAAAATCAATGTCCTAAAGGTCAGTCTTCCTTCAGTTCCTATTAATTTCAGGCTTCAGTGCTATGTTAATTTGTTTGTAGCTTTTAAGCCCTTACATTCATAACGACAGGTCATTTTTAAGTCAGTTCATTAAACAGAGAATGAGAAAAGCAAAGGCAAATAAATTTTTGGATAACTTAAAACCTTGAACTTATTTTAAATATCAACCTGACATTTTGTACTTTAGGGTTTGGCCTCAAGCACAGTTTAAACCCGATGGTAAAAGGACACAATAGATTACGAAGAATTCTTAGTGAATCTTAGTGAAGCACCCAAAATACAACATGATACAGTTTCTTAACCATTTTATATTCAAGTTCTCATTTAATAAAGTCATTTGATAGTTTCAAAAAATTTGACATGATAATTCATCTGCTAAATTTTTTAAGGAAATAAATGGTCTCAAATATTAAAACATATTTAATACTATTCAATCATTTTATAGTTTGGAGATAGGCTTAACTTTTCTCTACAAAGAGCTTAACTTCAGTGGACTGTAGATTATTCATGTTCATACTATCGTTTCCTCTCTTTTAAATAAACGGCTTCGACATTCATTTCACTGCTTGCTTGAAAGTAGAAGACCAGTTCATTACTACAATTAATTCTTTTTGTTTGTTTGTTTCCCTTATAAGAAGCAGCAAACTTTCATTTTAAAAGGGATTCACCACTAAGAAGAAAAGATCTAATCCAAGAATAAATGCAAACCTTTTAGGAAGAATAATCATGGCACCGAAGTTATTACAGTAATAATTTATTCAGAAAGAAGCATTTGTGTTTGGAGATGGTTACAAATGGGAATGGAAATACTGAGAGAATAGAACAACACATATTTTAAGGCTTAGTCACCATTTCCTTTTGTAAGGACTTGGTCATGCCATAGGCATCATTTCTTTAAAAGATCAAGCTAAACTTCTTTATGTGTGGCGGTCTGCCCTCTTCTGGGCCAGAGTAATATACAAAAGATCAATTTGACTTGTAACAAGAACCTCAGCTTCCAAATAAAGTATCCTTTAAGTCAACCTAGTATTAAAATCTTAATATGTATTCATGACTGTAATAAGTTCTCACAGATTGTGGTCCTTGTCCAAATATTTAAAGAGTTTCTTAGGTGTGGTTGCTCCATTAATTTCCTTCTTATCTCTCTTTACCCCTTCTCTCCATTGCAAAATAAACACAGCTTGCCTCTTGATATTTTTCTTGACCTCTCATTTTAAAGCATTTTAGAATTAACTCATAGGCAATGAACAGAACTCCCCTCTTTGCTCACATATTTTTCCATTAAATTTTTCTTTATTATATTATAATACAAATTTGTTAAAGGAGAAAAATAGAGAATGAAAAAATTAAACTTAAATATTGCTTGTAATCCCAGCACAATGATATAATTGCTATTAACATTTGAGAGACTACTTATCCAGACATTTTTGAGATATATGTGTGTATGTGTGTTTATATATATATATGTATACATGTAACATAATATAATGTGATTATTATATAACTAATGTTATATTAATATAATATATAGTATATGCATATAATATATATACTATATATATAATACATGTAACATATTACTCTAAAAGGCATGCATTTTAATAAAGTAGAAAATAGAACATATACTTTAGAAATCTTTGATTTAAATTGAATACATAAAATATTTGTATTTGCTACTTAAAAAGCTGTACATTGCTCTTTAATCATTGTAGTGCTGTCTCTTTTGCTCAGTTAAACAGTATTCTCCTTTGGGACAATAGCTCTGCTGAATTAACTTGGAACTTCTATTGTTAGGTACAGAATTATATACAAAAATATATACTTACCGTTTTAGAATAATCTCGTATCTATTTTGACAATGAGTTGTCCTTGGAAAGTATTCCCTAAAGGAGAAAAGGAAAACTACTCGATTCTGTCCCCTCAATACATGATTAAGAGTGAATGAAGAAAAATGAATCTAAACAATGGATAATATCAGGATTTCAGCTATACTCATGATTACAGTAAGTGATGTGCATACAAAATCATAAGTAGCTGAGATCAAATAGGTGACTTTGATGAAGTTTTAATTTTGCAGTTTATTTATAGTTCTCCTGTGAGTCCTGTTTCATTCTTCATGGTTCAGTAGGAAAAAACATATCTTCTGGGATGTGTTTTCAGCCCATGAGCCTTCCCTCTGGGTTGAGTTAGGAGAGCACTACTTACTGGTGTAAAAGTTAGACCCGCAAATATATTACTTAAATATACTAAAAACTTGTTTCTTCCAAGTAACACTAGGGAGTAGTTTGGGAAGTTTGGCAAAGCAGCTCTATTCCATTTGGTCGATTAGTAATCCAAATGAAGTCCTGATAACTTAAAATGATAGCTTCAGACTAGTGACTTCCTGGGGATGGGGAAAATTGGGAGGGACGGGAAAGTTTTACCAAGGGGAATGAGGAAACTTTTGGGGTGATGGGCATGTTCATTGTCTTGACGGTGGTGATAGACTGTTGATGAGTGTATGCTAATGTCAAAACTGATCAAATTGTATACTTTTAACATGTATACATAAATTATACCTCAAAAAATATGTGAAAAGAAAATAGCTTCCAAGGTCACCCTGTTCCAGTTAGCCCTAAAAGGAAGGAAACATATATATGAGTATTACAAGGGCCTGTGCCTTAAATTGGCACACATCATTTTCAGTCATTCCATGATGAAAATCCAATCAGTCTGCTATACTCAACTGTAAAGCAGACTGAGTCCTGTAATCCAACAATGTTCTAAGAAGAAAATATAGATTTTTATCCATATTGTGAACTACTAGCTGGCTTTGCTATCTACCTCTTTATGAGAATTGCCCCTGCCTTTCCAGGAATGAGATGTCCCCTCTTATTATGACCTTTCACCCCACCCTCACTGATTTATCAATGCTGAACACCTGGCATGTCATAAACCAGCCAGTCAAATTCAGATTCTCCTTTCAGAGAATTAGAAGGTAGGATTCAGAAAGATTTCTGAATGTGGCTGGAGCCATAGCCATTGAACTCATGAGGTTCCAGGACAGAGGGGTAGGATATGGGATGAGAATGAAGCAAATAATCCAAAAAAGACATGAGACAGATTTGGATTTCTGCTGACTTTCCAACTGCTGACTTTAGTTCCTGATTAATTCCTGATCTGACTGGTTACTCTGATTCATGAAGCAAGTTTATATCCCATACATTAATTCTCATTTTTTGATTAAGTTGACTTCAGCTTTTTCTGTTATTTTAAACCAGATTTTTGATTTGCAGAGAGCATGTTGTCAAAAAGTTTCTGCTGCTGCTGCTGCTAAGTCGCTTCAGTCGTGTCCGACTCTGTGCGACCCCATAGACAGCAGCCCACCAGGCTCCCCTGTCCCTGGGATTCTCCAGGCAAGAACACTGGAGTGGGTTGCATTTCCTTCTCCAATGCATGAAAGTGAAAAGTGAAAGTGAAGTCGCTCAGTCGTGTCCAACTCTTAGTGACCCCATGGACGTAGCCCACCAGGCTCCTCCGTCCATGGGATTTTCCAGGCAAGCGTACTGGAGTGGGGTGCCATTGCCTTCTCTGGAAAAAGTTTCTACTGAATAGGAAAGAGTTAGGCAAGGCCATTATTAACCTTTTTTTAAAAAATGTGTTTAGTGTCTGTCTGCCTTTCATGAAGTGGTACCTGACTGACTTTTCCCCCATCTGCAAAATGTGAACAATAATGTACACCTTTCAGTGTTCTCACAGGTTTTCAACAAATAAAACACAGAGTATATTGCCAGACCTACAGTGTATGCTCAGCATTGGATAGTTCTGGTGATAAAGAGGATGATGATGATGATGTTTACAGATACCAAATGACGCTTGTTTTCTGGTATATATCTTTCAGTGGAACCAGTGGCCTACAGCCATCCCTGAGGTTGTATTTTCTCAGATTTCCAGGTGAGACTCAAAGCAAGTGAACTGTGATGTGCCTAATTAAGGAAACTGAAACTTTGTGCCAACTTCTATAGGCTGTCTATAGCTAAAGGTCATCTAAAGACCAGAAAAAAACTTCAGAAAAACTCATCCTAAATCAAGTAATGCCAATTATATAAAGGGAAAAGTATTTTATCATTTTCTCAAATTTGCTTTTGACCAACATTGCTCTAAGTCTACTTTCTAGAACAGGATTATATCTATAACTTTATGTTGTTACAATGTGCCTTTAAAAAAAATGAAAGATTGGGAAACTGAAAGATTTGAAAATATATCTGTCACTCCTATAAAACATAAAAATGGTAGGTGTGATTTAAATTGTCTCAATCTATCTGAACCTAATCAGCTCACTGAATTAACCATCACTCTCCACGGCAGATACAATTGAAGTGCACCTAATTTAATTCCATTTAGCCAAGTCACTGAATTAACCATCATTCTTCATTTTTACTATATTGTACATTGATAGATGCCTACATAATCTTGCGTGATCATAGCCAGTGGGCTACTCTTTAACACATACATAAAACAAATGCTTTTGAATGAGGAACAATAAATGAAGGAATAAAGCTGACAATCCTAAAAGAGGTTGGCATTCTGAGGGCTTAAAGCACACACACACACTTCAAAACAGATCAAACAGGAAGCTGCAGTTGGCTGAATTTTAATCTATCAAGTGAAGTTCAAGTGAAAGTCCTTGGTGATGAGTCAAAATGTTGTTCAGTGACTGTACATTCATGTATGTAGGTTTTAAAATCTAAATGACCCCTATATATATTTATTTATACACACATAGAATATTATTCATCGATGTTGCAAATGGTAAAATTTTATCCATCCAACAACATGGATGAACTTGAAAGGTATTTTACTAAGTGAAATAGGTCAGACAGAGAAAGACAAATACTGAATATTACCCTTCCCTGTATTATTCTTGAAGTTCCTAATCTTGTTTGAAATTATTTTAAAACAAAAAGTTATTTTTTAAAAAAGTCTAAATGATGTATCTTTTTAAATGATAACCCCCTCTAACATTTTTGATTAATTATTTAATTGCCTATGCCAATTGTGTTAAATTGGAGGGGAATTACTGTCTTTTTACTTGATGCTTTTTGTACCAGATTTTTTTTTTCGTTCATGGAATATTTATTGGCAATATTTAGACTTCTGAGGAAATTGTGGTTATTCTTTCCTTTAAACTCAGATAAACCATGGCATTAGGAGAAGCATTTCTCCAAGAAGGCTGTGATGTGTTTAGATGTTAGAGAAATGAAGTGCAGTTGCCAAAGTGTGTTTCTTATTCAGGACTCTAAAGTTATACATGATAGCAAAAGCAGACACATAGGAAATGAAGTAAAACAGTCATAGATATCCTAAACCTGTGTACTTATATTTTCTAGTGAGGGAACAAAGGAAACAGTGAACTTGATAAAAGCAGTAAGTAATGATAAAAGTGCCAATTCATAATATCTCAAGTTAGAAGCATTCCCAATATTGATATACAACTCAGAGAAAATATTTTTATTTGATTAAAATAGTTCTCCTCCATGAAAAAAAAGTGCAAGATCAAAAGACCAAAAGCAGAAAACAATATTGTCAACTCACATCACAGACAATGAGCTAAAACATAAATCAATTTGAAAATGACCCAAAATCTAACAGATAATGAGTAAAAAAGTACAAATACAAATATGAACAGAAAATTTACATAAAATGAGCTATAAAAGGCCCTTAAACATATGTAAAGCCTTCACCTTTGAGTATGAGAACTGCTAATTAAACCAAACTAATATGTCATCTTTTATTCCTCTAAGAATGGCAAAGATCCAACATTCATATAGGATTGAAATTGCTAAAGCTAGAAATAGCCAAATGTCTAAAAAGAGTGGAATGGATCAACCATAGTATATTTCTTCTGTGAAATCCCCCATTAAATAGGATTGAATTGGAATTACACATGAAAATGTTTACAAGCATGTAATGTGAAAGGAGTACGTCAAAGCTGTATATTGTCACCCTGCTTAATTAACTTCTATGCAGAGTACATCATGAGAAACACTGGGCTGGAAGAAACACAAGATGAAATCAAGATGGCCGGGAGAAATATCAATAACCTCAGATATGCAGATGACACCACCCTTATGGCAGAAAGTGAAGAGGAACTCAAAAGCCTCTTATGAAGGTGAAAGTGGAGAGTGAAGTTGGCTTAAACATTTTTTAAGCCATTTTCTGAAAGCTCAACATTCAGAAAACTAAGATCATGGCATCTGGTCCCATCACTTCATGGGAAATAGATGGGGAAACAGTGAAAAGAGTGTCAGACTTTACTTTTTTGGGCTCCAAAATCACTGCAGGTGGTGATTGTAGCCATGAAATTAAAAGACGCTTATTCCTTGGAAGGAAAGTTATGACCAACCTAGATAGCATATTCAAAAGCACAGACATTACTTTGCCAAAAGATCTCTCTAGTCAAGGCTGTGGTTTTTCCAGTAGTCATGTATGGATATGAGAGTTGGACTGTGAAGAAAGCTGAGTGCCGTGGAATTGATGCTTTTGAACTGTGGTGTTGGAGAAGACTCTTGAGAGTCCCTTGGACTGCAAGGAGATCTAACTAGTCCATTTTAAAGGAGATCAGTCCTGGGTGTTCTTTGGAAGGAATGATGCTAAAAATGAAACTCCAATACTTAGGCCACCTGATGTGAAGAGCTGACTCATTGGAAAAGACCCTGATGCTGGGAGGGATTGGGGGCAGGAGAAGGGGACGACAGAGGATGAGATGGCCGGATGGCATCACCGAATGATGGACGTGAGTTTGAGTGAACTCCAGGAGTTGGTGATTGACAGGCAGGCCTGGTGTGCTGCAATTTATGGGGTCAAAAAGGGTTGGACATGACTGAGCGACTGAACTGAACTGAATGTGAAAAAATATACATATAGTACAATTTTATTTTCATTATATTTATACATGAGATCAAATCAGATCAGATCAGTAACTCAGTCATGTCCGACTCTTTGCGACCCCATGAATCGCAGCACGCCAGGCCTCCCTGTCCATCACCAACTCCCAGAGTTCACTCAGACTCACTCCATCGAGTCAGTGATGCCATCCAGCCATCTCATCCTCTGTCATCCCCTTCTCCTCCTGCCCCCAATCCCTCTCAGCATCACAGTCTTTTCCAATGAGTCAACTCTTCGCATGAGGTGGCCAAAGTACTGGAGTTTCAGCTTCAGCATCATTCCTTCCAAAGAAATCCCAGGGCTGATCTCCTTCAGAATGGACTGGTTGGATCTCCTTGCAGTCCAAGGGACTCTCAAGAGTCTTCTCCAACACCACAGTTCAAAAGCATCAATTCTTCAGCACTCAGCCTTCTTCACAGCCCAACTCTCACATCCATACATGACCACAGGAAAAACCATAGCCATGACTAGATGAACCTTTGTTGGCAAAGTAATGTCTGTGCTTTTGAATATACTATCTAGGTTGGTCATAACTTTCCTTCCAAGGAGTAAGCGTCTTTAAATTTCATGGCTGCAGTCACCATCTGTAGTGATTTTGGAGCCCCCAAAAATAAAGTCTGACACTGTTTCCACTGTTTCCCCATCTATTTCCCATGAAGTGGTGGGACCAGATGCCATGATATTCGTTTTCTGAATGTTGAGCTTTAAGCCAACATTTTCACTCTCCACTTTCACTTTCATCAAGAGGCTTTTGAGTTCCTCTTCACTTTCTGCCATAAGGGTGGTGTCATCTGCATATCTGAGGTTATTGATATTTCTCCCGGCAATCTTGATTCCAGCTTGAGTTTCTTCCAGTCCAGTGTTTCTCATGATGTATTCTGCATATAAGTTAAATAAACAGGGTGACAATATACAGCCTTAACAAACTCCTATTCCTATTTGGAACCAGTCTGTTGTTCCATGTCCAGTTCTAACTGTTGCTTCCTGACCTGCATACAAATTTCTCAAGTGGCAGATCAGGTGGTCTGGTATTCCCATCTCTTTCAGAATTTTCCACAGTTTATTGTGATCCACACAGTCAAAGGCTTTCACATAGTCCATGAAGCAGAAATAGATGTTTTTCTGGAACTCTCTTGCTTTTTCCATGATCCAGTGGATGTTGGCAATTTGATCTTTGGTTCCTCTGCCTTTTCTAAAACCAGCTTGAACATCTGGAAGTTCATGGTTCACATATTGCTGAAGCCTGGCTTGGAGAATTTTGAGCATTCCTTTACTAGCATGTGAGATGAGTGCAATTGTGTGGTAGTTTGAGCATTCTTTGGCATTGCCTTTCTTTGGGATTGGAATGAAAACTGACCTTTTCCAGTCCTGTGGCCACTGCTGAGTTTTCCAAATTTGCTGGCATATTGAGTGCAGCACTTTCACAGCATCATCTTTCAGGATTTGGAAGAGCTCAACTGGAATTCCATCACCTCCACTAGCTTTGTTCATAGTGATGTTTCCTAAGGCCCACTTGACTTCACATTCCAGGATGTCTGGCTCTAGGTCAGTGATCACACCATCGTGAGTATCTGGGTCGTGAAGATCTTTTTTGTACAGTTCTTCTGTGTATTCTTGCCATCTCTTCTTAATATCTTCTGCTTCTGTTAGGTCCATACCATTTCTGTCCTTTATAGAGCCCATCTTTTCATGAAATATTCCTTTGGTATCTCTGATTTTCTTGAAGAGATCCCTAGTCTTTCCCATTCTGTTGTTTCCTCTATTTCTTTGCACTGATCGCTGAAGAAGGCTTTCTTATCTCTTCTTGCTATTCTTTGGAACTCTGCATTCAGATGTTTATATCTTTCCTTTTCTCCTTTGCTTTTTGATTCTCTTCTTTTCACAGCTATTTGTAAGGCCTCCTCAGACAGCCATTTTGCTTTTTTGCATTTCTTTTCCATGGGGATGGTCTTGATCCCTGTCTCCTGTACAATGTCACATACCTCATTCCATAGTTCATCAGGCACTCTATCTAATATTTATACATAGACATGACTAAGTTCCACTGAATAGGAGTACCTATATGACAGAATAACAAGAAAAATATTAACATAAAAGCCAGGAGAATTGTCACCTCTGGAAGGATGGATGAGGAAAGATTGGGAGTGTACATAATGGAGGTCCTGGAACGCCAGAAATGTTTTGAGTTTTATCCAAATTGTAGTTAAATTGTGCCTAAATGTTTTAAACTTCTTTTCAAGAAGAGAAAAAAAATCATGACTAACAAACCTGTGAGAAAGTTCCTGATCTAAATTCGTAATAATAGAAAAGAAAATTAAATAGATGTAAATCTATACTCACGGATTGCAAAGGCTAAAAGTATCATAAGAATGTAGAAAAGTGGCAGCAACAGTGTACTTTGGAAAACAATATGGTATCATCTAGTAAAGTTGATGGTGCTCAAACCCCATGACTCACCATTTTCACTGTTAGATATATATTTTGCAGAGAAACTCTATTTCACATGCAGGAGAATTATATAAGAAAGTTAATGGCAATGTTATCTACAAAAGCAGGAAATTGGAAACAATTCATATATTTTACCACTGAAGTATAGATAATCCCATATGATCTCATGTAATGATGAAAATTAATTACCTACCTATCATTATGTGCATTAACACAGATTAATCACACACTGATATAAAAAGAATGCTATAGAAAAATAAATGTAGTATGATTTCTTTTTTATTATTGCTCAAATGCATGTAATGTGAAAATAACTAATCATATATATATTATATATATACACATATACATTTGTGGTAAAATATTAAAGAAAAGTGTGTTAAATATAAAATTTAGTTTAAAAACTCTCAATGAAAGAGAGGAAATTTGATTGGAGAGTTATGCAAATGGATTTTAGGTGACACTAGGGGTAAAGAACTCACCTGCCAATGCAGGAGACGTAAGAGACGTGGATTCAGTCCTTGGCTGGGAAAGATCCCCTAGAGAAGGTCATGACAACCCATTCCAGTATTCTTGTCTGGAGAATCCCATGGACAGAGGAGCCTGGCCGGCTACAGTCCATTGGGTTGCAAAGAGTCGGATATGACTGAAGCGACTTATGATTAATATTCTTTATCAAGTCATGAGGTATATACATAAGTGTTCATTTTATTATTGTTCTAGGTAACTTCCTAGAGTGCCGAAGAATTGATGCTTTTGAACTGTGGTGTTGGAGAAGACTCTTGAGAGTCCCTTGGACTGCAAGGAGATCCAACCAGTCCATCCTAAATAGGAGATTAGTCCTGGGTGTTCATTGGAGGGACTGATGTTGAAGCTGAAACTCCAATACTTTGGTCACCTGATGTGGAGAGCTGACTCATTTGCAAAGACCCTGATGTTGGGAAAGATTGAGGGCGGGAGGAGAAGGGGACGACAGAGGATGAGATGGTTGGATGGCATCACTGACACAATGGACATGAGTTTGGATGAACTCCGGGAGTTGGTGATGAACAGGGAGGCCTGGGCGTGCTGCATTCATGGGGTTGCAAAGAGTCGGACACAACTGCACGACTGAACTGAATTGAACTGACGTAACTTCCATATGCTATATAGATGTATATGCTATATACACACATGCATGTGTGCGTGACATGTATTTATGACCCAATCTTTAGTTTAAAAGAATTAATAAGAGAAAATAAGATGATTCTTTATATATTTAAATGGAATATTCTTCAAGATAAATTAAGTGGATATGTGTATAGGATGCTATGATTAGTTTTAAACAAAAGGGCAAAATGAGAATAAATATACATTTTGTTTATTTGTGTACTAAACATCTTTAGGAAGTTATCCGGGAAATGGATAGCTGGATTACCACTTGAGGAACTGGGTATTTGAATGGAACTTAAGTGGGAGTGAGAATTTTCACTGAATGTCCTTCTGTAAGTTTAAATTCTTGTACCAACCAAATACATTATAATTATTACAATGGTTGCAATTAAACTTTTAAAAATAAAATATAACATCCTATACAAATTTTCTGGTTAAGGTAGGTCCTGTGTTACATCTAAATGGGTGGGAAAGGAGAATTTGACATATTCTACTAACAAAGGATGAAGGCATTCTCTCCATGGCCTTCCTGCCTAGAGGGCAGAACATAAGGAATGGGTATATTCTTTTGCTGCCAGAAGGGAAGGAGAAGTTGGGAAGGCATGCTGTGATTATTATTTTCACAAATTGCTAATGATAAGCATGAAATAAGAGAATAGGACTGAATTCAGTTAATGTCAAGCCAGAAAATCACACCAAATGTCAAATTTTCACAGACGCTCTCATTAACAACACTTATGCCAGTCACATACATTGGTTTCCACAGAGACCAGCCAAAATTTCCATCGGTTACTGGCTTTATAATCTGACTTTCTAACAAAAAAATAACTTATTATATCCATGCAAAGCCCAAGGTTGAGCAACACAGAATAGCAGCAGCAAAGAACAAACATTGTGAAGCAAAATAAATCTATTTATTTATGATATAGCTTAATTTTTGGAGGCTCATATTTTACAGCACCATCCATGATTCTGGAATTTTCCTTCAATTAATAATTGTGCCAAATTTACTCAATATATGATTTAGTTGTCCAAAATTGACAAAGCCACTATTTTTACAAAGTAATTATTTTGTAATTTAACATTTAACTAATAATTTAAAAAATGCTTTTAGGCAGGCCAGAGCTTATTTTTACTTTGCTTTTTCTTCAATTCTCTGTGCTGTCATGAAGGTTGTCACTTTAAACTTCCTGAGTTAGTATCTAAAAAGAGGTAATCATGTTACAAATCTTGATATATTTACAACATATAATTATATAAGTAGTCAGCAAACATTTCTCTACTACTATTGTTGAAACAGTCTATCAAGAGGTAAAAAGACATAGAGGGGTACTATATAGATTGTGCTTTCCAATAGATTCATTTGCCTGGAGGACCAGGCAAATCTTTCATTTGACTGCTCAATGAAAGATAAGCAAAGGAAAAGTAGATAAATTACTATTGTAGAAGTGTATAACATCTAGGGCTTATTTGGAAATTTGATATTATTTGGAGCTATCTGAATTTCATTAGGCTTAAAGGCAGAAGGAACATTATACCTTGACCCTAGAAGTAGAGAATGATTTTTTATAAGAAGGAGGAGAACAGAGAAAAGACTTCCAAAAAGAGGGATGAGCATGAGCTTGTTAAGATTGGTAGCACAAAAGTAAATGAAACTGGTATTTGGAAAACTAGAAACTATGCCTTAAATAGCTAGTTAGAGGATCTCAGAGAAATGAAATGAAGTCAGACTAGAGGGCCATGAAAGTTACACTAACGTCATTTACACTGTTTTGTTGTTAATCTGCTGCTGAGTTGTTTCAATTGTGTCCAACTCTTTGAGAACCCATGGACTGTATAGCCTACCAGGCTCCTCTATCCATGGGATTCTCCAGGCTAGAATACTGGAGTGGATTGCAATTTCCTTCTTCAGGGGATCTTCAAGACCCAGCGATTGATCCTGCATTTCTTATGTCTCCTGCATTGACAGGAGGGTTCTTTACCCCTTGCATTGCTGTTCGTGGGGAACCATTTGTTTTTGAAAATGGCTACTTAAATATGAACCACATTTCATGTAATAGAAGAAATATTTGGCCAGAGTAGATTAGTGAATATATCTTTTAAAAAATTATTATAAAATACACAACATAAAATTTACCATCTTAAACTTTTTCAAGTATACATTTTAGTGGCATGAGTACATTCACACTGTTGTGTTGCCGTAAGCACCTACCCATCCACAGAACTCTTTCATCTTGCAAAATGGAACTCTGTACCCAATAAATGAAAATTTCCCATTCTCCCCCCAGATCTGTTTAAAAATAAATATGAAATAATATAACAGACATATAAAAGGCAAAACATTTTCCCAAGGGTGTTGAGAAATATACAAGATTTAACGAGTGGGTATGCTTGATGTACCCTATTTATATATTTCTTTCTTATCATCTCACTCTCTCTGTATATGACATATTTCTTAGATCTAAGAAATTTAAAAGGCTAAGGAAAGAATATGGCTGAATTGATCAAGCAGGGAAGAGATTTCATTAGCAAGATGTCCCAGAGGTTAGTCATCATGGGCCTTGACCAGTAATATCAACCAGTGAACATAAAATATAATGGACATAAAAGTAACATTTAGGCAGAACCTAAAAAGGGTTGTATTGAATAATATAGCAAGAGGGAATAGGTCCACTCTTACTGTTATCTGCTTGATTTATTGACAGTGCCACATCAATAAATGATCCTATGAGAAGGATCTTGTAATCAGCTTTAGTTCCATACACTACCTTCTGGTCAGAAGGTCTTTCACTGCACCATTACCCTAGAAGGGCCTCAGATGTTAGAGAACCAATAAAGTATTCAGTTACTTTGTTTTAACAAGCTTCTGTGGAAACAGAAGACCAGGAAATTTCAAATGAGCCAATAGTCTTCACTGAGCAGCACATAATGTATTCAGCCAGGTTCCAGGTTTTACTGATCACAGTTAACTTTTTAGCACTATGTATTGTCAGGAAGGCCAGAGTTTTACATCTTACAGGAACATGTGGTTATATCCAACCACAATATTATGATATTTCCATATCTTGTGGTACTGCCATAGGAAAACATAAGTTTGTTTTGATGTGTTTCCTGAAAAACCAGTTGTCATATATGCCTTAATTTCAAAATAATTAGTCTTTTTTGGGGGGGGGGTAATTGAAAACATGAGGAGGAACACTGTAAAACACCCAAAGTAAACAAACCCAGTTGGCAGAGTAAATTAGTTTTGATTTACATGCGATTTTATAAGCTTAGAGATTTTGGGTTGAAACGAAACTTTTTGAATCCTGAAAACAAATTTTGTGCATTTTGAATCCTGAAAACAATTTTTGTGCATGTGATTTACATGCGATTTTATAAGCTTAGAGATTTTGGGTTGAAACGAAACTTTTTGAATCCTGAAAACAATTTTTGTGCATTTTATTTCTTGTGTTTGCTTAATATTGACTGTTGTTTTTTATTGCTGTCATCAACTTCTCCAAGCCTTTAAAAAGTTGCATTTTCATATTTCTTATGGTCATTAACTTCCTAAAAGAAGTCACTTCTACTTGGTAGAAGATATGTTGATGATCTATAAGTTATGTTACAATAACTTCATTTTGTGACAAATGTAATAGTGAATATCATTCTTCTTGAATTGGAAAATCATGCTTGTTATTATCCATTATGTGTTTCTGAACCTGAGGTTAACATTACAGTGTTATCACATAATCCCTGGATTGGAACTGACTTTACAAATTTTTGATTCAACTACTTAGGAGAATAAGCTGAGAGGAAGAAGGGCTGGGTAGGGTGTGGAAAAATTCTACCTTCCAAAGTTTGGGGGTTGTTGCCTTTAATATCATATGAGAAGGAGAAAAAGAACTCTGATTCTGCTCCTTGTTTGTTCATCAAATCATTATTTCCAAGCCAAGTTTCTTTCAATAATTTTATATTCTTGTTAAAGTTTACTTATTGTGCTTACCAGAAACAGAGGCAGATTTATGTAGCTGCCCCAAAGTTTTCAATTAAAGCCTAGAAACACTTCTTATTAAAGAATGTTCATGGTTAATCACTGGAATGTAAGGCAGCAATTTGATTATGTTTTTTTGTTAGTATTGGTTTGAGAAGATTATGATCCCTTTCAGAATACTGTGAATAAGACAGGCACTTTTTATGGATAAGTTTCCATCTACTGCATTTACAATTATATACAATTTCAAGGTGTCTTTATATCTCCTGAATTATATCCTAATATCCCTAATTTAGAACCTGAAGCTTGGAACACCAAATCTATGCTTTTTGAGTCACCTTTTACAACCAGAGAACCTCTTGTCTCAATCTCTTCTCCCACTATTTTTATAAAATTAAGCTTCTGCTCAAATAAATATGATTTCCTTATTGTCTCCAAGACAAGTCACACTGAAATCTAACTACACACTAATGCATTTCTTTTTCTTGGGGACCACTGCCTCCTGTACAATGTCACAAACCTCTGTCCATACTTCTTCAGGCACTCTGTCTATCAGATCTAGTCTCTTGAATCTATTTGTCACTTCCACTGTATAATCATAAGGGATTTGATTTACATCATACCTGAATGGTCTAGTGGTTGTCCCTACTTTCTTCAATTTAAGTCTGAATTTGGCAATAAGGAGTTCATGGTCTGAGCCACAGTCAGCTCTGGGTCTTGTTTTTGCTGACTGTATAGAGCTTCTCCATCTTTGACTGCAAAGAATATAATCAATCTGATTTCAGTATTGACCATCTAGTGATGTCCATGTGTAGAGTCTTCTCTTGTGTTGTTGGAAGAGTGTGTTTGCTATAACCAGTGTGTTCTTTCGGGAAAACTCTGTTAGCCTTTGCTCTGCTTCATTTTGTACTCCAAGGCCAAATTTGCCTATTACTCCAGGTATCTCTTGAGGTCCTACTTTTGCATTTCAGTCCCCTTGCTTTTTCCTAAAGCAAATCAGTCTGGAATATTCATTGGAAAGACTGATGCTAAAGCTGAAACCCCAATACTTTGGCCACCTGATGCAAAGAATTGACTCATTGGAAAAGAGCCTGATGCTGGGAAAGATTGAAGGCAGCAGAAGGGGACAACAGAGGATGAGATGGTTGGATGGCATCACTGACTTGATGGACATGAGTTTGAGTAAGCTCCCAGAGTTGGTGATGGAACAGAGATGACTGGCGTGCTGCAGTCCATGGGGTCACAAAGAGCTGGACATGACTGAGTGACTGAACTAAACTGCTACACTAATGCTGCTATCCTCCATGGACTTTGGATAACTTTTGTGTTTTTTCTCCTTTAATCCCAGATCCTACAAAATCAAATTTAAATTAAATTAGTCTTTCCAAGAAAACATAAATTCCTGATATTACCCCCCAAATGCATTCTCTCTTCTCTGAATTTTAATTTGTGACTCACTGCATATTGGTGAATATAATATAGTATCTTAAAGTAGTAATATTTTCCCAAGTGTATGATAGAGACCCTCAAGAAAACTATGAACTCCAGTAGCATAGGGTTACACTCCACACTTGGATTCTTTCAGTTAGAAACTACTCTATGAAGAAAGACACTGTTGGGATCTATTGACTTCATTTTGATGTGTCCCCTTAAGGAGGACCAGCTGTGTCAATATTCTAGTTGTATATTACCCTATTACTTGATTTGTTTTACCTTATGGTTATTTGAATTTCATAGCTAATTTCCCTCTCCTCTTTGTTTGCTAGAAGCTTAGAGCCTAATTGGTGGAATTTTAGTAGCAATATGACATGTTCTTCACGGCATGTTTTCATTTGGTTTTACTGTATTTTATTTTCCTTTTATAAACATTTCCTCATGGTGTTTATCTTCTGATAATATATTAATCTTTTCAAAGCCATCTAAATGTCCTTGGAAAAAAATCAGAGCACACAATAAACAAAATATATTATTTTCTTCCTTTATTGTGTTATGGCAATGCTTGAAGAGGGCGTGTGGTTACCAAAGATCAGGTGAAGGTGGAGACAGAAGACTTGCATAGATTGGAATATTAGTTTTATTAATTTCAAAAAGAGTAATTTTAATTTATAGGTTATAATAATTTGAATTAAAATAGTAATTTTCCATCTCAGACATTCTCCATTCCTCATTCCTATTTTATTTGTCGCTATAGCTGTTATACTGGGCATATCTCTATGCACTCTTTGTTCATTGTCTGTATCCTCCTATTGGAATATCAGCTCCATGAAGGTAAGAATTTGTTTTGTTCCTCACATATCCCCACAAATATTAATAGGGCATGGCCCCAATTAAATATTCCACAAATACTGAAAGAATGAATTGCAACAATATCTTATGGATATAGGGTAGAAATAGTCTCACAAAACTGGGAAATGTATGTCTCTTAGTTCTATGTGTTCCTATACCAGTTTTGTCAGACACGACTGAAGCAACTTAGCAGCAACAGCCTTTAGCTCAGAGAAGGCAATGGCAACCCACTCAGGTATTCTTGCCTGGAAAATCCCATGGACAGAGGAGCCTGGTAGGCTGCAGTCCATGGGGTCACTAAGAGTCGGACACGACTGAGCATCTTCACTTTCACTTTTCACTTTCATGCATTGGAGAAGGAAATGGCAACCTATTCCCATGTTCTTGCCTGGAGAATCCCAGGGATGGGGGAGCCTCGTGGGCTGCCGCCTATGGGGCTGCACAGAGTTGGACACGACTGAAGCAACTTAGCAGCAGTAGCAGCAGCATACCAGTTTTGTGGATTTGGTATAATTGCCATATCTTTAAACTTTATTACTCTCTTTTATTTGTTTTACAATGATTTTGGATTAGATGAACTATAAGATATAATGCCAAGTCCTTTTCTCAAGTTCCATTGATAAAAGTTTTAAAAAGTGTTGATTAATCATCTAGAATCCATGGGAATAGGGTTGTTTCTGAAAATTTCTCATATTATATCTTACAGCCCTTCTGAAAAGGTCTTTATTTCTGAGTCAATAATTTCTTTTTTCCTCATTTTTAAAGATAGCAAAGTCTCTACATGCAGGTCTGTGAAGTTAACAAGACAGACCTTAACAACTCTCAGTTCAGTCATTCAGTTGTGCCCTGCTCTTTGTGACCCCATGGACTGCAGCATGCCAGGCCTCCCTGTCCATCACCAACTCCTGGAGCTTGCTCAAATGCATGTCCATTGAGTCGGTGATGCCATCCAACCATCTCATCCTCTGTTGTCCCTGTCTCCTCCCACCTTCAATCTTTCCTAGCATCAGGGTCTTTTCCAATAAGTCAATTCTTCGCATCAGGTGGCCAAAGTGTTGGAGTTTCAGCTTCAACATCAGTCCTTCCAATGAACATTCAGAACTGACTTCCTTTAGGATGGACTGGTTGGATCTCCTTGCAGTCCAAGGGACTCTCAAGAGTCTCCTCCAACACCACAGTTCAAAAACATCAATTCTTTGGCACTCAGCTTTCTTTATAGTCCAACTCTCACATCCATACATGACTACTGGAAAAACCATAGCCTTGACTAGACGGACATTTGTTGGCAAAGTAATGTCTGTGTTTTTTAATATGCTGTCTAGGTTGGTCATAACTTTTCTCCCAAGGAGTAAGCGTCTTTTAATTTCATGGTTGCAGTCATCATCTGCTTGATTTTGGAGCCCAGAAACATAAAGTCTGTCACTGTTTCCATTGTTTCCCCATCTATTTGCCATGAAGTGATGGGACTAGATGCCATGATCTTAGTCTTCTGAATGTTGAGTTCTAAGCCAGCTTTTTCACTGTCCTCTTTCACTTTCATCAAGAGGCTCTTTAGTTCTTCTTTGCTTTCTGCCATAAGGGTGGTGTCATCTGGATATTTGAGGTTATTGATATTTCTCACAGAAATCTTGATTCCAGCTTGTGCTTCATACAGCCCAGAGTTTCTCATCATGTACTTTGCATATTAGTTAAATAAGCAGGATGACAATATACAGACTAATAACAACTTTAGTCTGTGACAATTTTGAATGAGTAATTTTTTTTTATTTGAAAGATATTACCAGTGGCTTTAAAGTGTAATGAGAATCTTAGGTTATGAAGTTAGGTAAAGTAGACCTGGATAAATTATTTGATGATTTTTATGAATGAGGACAGCTGTGTTCTATAACTAGGCTATGAACAATTAAAATTAACAATTCCTTTCATTACTGGTGGGACTTTCACCAATTATTTATCTATTATATTTCTTTGGTTCATTTTCCTTGCAGCTTTATGTAAGAAGTCTAATTTGATTCTGTTTTGTAAAGGTTCTTCAAAAATTTTATCTTTTTGAGCTCATTTTCATAGTAGGAAGTAAATGAATTCTTTTAAGGATCAAAGACATATGAGGCAGGTTATATTTACTCTAAAAATCTTGCATTTTGTCCGTTTACGTCAACATTCCTCCTCATATACTATGTGCTAGGCTCTAGGGGACTCTGAAGGTAAAGAAGTCCTTATGGAGCTCAGTCTAGGGGAAAGAACAGAAACACACATGTTGATAGTTCATAAGTAAAGTGATGAAGCAGCAATGAGTACGAAATGGAGCACAGAGCAAATAGTGGCAAAAGCCAGCATATGATGAGGTGAGGGTGTGAGGCAGAAAAAGGAGAACCTGCCAGGGCACAAGGGACCTTTGGTGCATGAGAGATCACACTATGATGAGAGAAAATTTTTTTCTATTCCTAGTTGGTTGAGTGTTTTTATCAAGGCATATATGAAGACCCATAGCTACCAACATGTTTACTGGTAAAAGACTGAATGATTTCCCTTATGATTAGGAACAAAATGAGATTGATTGCTATCTTAATATTGTGCTGGAGATAGACATACACTAAAATTTTGTCAACATATCCTCCAAAAATCTCATTCTATTTTAAACTGTAATAAGAGTATTGGAAGGACTCTTTCCTTTCCCATTGCAAAACATTTTGATCTCTACAGTCTGTGAAAAAAAGGTGATATATTGTGGTTTTAATTTGAACTGCTTTAATTATATTTGAGGTTGAATTTTTTTATATGTTGTCTATATTTATAGTATTTCTGCAAATTTTCTATTCTATTGTGATCAATTTTTATTTGCTGTTGGTTTTTTTTGTATTGATTTATGAAAGCTTTTATATATTAAGGATTTTCAGTCTATATATTTTAAACAAAAATGCCTTGAGAACATTTTTTTTTGTCATTTGCTCAAATGATTTTTTTAACCATCTTAAATATCTATATATGTTTTCTGTGTTTTATATCCTTTTTTAGAAAGGACTTTCTGTTTTCAAGTTTTAAAAAAGAGATCCCTTGCTTATTTTTATAATATTTAAGTTTTCAATTCAGTTCAGTCACTCAGTCATGTCCGACTCTTTGTGACCCCATGAACTGCAGCACGCCAGGCCTCCCAGTCCATCACTAACTCCTAGAGTCCATCCAAACCCATGTCCATCGAGTTGGTGATGCCATCCAACCATCTCATCCTCTGTCATCCCCTTCTCCTCCTGCCCTCAATCTTTCCTAGCATCAGGGTCTTTTCCAATGAGTCAGCTCTTTGCATCAGGTGGCCAAAGTATTGGAGTTTCAGCTTCAACATCAGTCCTTCCAATGAACACCCAGGACTGATTTCCTTTAGGATGGACTGGTTGGATATCCTTGCAGTCCAAGGCACTCGCAAGAGTCTTCTCCAACACCACAGTTCAAAAGCAACAATTCTTCTGCACTCAGCTTTCTTCATAGTCCAACTCTCACATCCATACATGACTACTGGAAAAACCATAACCTTGACTCGATGGACTTTTGTTGGCAAAGTAATGTCTCTACTTTTTAATATGCTGTCTAGGTTGGTCAAAACTTTCCTTCCAAGGAGTAAGCGTCTTTTAATTTCATGGCTGCAATCACCATCTGCAGTGATTTTGGAGCCTAGAAAAATAAAGTCAGCCACTGTTTCCACTGTTTCCTCATTTATTTGCCATGAAGTGATGGGACTGGATGCCATGATCTTAATTTTCTGAATGTTGAGCTTTAAGCCAACTTTTTCACTCTCCTCTTTCACTTTCATCAAGAGGCTCTTTATTCTTCTTCACTTTCTGCCATAAGGGTGGTGTCATCTGCATATCTGAGGTTACTGATATTTCTCCTGGCAATCTTGATTCCAGCTGTGCTTCCTCCAGCCCAGATTCTCTCATGATGGTCCATCCCAAATTCTGATACAAAAATGGAGATAGAAATCTAGTTGTTCACCCCAAATAGCTGTTTGCTCCTTCACAGTGTAAAAAATTGTGTATAAATATTCTTATCATGTTAAAGTTAAATTTTATCATTAGCAAATTACTCTTTGAGTTTTTTAAACTTTGTATTTGTGTTCTTTGTCACGTTCTGACTATTGCTCTATATAAGGAGAGGGAGTTCACCAGGGGTCCTAATCATGCCCACACAATCTTGTGGAGTGAGTTGTAAGGCTTACCTGATACTGAGCTATATCTGTGGCTACTTACATTGCCAACTGATTAGGCCAATAATACCTATCCTAAAAGTGTTCACTTCGTGGGGCAAGGGTGTGGGGAGACTGGCTTGTTGATTGCTTCCTATAATGTTTACTGTTTGCTTAAATATGCTGGGCCTTTTGCCCTGGATTCCTTTCCTTGAATAAAACTCTGCCTCTGCAGGTATCATCTGGGCCCATTGCACAATCCTGGTGGAACTTAGGGACAAGAATAATCACTGCAAATATGCTGAATGATGGTAAATTCACCAAGACAAGTGTGTTCCTGCAGGTCCTTATTTAGATGGTCAGTTCTTCTTTTACAAACTATACTTATTTATTTTACTGTATATAATTAAATTGTTACTATTTCCTTTCCAATTTAAGTTAGTTGAGAATTCTAGAACCCGACAGACTCTATCTCAGGCTACTATACTAATATTCATTAATTTATCAGTCCTACTGTAATATACAAGATTCTGAAATGCAGTAATTGGATGCAATATCAAAAATGACAGAATGATCTCAGTTTGTTTCCAAGGTAGACCATTCAACATCATAGTAAAACAAGACTATGGCCCAACCACTAATGCCAAAGAGATGAAGTTGAATGGTTCTATGAAGATCTACAAGACCTTCTAGAACTAACACCAAAAAAGATGTTCTTTTCATTGTAGGGGACTGGAATGTAAAGTAGGAAGTCAAGAGTTACCTGGAGTAAACTGGCAAATTTGGCCGTGGAGTACAAAATGAAGCAGAGCAAAGGCTAACAGAATTTTGCCAAGAGGATACACTGGTCATAGGAAACACCCTTTTGCAGTAACAGAAGAAATGATTCTACACATGGACATCACCAGATGGTCAATACTGAAATCAGATTGATTATATTCTTTGCAACCAAGATGGAGAAGCTCTATATAGTCAGCAAAAGCAAGACCAGGAGCTGACAGTGGCTCACATCATGAACTCATTATTGCCAAATTCAGACTTAAATTGAAGAAAGCAGGGAAAACCACTAGACCATTCAGGTATGACCTAAATCAAATCCTTACAATTATACAGTGGAAGTGACAAAGAGATTCAAGGGATTAGATCTAATTGGCAGAGGGCCTAAAGAATTATGGACAGAGATTCGTAACACCACATAAGAGATGGTGACCAAAGCCATCCCTAAGAAAAACAAATGCAAGAAGGCAAAATGGTTGTCTGAGGAGGATTTACAAACAGCTGAGTAAAGAAGAGAAGTGAAATGCAAAGGAGAAAAGGAAAGATACACCCATCTGAATGCAGAGTTCCAAAGAATAGCAAGGAGAGATAAGAAAGCCTTCTTAACTGAACAATGGAAAGAAATAGAGGAAGACAATAGAATGGAAAAGACTACAGATCTCTTCAAGAAAATTAGAGATACTAAGGGAATATTTCATGCAAAGATGGGAACAATAAAGAACAGAAATTGTAAGGACCTAACAAAAGCAGAAGATATTAAGAAGAGGTGGCAAGAATACACAGAGGAACTATACAAAAAATGTCTTAATGACCAAGATAAACATGATGCTCTGATCACCTACAGCCAGACATCCTAGAGTGTGAAGTCAAGTGGGCCTTTGCCTGGACCTTTAAATGCCTTAAATGACCTGGCAGATTCACTAACTAAGCCTTAGGAAGAAATTCTAGCTATACAGCTAGTGAAAGTGATGGAATTCCAGCTGAGCTATTTCAAATCCTAAAAGATGCTGCTGCTAAAGTGCTGCACTCAATATGCCAGCAACTTTAGAAAACTCAGCAGTGGCCACAGGACTGGAAAAGGAGATTCCTTTTCCTTACTCAAAGGAGTACGTCAAAACTGTATATTGTCACCCTGTTTATTTAATTTATATGCAGAATATCATGCTGAAGCTGAAGCTCCACTAATTTGATCACCTGATGTGAATAACTGACTCACTGGAAAAGACCCTGTATGCTAGGAAAGATTGATGGCAGGAGGAGAAGAGGGTGACAAGGGATAAGATGGTTGGATGGCATCACTGACTCAATAGACATGAGTTGGAGCAAACTCCGGGAGATAGTGAAGGACAGGGAATCCTGGTGTCCTGCAGTTCATGGGGTTGCAAAGAGTTGGCCACAACTTAGCAACTGAACAGCAACAACAATTTAAATGAAAGCTACTGGATTTGTGTCATTTCTATTTTGCAGGACGGTGAAGTGATGTGGAATGACTTCTAGTCCAAGAAGCAGAAGCATCATCTGGAGAAGTGCACAGGCAATATATCCATCAGTGTCTGCTTTCTAATACCAAGAACTTGCATTCAACAATGGAATAAATCACAAGAGAAAGCAAATCACTAGGCTTAAAATTATTGAAATATTGCAAGATGAATTAAAATTCATCTACTTTTCAAATGAAGCATTCAAAATGTGAAAGCAAGGCCAGTGTTTCCTTCTCCCTGTCATAGGTTTTGCTTATGCCCCTCTTGCAGCAATGTTCACAATCTCCTAATTGATCTTTTGCCTCTGAAAACGGGTGGTATTTCATCATTTCTATATTGCCAAACTTTTTATCATAGCATCTTGTGCAGGAAGTGAACTGAAATTATTTTTTTGAACAAATACCTTGTTACTTGTAAAAGCTGAAAGTACTGGATAATGTTAATTGAGTAATTATTTTTGTTAATACCTACTGTATGCCATTATTGAAGCTTGATACCAATAAGTTCATTAAAAAATTAAGCAATTAGACTCTGAACTCATTGAGAATATACATTTCTCATTTATATCTACATTCCCAGGTTCTCTTGACAGTTCCATATACATATGTAATAATAGGTGTACAAAGGAGCTATTCAATTAATACCCAATCTGATTAATTATTGAAGATTTTCTGATACATCTACTACTGATAACAACAAATAAGAAAACAGTTGTTGAAATTTCTTATGGTCTGTGGCTGTGGCTCAGATCATGAACAGGAGTTTAATAACATCAAATCTCTTCAGAATGTTCAAAATTTCATTCATTGTGATGAAAATTTACAATGTATTATTTTCTTTAATCTTCACAACAAATCTATGAAAGTTGCGTTATTACCTATCGTGAGTATCCCTTATATGAACACTTGTCATTGGATTTAGGACCATCCAGATAATCCCCCGAAGAAAGTTACTTACATTCACAAAGATTCCTTCCAAATATGTTAACATTCACAGGTTCTGAGGCTTAGGACATGGACATATATTTTTGGGGGTCAGCATTCAACTCACTACAGTGTTGTAACAGATTATCATAAACTCAGTGGTTTAAAAGAAGATAAATTTATGTTCTTACAGTTCTAGATATCTTAAGTCTGACCCTAATCTCACTGAGTTAAAACCAAGAAGTCAGCAGGGCTATGTTCCTTTCTGGATGGAGACTCTGAAAATGAAACTGTTTCCTTGTCACTTCCAGCTTCTTGAAGTTGTCCCCATTTCTTGGATCATGGTTGCCTTTTTCTATTTTTAAAAGCTAACAGCATTGCAGTTCTGCTACTTTTCTTCTGTTTTTATATCTCTCTAACCACAGAAAGAGAGATATTTTCACTTTTAAGGAGTCATGATCAGTGTACCCACCTGTGTAATCCAGGATACTCTTCGCATCTCAAGGAGCTTAACCACATTCAAAAACTCTCTCTTGCCACATAAGGTAATATATTCAGAGGTTTCAGATATTGGGACATAGGCATCTTTCAGTCAGTTCAGTTCAGTTCAGTTCAGTCGCTCAGTTGTGTCTGACTCTTTGCAACCCCATGAATCACAGCACGCCAGGCCTCCCTGCCCATCACCAACACCCAGAGTTCACCCAGACTCACGTCCATCGAGTCAGTGATGCCATCCAGCCATCTCATCCTCTGTCGTCCCCTTCTCCTCCTGCCCCCAATCACTCCCAGCATCACAGTCTTTTCCAGTGAGTCAACTCTTCGCATGAGGTGGCCAGAGTACTGGAGTTTCAGCTTCAGCATCATTCCTTCCAAAGAAATCCCAGGGCTGATCTCCTTCAGAATGGACTGGTTGGATCTCCTTACAGTCCAAGGGACTCTCAAGAGTCTTCTCCAACACCACAGTTCAAAAGCATCAATTCTTCAGTGCTCAGCCTTCCTCACAGTCCAACTCTCACATCCATACATGACCACAGGAAAAACCATAGCCTTGACTAGATGGACCTTTGTTGGCAAAGTAATGTCTCTGCTTTTCAATATGCTATCTAAGTTGGTCATAACTTTCCTCCAAAGGAGTAAGCGTCTTTTAATTTCATGGCTGCAGTCACCATCTTCAGTGATTTTGGAGCCCCCCAAAATAAAGTCTGACACTGTTTCCACTGTTTCCCCATCTATTTGCCATGAAGTGATGGGACCGGATGCCATGATTTTCGTTTTCTGAATGTTGAGCTTTAAGCCAACTTTTTCACTCTCCACTTTCACTTTCATCAAGAGGCTTTTGAGTTCCTCTTCACTTTCTGCCATAAGGGTGGTGTCATCTGCATATCTCAGGTTATTGATATTTCTCCCAGCAATCTTGATTCCAGCTTGTGTTTCTTCCAGCCCAGTGTTTCTCATGATGTACTCTGCATATAAGCCATCATTCTGCCTACTGGGGATTCCCTAGTAAGTTAGCTGGTAAAGAATCCTCCTGCAATGCAAGACACCCTGGTTCTATCTCTGGGTCAGGAAGATCCCCTGGAGAAGGGATAGGCTATCCACTCCAGTATTCTTGGGTTTCCCTGGTGGCTCAGACAGTAAAGAATCCGCCTGTAATGAGGAAGACCTGGGTTCGATCCCTGGGTTGGGAAAATCCCCTGGAGGAAGGCATGACAACCCACTCCAATATTCTTGGCTGGAGAATCCCCATGGACAGAGAAGCCTTGCAAGCCTTGCAAGACCTTCCATCAGGTCGCAAAGAGTCGGACATGACTGAGCGACTAAGCACAGAACATTCTGCCTACTGCACAATGCCTGAGAACTGGTGTTGCTTCAAAACCTTGTTTGAAGACATTTGAAGATCAGTGATGTTACCACTGCTCACATGATGATTGTATGCTTATCAATAGAAGCCAGCCCATAAGGCCTGGACAACTAGACACCTGTCCTATTAAGGCTCCTCTACTAGTTATCTCTTCTCACTGCTGTTTCTACTCTAGGTTCTAGGTATTCCTGATGAAACCTGAACATTCTGAAGAGATTTGATGTTATTTAACTCAGCAATACATGAACCATGAACTTAAGGATGTTCAAGCTGGTTTTTAAAAAGGCAGAGGAACCAGAGATCAAATTGCCAACATCTGCTGGATCATTGAAAAAGCAAGAGAGTTCCAGAAAAACATCTATTTCTGCTTTACTGACTATGCCAAAGCCTTTGACTGTGTGGATCACTAGAAACTGTGGAAAATTCTGAAAGAGATGGGAATACCAGACCACCTGAACTGCCTCTTGAGAAACCTGTATGCAGGTCAGGAAGCAACTGTTAGAACTGGACATGGAACAACAGACTGGTTCCAAATAGGAAAAGGAGTACGTCAAGGCTGTATATTGTCACCCTTATTTAACTTTTATGCAGAGTAAAGCATGAGAAACGCTGGGCTGGAAGAAGAAGAGGCTGGAATCAGGATTGTTGGGAGAAATATCAATAACCTTAGATATGCAGATGACACCACCCTTATGGCAGAAAGTGAAGAGGAACTAAAGAGCCTCTTGATGAAAGTGAAAGTGGAGAGTGAAAAAGTTGGCTTAAAGCTCAACATTCAGAAAACGAAGATCATGGCATCCAGTCCCATCACTTCATGGGAAATAGATGGGGAAACAGTGGTAACCGTGTCAGACTTTATTTTTCTAGGCTCCAAAATCACTGCAGATGGTGATTGCAGCCATGAAATTAAAAGACGCTTACTCCTTGGAAGGAAAGTTATGACCAACCTAGACAGCATATTAAAAAGCAGAAACATTACTTGGCCAACAAAGGTCCGGCCAACAAAGGTCCATCTAGTCAAGGCTATGGTTTTTCCAGTTGTCATGTATGGATGTGAGAGATGGACTATAAAGAAAGCTGAGCACTGAAGAATTGATGCTTTGAACTGTGGTGTTGAAGAAGACTCTTGTGAGTCCTTTGGACTGCAAGGAGATCCAACCAGTCCATCCTAAAGGAGATCAGTCCTGGGTGTTCATTGGAAGGACTGATGTTGAAGCTAAAACTCCAAAACTTTGGCCACACAATATGAATTGTGTGAATTTCAATTATTGGAAAAGACCCTGATGCTGGAAAAGATTGAGGGCAGGCGGAGAAGGGGATGACAGAGGATGAGAAGGTTGGATGGCATCACCAACTCAATGGACATGGGTTTGGGTGGACTCCGGGAGTTGGTGATGTACAGGGAGGCCTGGTGTGCTATGGTTCATGGAGTCTCACAGAATTGGACGTGACTGAGTGACTGAACTGAACTGAGCTGAACTACTGTTCATGATCTGAGCCACAGTCAGCTCCCAGTCTTGTTTTTGCTGACTGTATAAAACTTCTACATCTTTGGCTGCAAAGAATATAATCAATCTAATTTTGGTATTGACCATCTGGTGATGTCCATGTGTAGAGTCTTCTCTTGTATTGCTGGAAGAAGGTGTTTGCTATGACCAGTGCATTCTCTTGGCAAAACTCTTATTAGCCTTTGCCCTGCTTCATTTTGTATGCCAAGGCCAAATTTGCCTGTTACTCCAGCTATCTCTTTACTTCCTACTTTTGCATTCCAGTCCCGTATGATGAAAAGGACATCTTTTTTGATTGTTAGTTTTAGAAGGTCTTGTAGGTCTTCATAGAACTGCTCAACTTTAGCTTCTTCAGCATTACTGATTGGGGTATAGACTTGGATTACTGTGATATTGAATGGTTTGCCTTGGAAACAAACAGAGATTATTCTTTCACTTTTGAGATTGCACCCAAGTACTGCATTTCAGACTTTTTTGTTGACTATGACAGCTACTCCATTTCTTCTAAGGGATTCCTACCCACAGTAGTAAATATAATGGTCATCCGAGTTAAATTCACCCATTCCAGTCCATTTTAATTCACTGATTCCTAAAATGTTGATATTCATTCTTGCCATCTCCTGTTTGACCACTTCCAATTTACCTTGATTCATGGACCTAACATTCCATGTTCCTATGCAACACTGTTTTTACAGCATCAGATTTCCTTCCATCACCAGTCACATCCACAACCGGGTTTTGTTTTTGCTTTGGCTCCATCCTTCATTCTTTCTGGAGTTATTTCTCCACTCTTCTCCAGTAGCATATTGGGCACCTACTGACCTGGGGAGTTCATTTTTCAGTGTCATATCTTTTTGCCTTTTCATACTGTTCATGGGGTTCTCAAGGCAAGAATACTGAAGTGGTTTGCTGTTGCCCTCTCCAGTGGACCACATTTTGCCAGAACTCTCCATAGTGACCCTTCTGTCTTTGGTGGCCCTACAGGGCATGGCTCATAGTTTCATTGAGTTAGACAAGGCTGTGATACATGTGATCAGTTTGATTAGTTTTCTGTGACTGTGGTTTTCATCCTGTTTGCCCTCTGATGGAGAAGGATAAGAGGCTTATGGAATCCTCCTGATGGCAGAGACTGACTGAGGGGGAAACTGGGTCTTGTTCTGATGGGTGGGGCCATGCTTAGTAAATATTTAATCCAATTTTCTGTTGATAGGCGGGGCTGTGATCCCTCCCTGTTGTTGACCTGAGACTAAACTATGGTGGAGGTAAAGAAGATAATGGTGACCTCCTTCAATATGTTCCATGGACACACTGCCACACTCAGTGCCCCCGATCCTGCAGCAGGCCACTGCCAAGCCACGCCTCTGCTGGAGATTCCTGGACACTGACAGTCAAGTCTGGGTCAGTCTCTTGTGGGGTCACTGCTCCTTTTTCTGGGTCCTGGAGTGCACACGATTTTGTTTGTGCCTTCCAAGAGTCTGTTTCCCCAGTCCTGTGACTGGGGAAAGTTGTGGTGACTCTGTGTGGGGTTAATGGTGACCTCCACCAAGAGGGCTTATGCCACACCCAGGTCTGCTGCACCCAGAGACCCTGCCCCTGCAGTAGGCCATTGCTCACCCATATCTCTGCAGGAGACAAACACTCAAAAGCAGGTCTGGCTCAGTCTCTGTGGGACTCTGGATTCTTGGTGATGGACAGGGTCTCTCTGAGACTGAGTCTCTGGGAGTCCTAAAAGACGATGTTGTGAAAATGCTGCACTAAATATGCCAGCAAATTTGGAAAACTCAGCAGTGGCCACAGGACTGGAAAAGATCAGTTTTTGTTCCAATCCCAAAGAAAGGCAATGCCAAAGAATGCTCAAACTACCACACAATTGCAATCATCTCACATGCTAGTAAAGTAATGCAAAATACTCCAAGCCAGGCTTCAAGAGTACATGAACCAAGAACTTCCAGATGTTTAAGCTGGATTTAGAAATGGCAGAGAAACCAAATATCAAATTGTCAACATCTGTTGGATCATTAAAAAAGCAAAAGAGTTCCAGAAAAACATTTACTTATGCTTTATTGATTACACCAAAGCCTTTGACTGTGTGGATAACAACAAACTATGGAAAATTCTTAAAGAGATGGGAATACCAGACCACCTGACCTGCCTCCTGAGAAATCTATATGCAGGTCAAGAAGTAGCAGTTAGAACTGGACATGGAACAACAGACTGGTTCCAAATTGGGAAAGGGGTACATCAAGGCTGTATATTGTCACCCTGCTTATTTAACTTATATGCAGAGTACATCATGAGAAACACTGGACTGGATGAAGCACAAGCTGGAATCAAGATTGCCGGGAGAAATATCAATAACCTCAGATTTGCAGATGACACCACCCTTATGGCAGAAAGCAAAGAGGAACTAAATAGCCTCTTGTTGAAAGTGAAAGAGGAGAGTGAAAAGGTTGGCTTAAAACTCAGCATTCAGAAAACTAAGATCATGGCATCCAGTCCCATCACTTCATGGCAAATAGATGGGGAAACAATGGAAACAGTGAGAAACTTTATGTTTTGGGGCTCCAAAATCACTGCAGATGGTGACTTCAGCCATTAAATTAAAAGACACTTGCTCCTTGGAAGTAAAGCTATGACCAACCCAGACAACATAGTAAAAAGCAGAGACCTTACTTTGCCAATAAAGGTCCTTCTAGTCAAAGCTATAGTTTTTCCAGTATCATGTATGATGTGAGAGTTGGACTGTGAGGAAAACTGAGCACCAAAGAATTGTTGCTTTTGAACTGTGGTGTTGGAGAAGACTCTTGAGTCCTTTGGACTGCAAGGAGAACAAACCAGTCAATTGTAAGGAAACTTGTCCTGAATATTCTTTGGAAGGACTGATGCTAAAGTTGAAACTCCAATAGTTTGACCATCTGCTGGGAAGAACAGACTCATTGGAAAAGACCCTGATGTTGGGCAAGATTGAAGGCAGTAGGAGAAAGGCATGTCAGAGGATGAGATGGTTGTATGGCATCACTGACTCTATGGACATGAGTTGGAGCAAGCTCTGGGAGTTGGTGAAAGACAGGAAAGCCTGGCATTCTGCAGTCCATGAGATCGCAAACAGTAGGACATGACTGAGTGACTGAACTGAATTGAAATGAAACTCCTCTTCAGACCAGACCATAGGCATTCCTTAAGGTGCCATGATGGTAGCCAAATTCTTCCACAGGACTATCACCCACAACAAATTGGCTGTGTACCACTGGCTTTATGGGGCTTCCCTGGTCGTTCTGGTGGTCAAGATTCTGCCTGCCAATGTAGGAGACTTTAGAAACACAGATTCGATCCCTGGATCAGGAAAATCCCCTGGAGGAGTGCATGGCAACCCAATCCAGTATTCTTACCAGGAGAATCCTATGGACAGAAGAGCCTGGTGGGCTATGGTCCATAAGGTCACAAAGAGTTGGACATGAAGTAAGCGACTTGGCATAGCACAGCACAGCACTGGTCTTTTAGTTCTTTAACAGAAGCTTTTAATCTATGAGTCAAGATGGCCACCAGGGTAGCTGGATTGAGACAGATTCCTGGTGTCGCCTGATTCATATACCCTAAACCACCACCATTCCCTCTTCAGCTGTGGTTTGTTGAAAGGGCTGAACAACAGGTCTTATTTTTTTTTTTTTTCTCTTTTCCATAGAAGTAATATTTCCTGGTGAGGGCCTTTAAGTCCATTCTGTTCTAAATAAAGAGGTTTTTAAAACTGGACTTATTTTTAGGTTGTATAAAACCAATTTCTTTTCAAAATTATATTTTAATAATTTATCCAGAATTTGTTTCTGTTGAAACCAATGAAACTTAGAAAGCTGAATGATACAGAAACTTTTTCATCTGTTCAATATACTAGACTTTATTGTGGAGAAAGGCTTAGTCTTTCAATGTGATGTTAATTCTCTCAGACACTTCCATTTTGCCTCCATATGTTGAAATATTTTAATTATAATATTGCTATTTTCCATCAAGTTGCATGACCTAATATGTCATTTCTTTTTGATGTCTAGTTATTATCTGGCCTAACTAGGCCAAAAAAAAAAATCTATTTAGTTTAAAGAATGCCAATAAAATAGATTGGCCACAGCTATCCATAAGAGAGACATCACGTTCTATTAAAATGACCTTCCACAATTTGATTAACCTTTCCGGGTATCAGTTTCTACATTTTTTTTATTGTGACAAGTAAGGGAAATGAAGTAAAAATATTATATGTGAAAACATGCCTCTCATTTATTAATACTAGGTGCTTGGTAGGTGCCTCATTGGTGACATGATAAATTTTGGTAAAATTATTATTTTATATGATTGTTTATAATTTTCAATAGCAAATTTGAAAAAAGTATTTTGAAAGAGATCAAAATCTTATAGAAAAAGATGATCTCTTTCAGAATGCTTACTGGATGTAGTTGGAATGTCATGAAGATAAGTATTAATATAAATGCCACAGTATTCTAAGATCCAAGTCTTAAAATGGGTTCCTAAAGGTTGAGTACATAAAAAATGACTTATCTATTCTTGAAAAACTTTCTGTTTTAGACCAAAAGAACTATGAGCTATTGGACTGCCCAGTGAAACAAAATAGTTCAGGGCTTAATTTATTACATTACTGCTTCTCTTAATCTATAGAGAACATCTCTTGCAATGACCTGGAAGCTGCCCTTGGCAGAGCCAAACATGTGATGAAGATCTTAAACATTTATAATTATTAATTCCAGATTTTTGCTTTGAGGCTTGCATCACTCAGGATCAAACAGAAAAATAGAAAACTCTCTAAGGGTTTAAACCAGAGGGGATTCAGTTACACAAGTGATAAGATGGCTGAAAAGTCAAATAGAGTATAGAAAGACAACACAGAGGTTAGCAAAGGCAGGACACTAGTAAAATCTCTGGCTGAAGAGTCGATGGGAGCATGTGTTATGAAATTCTAGGGACTGACGTCACTAAAGTTATCTAGAAACACATCAGGTCTGTCTGGTGTGAACTAGAGAAATAGACATATCCATCCATGGTAGAGACAACCATCCAAAGCAGAGAAATAGGGTAAGAGGGAGAAGATGGGAGAGGAACAGGGAGAAGTTGGAGAGAGAGGAAGAGAGAAGAAAGAGAAAGCAAAAGAGAAAAGGAAAGAGAGATCACTCAGGCAGAGAAAGAGAAAATTACCTTGGCTTCTTTTTCCTGTCCTTCAGTCTCCCACAAGAGTTTTGCATTGACTGACCCCGATCAAATGTTAGCTGAGCAAATGGATTCTACAAGAATCAACCATGGTGAAAAAGAACAGGGGAGGCCTGAAAAAATGTATCTGAATGTTAATAGACCCAGAACTGGCTCCCAGCCCAGAGAAGCTTTATCAGTTCTCAGAATGGAGCTAGTTCTTACAAAGCATTCACTAGAGTGGAAAAGGAAGCAAAAAATATCATGGGTATTCTTGAAAGTTTAATAACCATACTTTCTCCAACTCTCTGCATCAACTCCATTGTGAAACTCTGTTGATATTATTTTATTCTCCATGGTCATCTTTCTAAATCTTTTTCATGAATTATTGCAGCAGCTTCCTAACTAGACTCTTTATTTTATACTGTGAAAAATTTGATGGAACTCATCAGTCAAAAATTTTTTTATCAAATTACAAATCAGATTATGTCACTTTTCAGTTCTGTTCAGTCACTCAGTGGTGTCTGACTCTGTGACCCCATGGACTGCAGCATGCCAGACTTCCCTGTCCATCCCCAACTCCCAAAGCCTGCTCAAACTCATGTCCATTGAGTCAGTGGTGCCATCCAACCATCTCATCCTCTGTCATGGCCTTCTCCTCCTGCTCTCAATCTTTCCCAGCATCAGGGTCTTTTCCAACGAGTCAGTTCTCTGCATCAGATGGTCAAAGTATTGGAACTTCAGCTTAAGCAATGAATATTCAGAACTGATTTCCTTTAGGGCTGACTGGTTTGATCTCCTCGCAGCCCAAGGGACTCTCGAGTGTCTTCTCCAACACCACAGTTCAAAAGCATCAATTCTTCAGCACTCAGCTTTCTTTATGGTCCAACTCTCACATCCATACAAAACCAGAGCTTTGACTAGACAGACTTTTATCAGAAAAGTAATGACTTTGCTTTTTAATATGCTGTCTAGTTTGGTCATGGCTTTTCTTCCAGGAGCTAGTGTCTTTAATTTCACGGCTGCAATCATCATCTGCAGTGATTTTGGAGCCCAAGAAAATAAAGTCTGTCACTGTTTCCATTGTTTCCCCATCTATTTGCCATGAAGTGATGGGACCAGGTGCCATGAACTTCAATTTTTGAATGTTGAGTTTTAAGCCAGCTTTTTCACTCTTTTTGTTACTTTTCACTCATCATTTACCTCGTAATGCCTTCTTATTGCTCCTAGAATAAAGATCCATATCTGTAAGTTGACATATAAGACCCTGTATAGCCTGGCCTCTGTCCACCTCTTCAGGATCACTTTCAATGGCTCTCCTTTTCATATTTTGTTTCAATTATTCTGAAACTTTCATAGTTTAAGAAAAATATACCATTCTACTTTTCATTTGATGATTATCACATATGATATTCCCACTACTTGAAATTCTACTTCCCCATTTAACTTTAACTTTTGTGTTTGTGTGTGATCAGCACTTTCTGACTGCTGGTTATATATTTTTAAAGCATCTGTACTTTTCCTCATAGTTAGTTACTATATATTATACTTTAATTACACGTTTGAAATGGAGGTAGTGTTTCATGATGCCTATTCTACACAAGAGAGGTGCTAGGAAATTTCTCTTTCACAACAACAGTGTTCTTCTCTGGGTTTCCTTCCTGTGAAAACCTCTGTAAAAGTTCTTCTCACTGAATTCATTTTGAGAAGTTCCAACTGTCTTCTGCCAGATTCTGACTTGCACACAACTTTTCTGGTTTTTCAGGACAGTAAAACAATTTCTTTTTTGATATGGGCACTAAGTTCTACAGTATGAATCAAGGGAACTGAATAGAAAGTTTAGGTCTATATATTCATGTGTATACAGTACATTGATTTTTGACAAAAGTGACTAAGCAATTGAATGGGGGAAAGGACAATCTTTTCAATAAAATGTGTTGAAATGTGAAACATCTTATGCAAAAAAAAAAAAAAAAAGAAAGAAAAAAATCAGAGTAGACCTTTGTCTCTTATTTCAGATTAGATGCAAAGATTCACTTGAAATAGATTATGCATCTAAATGTAAAAGTGAAAAACTATAAGGCTTCTGGAGGAAAACAGGCATAATCATAATCCTCTTGGGTTGGACAAAGATATCTTAAACGTGACACAAAATACATAAACTATAAAAAGAAAGTTAACAAATTGGGCTTTTTCAAAGTTAAAACCGCTTGCTCTTCAAGATAAACTCTCAAGAAAATAAAATGCATACCTAAACTGAGAGAAAATATTTGAAAAACTAATGTCTAAAACTACTTATATCTGGAAGATGTAACTTTCAACTCAATCATAAGTAGACATACAGCCCAATTGAAAAATGGACTAAAGATTTGAATAGACACTCCTCTATGGATATATATACATATATGAACACAAATAATCACATAAAATACAACTAACAATTAATAATCAGGGAAATACAAATTAATTACAGAATAAGAGTCTATTATACTCACAACAAAATTGTTAAAATGAAAAAGATTGACCAATACATCCTGGAATGTGAAGTCAAGTGGGCCTTAGGAAGCATCACTATGAACAAAGCTAGTGGAGGTGATGGAATTCCAGTTGACCTATTCCAAATCCTGAAAGATGATACTGTGAAAGTGCTGCACTCAATATGCCATCAAATTTGGAAAACTCAGCAGTGGCCACAGGACTGGAAAAGGTCAGTTTTCATTCCAATCCCAAAGAAAGGCAATGCCAAAGAATGCTCAAACTACCGCACAATTGCACTCATCTCACACGCTAGTAAAGTAATGCTCAAAATTCTCCAAGCCAGGCTTCAGCAATATGTGAACCATGAACTTCCAGATGTTCAAGCTGGTTTTAGAAAAGGCAGAGGAACTAGAGATCAAATTGCCAACATCCACTGGATCATGGAAAAAGCAAGAGAGTTCCAGAAAAACATCTATTTCTGCTTTATGGAGTATGCCAAAGCCTTTGACTGTGTGGATCACTAGAAACTGTGAAAAATTCTGAAAGAGATGGGAATACCAGACCACCTGAACTGCCTCTTGAGAAACCTATATGCAGGTCAGGAAGCAACAGTTAGAACTGGACATGGAACAACAGACTGGTTTCAAATAGAAAAAGGAGTACATCAAGGCTGTATATTGTCACCCTGATTATTTAACTTCTATGCAGAGTACAGCATGAGAAACGCTGGGCTGGAGGAAGCACAAGCTGGAATCAAGATTGCTGGGAGAAATATCAATAACCTTAGATATGCAGATGACACCACCCTTATGGCAGAAAGTGAAGAGGAACTAAAGAGCCTCTTGATGAAAGTGAAAGAGGAGAGTGAAAAAGTTGGCTTAAAGCTTAACATTCAGAAAACGAAGATCATGGCATCTGGTCCCATCACTTCAGGGGAAATAGATAGGGAAACAGAGGAAACAGTGTCAGACTTTATTTTTCTGGGCTCCAAAATCACTGCAGATGGTGACTGCAGCCATGAAATTAAAAGACGCTTACTCCTTGGAAGGAAAGTTATGACCAACCTAGAGAGCATATTACTCTAGGTAATATGAGACATTTTTTTGCCAACAGAGGTCCGTCTAGTCAAGGCTATGGTTTTTCCCGTGGTCATGTATGGATGTGAGAGTTGGAATGTGAAGAAAGCTGAGCGCTGAAGAATTGATGCTTTTGAACTGTGGTGTTGGAGAAGACTCTTGAGAGTCCCTTGGACTGCAAGGAGATCCAACCAGTCCATTCTGAAGGAGATCAGCCCTGGGATTTCTTTGGTAGGAATGATGCTAAAGCTGAAACTCCGGTACTTTGGCCACCTCATGCGAAGAGTTGACTCATTGGAAAAGACTGTGATGCTGGGAGGGATTGGGGGCAGGAGGAGAAGGGGATGACAGAGGATGAGATGGCTGGATGGCATCACTGACTCGATGGACATGAGTCTGAGTGAACTCCAGGAGTTGGTGATGGACAGGGAGGCCTGGCGTGCTACGATTCATGGGGTTAGCAAAGAGTCGGACACGACTGAGCGACTGAACTGAACTGAACTGAATTGAAGTTTTGGAAAATATGTAGAACAACTTGAATTCTTATACACTACAGATGAGGCTATTAAATGGTGCTGTCACTTTAGAAATAGTTTGACAATTTCATAAAATATTACATATACATTCATCATACTCCTCAAACATAGTTATAGGTATTTACCCAAGATAATTCAAAGCATATGTTCATAAAATTCCTGCACTCAAATGCTCATAACAGCTTTATTTTGTAATACCCCAAATATGGAAATAATTGTTTTCTTTTCATTTATTTTTAATTGAAGGATAATTCCTTTGTAGTATTGTGTTGGTTTCTACCAAATGGAAACAACTGAAATGTCCATAAAAAGACAAATGACTAAAACGTTGTGGCTTATTATACAATAGAATAATATTCAGCAATAAAATAGAATCAACCATTAATACGTGTGACAACATGCCTGAATCACAAAATAAATGCACTGTAAGGAAACCAAAAAGACAAGATAATATACTATAATATATAAAATTCTATAAAATGCAAACCAATTTATAGTAGCAGAAAATAGATCAGTGATAAAACACTAAATGTGGTTAGAGAAACTTGTGAAGAAGGAGGAAGGGCTTTAGAAAAGAACATGGAAATTTTGGGAGGTGATAGATATGTCCACTAACTTTATTACAATGATGGTTTCATTTGTGTATTTATTTGTCCAAATCAATCAAATTTTACACTTTAAATATATACAGTTTATTGTATGCTGATTAAATCTCAATAAAGTCATTTAATAATTAAAGTACATTCCAATTCAGTGTTTCACTCTTTAAAAGCTCATTTTCTACCAATAAATAGAAATATCCTTTTTTTCCCCTTAAATCTTTGCTTTGTAATCCATTAGATGGATATATCATACTTTATATAAATAGTTTCCACTGATGTACACTGGTATCTTTTCTAGTCTTTTGGTAAGAATAACACTCTAGTAATTAACAAACTTGTGGATAAATTATTTAACATGTGTACAAGAACATGTGCATATGTGTTCTCAGTCACTCAGTCATGTCTTACTCTTTGTGACCCCATGGACTGTAGCCTGCCAAGCTCCTCTGTCCATGGGATTCTCTAGGCAAGAATACTGGAGTGGATTTCCATGCCTTCTCCAGGGGATCTTCCTGACCCAGGGATCGAAACTACATCTCTTGGATCTGCTGCAGTGAGGTAGATTCCCAACCTCTGTGCCACCTGGGAAGTCCTGCATAAAAGAATACCATAGGACAAATCCACAAAAGGGGATTTATGAGATTTTATATATGTGTGTATAAAATTGTTATTCTTCCAACTGACCTCAGTAAGATTTGGACTGATTTATTCTCCCATAGTTTTTAAACTTTTCTATTAATCTCATTATACCTCAATTTCTCTGTTTCCTGAAGCCCTCCCCACACTTCTGAAAATCTGTCCCTTTCATCAATTTGTCCTCTTAATTCTGTGAATGAAATATCTCACAAACTCCACTGGCCTTGCTTTAGTTAAGACTTTATTAAGATATTCCACTCTTGCTCTCGTCATAGAATCTTAATTGGTCACTCTGGCACCTCTTTTTCCTGTTTTTCCATCTTTCACAGTTACCACCCTCTCAAATCATAGAATAGTCACATCACTGCTCTGATGAATTTATGGGCTTCCTCACTAACCACAGAACCTATCTATAAACATGTACAGCTTTATACAATCTGGAGCCAGCTAGACTTTCATATTTCTTCCTCCTGACAAGATCCCCACTACCCACACATTTTGCTCTTAACCTGCACCGAAATTGTGCCTGCCAAATATATCACTATGTCACACACTTCTATCTTTGAACATGCATTTCTCTCCAAGAGGATGCCTCCTCCACTCCTTTCTCTGACTAGGAAATTCCTACTGTTCAATTAAGAGCGAAATAATTGTGGCTTAACTGATACCCAATTAGTCTTCTTGATGTTGCTCTTCACACTGTTCCTTTAAGTAATACACACACACACACACACACACATACACTCACAAGAGGAATGCATCAACTGAAAAAGGAAGTCTTGGAGGCAACCCTATTTACTGAAAGATTCATAATGCTGAATTGAGAAATCACAATTTTTGATCAATAAAACCTTTATTCACTGCATTAGCAAAACCACCACACCCTTCCGAAACAGAGCTATCAAAAAACCAATGTGTAAAATGTAACGAGAGAGGATAGACAGTGGCAACAAGAATCTTCCTAGTTGACTGGGGGTTGTCATTTTGTACTTATTAAGTTTTATTTAAAGTGCTGGAAAACAGAGAATTAAGAGATAAAACTTACATCTGTTTAGACTGCGAGGAGAGCCGACCAGTCCATCCTAAAGGAGATCAGTCCTGGGTGTTCATTGGAAGGACTGATGTTGAAGCTGAAACTCCAATACTTTGGCCACATGATGCGAAGAGCTGACTTATTGGAAAAGACCCTGATGCTGGGAAAGATTGAGGACAGGAGGAGAAGGGGACGACACAGGATGAGATGGCTGGATGGCATCACCAACTCAATGGACATGGGTTTGGGTGGACTCCAGGAGCTGGTGATGGACAGGGAGGCCTGGCATGCTGCGGTTCATGGGCTCACAAAGAGTTGGACATGACTGAATGACTGAACTGAACTGAACTGAGCTTGCAATCTATGTATACTTAATAGACGGAAAATTGGGCCTTTTGTACACGTATAATTCTGGGAAGTTATCATCACCATTTAAGAGCAGAATAAGGAAAGCACTATTTGGGGCAAATACAGGGCCTTAATAGGTTTCTGTTATTTGATCAGTAAGAAGAAAAAAATTAACAGTATTCTTATTAAGAGAAAAAATACTATGTAACAAGTAAACAAAAATTATAATTGACATTCAGAAGTAAAAGGTACCACTCAGACTTATTTACTATAGGTATCAAAATACATTTCAGAAAGTTACTTTATATAGTTTTATCAGGATGGAATAAGACACAAATATTTTAAAAGGAAAAAAGCATCTCAAGATAAACAGAAAACAAATTAAGCTCCCTCAAAGAAATGAAAACTTTATAGTAGATTTAAAACCCACATTGTTGGCAGTAAAAAGGAAAACTGACCCAGAAAAATAACAAAAACATGAAAACCCATTACATGTAAAACAACAACAACCTGAGATGAAAAAAACAGAGATTAAGGAAACAAAATAGTCCAAAGAAAATTTTATACATTTGAAAAATATTTGTCTTTTCAAATAGGGAGAATTTAAGTGCCAAAACTAATTAAGAGGATTATAGTTAGAGAAATCCTAGCAAACATTTGAATTGCAAAAATACAAGGGAAAAAAATAGGACAAAGTTTTGAGAGAGAACTGAGGCCCTTCTCTCCCAATTTTACATCCACTTACATGTTTGTTCATATGCAATAAAACAATTTTAATTATCAGGTAACCCATAATAAAAAAATAAAATATGCATTCTAATTTGATTATCACTCACATTATTCTAAACATTTTGACAGACTCAATTTTTTTAAAAAAGGATTTTACCCTTAAGAGTTATCATTAAAAGAGTTATCATTAACAGAAAGAAAGGAGAAGGTATTATTTTTGAATATATTTTGTCTATAAAGCCATTAAGCTAAATGGAATTAACAAAACTTCTTAGAATTAAAAAAAATTCTACAAAGTAGGCACCTTAAAAAAATTTAAAATCTTAGTTTCCTATATATCTTGTCTATTGAATTTATGCATCAAATTTTCTATATCATAATGAAAAACAAAAGGTAGGGATTATTCTATAAAAAAAGGACTCTGTATAAAATGAGAGAAAGAAGACAAAAGAAAGAGAGAGAGAAAGAAAAAGAAACACAGAAGAAGAAGGGAGGAAGGAAGAGAGGAAGTAAGGAAAGATTATCACCTTTTTGCTAGCACATATACAAAATGGAGAGACAGACTTTGTTTCTAAATGGTACAACTGTCAAATAAATAGTTCAAAGATGTCAGAGTAAGGATGTAAAAGCTTTGAGTGAAAAAACCCAAACATGGTATAGTAAACCAGGAAATAGGTAATTTAGAAATGATTTCAGGAAGAGGAGCAACTCCCTAAACACTAAAGCAATAGAAAAAAAGTCTGGAGGAAAACACTGCCTGAGTAGCAGATTTGCCTGAAAATGAAAATTTTTACATATATATAAAATTACATATTCCAAATAGATCAAAAACCTTAATAAATTGATAGGGTAAATGTTAGCACTCTACCAATTAAACTAGAGAACACAGAGGAAATATTTATAGGAGAAAAACAAATGGTCAACTGAAGTATAAAAGAAAATGTTCTACTTGTCTGCTGCTGCTGCTGCTGCTAAGTCGCTTCAGTCGTGTCCAACTCTGTGCGACCCCATAGCCAGCAGCCAGGCTCCCCCATCCCTGAGATTCTCCAGGCAAGAATACTGGAGTGGGTTGCCATTTCCTTCTCCAATGTATGAAAGTGAAAAGTGAAAGTGAAGTCGCTCAGTTGTGTCCTACTCTTAGAGACCCCATGGACTGCAGCTTACCAGGCTTCTCTGTCCATGGGATTTTCCAGGCAATAGTACTGGAGTGGGTTGCCACTGCCTTCTCCGGTTCTACCTGTCTAGTTGCTATAAATATTGGTCTCAGAATATCCTCTTGTGTATATACACTAGTGTAATCATCCCTTAATGCTAAAGCTGAAACTCCAATACTTTGGCCACCTCATGCGAAGAGTTGACTCATTGGAAAAGATTCTGATGTTGGCAGGGATTGGGGGCAGGAGGAGAAGGGGACGACAGAGGATGAGACGGCTGGATGGCATCACCGACTCGACGGACATGAGTTTGAGTGAACTCCGGGAGTTGGTGATGGACAGGGAGGCCTGGCGTGTTGCAATTCATGGGGTCGCAGAGTCGGGCACGACTGAGCGACTGAACTGGACTGAATCATCCCTTAAGATTATTTGACAACATATTAAGATCTTTAAAATGTCATACCCTATGATCCATTCATGCAAGCTTTAAGAGAATTTCCTGTGGAAATAACTCAGAATTGACCCAAGCAGTTTGCCAGTGGGAGTCTCCAGAAGCTCAGAAGTCAGGAAGAGAATGAGAGTAGAATACTCACTTCCCCAACTCTCCCCTTGCCACAGCACCACCAGTGAGCTAATTTCATCTCATTTAGGCCAAAATTTTTATTGAGCTGACTTCTTCAGATTCTGGTCACAGTAACCCCTAGGCTTGCTGACCACAGTCTCAAGGCTCTTTAGTCCTAAGTCTCCCTGTATTTACTTTTTGGTGTCCCTTAATTCTGCCTCTACCTTTGTAAACATCCTCTTCATCAACCTTTCCCCAATAATATTGCTTGAACATGCCGTTTCCCTCTGGTCTCTTGCGTGGTACATTAATGATACCTCATATATTCCATCTCTTAAAAATCAGATCTTGCAAAAAAGGCTGTTTCTTTCCCCAGTATAGCTACTGTGTGTGCTCAAGCACTCAGTCATGTCTGACTCTTTGTGACCGCGTGGACTGTAGCCCACCAGACTCCTCTGTCCATGGGATTCTCCAGGCAAGAAACACTGGACTAGATTGCCATTTCCTCCTCCAGGGGATCTTTCTGACCCAGGGATCAAATCCACGTCTGTGGCATCTCTTGCATTGGCAGGTGCTCTTTACCACTGTGCCACCTAATTAGTGAAGTTTCTAATTCTCTCATATTTTTATTATTAAAAAAAATTTATTGGAGATAGTTGATTTATAGTGTTGTGTTAGTTTCAGGTGTACAGAAAAGTGAATCAGTTGTGTGTGTGTGTATCCTCACTCTTTTATTTTTGATTCTTTTCCTATATAGGCCATTTCAGAATATTGAATAGAATTCCCTGTGCTATACAGCAGATTCTTATTAGTTATCTATTTTACATATAGTAAAGTGAATATGTCAATCCTAATCACCCAGTTAATCCCTACCCCTCTTCCCTTGGTAAACATAAGTTTGTTTTCTACATCTGTGACTCTGTTTTATAAATAAATTCACTTGTATTCCTCTTTTTTAGATTCCACATATAAGTGATGTAATATGATACTTGTCTTTCTGTGTCTAACTTCATTCAGTATGACAATCTCTAGGTCCATTCATGTTGCTACACATGTGCAATATTTTGTTCTTTTTTATGGCTGAGTAATAGTCCATTGTATATGTTTACTACCTCTTCTTATCCATTCCTCTGTTGAAGGACATTTGGTTTGCTTACATGTCCTGGATATTGTAATTAGTGCTGCAATGAACATCGGGCTGTATTTACTTCTTTTTTTGCTGTATCATTACTATATAGCCCATTGTAGGCAAAAGAGTGAGGGGCTCTCACACATTTTATCCAAACTTTATGCCAAATTGAAGAGACATACTCAACAAATCTTTTTAATATATTGTATATAAATCAAAAGCAGAAGTGCAGTCCTGAGGTAGAACTACAGGATGGAACTGTAGATGAATTGATCCCTCAGTTTTTGTATAGCTACATAGAAGAAGATAAATTAACTCATGTTTTAGGTGACATCTCCTCTACTTCTGTCAGCCTTGCTGAATATTCATAGGTTTTATTCATATGCTCCATAATGTGTTGTATGTTTTCATTTTAAATTAACTAGTAGTGATATCCAATTTTTATTCAACATAGTGAATGTATTTAAATCCTCAGGGAAAGAACTGTTTTAGGTACTAGCTAATACTGGTCAGCTTTTATCAAGATTCATTTGCCCAGTACACTAATCTACTTAAGACAAATGTGTGTGTATGTCCACTAAAAGACATGTACAAAACTGTTCCTAGTGGCTTTATAATTATTACAAAATCAGTATAATTAATTTAAGTAATCATCAAGAGCAAAATAGGTAAGCATATTATAGTATATTCTTACACTAGCTAGCTACACAAGGTTAGAAAAAGAACAAACCAGTGATTTCCACAGTAGCATATTAAACCAAATTATATCGAGTAGAGAAAGCCAGACACAAAATAGTACCTCCTATATGATTCCATTTATATGATTTGAGAACAGGGATAAAGTTAGAATAATTATCTCCAATGGTAGTATGAAAAGAGAGGACATGGGTGCTAAAAACATTATAGCTTAATGTGGGTTGTACTATGTTAAACAAGTAGCATATATGTAAAAATTCATTGAAATGTATACTTATGATTTTTGCATTTAATTCATCTTAGAATATGATTTTTACCTCAAGTTAAAAAGTTTTTGCTTTGTAAGTAATATCTTTATGAACTTTTTTATAAGGTATTTTTCTGAAGACACTGTTTTATAATGTTACTTACACCTTATTTCTTCACTAAATCTTCATAAAAATCCATGAAAAAGTCAAAGGAGTTACATAAGTTGCCCAAAGAATTAGATAAGAAGCTTTGATAGCAGGCTTTCTCAGGGGTTCAGTTATAAAGAATTTGCCTGCCAATTCCTGAGATGCAGGAATGCGAGTTGCATCACTGGGTTGGGAAGATCCCCTGGAGGAGAAAATGTCAACCAACTTCAGTATTCTTCGCTGGAAAATCTAATAGATAGAGAGGCCTGACGGGCTACAGTCCATGGGGTTGGAAAGAATCAGACATGACTGAATGACTGAGCATGCACAATAATAAATAGGACCAGGCTTTAGATCCCTTCTATTATTATTAAATTATTGAATTCCTTGGAAACAGACTCCAAGATAAAGATTAGGGAAGTACTCTTGGAAACTACATCCATAAGGGTGTATGAGAAGCAGGAATAGGGAGTTCAGTTCAGTTCAGTCACTCAGTCATGTCCAACTCTTAGCGACTCTATGGACTGCAGCATGCCAGGCTTCCCTGTCCATCACCAACTCCCAGAGTTCACTCAAACTTATGTCCATCGAGTCAGTGATGCCATCCAACGATCTCATCCTCTCTCATCCCCTTCTCCTCCTGACTTCAATCTTTCCCAGCATCAGGCTCTTTTCCAATGAGTCAGTTCTTCCCATCAGATGGCCAAATATTGGAGTTTCAGCTTCAGCATCAGTTCTTCCAATTAATGTTCAGGACTGATTTCCTTTAAAGATTGACTGATTGGATCTCTGCAGACCAGGGGACTCTCAAGAGTCTTCTCCAACACCACAGTTCAAAAGCATCAATTCTTCAGCACTCAGCTTTCCTTATAGTCCAACTCTCACATCCATACATGACTACTGGAAAATCCATAGCTTTGACTGGATGTCTCTGCTTTTTAATATGCTGTCTAGGTTGGTTATAGCTTTTCTTTACTCCATTGTGTATATGTACCATAGCTTTCTTATCCATTCATCTGCTGATGGACATCTAGGTTGCTTCCATGTCCTGGCTATTATAAACAGTGCTGCGATGAACATTGGGGTACACGTGTCTCTTTCCCTTCTGGTTTCCTCAGTGTGTATGCCCAGCAGTGGGATTGCTGGATCATAAGGCAGGTCTATTTCCAGTTTTTTAAGGAATCTCCACACTGTTCTCCATAGTGGCTGTACTAGTTTGCATTCCCACCAACAGTGGAAGAGTGTTCCCTTTTCTCCACGCCCTCTCCAGCATTTATTGCTTGTAGACTTTTGGATCGCAGCCATTCTGACTGGTGTGAAATGGTACCTCATAGTGGTTTTGATTTGCATTTCTCTGATAATGAGTGATGTTGAGCATCTTTTCATGTGTTTGTTAGCCATCTGGATGTCTTCTTTGGAGAAATGTCTGTTTAGTTCTTTGGCCCATTTTTTGATTGGGTCATTTATTTTTCTGGAGTTGAGCTGTAGGAGTTGCTTGTATATTCTTGAGATTAGTTGTTTGTCAGTTGCTTCATTTGCTATTATCTTCTCCCATTCTGAAGGCTGTCTTTTCACCTTGCTAATAGTTTCCTTTGATGTGCAGAAGCTTTTAAGGTTAATTAGGTCCCATTTGTTTATTTTTGCTTTTATTTCCAATATTCTGGGAGGTGGGTCATAGAGGATCCTGCTGTGATGTATGTCAGAGAGTGTTTTGCCTATGTTCTCCTCTAGGAGTTTTATAGTTTCTGGTCTTACGTTTAGATCTTTAATCCATTTTGAGTTTATTTTTGTGTATGGTGTTAGAAAGTGTTCTAGTTTCATTCTTTTACACGTGGTTGACCAGAGTTCCCAGCACCACTTGTTAAAGAGATTGTCTTTAATCCATTGTAAATTCTTGCCTCCTTTGTCAAAGATAAGGTGTCCATATGTGCGTGGATTTATCTCTGGGCTTTCTATTTGTTCCATTGATCTATATTTCTGTCTTTGTGCCAGTACCATACTGTCTTGATAACTGTGGCTTTGTAGTAGAGCCTGAAGTCAGGTAGGTTGATTCCTCCAGTTCCATTCTTCTTTCTCAAGATCGCTTTGGCTATTCGAGGTTTTTTGTATTTCCATACAAATTGTGAAATTATTTGTTCTAGCTCTGTGAAGAATGCTGTTGGTAGCTTGATAGGGATTGCATTGAATCTATAGATTGCTTTGGGTAGTATACTCATTTTCACTATATTGATTCTTCCAATCCATGAACATGATATATTTCTCCATCTGTTAGTGTCCTCTTTGATTTCTTTCACCAGTGTTTTATAGTTTTCTATATATAGGTCTTTAGTTTCTTTAGGTAGATATATTCCTAAGTATTTTATTCTTTCCATTGCAATGGTGAATGGAATTGTTTCCTTAATTTCTCTTTCTGTTTTCTCATTATTAGTGTATAGGAATGCAAGGGATTTCTGGGTGTTGATTTTATATCCTGCAACTTTACTATAGTCATTGATGAGTTCTAGTAATTTTCTGGTGGAGTCTTTAGGGTTTTCTATGTAGAGGATCATGTCATCTGCAAACAGTGAGAGCTTTACTTCTTCTTTTCCAATTTGGATTCCTTTTATTTCTTTTTCTGCTCTGATTGCTGTGGCCAAAACTTCCAAAACTATGTTGAATAGTAATGGTGAAAGTGGGCACCCTTGTCTTGTTCCTGACTTTAGAGGAAATGCTTTCAATTTTTCACCATTGAGGATAATGTTTGCTGTGGGTTTGTCATATATAGCTTTGATTATGTTGAGGTATGTTCCTTCTATTCCTGCTTTCTGGAGAGTTTTTTTCATAAATGGATGTTGAATTTTGTCAAAGGCTTTCTCTGCATCTATTGAGATAATCATATGGTTTTTATTTTTCAATTTGTTAATGTGGTGTATTACATTGATTGATTTGTGGATATTGAATCCTTGCATCCCTGGGATAAAGCCCACTTGGTCATGGTGTATGATCTTCTTAATGTGTTGTTGGATTCTGATTGCTAGAATTTTGTTAAGGATTTTTGCATCTATGTTCATCAGTGATATTGGCCTGTAGTTTTCTTTTTTTGTGGGATCTTTGTCAGGTTTTGGTATTAGGGTGATGGTGGCCTCATAGAATGAGTTTGGAAGTTTACCATCCTCTGCAATTTTCTGGAAGAGTTTGAGCAGGATAGGTGTTAGCTCTTCTCTAAATTTTTGGTAGAATTCAGCTGTGAAGCCGTCTGGACCTGGGCTTTTGTTTGCTGGAAGATTTTTGATTACAGTTTCAATTTCCATGCTTGTGATGGGTCTGTTAAGATTTTCTATTTCTTCCTGATCGAGTTTTGGAAAGTTGTACTTTTCTAAGAATTTGTCCATTTCTTCCTCGTTGTCCATTTTATTGGCATATAGTTGTTGATAGTAGTCTCTTATGATCCTTTGTATTTCTGTGTTGTCTGTTGTGATCTCTCCATTTTCATTTCTAATTTTATTGATATGATTTTTCTCCCTTTGTTTCTTGATTAGTCTGGCTAATGGTTTGTCAATCTTATTTATCCTTTCAAAGAACCAGCTTTTGGCTTTGTTGATTTTTGCTATGGTCTCTTTTGTTTCTTTTGCATTTATTTCTGCTCTAATTTTTAAGATTTCTTTCCTTCTACTAACCCTGGGGTTCTTCATTTCTTCCTTTTCTAGTTGCTTTAGGTGTAGAGTTAGGTTATTTATTTGACTTTTTTCTTGTTTCTTGAGGTGTGTCTGTATTGCTATGAACTTTCCCCTTATGACTGCTTTTACCGTGTCCCACAGGTTTTGGGTTGTTGTGTTTTCATTTTCATTCGTTTCTATGCAAATTTTGATTTCTTATTTGATTTCTTCTGTGATTTGTTGGTTATTCAGCAGCGTGTTGTTCAGCCTCCATATGTTGGATTTTTTAATAGTTTTTCTCCTGTAATTGAGATCTAGTCTTACTGCATTGTGGTCAGAAAAGATGCTTGGAATGATTTCTATTTTTTTGAATTTACCAAGGCTAGCTTTATGGCCCAGGATGTGATCTATCCTGGAGAAGGTTCCATGTGCGCTTGAGAAGAAAGTGAAATTCATTGTTTTGGGATGAAACGTCCTATAGATATCAATTAGGTCTAACTGGTCTATTGTATCGTTTAAAGTTTGTGTTTCCTTGTTAATTTTCTGTTTAGTTGATCTATCCATAGGTGTGATTGGGGTATTAAAGTCTCCCACTATTATTGTGTTATTGTTAATTTCTTCTTTCATACTTGTTAGCATTTGTCTTACATACTGCGGTGCTCCCATGTTGGGTGCATATATATTTATAATTGTTATATCTTCTTCTTGGATTGATCCTTTGATCATTATGTAGTGACCATCTTTGTCTCTTTTCACAGTCTTTGTTTTAAAGTCTATTTTATCTGATATGAGTATTGCTACTCCTGCTTTCTTTTGGTCCCTATTTGCATGGAAAATCTTTTTCCAGCCCTTCACTTTCAGTCTGTATGCGTCCCCTGTTTTGAGGTGGGTCTCTTGTAGACAACATATGTAGGGGTCTTGTTTTTGTATCCATTCAGCCAGTCTTTGTCTTTTGGTTGGGGCATTCAACCCATTTACGTTTAAGGTAATTACTGATAAGTATGATCCCGTTGCCATTTACTTTATTGTTTTGGGTTCGAATTTATACACCGTTTTTGTGTTTCCTGTCTAGAGAAGATCCTTAAGTATTTGTTGGAGAGCTGGTTTGGTGGTGCAGAATTCTCTCAGCTTTTGCTTGTCTGAAAAGCTTTTGATTTCTCCTTCATACTTGAATGAGATCCTTGCTGGGTACAATAATCTGGGCTGTAGGTTATTTTCTTTCATCATTTTAAGTATGTCTTGCCATTCCCTACTGGCTTGAAGAGTTTCTATTGAAAGATCAGCTGTTATCCTTATGGGTATTCCCTTGTGTGTTATTTGTTGTTTTTTCCCTTGCTGCTTTTAATATTTGTTCTTTGTGTTTGATCTTTGTTAATTTGATTAATATGTGTCTTGGGGTGTTTCACCTTGGGTTTATCCTGTTTGGGACTCTCTGGGTTTCTTGGACTTGGGTGATTATTTCCTTCCCCATTTTAGGGAAGTTTTCAACTATTATCTCCTCAAGTATTTTCTCATGGTCTTTCTTTTTGTCTTCTTCTTCTGGGACCCCTATGATTCGAATGTTGTAGTGTTTAATATTGTCCTGGAGGTCTCTGAGATTGTCCTCATTTCTTTTAATTCGTTTTTCTTTTGTCCTCTCTGATTCATTTATTTCTACCATTCTATCTTCTAATTCACTAATCCTATCTTCTGCCTCTGTTATTCTACTATTTGTTGCCTCCAGAGTGTTTTTAATTTCACTTATTGCATTATTCATTATATATTGACTCTTTTTTATTTCTTCTAAGTCCTTGTTAAACCTTTCTTGCATCTTCTCAATCCTTGCCTCCAGGCTATTTATCTGTGATTCCATTTTAATTTCAAGATCTTGGATCAATTTCACTATCATTATTTGGAATACTTTATCAGGTAGATTCCCTATCTCTTCCTCTTTTGTTTGGTTTGGTGGGCATTTATCCTGTTCCTTTATCTGCTGGCTATTCCTCTGTCTCTTCATCTTGTTTAAATTGCTGAGTTTGGGGTGTCCTTTCTGTATTCTGGCAGTTTGTGGAGTTCTCTTTATTGTGGCATTTCCTCGCTGTGTGTGGGTTTGTACAGGTGTCTTGTCAAGGTTTCCTGGTTAGGGAAGCTTGTGTCGATGTTCTGGTGGATGGAGCTGTATTTCTTCTCTCTGGAGTGTAATGAAATGTCCAGTAATGAGTTATGAGATGTCTATGGTTTTGGGGTGACTTTGGGCAGCCTGTATCTTGAAGCTCAGGGCTGTGTTCCTTTGTTGCTGGAGAATTTGCTTGGTATGTCTTGCCCTGGAACTTGTTGGCCCTTGTGTGATGCTTGGTTTCAGTGTCGGTATGGAGGCGTTTGATGAGCTCCTGTCAATTAATGTTCCTTGGAGTCAGGAGTTCCCTGGAGTCAGGGTTTGGACTTAAGCCTCCTACTTCCAGTTATCGGTCTTATTTTTACAGTAGTTTCAAAACTTCTCCTTCTATACAGCACCATTGATAAAACATCTACGTTAAAGATGAAAAGTTTCTCTACTGTGAGGGTCACTCAGAGAGGTTCACAGCGTTACATGGAGAAGAGAAGAGGGAGGAGGGAGTTAGAGGTGACCCAAATGAGATGAGGTGGAATCAATAGTGGAGAGAGTGGGCTAGCCAGTAGTCACTTCCTTATGTGCACTCCACAACTGGACCGCTCAGAGATGTTCACGGAATTATACAGAGAAGAGAAGAAGGAGGCAGGAGACAGAGGTGGCCAGAAGGATAAAAGGGGGAAATGAAAAGGAGGGAGACAGATCCAGCCAGTAATCAGTTCCCTAAGTGTTCTCCACCGTCTGGAACACACAGAAATTCACAGAGTTGGGTAGAGTAGAGAGGGGTTAGGGAGGAGATACAGGTGACCTGGTGGAGAAAATGGAGAGTCCAAAGGGAGAGAGAGCAGTCAAGCCAGTAATCTCGTACCCTAGTGAAAAATGGGTCCTGAAGATTGGGTTCTTAAAGGTACAAAATTGGTAACAAATACATAAAAGCAAAAATTAGAAATCTAGAGTAGAGTTTGGAATTTCAAAAATGCGATGTTAATGAAAAGAAGAAGGAAAAGAAAGAGAGAAAAAACGAACAATGAAAAACAAACAAGGTCGAAAAAACTATAAAGAAACTACAGGTACAAAATTGATAACTAATACCAAAAAGCAAAATTAAAAATCTAGAGTAGAGTTTGGAATTTCAAAAATACAACGTTAAAAAAAAAAGAAGAAGAAAAATAAAGGGAGAAAACAAACAAACCAACAAAAACAATGTCGCAAAAATTATAAAGAAAATACAGGCACTAAATTGATATCAAATACCAAAAAGCATAAATTAAAAATCTTGAGTACAGTTTGGAATTGCAGATATACAATGTTATATAAAATAAGAAGAGAAAGAAACAGAGGGGAAAAAAAAGTCACAGAAATTATAAAAAAAACTATAGGTACAAAATTGATAACATATACCAAAAGGCTAAAATTAAAAATCTAGAGTAGAGTTTGGAATTTCAAAAATACAATGTTAAAGAAAAGAAGAAAAAGAAAAAAAAAAACCACGGTCAAAAAATTATAAAATATATATATGAAGTTTGCTGAAGAAGAAAAAAAAAAATAGGGTCTTTTTTTTTTTTCAAAGTAATAGTTGTAAAAGTGAAAATTAAAGGACAATAGAGGACTTAAAATTAAAAAAAAAAGAAAGATTGATCGTAAAAATAGTAAAAATATATCTAGGTCTTTCTCTGGTTTTGTTGTGAGTATTGTGGGTTCAGTTCATTTTAGGCTAGTTCCTTAGTCCGACTTATATTTCTCAAGATCTATAGGCCCCTTCCTATGTAATCCGTAGTAACCACAGGGTTTTAATCTATGGCCTGTAGCTTCCAAGGCGTTTCCCTCTGTTATAGCTTCTTCTGTTTGCTGGTCTCTTCAGTGTCTGGTTCCCGCCCTGACACCAAGGGGACGGTGGAGGACACTATTTTTTTTATTTTATTTAGGCTCACTTGTTCAGCCGTGCTGTGGGGAGGGAGGGAGGGGTGCTGCAAACAGATAACACTGGCGTGTGCTCGCAGTGCCTCAGACACACTGGGTCTGCCCCCGCTCACGGCGCGTGTAGCCTCCCTGCCCACACTGCTCGGGCTCTAGGTTGTTCCGCCGGGAACAATCAGAGGCCGGCCCTGGGCTGAGCTCCCACGTCCAAGCCGCTCAGGTTCAGGCACTCGGGCAGTCCTCAGAGGTGCAGAGTCGGTTGGGCCTGCGTTTTGTGCTCTTCCCAGATCCGAGCAGCTCAGGTGATGAGGTGTTTGGCGGGCGCCAATGCTGCGATTTATCGCCTCCCCGCCACTCGGTTATCTGGGTGTAAAACCGGCGCACCTTCTCAGGCAGATGTTGACCGTCCAGACCCCCAAGAAATTTTAGTTAGCAAAGAAGCCTGCTTACAGTTTTATAGATAGTGTCTCTCTGGGGCTGCGATTGCCCCCTTCCGGCTCTGGCTGCCTGTCACCGGAGGGGGAAGGTCTGCAGCCGGCTATCTCTGTTCAGTCCTTTGTTCTGTGCGCGGGCCTGGCGGTGTCTTAGGTTAGGGCTGGCTTTTCGTGTGGTAGATATCCCACAGTCTGGTTTGCTAGCCCAAATTATTTCACTCAGATAGCGCGCAGGACATTCGGCCAATTCTTACTCTAAGGGACACAGCCCGCGCCGTGCTTCCCTGCCCAGCCCCCGCTTGCTAATGCCGTGTGCAGGCGTCTGCGCTGCTTCTCCGCTGGGGGAGTTACCGTAGGGCTCACAATCTGCGATTTTTAATTGTTTATTTATTTTTTTCCTCCCTTTTATGTTGCCCTCTGTGCTTCCAAAGCTCGGCACAGATTCGGCAGTGAGAAGGTTTCCTGGTGTTTGGAAACTTCTCTCTTTTTAAGACTCCCTTCCCAGGACAGAACTTCGTCCCTCCCTCTTTTGTCTCTTTTTTTGTCTTTTATATTTTTTCCTACCTCCTTTCGAAGAGTTGGGCTGCTTTTCTGGGTGCCTGATGTCCTCTGCCGGCATTCAGAAGTTGTTTTGTGGAATTTACTCGACGTTTAAATGCTCTTTTGATGAATTTGTGGGGGAGAAAGTGTTCTCCCCGTCCTACTCCTCCGCCATCTTGGCTCCTCCCTCCTGAATGTCGAGTTTTAAGCCAACTTTTTCACTCTCCTTTTTCACTTTCATCAAGAGGCTTTTGAGTTCCTCTTCACTTTCTGCCATACGCGTGGTGTCATCTGCATATCTGAGGTTATTGATATTTCTCTGTGCAATATTGATTCTGGCTTGTGCTTCATATAGCCTGGCATTTCACATGTACTCTGCATATAAATTAAATAAGTAGGGTGACAATATACAGCTTTGACATACTCCTTTACCAATTTGGAAGCAGTTCTTTGTTCCATGTCTGGTTCTAACTGTTGCTTCTTGACCTGCATACAGATTTCTCAAGAGGCAGGTAAAGTGGTCTGGTATTCCCATCTCTCTCAGAATTTTCCACAGTTTGTTGTTATCCACACAGTCAAAGGCTTTGGCATAGTCAATAAACCAGAAGTAGAAGTTTTTCTGCAACTCTCTTGCTTCTTCTATGATTCAACGGATGTTGCAATCTGATCTCTGGTTCCTCTGCCTTTTCTAAATCCAGCTCGAATATCTGGAAGTTCACAGTTCATGTATTGTTGAAGCCTGACTTGGAGAATTTTGAGCATTACTTTGCTAGCATGTGAGATGAGTGCAATTGTACAGTAGTTTGAACATTCTTTGGCATTGCCCTTTTTTGGGATTGGAATGAAAACTGACCTTTTCCTATCCCACTGAGTTTCCAAATTTGCTGGCATATTGAGTGCAGCATTTCACAGCATCATCTTTTAGGATTTGAAATAGCTCTACTGGAATTCCATCATCTCCATTAGCTCTGTTATCAGTGAACTAAAATGAACTGAATGGGTGCATTTAACTCAGATGACCATTTTATCTACTACTGTGGGCAAGAATCACTTAGAAGAAATGGAGTAGATCTCATAGTTAACAAAAGCATCTGAAATGCAGCACTTGTGTGCAATCTCAAAAATGTCAGAATGATCTCTGTTCGTTTCCAAGGCAAACCAGTCAGTATCACAGTAATCCAAGTCTATGCCTCAACCAGTAATGCTGAAGAAGCTGAAATTGAATGGTTCTATGAAGACCTACAAGACCTTCTAGAATTAACACACCCAAAAGATGTCCTTTTTATCATAGGGGACTAGAAAGCAAAAGTAGGAAGTCAAGTCCAGTTACTTACCTAGAATAACAGGCAAGTTTGGCCTTGGAATACAAAATGAAGCAGGGCAAAAGCTAACAGAGTTTTGTAAAGAGAATGCACTGGTCATTGCAAACACCCTCTTCCAACAACACAAGAGAAGACTCTACACATGGACATCACCAGATGGTCAACACCAAAATCAGATTGATTATATTTTTTGCAGCCAAAGTTGGAGAAGCTCTATACAGTCAACAGAAAAAAGACCAGGAGCTGACTGTGGCTCAGATCATGAACTCCTTATTGCCAAATTCAGACTTAAATTGAAGAAAGTAGGGAAATCCACTAGACCATTCAGGGAAGACCTAAATCAAATCCCTTATGATTATACAGTGTAAGTGACAAATAGATTTCAGGGGTTAGATCTGATAGACAAAGTGCCTGAAGATCTATGGATGGAGGTTCATGACATTGTATAGGAGGCAGTGATCAAGACTATCTTCAAGAAAAAGAAATGCAAAAAGGCAAAATGGATGTCTGAGGAAGCCTTCAAATAGCTGAGAAAAGAAGAGGAGAGACAGGTAAAGGATAAAAGGAAAGATATACCCATCTGAATGCAGAGTTCCAAAAAATAGCAAGGAGGGATAAAAAGCCTTCCTCAGTGATCAATGCAAAGAAATAGAGGAAAACGATAGAATGGGAAAGACTAGAGGTCTCTTCAAGAAAATCAGAGATACCAAGGGAATATTTCATGCAAAGATGGGCACAATAGAGGACAGAAATTGTATGGAATAGAAGCAGAAAGTATTAAGAAGAGGTTGCAAGAATACACAGAACAACTATACCATAAGATCTTCATGATCTAGGACTAGGGAGATAGAGTTTGAATTGTGATTCTGTTGCAACACAGACCTCAATCCATTGCATGAAGGAGCTCTGGAGGTGAGTGGTATTTACATTTGAAAAGAAGGAACTGCTGCTGTTGCTAAGTCGCTTTAGTCATGTCCGACTCTGCGTGACCCCATAGATGGCAGCCCACCAGGATCCCCGGTCCCTGGGATTCTCCAGGTGAGAATACTGTAGTGGGTTGCCATTTCCTTCTCCAATGCATGAAAGTGAAAAGTGAAAGTGAAGTTGCTCAGTTGTGTCCGACTCTCAGCAACCCCACAGACTGCAGCCCACCAAGCTCCTCTGTCCATGGGATTTTCCAGGCAAGAGTACTGGAGTGGGGTGCCATTGCCTTCTCTGAAAGAAGGAACTAGGCAGTGACAAGTCAATGGATGTGGACTGAATGAGTATAGGGAATAATATTGAGTGGGACAATTCTTTTTGCAGAAGGCAATTTTGTGACCTATTAGGGGTCAATATTCTTGGTAGGTGAAAGAAAAAAATGACTATATCCCAAAAGGAGGACTGAAATGAACATAACATATCCTGTACAAACATTGCCAGAGTTCTACTACATTACTGAGTACATGAAAATCTAATTCAAGAAAATTTTGCAACTTGACTGATAAAAGAGTGATGAGAAGTCAAATTACAGATTTCCTGCCCAATGGATTTTTTATATAATGCTGCCAGGTTATCATTGACTTTTTTTCTTATTTCATAAATATAAAATATTAAAGACAAGTATTATTAAAATGTATAAGGTCTCTTCTTGTTCAAAATTAAAATAATAATGTGAAATTGTAAAGGTTAGTTAATGGCTCCACATTCTGTCTTTAAATGTGATTTTTTACAGTTATTGATAATTTGATTCTTGAAATAAATCTTGTGTTGTTGTAAATCATAGCTGTATAGCAAGAATTTTCAAATGTAATGTTTTGATATAGAATAGACACATGTCATTTAGTCAATCATCAGGACTTAAAAGACACTCAAATTTTGTATAATTTATGTTTAAATGATGAGTTTCAATAAAAACCCCAATACAAATGCATTTGTGCATAATAAAAATATAATAATATATATAGAAATTTAATGAAAAGCAAAGCATAATTTTAGAGAAATTCAATAATCTGTAAAAGGACAATGGTACACATTTCTTATTTTCATTTGTGAAAATGTATCTCAATTGTGGGAATTCTGATTTCTTTTTTTGGGTATTTTAGTGTTTTTCAAAATAAGAGGTATTTCTTTGAGATCTAGAAATACTATTGCAAAACAAAATTAAAAATTAAAGATACATAATGATGGTAGGAGTAAGGGGTCACATGAAATCTCCAAGAAATAACAATTATAAAAAATGAATTATAGAACAACCATTTAAAGAAACTTAAAAGCATTCAAAAGCAGAGAGAGGGCAAATGAAAGTTCACACTAAAAAAATCTGGAACTACAAGGTGTTAGAGTTATGAGAATGTAGAATTGTGTCAGAGTACACTCCTCAGTCTCCATGGCTATAGCAGCAGAATGGGCAGAAGAAAACATCATCTTTATCAGGTCAAGGTACTAGAGATAAGAACTTAGGGTTGAAAAAGAAGCCATGAATTTAAAAGGTTGATTTTGCAATGAAAGAACTGTTGAGGTAATGATATCCAAATTCTGAGTGTTAACTCTGCTCAATACACTTGCTGAAAGTTGAACAATATATTTATAGGCAACACTCCAGGGTCCCTAATGAGAAAGGACAGATGGTATAACTACATGGAGACCAAATTTCTGAGTTTCTACCTTTTTTCTTTTTAATAGAAGAGTATATTCCCCAACAGTGTACCGATAGAGTGAGCTGAAGAAAACGGTGTCTTTTAGGCTTAGACAGAGCAATGTTAGTGCCTGCGTATGGTGAGTTCACATTCATCACTTCACTCTCAGTGCCATGCATTTGGTGGTTGCTTACCTAGTATTTGTTGAAAATGTCATAGAGTTATTGATTAGGTTCTCTAGTATTGTAAATTATTCACAAAATAAAAACTGTGACCACAATTTTAAAATTGACACAGTTAAAAATCTTATTAAAAATTTAAAAAGTTTTCCAGTTATCTCAATTTTATTTAAAACCCAGTGAAAATCAGGCTACATTTTATAGCATTATTTTACCTAAAAAGAATATTCAAAGATTCTCACATTAAAGTATAGATCTTTCACCAAGATCTCACATTTTATCGGTCATAAATCACAAAATAGACATAGAGAATAGTAGAAGAATGTTTTATAAATCAACAAATTTCATAATATGAAACAACAGCTTCTGCTGAGAGCTTCCCTGGTAGCTCAGCTGGTAAAGAATCGACCTGCTGTGCAAGAGATCCTGGTTAGATTTCTGTGTGGTGTAGATATCCTGAAGAAGGCCTCGGCTACCCACTCCAGTATTCTTGGGCTTCTCTGGTGGCTAAGATAGTAAAGAATCCACCTGCAATGTGGGAGACCTGGGTTTGATCCCTGAGTTGGGAAGATCCCCTGTAGGAGGACATGGCAACCCATGCCAGTACTTTTGCCTGGAGAATCCCCATGGACAGAGGAGCCTTGTGGGTTACAACACATAGGGGTCACAAAGATTCAGACACTACTGAACGACTAAGCACAGCACAGCCTCAGCTGAATTCATTTACTTAAGAATAATGCCTGGAGGATGGGACCTAAAGGATAACAGTGGGAGAACTGTGACTTGCAGAAAAACAATTAATTTATCAATAATATCCTTATTCTATTTTGGTTTCGATGGTCTCAAAAATATGTGAAATAATCCTAAGATCACTTTAAGGTTATGGTTTATCTATCAGACTTAGTCTCTATTTAAAATACTAAAGCATGGTTGATTTATAATATTGTATTAGTTTCAGGTGTACAGCAAAGTACCTCAGGTATATTTTCCAGATTATATTTAGTTATAGGTTTTTACAATTATTGAATGTAATTCACTGTGTTATATAGCAAATCCTTGTTGCTTATCTATTTTATATCTAATAGCTTATATCTGTTAATCTCATACTCTTAATTTGTTCCTCCCTTCCTCCCTCTCCCCTTTAGTAACCATATTTGTTTTCTATGTCTATAAATCTGTTTCTGTTTTGTAGATTTTTAGATTTCACATATAGGTGATATCGTATAGTATATTTATCTTTTTCTGTCTTCACTAAGTACAGTATTCTCTAGGTCCATCTATGTTGCTGCAAATGGCAATATCTCATTCTTTTTTATTGCTGAGTAATATTCCACTGTACATATATCTTCCTTAATCCATTCATCTGTTTATAGGCACTTGGGCTGTTTCCATGTCTTGGCTATTATAAATAATGCTGCTGTGAACATTGTGGTGTGTGTATCATTTCAAACTAGGATTTTCTTTTTTCCTAGACCTATACCCAGGAGTGGGATTGCTGGATCATATGGTAGTTTTATGTTTAGTTTCAAAAGGAACCTCTATACTGCTTTCCATAGCGGTGGCACCAGTTTACTTTCCTACCAACAGTGAAGGAGGGTTCCCTTTTCTCCATACCTTCTCAAGCTTTTATTATTGTAAACTATTTGGTGCTAGCCATTGTGACTGGTGAAGTGATATTTCATTGTGGTTTCGATTTGCATAACTCTAATTAGCAATATTGATCATCTTTTTCATGTGCTTCTTGCCATTTGTATATCTTCTTTGGAAAAATGTCTATTTAGGTCTTTTGCCCATTCTTTGTTTCCTATTGTTGTTCAGTCATTAAGCTGTGTCTGACTCTTTGCCACCCCATGGATTGCAGCACACCGAGCTTCCCTGTCCTTTACTATCTCCTGGAGTTTGCTCAAACTCATGTCCATGATGCCATCCAATCATCTTATCCTCTGTCACCCCCTTCTTCTCCTGCCCTCAATTCTTCTTGGCATCAGGGTCTTTTTCAATAAGTTGGTTCTTCACATCAGGGCCCAAAGTATTGGATCTTCAGCTTCATCATCAGTCCTTCCAATGAATATTCAGGACTGATTTCCTTTAGGATTGGCAGGTTTGATCTCCTTGCAGTCCAAGGGACTCTCAAGAGTCTTCTCCAACACCACAGTTGGAAAGCATCAATTATTTAGAGCTCAGCATTTTTGTGGTCAAAATCTCACATCTGTGCATGACTACTGGAAAAACCATAGCTTTGACTAGACAGGCCTTTGCTGGAAAAATGATGTCTCTGCTTTTTAATACACTGTCCAGGTTTGTCATAGCTTTTCTTCCAAGGAACAAATGTCTTTTAACTTCATGGATGCAGTGTCTGTCTGCACTGATTTTGGAGCCCAAGGAAATAAAGTTTGCCACTGTTTTCTTTTTTTTCCCTCAACTATTTGCAATGAAGTGATGGGACCAGATGTCATGATCTTAGTTTTTTGAATGTTGAATTTTAAATCAGCTTTTTTCACTCTCCTTTTTCACTTTCATCAAGAGGCTCTTTAGTTTCTCTTCACTTTCTGCCATTAGGGTGGTATCATCTGCATATCTGAGATTGTTGATATTTCTCCCATCAATCTTGGTTCCAGCTTGAGATTCATCCAGCCTGGCATTTCAAATCATGTACTCCACATATAAGTTAAATAAGCAGGGTGACAATATCCAGCCTTGAGGTACTCCTTTCCCAATTTGGAACTAGTTTGTTGTTCCATGTCCAGTTCTAACTGTTGTTTCTTGACTTGCATATAGGTTTCTCAGGAGACAAATAACGTGGTCTGGTATTCCCATTTCTTTAAGAGTTTTCCACAGTTAGTTGTGATCCACACATATCAAAGGCTTTAGTGTAGTCAATGAAGCAGATGTTTTCCTAAACTTTGTTTGGTTTCTCTATGATCCAGTGGATGTTGGCAATTTGATCCCTGGTTCCTCTGCCTTTTCTAAACACACCTGATACGCCTGGAAGTTCTCGGTTCATTTTTTGATTATATTGTCTTTTTCTTTCAATATGGAGTTTTGTTATCTATTTGTATATTTTGGAGATTTACCAGATTTGGTCTTACAGTTAATATCAGTAAGTTCTCAGCATGGATGATTCCCCTGACCCTTGCCCCTTGGTAACATTTGGCTTTATCTGAAGGTATTTTTTGTTACATTTTGTTACATTTGTTACATTTGTTACATTTGAGGAAGGGGGAAGTGATGCTGGCATCTAGTGAGAGGCCAGAGATGCTGCTAAACATCCTACAGCACTCAGGACAATACCTCATCCTAAAGAATTATCCCACCCCAAATATATATAGTGCTAATGTTGAGAAAACCTGTATATCAAAGACTGTGGTTCCACACACAGTTACACAACAGACCTAGGTCAAAACCTTGTTTATGAAGACACATTTCCTTGCCCAGTGCTGAGATATTGAAGCCTCTTCAATAGAACTCTTTCTGTCTGCATGGATTTACAATGCAGGCCAATTTCCCCTACATACAGTAAGTCTTCTACATATGAACCTTCAAGTTGCAAACTTTCAAAGGTGTGAACATGCCCCTGTATGCCAGCTGTTGTCCTGTACCTCTGTATTTTTCTACCTGCTGCTGCTGCTAAGTCACTTCAGTCGTGTCCGACTCTGTGCGACCCTATAGATGGCAGCCCACCAGGCTCCCCCGTCCCTGGGATTCTCCAGGCAAGAACACTGGAGTGGGTTGCCATTTCCTTCTCCAATGCATGAAAGTGAAAAGTGAAAGTGAAGTCGCTCAGTCGTGTCTGACCCTCAGTGACCCCATGGGCTGAGCCTACCAGGCTACTCCATCCATGGGATTTTCCAGGCAAGAGTACTGGAGTGGGGTGCTATTAAAATTAAAACGTTTTCTTTATTTTTTACATTTTTTTATGCATTATTTGTATATTATGAACCTATAGTAGTACAGTACAATATAGCTAATTGTGTTAGTTGAAACCCTAGGCTAACTTTGTTGGACATACTAACAGGTTGGACTTATGAACATGCTCTTGGAATATATGTGCAGGAATTACTGTGTATTATACCCCTGAAAATGTATAGGAAGATTTAATATATTTTGTGTTTCCAAAAGCTATAACAAAAATAAATTTAAAAATAACCCTCATCATATGTCCATTGTTAGATGCTGCCATGACAATATTTTGTTCATGCTCTTTATTTTTCACTGTGTTCCACCAAGCTGTAGGTGGTCAACCAGCTTAAGGGCCTTGAACATCCAATTCAGCTGAAAAATGCATAACTATTATTGCATTTGATACTACTTTGAATCAATTTTAAATGCATGATACTCGTGATTTTCATCAATACATATTTTTGTATGTTTATTATTGTATAAAAAAGCAGCAATTTTCAAATTCTTTTTACCAGCAACCTCCACCTTCTTCTTACAAACAGAAGTCCTAAATGTAAGTGAAAGACTTAATGAATGCCAAGTCACTGCTACCCACTATTTCCGTCATCCTTATCACTTTACCCCACCTTCCTAAACAAGCAACACCTTTGCAAAACTTCTGAGGCTAAAATAAAAATTATACTGTAAAGAAACTGCAATACTATATTAAAATAACTGCATGAAATTTCCCTACTCTAGTGACAAAGACGATGATGCTAAAACTGAATTTTTGGCACATGAGCCATGTTATCAGTTTCAAATGTTCCTTTATGAGCAGATGTATGGAAATCAGTCTGGCATAAAACAATGACCTTGGCAAATATCAATTTATAATACATGAGAGAGTGAGTTGTTAAAACTTGATTGTATATTTATGGAAACAGTGAGTTTTTCTTTGCCTTGACTACTTTTTGCTGAACTTGCCTCCTTGCTATTGTTCAATGAGCCCCCTGAATTTGCTCATTCTCTGCCAACACACCCTCCTTCTGATAAGAATGTAGCCAGACTCCTATTGCTGGTGTAACTTGTCACTTTTGATCTTCATGGCACTTTGGAAAAAAAAAAAAGAACATTAAGATCACATAATTAAGAATAAGGTCCTAAATCTCATGGTGATATAAAGGAAATTATCTTTGAAAAAATATTTGACTTTTTTTGGTCTATCAAAATTATCATTCGAAAAAAAATCTTAAAACTAAGATAAAATAATAATTTAAAACAGTACACAAAATTTTAAAAATTACTACTATGAAAGAAGAAAGAAATTCAATTTTCATATCAAAAATTGTCTTCAGATAAGGAATTTAAAATGAGCACAGCCATCCAAGATTTATGTTTTTGTCTTTGTGCTGTCTTTTCTCTGCATGTGCCAAAATCTATTTCTCATGTCTTATGTGAAAGGAAGGAGAAGAGTCAAGATTGAAATACTTAGCACAAGACATACATTTTCTTTTCAAAATTCATTTTTCTCCTATCAAATATGTCATGAATATTTATTAGGTGTATTACACATGACAGGCAAAATGAGGCATATAACAGGTAAGATTCCTGCATCTAACCAGTATGACTCAGTGCCTATATTGGACCAGACACTGTTTTAGGTACGTTGGGTATGTGAGCTCTCAGTCACTCAGTTGTGTCTGATTCTTTGTGACTCCCTGGACTATAGCACCCCAGGCTCTCCTGTCCATGGAATTTTCTAGGCAAGAATACTGGAGTGGGTTGTCAATTCCTCCTCCAGGGGATCTTCATGATCCAGGGATCGAACTCACATCTTCTGTGTCTCCTGCATTGACAGGCAGATTCTTTACCCTTGCACCTTCTGAGAGGTCCACTTAGAGTACAGCAGCAAGCAAAACAGATAACATCCTCCCTTCATGGATTCTGGTGGAGGATATGATATGACTCCTGTTAATGAGGAGTTTTCAAGAAAACTCAGAGGGAAATAAGTATACAATATAACCAAAACAAGAGACTGTGCCTCTCCAATGCTCCCATAATGGTACATATGGCCATGATGACTTTTGGCAAATTACGATTATCTGTTTATTTTCCATTACATTCATTAAGACAGTAATTTTCAGGCTAAGAAAATCAGTAGAATCCTGTACATATGTGCATGCAAGATTAAAAACCATTGAAAATGTTGTGAGTAGAGAATATAGCTTATCATAGTTAGCAAAGTGCCTATGAACACAAATGTTTGTAGAATGAATAAATGACAATTATGAGAACGACACATTATTAAGTGTTGGAGGAGTCTAGAAAAGACATGAGACTCAAATTGTCATTTAGGATGCCTTAGTGTCATGAAAGTGGCAAAGTGAGTTTGTCTTGGAAAACAGAATGACTTGGGAAATGGGCCATGTAGTTCAAGGTGCGTAGTGGATTGAGGGGGCAGAGGTAGGTTGGTGGGCCAGGAGAGGAGGATGCACGCTGGAAAATAGTGTTTTGATCTCTATAGGTAATGGGCCATGAAGAATAGGTGCTAGAAAGGAGGAAATGGAACTGCCCAGAGATTAAACAACTTCCCTAAAGTGGGTCTCCGAATTTGTGCTTTCTCATCATGGACTATTTAAATGTAATCTGTAAACTGTTAAGCACTGTATGTACTTTACTTATGAATCTTATGTCATTTTGCAATTCTGTACAGTTTACAGCAAACCATTTTAGCTGGGAAGCACTGAGCAGTAGTCAAGTTCTCTGTAACTCAAAGATTTATTATTTTTAAAATTAGAGATGGGTTATTATCACTATGCATATACTTATTCCTAGTTAAAATGAAAATAAAGGTTCATGCAATTGTCCCTTTTCTGACTGATCATATTCAAATGATCAAAATTAATTTATCTTTTAAAAATAGAATTGCATTACCAATGTTCAATAGCACTTCCATTCTATTTGAGAAGCCATAACTCATAAGGAAAATGGACTTCGAGAAGCACTTAGGAAGGAATAGTTCAGCAATATAAATCGTATACATGTCCTCCTAGGAAAGCAGTTATGTTTAAAACTCTTACAAATCATGGTTTATAGTGGTTGTTTTAGAACGAGAAATGAGTATATTACCGTACATATATTTTTATGGCTTCATAAAGCTAAGTACTTCTTAAACGTATAAAGGGGTTGTTATGTCAACTAAATGACTTTTCTTCCCCTAGAGCAGGTTTTAAATATCTGAGCTTACAAACACTTGCTAGCTTATCCTTGTCCTGAATGTAGAGACAATTCTAAAAGAGATGTTCTACTGTTTGATCAATAATAAATAAAATAAAAAGTAAAACATCTCCTTTATTCTTTGAACACCAGAAACTTGAACATCAGATGATTTTAAAAATAGGAACATCATAATCACTGACCTGAGAAAAGTTCCAAGTAGGAGTGAAGAAATGCCCACCTGTTAATGAATCCAGTGATCTGCTTTATACCAATTCCTTGCCTCTTAAAAATTTTATGTTAATACACTTAAAAGATATAATCTACCATGTAAGGAACTAAATGATATTTATCCAGGAAGATCCATGTTGACTCTCTTTCCAAAAAACTCAGATTTACTCATAACTTCTGATCCCCAACCCAGTTCACATGAACTCAACAAATGTTTGCTAGATAAACTACTACATGCTAACATTGTTCTACCTGTGGAGATGACAAAAACAAATTATGTCTTAGTTTATTTCCTCCAAAAGTTTCCAATCAAGACAAGTAAGAAATATATAAATAGCCATCAAGAATCCAGGCCAGAAGAGAGGTATAAACAAACTGCTCTGGAGAAGCCAAAGGGAAAAGATTTACTTTCCACCACAGAGAGGTAAGGCAATTAGGAGAAGATTTAGGGAGGTGGCTGCCTTTCAGTAAATTGGATTTCAATAGGTTGAAAGGGGCTAAAGAAGAGTCATCACAGAGAGAAGAAAGGAGCAAAATCTTGAGACTTTGGAATCTTCCTCAGTATTGAAAAATCTTGTGCACTTCCTTCCTGATAAAGATGACTCATACTGGGTGAGGCTTTCCCAGAATGCCCTGACGCCAGTGGCAAGCTGTGCACAGTGGTTCAGTTCAGTTCAGTTCAGTTGCTCAGTCATGTCTGACTCTTTGCGACCCCATGAATCTCAGCATGCCAGGCCTCCCTGACCATCACCAACACCCAAAGTTCACCCAGACTCACATGCATCGAATCAGTGATGCCATCAAGCCATCTCATCTTCTGTCGTCCTCTGCTCCTCCTGCTCTCAATCTTTCCAGCATCAGGGTCTTTTCAAATGAGTCAGCTCTTTGCATTAGGTGGCCAAAGTATTGGAGTTTCAGCTTCAACATCATTCCTTCCAATGAATACCCAGGACTGATCTCCTTTAGGATGGACTGGTTGGATCTCCTTGCAGTCCAAGGGACTCTCAAGAGTCTTCTCCAACACCACAGTTCAAAAGCATCAATTCTTCGGCACTCAGCCTTCTTTATAGTCCAACTCTCACATCTATACATGACCACTGGGAAAACCATAGCCTTGACTAGATGGACCTTTGTTGACAAAGTCATGTCTCTGCTTTTTAATATGCTGTCTAGGTTGGTCATAACTTTCCTTCCAAGGAGTAAGTGTCTTTTAATTTCATGGCTGCAATCACCATCTGCAGTGATTTTGCAGCCCCCCAAAATAAAGTCAGCCACTGTTTCCACTGTTTCCCCATCTATTTGCCATGAAGTGATGGGACCAGATGCCATGATCTTCGTTTTCTGAATGTTGAGTTTTAAGCCAGCTTTTTCACTGTCCTTTTCCATTTTCATCAGGAGGCTCTTTAGTTCTTCTTCACTTTCTGCCATAAGAGTGGTGTCATCTGCATATCTGAGGTTATTGATATTTCTCTCAGCAATCTTGATTCCAGCTTGTGCTTCTTCCAGCCCAGCATTTCTCGTGATGTACTCTGCATAGAGGTTAAATAATAGGGTGACAATATACAGCCTTGATGGACTCCTTTTCCTATTTGGAACCAGTCTGTTGTTCCATGTCCAGGACATGGAAACATAAATGTGTAGATGAAGAATCAATAAAGAAGATATGGTACATATATACAATGGAATATTAATCATTAAAAAAACCCCAAAATAATACCATTTGTGGCAAAATGGATAGAGATTGAAGTAGGTGAGAGAAGGACAAATATTATATGATATCTAATTTATGGAATATAAAAATAATTATACAAATTAACATATTTACAGAACAGAAATACTCCAAGCCAGGCTTTAGCAATACGTGAACCGTGAACTTAAGGATGTTCAAGCTGTTTTTAGAAAAGGCAGAGGAACCAGAGATCAAATTGCCAACATCTGCTGGATCATTAAAAAAGCAAGAGAGTTCCAGAAAAACATCTATTTCTGCTTTATTGACTATGCCAAAGCCTTTGACTGAGTGGATCACAATAAACTGTGGAAAATTCTGAAAGAGATGGGAACACTAGACCACCTGACCTGACTCTTGAGAAATCTGTATGCAGGTCAGGAAGCAACAGTTAGAACTGGACATGGAACAACAGACAGGTTCCAAATAGGAAAAGGTGTCCGTCAGGGCTATATATTGTCACCCTGCTTATTTAACTTCTATGCAGAGTACGTCATGAGAAACGCTGGGCTGGAGGAAGTACAAGCTGGAATCAAGATTGTTGGGAGAAATATCAATAACCTCAGATATGCAGATGACACCACTCTTATGGCAGAAAGTGAAGAACTAAAGAGCCTCTTGATGAAAGTGAAAGAGGAGCCTGAAAAAGCTGGCTTAAAACTCAACATTCAGAAAACGAAGATCATGGCTCTGGTCCCATCACTTCATGGGAAATAGATGGGGAAGCAGTGGAAACAATGGCTGACTTTATTTTGGGCAGCTCCAAAATCACTGCGGATGGTTATTGCAGCCATGAAATTAAAAGACACTTACTCCTTGGAAGGAAAGTTATGACCAACCTAGACAGCATATTAAAAAGCAGAGACATGACTTTGTCAACAAAGGTCCATCTAGTCAAGCCTATGGTTTTTCCAGTGGTCATGTATGGATGCAAGAGTTGGACTGTGAAGAAAGCTGAGCGCCGAAGGATTGATGCTTTTGAACTGTGGTGTTGGAGAAGACTCTTGAGGGTCCCTTGGACTGCAAGGAGATCCAACCAGTCCATCCTAAAGGAGATCAGTCCTGGGTATTCATTGGAAGGCGTGATGTTGAAGCTGACACTCCAATACCTTGGCCACCTGATGCAAAGAGCTGACTCACTGGAAAAGACCCTGATGCTGGGAAAGATTGAGGGCAGGAGGAGAAGGGGACAACAGAGAATGAGATGGTAGGATGGAATCACCGACTCAATAGACATGGGTTTGGGTGAACTCTGGGAGTTGGTGATGGATAGGGAGGCCTGGTGTGCTGTGGTTCATGGGGTTGCAGAGTCAGACACGACTGAGTGACTAATCTGAACTGAACTGAACAGAAATAGAGTTACTGATGTAGAAAACAGTCATGTCTCACTGTTTGTGATCCTATGGACTGTATGGTCTACCCGGCTTCTCTGTCCAGGGGATCTCCAGGAAAGAATTCTGGAGTGGCTTGCTGTGCTCTCCTCCAGGGTATTTTCCCAACCCAGGCATTGAGCCTGTGTGTCTTACGTCTCCTGCATTGGCAGGGGAGTTCTTTATCACTAGTGCCACCTGGGGTGCCCAGAAAGAATAAACAATTGCATGCAAATCTGCATTATATCAAAAGACAAGTCTAATTAAAACAAAATAAAATTCCATAGAGCTTGTTTTAGTTTGTTAGAGTTGCCAAAATAAAATACTACAGTCTTAGTGGTTTAGACAACAGGAATTTATTTTCTCATAATTCTAGTGGCTAGTAGTCTAAGATCAAGTTGTTGACAGTTTGGGTTTCCTCTGGGGCCTCTCTCCTTTGCTGCCTTCTTGCTGCGTCCTCAAATGATCTTTTCTCTGTGTGCCCATATCTGTGTCCAAGTTTCCTCTTCTTGAAAGGATGGATATCAGTCATATTAGATTGGGGTCACCCTAGAGACCTCATTTTAATTTAATTATCTGTTTAGAGACTTTATCTCCAAATATGGTTACATTCTCAGGTATTGGGGATTAGGGCTTCAGCATATAAACTGAGGGGAGGAAGCATGATTCAACCCCTTACAGACCTAAAAAATCAGGAAATCAGTCCTGGGTATTCATTGGAAGGACTGATGTTGAACCTGAAACTCCAATACTTTGACCATCTGATGCAAAGAACTGACTCACTGGAAAAGACGCTGATGCTGGGTAAGATTGAAGGCAGTAGGAGAAGGGGATGACAGAGGATGAGATGGTTGGATGGATGGACATTAATTTGGGTAAACTCTGGGAGTTGATGATGGACAGGGAAGCCTGGCGTGCTGTAATACATGGGGTTGCAAAGAGTCGGAAATGTCTGAGCGATGAGCTGACTGATTTATAGAGCTACTTCAAATTGTTAAATTCATAGAGAAAGTAGAATGGTGATTGCCAGAGGTTAGGGTAGAGGGGTGAGTGTGGAATTATTCTTTAATAGATAGAATTTCATTTTTGCAAAAAGAAAAGAGTTCTGCGGACGGTTGCACAATAGTGTGAATGTATTTAATGTCACTGAATGATACACTTAAAATAGTTAAGATAGTGCATTTTATGTTTTATATATTTTACCATAACTAAAATAAATACAAATTTAGTTAAAAAATTTTTTTAAGTCACAGAGCCCTGAGCACATATGCAGAACTTAGAAAATGATAGTTACTGCCTTTTTATCTGTACAAACACTAAGATGGATTTTAGTTTCTTCATTGATTTCTCTCCAGGACCCATCCCTCTTCCTCTTCCCTTTTTCTAAATCCTTCTTCTTCAACAAGAACCTTGACGATCTAACCAGATTAGGTTCTTATCACTTCACCTTTTTATTGTGTATGATTCTAAAATGAAATAGTTGGTGACAGGCCATTTTATATAGTCTCTTCCCATGTAGATGTAAGAAAGCTGCTTCTTGGTATTAATATATCTCTTTTTATAATATGACAGAAAATCTAATAACCCAAGTGTGATAAGATAATAAGTGTTCCCATCTTGTTGCTTGGATACAGTGGCATTAGTATTCCTGAGGTAATGACAGAAATGGAAGCAAGCTATTTCCCTCCCAACAGTAAAAATTACATCTAAAGAATTTTGCTTTCTATTATTTTAATGTAAAATATATTCAGTGTTTTTCAGATTATATATTAGAGTTCATATATATTTTGATAATTAGGATCTAATGTTCATACATATTAAATAGACCGTGGACATTTTGCTCATCAAAACCCCACATTCCTTACCCATGGATTTCTTGTTAATACACAGTTAATACACTATTGTTAAATAAGTTTGGGAGACATTGGATAAGCAAAGTTAAACATTTATTTGTGGCTATGTTTCTCATATCTCCTATGTAATAATTTGTACTTTTGCTCACCAAGCAGAAAATAGAATTCATGGGAGTCTTAAAACTTAATTTACCACCCTAACACTTATTGTTTTAGGTTGAATTATCTCAGGACTATTAAAACACCTTTTGGGACACAGTTAAACTTGGAATTGGAATGTATGAGGATATGACATGTTGCCTGTGAGGATCCTGGTAATATATTTATGTTGGCTTTCCCTGTAAAAGAGATGGAAAAGGCAAGCATTGACTTTTCCTTTAAGTGAAAATGTTGCTGTTTGGGGTTGACCCTAGAAAAAAAATTGAGACTGTTATCATGGTGAAGTGATGACTAGCATTGAACAAGTGTCTGCTGAGCATCAAAGACTTTGTCTTATTAGAGAAGGATAATAGAATGGTGGGAAAAGAGAGGTATATGGGATTAAGAAAGCTTCATTTATTCATTTGGATCCAGCTGAATTAATTCTCATAATTATAGCTTAAAATAGAATGAGTAGTTTAAAATCATATGCTTTAAAACTGAAAAAAGAAAACAGTAAAGATAATTATGTATGGTCATAATAATTAGAATATATAACCTAAAAATATAATTTACAATAGTATCTAGGAATAATCAAATAACAGATATGCAAGAATTATTCACAGAAAAGTATAAAGGCTTAAGGAGACATCACAGAAAATCTAAATAACTGGTAAAATATCCTATGTTCTATAAAGTGTCATTATTTAGTCATTAAGTTGTGTCCAACTCTTTTGTGACCCCATGGACCATAACCCATTAGGCCTCGCTGTCCATTGAATTTCCTAGGCAAGAATACTGGAGTGGGTTGCTATTTCCTCCTCCAGGGGATTTTTCCCAACAAAGGGATTGAACCCATGTGTCCTGCATTGGCAGGCAGGTACTTTACCGCCGAGCCACTGGGAAAGTCCATGTTCTCAAACAGAAAGACAATATTTTAAAAATGGTGATTTTCCTAATTGACTTGGAGATCCTATGCAACTTCAATTGAAGTCCCATCAGGAATACTTTTGAAAGTTGATAATATGATTCTAAAGTTTATATGGAAGAAAAAAGAACCAAGAATTTCCAAAATTCTTTTAAAAAAGAAAATGAGATAGGAAAACTTATTTTAGCAGATGAAAATATTTAAAGCTATAATAATTAAGATAATATAGTATTGAGAGATAGACACATTGATCAATAGAGCTTAGAAAAGATCCAACCATAAATGGAATTTTAATATATGAAAGAGGTAACAGTAGATAAATTGAAAAAGGAAGAATGATTGAAAAATGGAGCTGACACCTTATTTAACCATATTGCAAGGGAATGAAAGGGGCCTAGAAATGGCCTTTAATTCATGGTACACAACCTATGGACAGAGGAGCCTAGCAGACTACAGTCCCTGGGGTCGCAAGAGTCGAAAACGACTTAGTGACTAAACCACCACCACCACAACCTAACTGAAAATCAACTCCACGTGCATTAAGGTCAAAAGAAAAATTCCAGACTTTTGGCATTTAAAACCTGTAAAGTTTCTCTGATCTTGTATAGGGGGTGTGTGCATACTAAGTTGATTCATTGTGACCCTAAGGACTGTAGCCCACCAGGGTCCTCTATCCATGGGATTCTCCAGGCAAGAAGATTGGAATTGGTTTCCATGCCCTTCTCCAGGAGATCATCCTAACCCAGGAATCAAACCTGCATCTCTTATGTCTCTGTGTTGGCAGGTGGGTCCTTTACCATTAGTACTACCTGGGAAGTCCAATTAAAAGCTAACCAGGAAATCAAAAAACCTAGTAAATTATTTTACATTAATATCAAGTATTCATCTAAAGATAACTTAAAGAAAGTGAAAAAAAGACACAAAGAAGATGAGGGTATTTATTATTTTGAGTTATAAATAACGTAAAGAAGTTTAACATCAAAAATATATAAATCTAGTGTATATCCAATAGGTGATCTGTGAAAATTTAGAAGTCTTAGGATGCTAAGAGTTGGATATCAAAACAATGTTTTCTACATTGCTTCTGGAAGTCTAACTTTAACTTTTTGTAAAGCAATATGGCATTGTCTATAAATTTCAAAATTTGTATACCCCATGACTTAGTCATTCTACTAGAGTTTAACCCTATGCAAGAATTCATGTACAAGAATATTGATAACAGTACTCTCTGACTCAGGAAAATAACCAGTCTGGAAACAGCACAGGTCCTCTTGATGAAGAAATAAGGAAATGAATTATGCTGTATTCACAAAATAGAATATTATACTGCACTGAAAACTCAAATTACAGTGAAATGCAGCATTAAGTATAAATCTTAGCATAGCATGCTTAAGTGAAAAAAAAAGAAATTCCAGGAGATTAAAAACAATATAAATAAAAAATACACAGTATGTTCTTCAGGCATGTAAATATATGAACTATAAATCACTTTTATAAAACAAGAAAGTAGAAAACATAGACCTCTCAAGAAGGCAGTAAGCTCTGATAGGAGGATGAGTGGTTAAGTATGGATCCAGGTTACTACAGAAATACAAAGATGAATATAAAGTAATGGTAATATTGTATCTTGGGTTGAATGTTTGTAAATTTCTTTTTCCCAACTGTACATGCATATGAGGGCTTCCTTTGTGGCTCAGATGGTAAAGAATATGCCTGGAATGCAGGAGATCCTGGGTCAGGGAGATCCTCTGGAGAAGAGAATGGCAACCCACTCCAGTATTCTTGCCTGGAGAATTCCATGGACAGAGGAGCCTGGTGGGTACAGTCTATAAGAGTTGGACACCACTTAGTGGCTAACATTTTCATACATACATACACACTTACATACATACATGGTCTGCCAACTGACTATTCATATTAGTGCATTTATAATTAATTTCATTTTGTGCATCTGATTTCCTTAGGGATAATAAAAGAGTTTTACATTGTGATGGCACCACTGTCCCCTCAGAAGCCTCTATTAGAATGGAAGTTGATGGGTTTGCAGGCAACTTAGAGACTTTCTGTTCTTCTTCTATCATACAGAAGAAGGAGGTCTTGGGAATCCTCAGTGTAGTTCTGGCATCACAAAGCTTCCTTGATCTGTGTAGAGATAGAATTCTTCTAAATGGCACCGTGAGAACTGCCAGTTCTCATATGGTGGTCAAACTCATGGAAGTGGGACTGACTCCAGCAATGATTGTCACTGAAATGAAAGTCTGTGAAAATAAGTCAATGTAATCTTTGAGCATACAGCAATCTGTGACTTTCTCCTACCAGTGTTGGACTTCAGTGATCTGAAACAAGCAGCAGTGGCTGAAAAGTAAACTGAATTGTGGTTTTCGTGAGTCATCGATGGTAACCACAACTGGTTTCCAGTCAGACTCTAGTGGCATCTCTGGCCTAATTGGAATGCATTAAAATGTTCCTTTTTCTGACAACATGTATGCTCACTTTCCTGTACACTCACTTTCCACTGGGCACTTTCCAACCTCAGTGGGTTAGTATTGTAATAGCTACCTTCCTCAGCCAGGAAACAGCTTAAGCTATAATTCATTCAGATTGGTAAAAATAGATCTTTCTGGGGACTACAATCTCCAAGTCAATTGAGGAAAACAACAGCAACAGGACGATAAAATAAAAACATTATAGCTAAAGAGAAACAAAGACTTTTATTTGATTGGAAGGTAATTTATCCTCTTAACTTTTGCAGTGTCTCTGATAACTTTACAATAGAAAAGGCCAACATTTATTTTATTGATGCATAGTTGATTTTCAATATTCTAGTACTTTCAGATATACAATATAGCGATTCACTGTTTTATAGATTATGTGCACGCATGCTAAGTCACTTCAGTCATGTCCGACTCTTTGCAACCTTATGGACTATAGCCTGCTGGGCTCTACTGTCCATGGGATTCTTCAGGCAAGAATACTGGAGTGGGTTGCCATGCCCTCGTCCAGGGGATCTTCCCAACCCAGGGATGGAACCTGTGTCTCTTTGTCTCCTGCACTGGCAGGTGGGTTCTTTACCATTAGCGTCAACTGGGAAGCCCATTTTACAAATTATAATCATTTAAATGTTATTATAAAATAATTGCTACAATTCCCCGTGCTATACACAGTGTATCCTTGTTGCTTATCTCTTTTATACATAATGGCTTGTATCTATTAATCCCATACCCTTATTTTACAGCTTTCCCTTTTCTTTCCCCACTGGTAACCACTAGTTTGTTTTTTATATCTGTGTGTCTGTTTCCTTTTTTCTACATACATTGGTTTCATTTTTTAGATTCTACATACAGGTCTTAAAATAGAGTATTTCTCTTTCTCTGTCTGACTTAATTTCACCGAACATAATTATTACCCTTCCCCCCAGGCCTATCCATGGCAAATAGCAAAATTTTCATTCTATTTCCAGTTAAATAATATGCCATTGGATTTGTATATGACATCTTGGTAGCTCAGCTGGTAAAGAATCCACCTGCAATGCAGGAGACCCTGTTTCAATTCCTGGGTCAAGAAGATCCTCTGAAGAAGGGATAGGTTACCCACTCCAGTATTCTTGGGCTTCCCTCGTGGCTCAGATGGTAAAGAATCTGCCTTCACTGCAGGTGACCTAGGCTCAGTTCCTGGGTTGGGAAGATCCCCTGCAGGAGGGCATGGAAACCCACTCCAGTATTCTTGCCTAGAGAATCCCCATGGACAGAGGAGCCTGGCGGGCTACAGTCCATTGGGTTGCAAAGAGTTGGACACGACTGAGTGACTAAGCACAGTGCAATATGCCACTGGATTTATATACGACATCTTTATCCATTCATTTGTTGATGGACACGTGGATGGCTTCCATATCTTGGCAATTATAAATAATACTGCTATGAACATTGAGGTGCATATATCTTTTAAAATGTGTTTTCTTCTTTTTTTTTTTTTTTCTGGATCTATACCCAGGAGTAGGATTGCTGGATCATGTAGCAGCGTTATTTTTAGCTTTTGAGGAATCTCCATTCTGTTTTCTGTAGTGGCTGCACCAATTTACAGACCTACCAACAAGTGTTCAAATGATTCCTCTTTTCTCAATATCCTCACAAACATTTGTTATTTGTAGACACTTTTGGAATGATTTGAGAAGGATAGATATTAGCTCTTGTTTTTTGTTGTTGTTGTTGTTGTTGGTAGAATTCCCCCGTGAAGCTGTCTAGTCTTGGACTCTTATTTGCTGGGGATTTTTGTTTGCTTGGTTGAATTACAAAATCAGTTTCACTACTTGCTATCAGTTTGTTCAGATTCTGTTTCTTCTTGATTCAGTCTTGGCCGTTTGTATGTTTCTAGAATTTTGTCCATTTTTCCAGGTTGTCCAGTTCATTGGCATATAACTCTTTTATTACTCTTATGATTTTTTGTATCTCTGTGTTATCAGTTGTTATTTCTCCTCTTTCATTTCTTACTTTGTTTATTGGGTTCCCTTTCTTTTCTTTTTGGTAAGCCTGTGTAGAGGTTTATAAATTTTGTTTATCCTTTCAAATAAAAGTTCTTAGTGTCATTGATCTTCTCTATAGTTTTTCAGTTTCTATTTTATTTATTTCCTCTCTGGTCTTTATTATTTAATTCCTTCTACTGACTTTGGGCTTTGTTCTTTTCCTAATTCCTTTAGATAGTAAGTTAGGTTATGTCAGATTTTTCTTATTTCTTGAGAAAGGCTTGCATCACTATAAATTTCCCTTTTAAAAAGTATTTTTGCTGCATCCTGTAGATTTTGGAAAATTATGTTTCCATTTCCATTTGTCTCAAGGTAGTTTTTGATATCCTCTTTGATTTCTTTATGGACCCATTGGCTTATTAATAGCATATTGTTTATTCTCCATGTGTTTGTCTTTTCCATTTTTTCTTTCTGTAGTTCATTCCTAATTTTATACTATTGGGATCAGAAAAAAACACTTTATATAATTTCAGTCATTTTAAATTTATTAAGACTTATTTTGTGGTGTAGCATGTGATCTATACTACAGAATGGTCCATGTGCACTGGAAAAGAATATGTATTCTGCTGCTTCTGAATGGAATTTCCTGTTGGTATCCATCAAGTCCAAACTGCAGATTTTATTCTTTAAGACCACTGTTATGAAAGGCCAACTTTTGATTTCATCTTAAAGTTATGATCATTATGGTCTTCTGCTCAAACCCTAGGAGTGTTATATAAGGAAAACAAAACTAAACTAGTACTGTGGAGACTATATCAGATGGTATTGCCTCAGGACATTCAGCTTGATGAAGGAGGTCACTTTGCACTCATTTATTCATTCATTCAAGATACCATGTATCTTCCATTTAGAAGGCACTGAGTATTTATACAAATATATTTGAAACACATTTTAAAAAAAAGAGTTTATATCTGACATGGTTTATTCCCCTATGATACAGATAAATTGAGTTTTTAATATGTCAATGAATTGTAAAATTTTTTCTAACATTTTTCAATATATTATTAAAGCTTCAATATCAAACTATATTAAAGAAATAAATTTAGACATTCTTTTATTTTTAGAACCTTTGTTGTTTGCTTAAAAATTACATCTATACATCAAACTGCCTTGTATTTCAGATTACTTAAGAAATGAAATTTAGAATATTTTTGTGACTCAACACATTGCTGAAATATGTTTTTAATATCTCTTGTTTATTCTACATCATTCTGTACTGTGAACTACCTCTAAGTCTATGAAAACCATTTAAAATGAAACCTTGTTTCTGGAGAAAGGAAAGACTCAAAAGGGACCTACTGTTGATGTAAAATCAGTTTTATTCTCAAAGACTACATCTTTGGAAACACTCTATAGAGCCGACATAGATTAAACAGTGTCACTTCGTTATGAAGACAGTCATATCTGTCAACTGCTTATTACTAATCTAATTCTTTAACTTACAAACTTGTTGAAAGCCATTGAAAACCTTATTGATACTGAGGAATGTGACTATTTTTCCCTAAAATAAAGGAAAATACAAAACATTGATCCATGTCAGAAATATGGGACTCAATTTCTCATAAGTTTGACTTCTTGTTGCCATTAATTTAAGAGATTTACAGAATAATTTTATTTTAGAAGACATAATTAAAACACCACTTGTATATACACTGAATGAAAATAATGAGACCACAGAACATGGTACTCTCATCAGTGAAAATCTTCTTAAAAAACACATTAAATAGAGAAATATGAAATGTGTAGACTGAAATTGAAAAATGGGAAAAACCACTAGACTATTCAGGTATGACCAAAATCAAATTCCTTATGACTATACAGTGGAGGTGAGAAATAGCTTTAAGGGACTAGATCTGATAGACAGAGTGCAGAGTGAACTATGGAGGGAGGTTCATGACATTGTAGAGGAGACAGGAATTAAGACCATCCCCAAGAAAAAGAAATGCAAAACAGAAATATGGCTGTCTGAGGAGGCCTTAAGAATACCTGTGAAAAGAAGGGAAGTGAAAAGCAAAGGAGAAAAGGAAAGATATACCCAACTGAATGCAGAGTTCCAAAGAATAGCAAGGAGAGATAAGAAAGCCTTCCTCAGCAATCAATGAAAAGAAATAGAGAAAAACAATAGAATGGGAAAGACTAGAGATCTCTTCAAGAAAATTAGAGATACCAAGGGAATATTTCATGCAAAAATGGGCTCGATAAAAGACAAAAATGGTAGGGACCTAACAGAGGCAGAAGATATTAAGAAGAGGTGGCAAGAATACACAGAAGATCTGTACAGAAAAGATCTTCATAACCCAGATAACCTAGAGCCAGACATCCTGGAATGTGAAGTCAAGTGGGCCTTAGAAAGCATCACTACAAACAAAGCTAGTGGAGGTGATGGAATTCCAGTTGAGCTATTTCAAATTCTAAAAGATGATGCTGTGAAAGTGCTGCACTCAATATGCCAGCAAATTTGGAAAACTCAGCAGTGGCCACAGGACTGGAAAAGGTCAGTTTTCATTTCAATCCCAAAGAAAGGCAATGCCAAAGAATGCTCAAACTACCACACAATTGCATTCATCTCACACGCTAGTAAAGTAATGCTCAAAATTCTCCAAGCCAGGCTTCAGCAATACGTGAACCAGGAAATTAAAGATGTTCAGGCTGATTTTAGAAAAGGCAGAGGAACCAGAGATCAAATTGCCAACATCCTCTGGATCATCGAAAAAGCAAGAGAGTTCCAGAAAAACATCTATTTCTGCTTTACTGACTATGCCAAAGCCTTTGACTGTGTGGATCACAATAAACTGTGGAAAATTCTGAAAGAGATGAGAATACCAGACCACTTGACCTGCCTCTTGAGAAAGCTGTATGCAGGTCAGGAAGCAACAGTTAGAACTGGACATGGAACAACAGACTTGTTCCAAATAGGAAAAGGAATACGTCAAGGCTGTATATTGTCACCCTGCTTATTTAACTTCTATGCAGAGTACATCATGAGAAACGCTGGGCTGGAGGAAGCACAAGCTGGAATCCAGATCGTCAAAATGTCAATAACCTCAGATATGCAGATAACACCACCCTTATGGCTATGGCAGAAAGGGAAGAACTAAAGGGCGTCTTGATGAAGGTGAAAGAGGAGAGTGAAAAAGTTGACTTAAAGCTCAACATTCAGAAAACTAAGATCATGGCAGCCAGTCCCATCACTTCATGGCAAATAAATGGGGAAACAATGGGAATAGTGGCTGACTTTATTTTTCTGGGCTCCAAAAACACTGCAGATGGTGATTGCAGCCATGAAATTAAAAGACGCTTACTCCTTGGACGGAAAGTTATGACCAACCGAGACAGCATATTAAAAAGCAGAGACATTACTTTTGCCAACAAAGGTCTGTCTAGTCAAGGCTATGGTTTTTCCAGCGGTCATGTATGGATGTGAGAGTTGGACTATAAAGAAAGCTGAGCGCCGAAGGATTGATGCTTTTGAACTGTGGTGTTGGAGAAGACTCTTGCGAGTCCCTTGGACTGCAAGGAGATCCAACCAATCCATCCTAAAGGAGACCAGTCCTGGGTGTTCATTGGAAGGACTGATGTTGAAGCTGAAACTCCAATATTTTGGCCACCTGATGGGGAGAGATGACTCATTGGAAAAGACCCTGATGCTGGGAAAGATTGAGGGCAGGAGGAGAAGGGGACAACAGAAGATGAGCTGCTTGGATGGCATCGCTGACTCAATGGACATGGGTTTAGCTGAACTCTGGGTTGGTGATGGACAGGGAGGCCTGGCATCCTGCAGTTCATGGGGTCACAAAGAGTTGGACATGACTGAGTGACTGAACTGAACTGAACTGATCAGGTTTCCCAGTATGTTTTCTTTGTATTTATCTTTATATGTTGTACTCAGATTTGACATTCCCAGGAATTTTATGTGACAAAATAAAGAAGAATATACAAAGCAAGCAAAACAAACATGCCAAAAAAAATGAGACAACTCCATGGAGAATATGAATATATATAGAAAACAATTAGCTTATTAAGTACATGTATATTCAGTGTTCTGTGTTTAAGTTACTATCTTCACCATTACATGGAAATATAAATACGTTGAACTAAAAATCGCCACCTTCCCAGTTTATATTTCTGTTGAAAGATAAGAGAGAGAACAAGTAGACATAAAATCCAGAGGATACTGAGTTGGTTTTAATGTCTCCTAAAACTCAAATAGAGTTTCCAGTATACTTTCTCAAACAACTTTGTAAAGCTCTCCCCCATTATAGTGCTTAACACAATTTGTGCTTATTTGTCAACTTGTGTCTCTAAAAAATATCTATTAGCCCTGCTAGACTGTAAGTTCCAAGAGTACAAGAATAATCACTGTTTGACCCGCCCATATTTTCTCAGCACCTAGCATATATGTAGCAAATGAAAGCACCCCTCTTTTTTGAATGAATGGCTAAATTCTAGAAGAATGATGACAGTACATTTATTCAAAGAAATCTTATGTAATAACAAAAGTAACTATAGTAATTGTGAGTATAATCATGTTGAAAATACTCTAAATAACATTTAGAGAAAAAAAATCAAGCAATGGTAGAAAATTAAAAAGTAAGCTCTATTATGTAAAAATAGATGCCTAGAAAGAGAAAGTATTTAAATTGTGCCCTGAACTCATTTCATTCTTTTCCTTTACATTCTTTTCTCTATTTTTCAAATTTTCAAGAATAACCAAATTTTCACTTCACATAATGAATTGCAAAAAGATATATTGGAAAAAAAAAAGATGCATTGGATGTTGTTGACAATAGGGCCATCATAAAGTTCTGGGGAGGTTTTAATGAGATTTTAAGTGGATTAAATGAAATTATGGCTAAAGAGAAAATAATCTGTATGTTAATTCTACCTTCTAGGTAGGATAGAGATTGATTCTGACTCTAGACAACACTATTTTTTTTAAGTTTATATTTTTAATAATCTTAAAAACCTACTTAAGCACCTAGTCATTTTATTTAGTAAATTTTAGCCCATATGAAAAATGAGATTTAAGTCATAGATTATTTGCTTTAGGTTTTAAAAAAAAATAGGCAAGTTTAAATTTTTCATTCATCACATAATGAAGTTATTTTCAGTAGTTGTAAAAGTGTCAATAAAATTATTCTTATACCCAGTGTCCTTGTTTTCCTGAAAGAGCCAAAAAATAGTATATACACTCAAATTCTAGGAAATTTATTAAGACTTACTAGAAATTGACTACTAATAAGAATTAGCTAGTTCTTTCCTCCATCTTTATATTATGAAAAATTTCAAACACACCACAAAATTAAAATTATTTTTGCAGTAAAAAGCTATGTACCTACATTTATACTTGCCATTCACATTTTATTTTGCTGATCACTTATCCATCTAGCTAGGCTTCCCTGGTGGCTCAGACAGTAAAGAATCTCTCTACAATACAGGAGACCCAACTTTGATCCCTGGGATGGCAGGAGCCTCTGCAGAATGGAATGGTAACCCGCTCCAGTATTCTTGCCTAGAGAATCCCATGGACAGAGGGGCCATAAGGTCACAAAGAGTTGGACACGACTGAGTGACTAACACTTTCACTTTCACTATCCATCTAGCTAGCCATCCTTCTAAAATCCATCATGCCAACAAATCTTACATTTTGATACACTTCAAAGCAAATGTCATACTTCTCATTATGTATTACAAAACACATTGTTAACCAGGATTAAATGTTTATATTTTCTTTTTATATAAATAGCATACAATAAAATAGGCAAATCTTAGTTGTATATTTATTCATTTATGACAATGTTACACTTGAATAACCCATATCTCTATCACCATCATCCCTCACTCCCCTTCCAGTCAATTTTTACCTCCATTCCCTGAGGGCAATTTTATTCTGATTTCTTTATGCTATAGATGAGTTTTGACTAGAATGTCATATCAATATAATGAGGCAACATATACTCTTTTGGGTAAGGCTGAATTCACTCTGCATAATATTTTGAGATTCATCCATATTTTTATGTATGAGTAACATCTTTTTTTACTACAGTTTATTAATTCATTCTCCTGTTGTTAGATCCTGGACTATTCCAGCTTATAAATATTAGGAATAAAGTTAATATTGGAGCTCATATATTGGAACTGCCTTGATGATGATTTTTAATATTTTTAATAACAGAGTGGACTCCAGTGGTTTGACTCTCAAGCAACAGACATGAGGCAGGTATACTAAAAAATGGATGAGGAGGTATGCATGGGGAAGCATAGATCATTACAGGAAAAGTTTCCTTGTCTGACATGTTCAAAGGAGACAATGCAGATTAGGTAATAGTTTTCTGAACCTATGAATGTAAGCCCTTCCAGATCTCACATATAGCCTTGGAGGAGGATTTTGACAGAAAGAATAAAAGCAAACAAATAATAATAATAAAGATGTTGATGATTGCTTGAGTTTGTGGAGTAGGAATTTTTGGGATATGAGGAGAGGGTTTTCTAAGAAGGCATCCAAAGTGCAAGGTGCTTCCTATCATTGAGACACTCACAACTCCTGGCTTTGAACAGACCTCTTATCAACTAATTACCAGAAAACCCAAAAGAGGCTTGGCCACTTAACTGTTAGGGAGCTTGGTGTCCTTTTGATGTTTGCTCTTGGCATGCTAAAGGGTAATTCACATAAAGATAAAAAGCATTCATGACACTCAAAGGCTATTCTTATTAGATTAAAGCTTCACAGCTTGTTCAATGGCAAAGGTCTTTCAACATATATTTTCTTTCACCTCTAGAGTAAATATGCAACAATTTTCTGTAAATAATAAGGGAAAATTACACCAGTAGAAGGGAAACTAGAGTTTCATTATTTAATGGCAAATGAAACAGAATGAAGTGAAATGAAATGTCCATGATCATAGGAATGAATATGTGTTTTGCTAGAATAAATTTAATTTCTTGTCCTCAATATCCTTTTACTCAAATTTTAAAATATGGGATGTCATTCCCATGGGCTTTTGTTTTGTATGTGGCCTAGGTATTATTTACTCTCAAGAACACTCTTCTTCCAGCTTAACTTCCTTCTGTTAGCTATAGACAAGGTTATCACCAAAAAGGAAATGTAAATGTTCTTTCATCTCTCGGGGGGGATGTGAGTCAACAGTGGAAGGTACTATTAGAAATCCAAGAAAGGCCTAAAGAATAATCACAAACTTTAAGTAATTTACAGTGTAGTTGAGACTAAATTATTATAGATGGAGCCCCTACAAACATGAAGAAGACTAAATACGAGCAAGTGAAAAGAGGTAAAGCATAAACTTTACATAGGGTCAAAGGAAAGTCAGACCCAAGACACTCTTTAGACTTAGAATAGGCCTTAGAGAATGGGTAGAACACTGATCAGGCTTATAAAGCAGGGGTGAGGAGACAGGGCAGGGAGTGGAGGGGTGTGGACTGGGGGAAGTAGTGGGGTAGAGGGGAAGGAGATGGGTTATGGGGAGGAAAAAAATCATGGTAGAAGCTGCATAGAAAGGAGGGATAAGAGGAAAACAACCTTTGCCTATATTATCTCCTCTTGTTCCCATGTAGTCTGGAGATTAGATATTAAAACAGGTGCAAAATATTCTTTTGTAGGGATTATTGGGTAGTTTATTAACCTGTAAGTTCATTTTGCTCTTTGTACTATACCCCTCAACAAAAATTATAGCCTTTGAATAATTATGCAGTGTTTATTTCTGAAAGACGTTGGCATCTCTGTGGATATTATAAACAACATTTCCTGTTAAATGAATGTCTGAAACGTTTGGATTTCACTTTTTTTTTTTTTTAGATGTAGAGAATAACTCTAACTTTGATATATGAATCTTTTCCCTGTAAAATATTTTCCATCAAGGAATTCACAAAGGTAACAAAATTCTATTTGCTTTTACCTGACTTGGTTGTATTAATACCTTGAAAGTTGTCTTCTGAGCTCCCTGAGCTCTATTTTCATTCGAAATAGACATTCTTGTACATTATTAAAAGTGAAGGAACAAGGAAATAGATGGGCAAAAAGAAAACAAATTAACTTTTAGAATAAGGCTGAGTCCTTTCTATAAATTTGTTATTGTTGTTGAGAATACTTTATTAGTCAGTTAATATGAACAAATACAGATTCTTACAAAGCTATTAAAATTTTTACCATCCCTTCAGATTTTATATCTTTCATTTCTTTGTTTAGGCAATTGGGGAAAAAAGTTCATTTTTAATTTTTAGCAATATTAGCACATAAGTAGAGAACATACAAAACACTATATTGAAAAGGAATACATTTTAGTACTTGCAGATGTAAATCTATCACTCTCTCCTTCCCCTGCCAAGTTCAAGTTCTGCATCTAAATTTTTATGTTTACTCTAGTAACTTATATAACCTAAATGGCTCTCAGTTTTTTTAATCTGGAAGATAAGAGTTTTTTTAACTACATGATCTTTGTTTCCTTTTACTGTTAATATTTATTTTAAATTATCACCTAAATTATTAAAGAACTGACTATAAAGTTAGATTAAATACCGATAGATCATGGAGCATTAGAACTACTTGATAGAAATGTGAAAAATAAAAATAAATGGGTATAGTTCTTTTTCCATATTTCTGCTTTAATTATAAAAATGAGAGACCAAAATTTTGTTAACCTAAATTTTTTCATATCAAATTGCAAATTTGCTTACATAACAAATAAGACCATATTATAGTACTTAAATAGCATGAACTCCCCTCTAAATTTGTCTAATGTTAATTGATCTTTATTTAGGGGTTTAAAAAAAGACATGGTCAGTTAGGCATATTTCTATGGTTATTTTTTCTGAGACAAAAATATGGTATCTTTTCTCATTCCATTTAGACTGTCACAGATCAGCTGCTTCACTCTCAGCTTCAAATGTTTCTCCTCTCACCCAGACAATTGCCCTGATGTCGGAATCACCCTGCCTCAGTTCCCCCACCTGCCGAGGGCAGGTGCAGTCCTACTAAACACTCCTGTTTTTCCCCCTAGTTCCTTCATCCTACCAAGTTTTGCATGGTTCTATACATTCTTTTCTGGTGCTAAGGTATTCCTCTCCAGTCTCAGCTAGTGTTCTGCAAGCGTTTCTGTGTCTGAAGGTGTATTCCTGATGTATCCGTGGAGAGAGATGTACTACTCTATGACCACCTATTCCTCCTCCATCTTGCTCCTTCCTGGTATCTTTTATAGTCTCTCTGTGTTCCTAATACTTCACATAGACAAAGATTCATGGAACTATGTGTTCCTCACCTACAATAAGTTAAAAAAAAAAAAACACATGAAGTGTCTTGCTTCAATCTTCTAGACTTACACAATTTCTTGTTGCAAGGACTAAGAAGTGCTGCTGCTGCTACTGCTAAGTCACTTCAGTCATGTCCGACTCTGTAGGACCCCATAGATGGCAGCCCACCAGGCTCCCCCATCCCTGGGATTCTCCAGGCAAGAACACCGGAGTGGGTTGCCATTTCCTTCTCCAGTGCATGAAAGTGAAAAGTGAAACTGAAGTCGCTCAGTCGTGTCCTACTCTTAGCGACCCCATGGACTGCAGCCCAACAGGCTCCTCTGTCCATGGGATTTTCCAGGCAAGAGTATTGGAATGGGGTGCCATTGCCTTACATTACCTATTCCCAAATGTCAACAGCTCAGGACGTAACCAGAAAGATCATGCAACAAACTCAAAATTCATTTACATTTTATGTAGATTTTGAGGTCCACATTGTGATGTATGATCAAAATTGCTCTTCAAGAATGAAGCATTTACTCCCCCCAAACCTGAGAATGCTACTAGCAGATGGCCCCTATGTTCCACCCTCCTTGGGAATTTCCTTGGTCAAAGAAAATGCCCTCTAAAGAGGCAACACTTCCTTCCAGGAAAGCCTATTATAGTGGCTCATCAGTGCTGAGAAATAAATGATTGGTCCCACCTACTACAACTCAGGATAATTCTCAAGAGCCATCTAGGCTTGAGCGCTGACCAAGCAGTCAGCTGAGGCCTTTGATGAGACTTCACCAAAGTTCAGCTTTTCCCTGTCCAATCCTCTCCCTTACACAGGTGTTGATACCAAGACTACTGTTTAAGTAATGACCTACATGCTAATATCCATCTCAGTGTCTGCTTTCTATCCATCCTATGAGAATGAATGGTCAACATTTAGGTACAAGAAAACAAATGCTATTGTGGGATTTTTGAGGTGGGTTACCTACAGCCTAGAGGGCAATTTGTTGTTGTTCAGTTACTAAGTTGTGTGGGACTTTTTCCAATACCATGGACTTCAGCATGCCAGGATCCTCTATCTTCCACTATCTCCCAGAGTTTGCTCAAATTCATGTCCATTGAGTCAGTATGCTATCTAACCTTCTCATCCTCTTCCACCCCCTTCTCCTTTTGCCTTCAATCTTTCCCAGCATCAGGGTTTCTTCCAATGAGATGGCTCTTCATCACCAGGTGGCCAAAGTATTGGAGCTTCAGCATCAGTTCAGTTCAGTCACTCAGTCGTGTCCGACTCCTTGTGATCCCATGAATCGCAGCACGCCAGGCCTCCCTGTCCATCACCAACTCCCGGAGTTCACCCAGACTAACCCCCATCGAGTCAGTGATGCCATCCAGCCATCTCACCCTCTGTCATCCCCTTCTCCTCCTGCCCCCAATCCCTCCCAGCATCAGAGTCTTTTCCAATGAGTCAACGCTTCGCATGAAGTGGCCAAAGTACTGGAGTTTCAGCTTTAGCATCATTCCTTCCAAAGAAATCCCAGGGCTGATCTCCTTCAGAATGGACTGGTTGGATCTCCTTACAGTCCAAGGGACTCTCAAGAGTCTTCTCCAACACCACAGTTCAAAAGCATCAATTCTTTGGTGCTCAGCCTTTTTCACAGTCCAACTCTCATCATACATGACCACAGGAAAAACCATAGCTTTGACTAGACGGACCTTGTTGGCAAAGTAATGTCTCTGCTTTTGAATATGCTATCTAGGTTGGTCATAACTTTCCTTCCAAGGAGTAAGCGTCTTTTAATTTCATGGCTGCAGTCACCATCTGCAGTGATTTTGGAGCCCCCCAAAATAAAGTCTGACACTGTTTCCACTGCTTCCCCATCTATTTGCCATGAAGTGATGGGACCGGATGCCATGATCTTCGTTTTCTGAATGCTGAGCTTTAAGCCAACTTTTTCACTCTCCACTTTCACTTTCATCAAGAGGCTTTTGAGTTCCTCTTCACTTTCTGCCATAAGGGTGGTGTCATCTGCATATCTGAGGTTATTGCTTAAGCATAAGTTGGTCCAATAAATATTCAAGATTGATTTCCTTTAGGCTTGACCGGTTTGATCTCCTTGCAGACCAAGGGACTGTCAAGAGTCTTCTCCAGCACCATAGTTCAAAAGCATCAATTCTTTCGCATTCAGCCTTCTTTATGGTCCAACTTTCACATCCATACATGACTACTGGAAAAACCACAGCTTTGACTGTATGGAACTTTGTTGGCAGAGTGATGTCTCTGCTTTTGAATACAGAGGTTTGTCATAGCTTTCCTTCCAAAAAGCAAACATTTTATTTTCATGGCTGCAGACACCATTCACAGTGATTTTGAAACCAAAGAAAATAAGATCTGTCACTGCTTCCAATTTTTCCCTTTCTACTTGCTATGAAGTATGGGACCAATGCTATGATCTTAGTTTGTTTTTTTTTTTTTTTTAATATTGAGTTTCAAGCCAGCTTTTTAACTCTCCTCTTCCAAGAGTCTCTTTAGTTCTTCTTCACTTTCTACCATTAAAGTGGGATTATCTACACATCTGATGTTGTTGATATTTCTTCTGGTATTCTTGATTCCAGGTTGTGATTCACCTAGCCTGGCATTTCACATGATACACCCTGCATAGAAGTTAAATAGGCAAGGTTACAATATACAGCCTTGTCATACTCCTTTCCCAATTTGGAACCAGCCAGTTATTCCATGTCTTGTTCTAATGTTGTTTCTTGAACTGCGTACAGGTTTCTTACAAGATGAGTAAGATGGTCTAGTATTCCTATCTCTTTAAGAATTTTCCACAATTTGTTGTGATCCACACAATCAAAGGCTTTAGAAGAGTGAGTGAAGTAGAAGTAGATGTTGCTTTGGAATTCCCTTGCTTTTTCTATGATCCAGTGGATGTTGTCAGTTTGACCTCTGGTTCCTCTCCTTTTCTAATTCCAGCTGGTACATCTGGAGTTTCTCAGTTCACGTACTGCTCAAGCCTAGCTTGAAGGATTTTGAGCATTACCTTGCTAACATGTGAAATGAGCACACTTGTACAGTTTGAACATTTTTTGGCATTGCCTTTATGGGATTGGAATGAATACTGACCTTTTCAAATCCTGTGGCCACTGCTGAGTTTTCCAAATTTGCTGGCATAGTGAATGCAACACTTTAACAGCTTCGTCTTTTAGGATTTGAATTGGATGATGGATTTGGAATTCCATCATCTCCACTGGCTTTGTTTGTAGTAATGCTTTCTAAGACCCACTTGTCTTCACACTCCAGGAAGTCTGACTCCAAGTAAATGACCACACCATAATGGTTATCTGGGTCATTGAGATCTTTTTTTGTACAGTTCTTCTGTGTATTCTGGAAAATCCCATGGATGGAGGAGCCTGGTGGCTTACAGTCCATAGGCTCGCAAAGAGTTAGGCATGACTGAGCGACTTCACATACATCTGTGTATTCTTGTCATTTCTTCTTGATCTCTTCTGCTTCCATTAGGTCTTTACTGTTTCTGTCCTTTATTGTGCCCATCCTTCCTTGAAATGTTCCTTTCATATTTCCAGTTTTCTTGAAGAGATCTCTAGTCTTTCTTTTTCTGTTGTTTTCCTCTATTTCTTTGCATTGTTCATTGAAGAAGGTTTTCTTGACTCTCCTTGCTATTCTCTTGAACTCTGGATTCTGTTGAATATACCTTTCCCTTTCCCCCTTGCCTTTAACTTCTCTTCTTTCCTCAGTTAAAAAACTTTCTCAGACAACCACTTTGCCTCTTTTCATTTCTTTTTCTTGGGGGTGATTTTGGTCTCTGACTCATATACATTGTTAGGAACCTCCATCCATAGATTTTCAGGAACTCTGGCTACCAGATCTAAATCCTTGAATCTATTCATCATCTCCATTATATAATCATAAGGGATTTGATTTAGGTCACACCTGAATGGCCTAGAGGTTTTCCCTACTTTCTTCAATTTAAGCCTGAATTTTGCAATAAGGAGCTCATGATCTGAGCCATAGTTGGCTCCAGGTCTTGTTTCTGCTGACTGTATAGAACTTTCCCATCTTGGCTGCAACTAATACAATCAATGTTATTTCAGTACTGACCATCTAGTGATGTCCATGTAGAGTTGGCTCTTGTGTTGTTGGAAGAGGGTGTTTGCTATGACCAGTGTGCACTCAATATTGTTTATGTGAGGGGTACTTGTAGCCCTTGGGATGAATTAGCAGTACAACTGTTCAGCACTGGTACTGCTATTGTTGAACTCAGCTGAAATGGGGAAGATAAAAAGCTGAGAGTGATTCAGTTCATTTCAGTCACCCAGTCATGTCTGACTCTTTGTGACTGCATGGACTGCAGCATGCCAGGCCTCCCTGTCCATCACCAACTCCTGGAGTTTACTCAAACTCATGTCCATGGAGTCGGTGATGCCATCCAACCATCTCATCCTCTGTCGTGCCATTCTCCTCCTGCCTTCAATCTTTCCCAGCATCAGGGTCTTTTCCAATGAGTCAGTTCTTCACATCAGGTAGCCAAAGTATTGGAGTTTCAGCTTCAGCATCAGTCCTTCAAATGAATATTCAGGACTGATTTCCTTTAGGATGGATTGGTTGGATATCCTTGCTGTCCGAGGAACTCTCAAGAGTCTTCTCCAACACCACAGTTCCAAAGCATCAGTTCCTTGGCACTCAGTTTTCTTTATAGTCTAACATCCATACATGGCTACTGGAAAAACCATAGCTTTGACTAGAAGGACCTTTGTTGGCAAAGTAACATCTCTACTTTTTAATATGCTATCTAGTTTGGTCATAACTTTCCTTCCAAGGAGTAAGTGTCTTTTAATTTCGTGGCTGCAGTCATCATCTACAGTGATTTTGGAGTCCCTCAAAATAAAGTGTGTCACTGTTTCCATTGTTTCCCCATCTACTTGCCATGAAGTGATGGGACCGGATGCCATGATCCTTGTTTTCTGAATGTTGAGTTTTAAGCCAACTTTTTCACTCTCCTCTTTCACTTTCATCAAGAGGCTCTTTAGTTTTTCTGCTTTCTGCCATAAGTGTGGTGTCATCTGCATATCTGAGGTTATTAATATTTCTCCTGGTAAACTTGATTCCAGCTTATGTTTCATCTAGTCCAGTATTTCTCATGATGTAATATGCATATAAATTAAATAATCTGGGTGACAAAGTGATTAATCAGCAATTAAAATCTAAGTGTGAAAGCTGGAGTGTCTTTGTGGCAGCATATAAAGAGGCTCATGTATCCTATACTAAGAAAGTAGAAAATGCTGAGGCCCAGGCCTTAATTCTCAGAGTATTCAAGCTCCAAAAAAGGTTAAAATCATAGCTAAGATAGGTGTTATCTTAGTCATAGCTAAGATAGGTAAGATAATGCAGTGTTCAGAGTCCTGTTTGGGAAAGAATGGAAACCTGGACATATTAGAATGGAAATGTGTACTGATACACATGAAATCTTGATTCTCTAGATTCCTCTGAACTCACTGATCCTTCAGAAGTGGTTCACTACTGCTGCTGCTGCTAAGTCGCTTCAGTCGTGTCCGACTCTGTGCTACCCCATAGATGGCAGCCCACCAGGCTCCCCCATCCCTGTGATTCTCCAGGCAAGAACACTGGAGTGGGTTGCCATTTCCTTCTCCAATGCATGAAAGTGAAAAGTGAAAGTGAAGTTGCTCAGTCGTGTCTGACGCTTAGCAACCCCATGGACTGCAGTCTTCCAGGCTCCTCCTTCCATGAAATTTTCCAGGCAAGGGTTCACTACTAAGGACTGTCATTTCCCCATCTCTTGAAGTTGCTTCAGGAGTGTGTGTCTCACTTGAAAATAGCATCCCATTTCCCTCTGCCCACCCTGCCTTAAGATCTTCCTCAGCCTCCCTTCCTGTTAGGCCAATAACTAAAATTATTTCCCAATATAAGCTGGCTACTGATACTCTGAGTCACTAAGGAAGGAAAGGATGAAAGAACTTCAGGGTCTAGCCGTTAAGTAACAGCATAGGCTGGGTGATTACTCATGGTCTGGATTATGATGAATTAAATTGGAAACACTCTTTTGGAATACAGAATTTTACACCCTAGAAAGGATATTGGGAGATGTACACACATCCAGATAGCTTTTTGAAGGATGGAAAAAGTGATGACTTACATTGAATAAGATGGAAGTTCCAGAACTGACTTGATAGAAGAAGGGATTTGAGGGCCCAGGGAATTAGGCAGTTTAGGGTGGATATACTTTGTGAGGATATGAACCCCTGCAGAGGACTCTGTTCCATACATTGACCCACAGGAATGTGCTGATGGGTCACCATCTACCACGTTCAGCTGAGGCCCTCCTTTCAGTCAAGGTTGACAGTAGGAGAAGCTTTTACATAACCGGACTCATCAGTTATAATGGAGATAACAATTGGAAACAATAGAGGCTGTAAAACAAGGTGTAACTGTCAGAATACAGGTGAGTACAATTACCACAAAGAACAGCAATGTTGGGAGTGGCAGCTAAGTAAGTCCCAGAGTTTGCAAGAGTTTAGCATTGTTAAAGGGAGAAGGCAATGGCAACCCACTCCAGTACTCTTACCTGGACAATCCCATGGATGGAGGAACCTGGTGGGCTGCAATCCATGGGGTAGTGAAGAGTTGGACACGACTGAACAAATTCACTTTTCACTTTCATGCATTGGAGAAGGAAATGGCAACCCACTCCAGTGTTCTTGCCTGGAGAATCCCAGGGATGGTGGAGCCTGGTGGGCTGCTGTCTATGGGGTTGCACAGAGTCAGACACGACTGAAGAGACTTAGCCTCAGCAGCAGCAGCATTGTTAAAAGCACATGTTGGGAGTTCTGCTTCCATCAGAACAGTAGAAAGAACTTCATGGACCAACTCCCCTGTTCCTTGTCCCAAGCAGCAAGAAGATGAGTCAACATTTGGTATGGGTAGCTGACCCTGATCACCAGGTAGGTAGAGAGCTGCTGTTAGAATGGGAGCAAAGGAATGCTTTGGACACCTGCATGATCCCTTTGGGAGCTTCTTGGTACTCTTCCCCAGTTAATAAACAATTTTAGGAATATTGCCCAGAGTACAGTGGCAAGGGGCTCAGTCACTTTAGGGATGAGGGTCTAGAGCCTGGAAGGAAAATTTAGTAAAAAATTTGATTCAACTGCCTAGACAGAGATTATAACAGATACTTAAAAACTACCTGGCTTCCCAAGTGGCTCAGTGGTGAAGAATCTGCCTGCCATCGCAGGAGACACAGAATCGATTCCTGGGTTGGGAAGATCCCCTGGAGAAAGAAAGAGAAACCCACTCCAGTATTCTTGTCTGGGAAATTGCATGGACAGAGCAACCTGGTGGGCTACAGTCCATGGGTCCGAAGAGTCAGACACGACTTAGTGACTAAACAGCACTACCTACTATTTGAAAAAGTTGAATCCACAAAAGCCAAAATCTGGAGCAATAGAAACAAGTGGGAAAATGAAAAGCCTTGAATTATTGCTGAGAGTTGTCTTTTTTCTTTTCCCTCACAAATGAGTTTTCCTGTCTCTCTACTTCGTCCCCACACACCTGGCTTATTTAATCAAGACCAGATGATATGCTATTCTAAACACACAGAAAAAGGTTTACTTCCAAAATGGACATCTAAAAATCTAGGTTTTAATGGAGTCTTGCAAAAACTGTTTTCTGTATGTTTACTTCTTACAGTATTTTAAATTCCTCTCCTCTACTCACATGAATAAGAAAAAAAATAAGGTGATTCTTCAAGACACAAATACAGAAAATATATCCATATCTGTTATCTATTTCACCTTATTGTCTAACAGCACTATGAGTTTCTCAGTTGAATGATTTATTGGGATTACTCCTGCCCTCATCTCCATGGGTAGTTCTGATTGTATAAAACAGCTTACATATTTGATACCAGAGAGAGTTTGATTCAAGAAGGCTACAGGCCAGTTAGGGTTACTCAGAACTTTACCTCTTTCCTCAGAGAATAGGAAGTTAAGAGTAATCTTCAAGAGCATGGGTTATGTTACACAGACTCAGATTCAATTCCTGATTCTGATATTTATTATTTGCATGGTGTTTTATAAGTTATTCAATTTCTTAAAGTCACTTTCCTCCTCTGTGTGAGAGAGTTAATAATAACAACTGAATTTTAAGAGAGATTATATTAACGTTTGTTAAAACTGTTGGCACTTCCAAAATGCTTAATAGCTGTTAGCTTTTAACTGCAGTGCAGAAAAACTTCTATGGGGAGACTCAAACACATGGCTATAGATATTCTGAATCAACACCGCTGATTAGAATCATCATTAGACCTGAGCAAGTAGGGTGCTAGCCCAGAGTGCCCCATGCTCTTGCCTTTCTTAAGTGTTTTTTTGTCTCCCTCTATTATGTTTGGGACCAGCTATGATTGGCAGTAGTATCTGGGTAGGGTTCCCTGAGCCCAGACTAAGTACGCGAGCCTGGTTGTCAGATGTACCAAACTCAGAATTTTCCAAGTCCCTCTCCAGTGACTTGGACTGTTTAGCACCTTCATTGTAGTCTGGGTTAGATGCCCCAAGCCTTGAGTTCAGTTCAGTTCAGTCGCTCAGTCGTCCAACTCTCTGCGACCCCATGAATCGCAGCACGCCAGGCCTCCCTGTCCATCACCAACTCCCGGAGTTCACTCAGACTCATGTCCATTGAGTCAGTGATGCCATCCAGCCATCTCACCCTCTGTCATCCCCTTCTCCTCCTGCCCCCAATCCCTCCCAGCATCACAGTCTTTTCCAATGAGTCAACTCTTCGCACGAGGTGGCCAAAGTACTGGAGTTTCAGCTTTAGCATCATTCCTTCCAAAGAAATCCCAGGGCTGATCTCCTTCAGAATGGACTGGTTGGATCTCCTTGCAGTCCAAGGGACTCTCAAGAGTTTTCTCCAACACCACAGTTCAAAAGCATCAATTCTTCGGAGCTCAGCTTTCTTCACAGTCCAACTCTCACATCCATACATGACCACAGGAAAAACCATAGCCTTGACTAGACGAACCTTTGTTGGCAAAGTAATGTCTCTGCTTTTGAATATGCTATCTAGGTTGGTCATAACTTTCCTTCCAAGGAGTAAGCGTCTTTTAATTTCATGGCTGCAGTCACCATCTGCAGTGATTTTGGAGCCCCCCAAAATAAAATAGTCTGACACTGTTTCTGCCTTGAACTGCTTCCTATTTCTTCCTTTTAGGTCATTCTGTGGCCCTCTCCTGCAGATATGGGGTTGACTAGACATTTTAAGGATCTTTGAATTGTGCCTATATAGGGCAGGAGGGTGTCTTGATGGGCAATTCTTCCCATTGGCTGGTGAAATATTTCATTCATGGGATCATGCAAGACTGGTACACTAGAATGATGCTGACAAGCTGATTTGGGGTGACCTCACTTATATTACACATTGGATCTGTTCAGTCCTAAGAGCTACCAGTGGTCCACTTCTGACCTTTAGGCTTGAGCCCTGTGTGTAGATCTGTCAGTTGGATATTACCCACTTATGTTCCCTCTGGAATGCTGCCTCTGATCTATGGCTCTGAGGAGAAGTGGTAGAATCTTTTCCAAAGTGCACTCCTTATTGCTAGGACCCAAGGTATCTCCACCCCCTCCACAGGCTCTGTACTCTGTGTCAGTCCTTTGGGGTAACTAGCTTCACTTACCTCCTTCATGAGGTTTTGAAACCAGTATTCTTCAATGCCAGTGTTGCCCTTCTTGTCTCTGATTGATGTGGTGACACTGTGTTCCCCTGTATCACTCTTAAGCTGCAAGTGCATGAAAGATGAACATTCTTTGTTCAAATGGAACTGTTCTTAACTTAACTCCTGGGCCCCTCCTCTATCTTCTCTTCTGGTGGTGGTATGTGAAAGGCAGGGCTGTGGTCAATAATGAAAGAAATTACACTTCACGAACTCAGAGATTATAGGCTAAAGAGTTCCAGAGAAGACACAAAAGATGTGCTGTTCAATATCTAGACTATGAATTTCTGAAGGATGAACTTAACATGATCAGAACATGAATTATAATTCACATTTCAGCATATTTTGGGTAAGACTTTCATTTGTAGTTATCTTCAAAGAAGTAAGAGTAATAATTTTTGAAACAATTAATGAGAGCCAATATTCATAAATGGTACAATGGTTGATTTAACACTGTGAGTGAAAATGCAACCAACACCTTAAAAATTGTGTTAAAGAACTGAATAGTGAATATATGTATTATTTAAATACACAAATGTTAGGGAAATCTATATATACTATTCTATTATTATATATAATGAATATATAGAGAGAATGGGATATATATATATATATATATCCCATTCTCTCTATATATTCAGCCATGCTGCTGCTAAGGCGCTTCAGTCATGTCTGACTCTTAGCGACCCCATGGACTGCAGCCTACCAGGCTCCTCCATCCATGGGATTTTCTGGGCAACAGTACTGGAGTGGGGTGCCATTGCCTTCTCCCACTCAGCCATATAAGAGTGAAATAATGCCATCTGCACGCATGGATGGATTTAGACATTATCTTACTAAGTGAAGACCACATGTTTGCATGTATATATGTTTGTGTGTATGTATATATACACACACACCACATCTTTATCCACTCATCTGTTGATGAACACTTAGACTGCTTACACATCTTGACTATGTTCTAAGAACATTGGGGGTGCATTATCTTTCTGAATTAGAGTTTTCATCTTTTCTGGATATATGCCCAGGAATGGGATTGCAGTTGCATGTGTGCATGAGAAGTTGCTTCATTTGTGTCCAACTCCTTGCAACCTTATGGACTGTAGAACCATAGGCTCCTCTGTCCATGAGATTCTCCAGGCAAGAATATTGGAGTTTGTTGCCATGCTCTCCTGCAGGGGATCTTTTGGACCTAGGGATCAATCCCTTGTCTCTTTCATCTCCTACATTGGCAGGTAGGTTGTTTATATCTAGTGCCACTTGGGAAGCCCCAGGGAAAGCAGGATCATATGGTAACTCTATTTTTAGCTTTTTAAGGAACTTCCATAATGTTTTCCTTAGAGGCCGCAGCAATTTACTTTCCCACCCACAGTGTAGGAGGATTCTCTTTTCCCCACACATTTCAGCATTTATTAATTGTAAGATATTTCGATGATGGCCATTCTGACTGATGTGAGGTGATACTTTAGTATATTTTTGATTTGACTTTCTCTAATAGTAACAATCTTTTCATGTGCCTGTTGGCCATCTGTATATCTTCCTTGAAGAAATATCTATTTAGATCTTCTAATTTTAATGCCTTACCTATCTTTAAATGTTTTCTCTGATCCTCATTCTGTATTTCCTCTCAGTTTTAGATTTTTCTTCCTCTTTAGGATGTTTTTCTCTCAACTCTTGAATATCCCAAAAGGACACTGACCTACTTCTCCCCCACCATCACTACAGTCAAAAGTCCAACAGTCCAACCTCAGCCATAGATCCCAGATCCATTTCATTCTGCCCATTTTCCCCCCATTTATAATCAGGTTATTCCCTGGTAGCTACACAGTAAAGAATCTGCCTGCAATGCATGAGATTCAGGTTCGATCCCTAGGTTGGGAAGATCCCTAGTGAAGGGAAGGCTATCCACTCCATTATTATTCTTGTCTGGAGATTTCCATGGACAGAGGAGTCTGGAAGGCTAGCAGATAGTTCATGGGGTCACAAAGAGTCAGACATGACTGAGTGATTAATACTTTCACTTTTTTTCAACACTATTTAAACAAGATCCTCCTCTACCTCTGTCTCTTCCCAAGTTCTGCTCTTACATTAAAAACCATATTGTCCTCAACTAGCCATTCTATAATGGATACCTAGTTAAGTATTCCGGATAAAATTTGAGGTCCTTAGAAAGGTACAAAGGGTCTTTTAAAATCTTGCCCAAACCTCCATTTATTGTGTTATTTCTTAATGCTGATCCCATGCTCTTGATACCTCATTCCCATGGTCATCCTCTGAACAGAAAATAAACCTTACATTTTGTACTTCCTGATCCTTTCTCCTTAGAAAACTTTCCTTCATGTTGTATACATGGCAAGGTTTACTCACCTTATGATACAGCTGAAAAAGTATTTTTCTGGGACATTTTACCAGGTTCCTTGGGCAAGTTTAACAGCTCCCTCCCTACTATTAATCATTTAACATGTTACATGTGGAATTATCTGCTTGTATGTCTGTCATTGTGCTGGACAGTGAGCTTCCTAAAGCCCAAGATTATGTTTTATTCATAACTGTATTTACAGTGCATGAGGAGTGGATGCTCACTAAATTTATGCTTTAATGAATGAATAAATCTCCCAGGGTTCTCACATTCATTTACCAAATCCCTCTTTTCTACTTGCAATTTTTGTATCTTTATTAATATTCTCTGTCTGTTAAAATATTATTCTCTTTATTTTCTCTGATCCTTTGTCCCTGGTTTCCTTTAGCCCTTTGAGCCTATATTTAAGACAGCTGTTTTAAAGGCTTTGTCTCATAATTCTAATTTCTAGGCTTTCTAAGGGAGATCATCTCTTTCAGTCTCTTGTTTATTTCATATGAATGGATTGTAATTCCCTGTTTTATCATATCAATTATACTTTTTACTGAAAACTGAACATTTTGCATATTATAATGTAGTAACTGTGAAAATCAGATTCTCCCCGCCCTCCCCTCAGGTTTTGCTGTTGTGGTATTCTATGATCTACAAATCATCCATTTTTAAACTTTTCAAACTATTTTTTAAAAAACAGTATTCTTCGATGCATGTGCCACAGAAATCTCTTTTCCATTATTTCAGTGTTATCTCAGTCAGGCAGTGTACTGACATATTTCTTTACTTTTACTCAATTTATTTAAACTAAAACCCAAAAAACAGTTCACTCATTCTCCCACCTCTTTCCAATCCCCAGCCTTTTGTAACCACCAATCTGTTCTCTTTATCTATGAGCTTGATATTTCTGTGTTTGCTCTTTTCTTAGATTCCACATTGTCCTATAGACATAACTATTTTCAAAAGTACTCATGAAAAATTATTAATGTACAATTAAAAAAGACATACATGAAAGTTGAAAGAAACAAAAATGACTGAATATTTTATAAAATTGCTTAAGTCAAATATTTTAAAATCACAGCTATTCTTGAAAGGCAGTTAAACTCTCATTGAACCTGCTTTATTGGATCTTTACCATAATACTAAATGAGACTTGAGAGGATTGAAGTTTATAAGGAGACCCACAAGAAGAGAAGGAAACTAAATTCTAGATGAAAATACAATTAAAATGCTAGAGTAAAAAGTATAAAAAACCTATCATAAATCAAGCCAGAAGATAAATCTGGTCATATATAAATATTAATACTTAGAGTAAGCAGTGATTTAGAAACCATAAAGATATTTTTTTAAAGTTGGAGATAAAATAAAGAAGTTGGACAAAGGTCTAACAAATATTAAATAATCCATAGGAACCAAATGAGTAAGGTGAAGCAGCAAACACCATAAATTTAATACTCAAATATCAAGGTGCCCTTACATTTAATGAAAAAATTCTGGCCTCAGTTTTTAAGCTGTTCTAAGACAGAGCCATCTCTGAACATATAGGTGAGTGGGTGCTCTGGTTAGAAAGATACATTTAAGTAACCCCCAAAGTAGCCTTCAGTTCAGTTCGGTTCAGTTGGTCAGTTGTGTCTGACTCTTTGTGACTCCAGGAATCATGGCATGCCAGGCCTTCCTGTCCTTCACCAACTCCTGGAGTTCACTCAAACTCATGTCCATTGAGTTAGTGATGCCATTCAGCCATCTCTGTTATTCCCTTCTCCTTCTGCCCCCAATCCCTCTCAGCATCAGGGTCTTTTCCAATGAGTCAGTTCTTCACATCAGGTGGCCAAAGTATTGGAGTTTCAGCTTCAGCATCTGTCCCTCCAATGAATATTCAGAACTGATCTCCCTTAGGATGGACTGGTTGGATCTCCTTGCAGTCCAAGGGACTCGCAAGAGTCTTCTCCAACACCGCAGTTCAAAAGCATCAATTCTTCATTGCTCAGCTTTCTTCACAGTCCAACTCTCACATCCATACATGACCAATGGAAAAACCATAGCCTTGACTAGAAGGACCTTTGTTGGCAAAGTAATGTCTCTGCTTTTCAATATGCTATCTAGATTGGTCATAACTTTCCTTCCAAGGAGCAAGCGTCTTTTAATTTCATGGCTGCAATCACCATCTGCAGTGATTTTGGAGCCCCCCAAAAATAAAGTGTGACACTGTTTCCACTGTTTCCCCATCTATTTCCCATGAAGTGATGGGACCAGATGCCATGATCTTCGTTTTCTGAATGTTGAGCTTTAAGTCAACTTTTTCACTCTCCTCTTTTACTTTCATCAAGATGCTTTTTAGTTCTTCACTTTGTGCCATAAGAGTGGTGTCATCTGCATATCTGAGGTTATTGATGTTTCTCCCAGCAACCTTGATTCCAGCTTGTGCTTCTTCCAGCCCAGAGTTTCTCATGATGTACTCTGCATAGAAGTTAAATAAGCAGGATGACAATATACAGCATTGATGTACTCCTTTTCCTATTTGGAACCAGTCTGTAGTTCCATGTCCAGTTCTAACTGTTGCTTCCTGACCTGCATATAGGTTTCTCAAGAGGCAAGTCAGGTGGTCTAGTATTCCCATCTCTTTCAGAATTTTCCACAGTTTCTAGTGATCCACACAGTCAAAGGCTTTGGCATAGTCAATAAAGCAGAAATAGATGTTTCTCTGGAACTCTCTTGCTTTTTCCATGATCCAGCAGATGTTGGCAATTTGATCTCTGGTTCCTCTGCCTCTTTTAAATCCAGCTTGAACATCTGGAAGTTCACGGTTCATGTACTGCTGAAGCCTGGCTTGGAGAATTTTGAATATTACTTTACTAGCGTGTGAGATCGGAGAAGGCAATGGCACCCCACTCCAGTACTCTTGCCTGGAAAATCCCATGGATGGAGAAGCCTGGTAGGCTGCAGTCCATGGGGTCGCTAAGAGTCGGACACGACTGAGCGATTTCACTTTCACTTTTCTCTTTCATGCATTGGAGAAGGAAATGGCAACCCACTCCAGTGTTCTTGCCTGGAGAATCCCAGGGACAGGGGAGCCTGGTGGGCTGCCGTCTATGGGGTCGCACAGAGTCGGACACGACTGAGGCGACTTAGCAGCAGCAGCAGCGTGTGAGATGATTGCAATTATGTGGTAGTTTGAACATTCTTTGGCATTTCCTTTCTTTGGTATTGGAATGAAAACTGACCTTTTCTAGTCCTGTGGCCACTGCTGAGTTTTCCAAATTTGCTGTCATATTGAGTGCAGCACTTTCAGAGGGCATCAGAGGGCAGACACACTGAAACCATAATAACAGAAAATTAGCCAATCTGATCACATGGACCACAGCCTTGTCTAACTCAATGAAACTAAGCCATGCTATGTGGGGCCACCAAAGATGGGAGGGTCATGGTGGAGAGGTCTGACATAATGTGGTCCACTGGAGAAGGGAATGGCAAACCACTTCAGTATTCTTGCCTTGAGAACCCCATGAACAGTATGAAAAGGCAAAATGATAGGATACTGAAAGGGGAACTCCCTGGGTTGGTAGGTGCCCAATATGCTACTAGAGATCAGTGGAGAAATAACTCCAGAAAGAGTGAGGGGATGTAGCCAAAGCAAAAACAATACCCAGTTGTGGATGTGACTGGTGATAGAGACAAGGTCCGATGCTATAAAGAGCAATATTGCATAGGAACCTGGAATGTCAGGTCCATGAATCAAGGCAAACTGGAAGTGGTCAAACAGGAGATGACAAGAATGAACATCAACATTCTAGGAATCAGCCAACTAAAATGGACTGGAATGGGTGAATTTAACTCAGATGACCATTAAATCTACTACTGTGGCAGAAATCCCTTAGAAGAAATGGAGTAGCCATCATGGACAACAAAAGAGTCTGAAATGTAGTACTTGGATGCAATCTCAAAAATGACAGAATGATCTCTGTTCGTTTCCAAGGCAAACCATTCAATATTACAGTAATCCAAGTCTATGCCCTAACCAGTAAGGCTGAATAGGTTGAAGTTGAACGGTTCTATGAAGACCTACAAGACCTTTTAGAACTAACACCCAAAAAAGATGGCCTTTTCATTATAGGGGATTGGAATGCAAAAGTACGAAGACAAGAAACACCTGGGGTAACAGGAAAATTTGGTCTTGGAATATGGAATGAAGCAAGGCAAAGGCTAATTGAGTTTTGCAAGAGAACACACTGGTCATAGCAAACACCATCTTCCAAAAACACAAAAGAAGACTCTACACATGGACATCACCAGATGGTTAACACTGAAATTAGATTGATTATATTCTTTGCAGCCAAAGTTGGAGAAGCTCTATACAGTCAGCAAAAATAAGACCGGGAGTTGACTGTGGCTCAGATCATGAACTCCTTATTGCCAAATTCAGACTTAAATTGAAGAAAGTGGAGAAACCACTAGACCATTCGGGTATGACCTAAATCAAACCCCTTATGATTATACAGCGGAAGTGAGAAACAGATTTAAGGGACTAGATCTGATAGACAGAGTGCCTGATGAACTATGGACAGAGGTTCGTAACATTGTACAGGAGACAGGGATCAAGACCATCCCCATAGAAAAGAAATGCAAAAAAGCAAAATAGCTGTCTGAGGAATCCTTACAAATAGCTGTGAAAAGAAGAGAAACAAAAAGCGAAGGAGAAAAGGAAAGATATAAGCATCTGAATGCAGAGTTCCAAAGAATAGCAAGGAGAGATAAGAAAGCCTTCCTCAGTGAACAATGCAAAGAAATAGAGGAAAACAACAGAATTGGAAAGACTAGAGATCTCTTCAAGAAAATTAGAGATACCAAGGGAACATTTCATGCAAAGATGGGCTCGATAAAGGACAGAAATGGTATGGACCTGACAGAAGCAGTAGATATTAAGAAAAGGTGGCAAGAATACACAGAAGAACTGTACAAAAAAGATCTTCATGACCCAGATAATCATGATGGTGTGATCACTGACCTAGAGCCAGACATCCTGGAATGTGAGGTCAAGTGGGTCTTAGAAAGCATCACTACGAACAAAGCTAGTGGAGGTGATGGAATTCCCGTTGAGCTATGTCAAATCCTGAAAGCCTTAAATAATAGTAAAGGAATCATTTCATTTTTAAAATCTCGAGCATCCACATTAAGGTAGTTCAGAAAATTCACAATCTCATGGTGGTTTAGTTGCTAAGTCATTTCCAAGTTTTGCAACACCATAGGCTGGCTATAGCCTGTCAGGTTCCTATGTCCATGGGATTCTCCAGGAAAGAATACTGGATTTGGTTGCCATTTCCTCTCCACGGGATCTTCCTGACCCAGGAATAGAACCTGGATCTCCTGCCTCGTAGGCAGATTCTTTACCGACTGAGCTACAAGGGAATCTTGATAGTCTATATTTAAAGTTCTCATGCATTGTAATTTTAGCTTAGTAGTGATATTTCAGTTGCCCATATTCGTATGCCTATTTTTACTACATATTTGATGTGGTGTATGTTTGAGATATCCCGATAGACATCCTCAAACATACACCATATCAAATATGTAGTAAAAATAGGTATACAAATACTGGCAACTGAAATATCACAACTAAGCTAAAATTACAATGCATGAGAACTTTAAATATAGACTGGAAAGAAGTGAGCAGGGATAAAGATAGATCCTGGGAATATAAAACAGGTAAGGTACCTGGGTCAGAGAGTCATATAAGATAATCATGACCTAGTTCATCATGAGAGATGGCAAGCTGGAGTCAAGGTTGCTGTGAAAGTTAGGAGATGGAGGGTGGTATGGTAGAGTTTCTCATTCATAGAAGGAGAAGGAAAAGAAGATATGTTTGGAAATCTGCTTATAGGAAAACTGAGGACCTGAGGTGAAAGCACTCTGACTCATGATCTGTAACTGAAGAAAGAGTGAGTGATAATTCGGCCAGGGACAGCGCCCTTAGTCATCATTTTAAGTAGTGGCTCTGGGTTGAGAAACCTTGGGTCTGTGCCACCACAGTCTGCCAGGCAGGGGCAGGTACACAGAGGGATGGGAGTGGAATGTAAAAACAAGCCCCCAAATAAATAACTTCGCACACAAAATGGGCCTACCAGCGGAATATTACAAAACACTACAAGAAATCTAATCATAAGAAAGACAACATTCATGCCAATTAGCATGGCTATGTTATAAAAACAAACAAACAAGTTATTATCAAACAGAGAATGGTTATGAGAGAATAGAACACTTGCGTATTGCTATTGGGAATGTAAAATAGGGCAGCTACTTTGAAAAACAGTATGGCAGGCCTTCAAAACTTAAGAGTAGAATTACTATATAATACAGCACTTTCACTTCTGGACATACATACTAAAAACAATTGAAATCAAAGATTCAAACAGATTTTTGTATATTCATGTTCAAATCAGCATTATTTGCAACACTCAAGAGTGGAAGCAATCCAAGTGCTCATTAATATTTAAATGAATAAACCAAATGCAGTGTACACACACACACACACACACACACACACACAGGAACATTTTTCAGCTTTTAAAGGGAAGGAAATTCTGACACATACTATAACACAGATGAAACTTGAGGATGTTATGTTAAGTGAAATAAGCTAATCATAAAAGGATAGCTACTATATAATTACATTTATATGAGGCACTAGGCTGGTAAATTTATAGAGACAGAAAGTAGAATAGTGGCCAGGGGCTAGAGGGAAGGGGGAATGAGAAGTTGGTATTTTATGGCTACAGAGTTTTGCAAAGAAAAAAACAAAATTCTGAAGATGGATGACAGTGATAGCTGTGCAGCACTGTGAATGTACTTAATGAAACTAAATTTTATGCTTTAAAATACTTAAAATGGTAAATATGGTTTATATATTTTGCCATGATAAAAAAGAAAGAAAAAGTAGCAAACTAACTTAAATAAAATAAGATTGTCATTCTAAATAAAATATTTAAGCATCTGATAAAAGTCTAAAATGAGAATAATGAAAATGCTGACACAAATGTCTGATAGGAATATACTGTATTTGATGTTGATAGGATCCAAGGTCTGTAACACCATGCTTGATAGATGACAGACAGACATAACCCTCGTACATACCACTTCATTGCCATGAGTGCTGCTGAATTTCTAGAATCACTTCCACATGGAATGCAAAAAGAAGGCAGGAAGAGGTAACAGGCTTTCTTCATTAGACATTCCATTTTAACCAGAAATAGAAAGCCTCCTTAAATATTATCCTGATATACTGCTCTCTTCATGACTAACACAATGCTCAATTTTACATTATTCACCCACCAAAGAGGATACAATGATCCCAACTGGCTTAGATCAAGCAGAATTTGTTATCTCAAGATGGAAAGGTGCTTAGCCTTCTCCCCTCTACCCTCCCCTCCACGCATTCAGGAAAAATCAATGCTATGTTTGTTTTTAAGAAAAGGGGAAATGGCTCTTAAATATGTATAAATAAACTCTGAAACATTTAGCAGGAAGAAAAATGAACCAAAAGGAAAGTTGTGGGGTACAGGAAAAACAGACTAACAGAAGCAGAAGATATTAAAAAGAGGTGGCAGGAATACACAGAAGAACTACACCAAAAAAGGTCTTAATGATCTGAATAACCACGATGGTATGATCACTCACTTAAAGCCAGACATTCTGGAATATGAAGTCAAATGGGCTTTAGGAAGTATTACTATGAACAAAGCCAGTGGGGCTGATGGAATTCCTGCTGAGCTATTTCAAATCCTAAAAGATGATGCCATTAAAGTGCTGCACTCAATATGCCAGCAAATTTGGAAAGCTCAGCAGTGGCCACAGGACTGGAAAAGGTCAGTTTTCATATTAAACCCAAAGAAGGGCAATGCCAAAGAATGTTCAGACTACTGTAAAATTTCACTTATCTCACATGCTAGCAAGGTAATGCTCAAAATCCTACAAGCTAGGCTTCAACAGTACATGAACTGAGAACTTCCAGATGCACAAACTGGATTTAGAAAAGGCAGAAGAGCCAGAGATCAAATTGACAACATCTATTGGTTCATACAAAAGCAAGGGGAATTCCAGAAAAACATCTACTTCCAATTCACTGACTATGCTAAAGCCTTTCACTGTGTGGATCATAACAAACTGTGGAAAATTCTTAGAGATGGGAATAGCAGACCACCCACCTGTCTCATGAGAAACCTGTATGTGGGTCAAGCAGCAACAGTTAGGACCAGACATGAAACAATGAACTGGTTCTAAATTGGGAAAGGAGTACGTCAAGGCTATATATTGTCACCCTGCTTATTAAACTGAAGAGTACATCATGTGAAATGCTGGGCTGGATGAAGCTCAAGCTGGAATCGAGATTTCTGGGAGAAATATCAGTAACTTCAAATATGCAGATGACACCACTCTAATGGCAGAAAGAAAAGAGGAACTAAAGAGCCTCTTGATGAAGGTGAAAGAAGAGAGTGAAAAAGCTGGTTTAAAACTCAACATTCAAAAAACGAAGATCATGGCATCTGGTCCCATTTCTTCATGGCAAATAGATGGGGAAACAGTGGAAACAGTGACAGACTTTATTTTCTTGGGCTCCAAAATCACTGTGGCAGTGACTACAGCCATGAAATTAAAAGATGCCTGCTCTTTGGAAGAAAAGCTATGACCAACCTAGACAGCATATTAAAAAGCAGAGACATCACTTTCCTGACAAAGGTCTGTCTAGTCAAAGCCATGGTTTTTTCCAGTAGTCATGTATGGCTGTGAGAGTTAAACCACAAAGAAGGCTGAGTGCCAAACAATTGATGCCTTCAAACTATGGTGCTAGAGAAAACTCTTGAGAATCTTTTGGACAGCAAAGAGATCAAACCAGTCAATCCTAAAGGAAATTAGTCCTGAATGTTCATTGGAAAGACTGATGCTGAAGTTGAAGCTCCAATACTTTTGCCACCTAATGTGAAGAGTTGACTCATTATTAAAGACCCTGATGCTGGGAACAATTGAAGGCAGGAGGAGAAGTGGATGACAGGATGAGATGGTTGGATGGCATCACTGATTCAATGGACATGAGTTTGAGTAAATTCCAGGAGTTAGTGAAGGACAGGGAAGGCTGGTGTGCTGCAGTCCATGGGGTTATAAAGAGTCAGACACAGCTGAGTGACTGAACAACAACAGAAATAACAGTGAGTAAAGACAATTGTAAATTATATTGGTAAATCAAATATTTTGTTTTAAAAAAATCTACTTGGTAGTGTTTGCTTACAAAAATAAATGAATAAATAGCTCAAATACTTTATAACAGGATAATAAAGGGCTTATTAACTGGTAAGTTAAAATATGGTAGGGTCCTTTCTCATCTTCAGGGGAAAGACTGAATTATTATATTAAGATTTGGTTAGAAAAATGTTAATGTTTTCTAAGAATTTAAGAATGGAATCTACTTATTTCAAATGAGCAAAGAAAAAACAAACAAATCTGTCTTTAGAAAACTCTGTCACTTCAAAGAAGCCCTAAAGGGACTTCTCTGGTGGTCCAGTGGTTAAGAATCTGTCTTCCAATACAGGGAACGCAGCTTCAATCCTTGGTTAGGGAACTAAGATCCTACATGCCGCAGGGCAACTAAGCCTGTGCTCTGAAGCACATGTGCTGCAACAGAGAACCCATGTGCCACAGCTGAGGCCTGACACAGCCAAAGATAAATAGAATGATAGATAAATTAAAAATTAAAATGAAAAACAAAGAAGCACTAACAGCAGGAAAAAAAGAAACAAGAACAAAAAGGAAAACTGACAAGAAATTTACTATTAAAAGGGAAAGATTATCATCTTGGAAAAATTTTTAAATCCACTTGTAGTCATCCCTAAGAGAGAAAAAAGATGAAAAGAATAAAGCCATACTTGTATTCCACTCTCAATCTGAAATTAAATACTGTTGATAGAACTGAAAACTTTTTACAGAATTTGCTTTGACAGCATGCTCCTCGACAATCCACCCTCTCCTGAAATATTCATTCAACCTCTCTTTATATTTTTATGGACTTATATTTGTATGACTGCATCCCTGAACAATATATTTATTATTTTAAACAATATGAATGGGAATACTGTATCAAGTCTTCTACAACAGCTTGCATCAACATTATATTTGTGAGATTCATATATATGGGTTTTTTCATTGTTGCTGATGAATAGTATTCTATTGTTTGAAAACATAATTTTTCATGCTGAATATTTAGGGGATTTTTCTCCAAGTTTTTGCAATAAATGCTGCTATAAGTTTTCTTGTACAAATTTCCTTGCTCACATATGTAAGAAGTTTACTGGAGCATATACCAAAGAGTGAAATTGTTGGTTTATGACACACATTTATATACTCAGCTTTACTACATGTCATCAAATTGTGCTCCAATGTAGATATCGCAGATTATGTCCCACCACCAGCAATGAGAATTCCCATTAATTTGCATTCCCACTAATTTGGTATTGCAAGACTGCTTAGTATTTATCAAACTTATTGCTGTGAAATAGTTTCTAGTTGTGATTTTTATTTGCATTTTCTTGTATTTCAATGAGTTTGAGCATCTTTCATGCTATGCTTATTGGCCAGTTGGTTTTTCTACTTTACGAATTTCTTTTTCATATCTTTTGTCCATTTTCTCTTTGGTTTGTGACTGTGTGTATTTTCCTTTAGTAAGAAATCACTATATATTCTGAATGATAATTCTTTGTGGAATTTATGCACTTTGAATACATTTTCTGTTATTTTTCCGCTTTCCTTGTGAGATCAAAACTTCTTAATATTAGCATCATCTAGTTTGCCAATCTTTCCTTGAATAAGATATTCTTTTAGAGTCTTAAAATTCTTCCTTAGATCGAGATCATGAAGATAAGTTTGCCATATTTTCTTCAAAATGGCTAAGTTTTGGTGTGTTACATTTAGGTTCTTTGATACACCTGCAGCAGTAGTCAATGCAAAATTCTGATTTAGGCAGATATTATGAGCACAGAAGAAAAGTCCGTTGGGGAATAGTCTTCTCCAGTATCTTACTGATTCGTGTCCAAGGCCCTGCAGCTTTTGGTGATCTGCTCTCCTCTTTCTTACACAGGGTTACTTCCTAGGGCAAGCACGCTTCTGGAGCTCTTGGTTATTGTTCAAAATTTTGCTCCCTCATAAACCTACATCCCTTCTCTCTGTTAGCCTCTGGTAATTGACCGCTCATAAGACCCTCTTTTCTCAGGACAATCCATTATACTAACTTTCTAGGAAAGACTTTACTCAGGGATTTCTGATCTTGCCTATAGTGTAACCTAGTCAGTAGTTTCATCCATCAAATTAAAAAAAAAAGAGGAAAGTAAACTCATTAGTTTAAACTCTAGCTTAAAGTGATGTGCTCCACTCTACAACCATGGATGCTTTGACCAGCTAATAAATATATATTACTTACTTTCGGTCAATCCACACTTTAATGAATCTTATTTTTATGTTATGTTTATATACGTATGTGCTCAGTGGTGTCTGACTCTTTGCAACTCTATAGACTGTAGCCCACCAGGCTACTCTGTCCATGGAATTTTTCAGGCAAGAATACTGGAGGGGGTTTCCATTTCCTTCTCCTGGGGGATCTTCCCAACCCAGGGATCAAACCCTTATCTCCTATGTCTCCTGCTTTGGCAGCTGGATTTGGGGTTGCAAAGAGTCGGACATGACTGAGCAACTAATCCACAACCACCACCACATATATATTTTCTTTTATTTATATATGTTATGGGCTTCCCAGATGGCCCTAGTGGTAAAGAACCCACCTACCAATGCAGGAGATATAGGGATGTGAGTTCGATCCCTGGGTGGGGAAGATCCCCTGGATGAGGTTATGACAACCCATTCCAGTATTCTTGCCTAGAGAATCCCATTGACACAGGAGCCTGGCAGGCTATAGTCTACAGGGTCACAGAGAATCAGACATCACTGAAGCAACTTAGTACGTGCACATATATAGTATGTGTTATATATATATATATATATATATATATAATTTACCAAATATATAAATATTAAGGCTTCCCTGGTGGCTCAGACATTAAAGAATCTGCCTGCAATGCAGGAGATCTGGGTTCAATCCCTGGGTTGGGAAGATCCTGTAGAGAAGGGAATGGCTACCCACTCCAGTATCCTTGCCTAGAGAATTCCATGAAAAGAGAAGCCTGGCAGACTACAGTTCATGGGGTCACAAAGAATATTATATCTTATATTTATGTTATTTACCAAATATGTAAATATTAACATGGACAAAAACCCCTGTTGTAATGTTGAGTTCCATCTTTACAACTAAATTTTGTTATAGATAGTAAAAAATAAAGTTCCTAAATTGAGCTCCCCCAAATTGATGTGCTTCCTTTTTCTCTCCTACTCGCCAGGAGTTCATTACTGGGGTTCCCTTGGCTCCCTCATGAAAATTCATCACCATTAGAGGAGTCCTCATGTTGTTGAGGGCTTTGTGTCATGAACACAGAGGTTAATATGACACCCATGTTCTTCATGTTACAAGTCAAGGTGACTTTGTCACAGTCAAACCAGGTCATTGGAAATACTGGGGTTAGAATCCCTGGTTTTACCAAGTCAGCTCAGCTTAATTTATGCCTTTTTATTACCAACCAGGAAAAAGGAGTTGAAAATTTTATCAATTCTTTTTACTCAAATGGAAAAAAAAAAAATCAGGCATTCTAGAGAGGGTAAGGAGTCAAAGATGTGAAACTTTGAGATTAATGCAGCAAGCTGATTTTCAATGCATTCTAGGTGCTTATAAGTCAGAGAATGAGGAAAATTTGTACAATTTAGGAATATCTGCTAGGAGGAGAAACGTATTTTGTGTTCACTTTATAACACAGGAGGAGACTCTACACATGGACATCACCAGATGGTCAACACCGAAATCAGATTGATTATATTCTTTGCCGCCAAAGATGGAGAAGCTCTATACAGTCAGCAAAAACAAGACCAGGAGCTGACTGTGGCTCAGACCATGAACTCCTTATTGCCAAATTCAGACTTAAATTGAAGAAACTAGGGAAAACCACTAGACCATTCAGGTATGACCTAAATCAAATCCCTTATGACTATACAGTGGAAGTGAGAAATAGATTTAAGGGACTAGATCTGATAAACAGAGTGCCTAATGAACTATGGACAGAGGTTCGTGAGATTGTATAGGAGACAGGGAGCAAGACCACCCCCATGGAAAAGAAATGCAAAACAGCAAAATGGCTGTCTCAGGAGGCCTTACAAATAGCTGTGAAAAGAAGAGAAGTGAAAAGCAAAGGAGAAAAGGAAAGATATAAGCATCTGAATGCAGAGTTCCAAAGAAGAGCAAGGAGAGATAAGAATGACTTCCTTAGTGAACAATGCAAAGAAATAGAGGAAAACAACAGAATGGGAAAGACTAGAGATCACTTCAAGAAAATTAGAGATACTAAGGGAACATTTCATGCAAAGATGGGCTCGATAAAGGACAAAAATGGTATGGACCTAACAGAAGCAGAAGATATTAAGAAGAGGTGGTGAGAATACACAGAAGAACTGTACAAAAAAGATCTTCATGACCCGGATAATCACGAAGGTGTGATCACTCAACTGTGGCTGGACATCCTGTAATGTGAAGTCAGGTGGGCCTTAGGAAGCATCATTATGAACAAAGCTAGTGGAGGCGATGGAATTCCAGTTGAACTATTTCTAATCCTAAAAAATGATGCTGTGAAAGTGCTGCACTCAATATTCCAGCGAATTTGGAAAACTCAGCAGTGTCCACAGGACTGGAAAAGGTCGGTTTTCATTCCAATCCCAAAGAAAGGCAATGCCAAAGAATGCTTAAACTACTGCACAATTGCACTCATCTCACATGCTAGTAAAGTAATGCTCAAAATTCTCCAAGCCAGGCTTCAGTAATACATGAACCGTGAACTTCCAGATGTTCAAGCTGGTTTTAGAAAAGGCAGAGGAGCCAGAGATCAAATTGCCAACATCTGCTGGATCATGGAAAAAGCAAGAGAGTTCCAGAAAAACCTCTATTTCTGCTTTATTGACTATGCCAAAGCCTTTGACTGTGTGGATCACAATAAACTGTGGAAAATTCTGAAAGAGATGGGAATACCAGACCACCTCACCTGCCTCTTGAGAAACCTGTATGCAGGTCAGGAAGCAACAGTTAGAACTGGACATGGAACAAACTTGTTCCAAATAGGAAAAGGAGTCCGTCAAGGCTGTATATTGTCACCCTGCTTATTTAACTTCTATGCAGAGTACATCATAAGAAACGCTGGGCTGGAGGAAGCACAAGCTGGAATCAAGATTGCCGGGAGAAATATCAATAACCTCAGATGTGCAGATGATACCACCCTTATGGCAGAAAGTGAAGAACTAAAGAGCCTGTTAATGAAAGTGAAAGAAGAGAGTTAAAACGTTGGCTTAAAGCTCAACATTCAGAAAACTAAGATCATGGCATCTGGTCCCATCACTTCATGGAAATAGATGGGGAAACAGTGGAAACAGTGTCAGACTTTATTTTTTTGGGGGCTCCAAAATCACTGCAGATGGTGATTGTAGCCATGAAATTAAAAGATGCTTGCTCCTTGGAAGGAAAGTTATGACCAACCTAGACAGCATATTAAAAAGCAGAGACATTTCTTTGCCAACAAAGTTCTGTCTAGTCAAGGCTATGGTTTTTCCTGTAGTCATATATGGATGTGAAAGTTGGACTATAAAGAAATCTGAGCAATGAAGAATTGATACTTTTGAACTGTGGTATTGGAGAAGACCCTTGAGAGTCCCTTGGACTGCAAGGAGATCCAACCAGTCCATCCTAAAAGAGATCAGTCCTGGGTGTTCATTGGAGGGACTGATGTTGAAGCTGAAATGCCAATACTTTGGCTACCTGATGTGGAGAGCTGACTCATTTGAAAAGACCCTGATGCTGGGAAAGTTGAGGGCAGAAGGAGAAGGGGACGACAGAGGATGAGATGGTTGGATGGCATCATAGACTCAATGGACATGGGTTTGGGTGGACTCCTGGAGTTGGTGATGGACAAGGAAGCCTGGCGTGCTGAGGTTCATGGGGTTGCAAAGGGTCCTACATGACCGAGAGACTGAACTGAAGTGAACTATATTCCCTCATCCTTTGCACCTCTTACAATTCATTTTTACTAATTAAATTCCAGGAATCAGAAAAAAAAATAAAAGTTGGGTGGAGATACTTGGAAGACAATATCATAAGCGATTCAGAAAGAATCATGTAGGAAAAAATACGGCTCCAGAAGAGGTAGGATATAAACTGAAGCTGTTTTCTTAATTGGCCTGAAGAAATCTCTTAGATCCTAGAAGAACTTCCTAGAAGTAAAGATAAAAGACAGTTTTGTTACTGCATCTGTGAGGATAATATCTGATGAAGTGATAATAGAGGGGTGAAAATGATGGTTTTATGTAAAATAAACAAAAATGAGGCTGAACAGCGAACTAACTCTCAGGATGTAAACACCTAGTCATATTGAAAACAGTTTCTGTTGAAAGAAAACTGATAAATATCCACATGTCTGAATCTTCAGAAGATTTTGGATTATAAACTGAATTAACATCTTGAATGCTGAAGGGATCATTTATAATATTTTGATTGAGCTAAATTTTCAATGAAGAAAAATGAAGTCAGATTTTTAAAAAACTGTCTATTGGGTGATTTGGTCCACACATTACAAATATATATGATAACTTACATTGAAAAAAATAGAAAATGAAGCAAATAAAAAGAGTAATAAATATAAATGTTATCACTTCATAATAGTTTATAATATTCAGATGTAAAACATATGGTTAAGATGTAGCAATTCTCTTTAACTTGAAATTTTAAAAATCTATCTATAGCATACACAAATATATGCTATGAATGAAATACACATTTACTTAAATATTTAGAGGAGCCCCCTGTTACAGATAAGAAAAGCTGCTTATACATATGCAACTGTTTCAGATGATATTTGTAAAACATTTTCTAAGATAGGCAGATGGGAATACTTTACTACTATGGCATTTCACCATGACAAGGGAGGCACTCTTGCAAAGAATATCAAACCCATCTTATCTTTTTATTGTTTAAAAATCAAAATATTAAAAGCCTATTAGATGAGTCCTTGGTTCAATTTGTGCTTTAACTGGTCTACAAGACATTTTTCAGAGATCAAATTATTGAAAAAAGAGAGAATATTGCAAGTGAATAACACTTTCTACTAAAAAAAAATTCTCAAATATCTGGTATAATGTTCTGTAGTCTTTATGGATATATGTTCTATTAAACTTTAAATTAAGTTTGAGTATTTAAACTCTACTTTATGATTTTTATCATAAAAGTAAATGTGGACTTCCCTGGTGGCTCAGACAGTAAAGTGTCTGCCTACAATGTGGGAGACTCGGGTTCGATCCCTGGGTTGGGAAGATGCTCTGAAGAAGGAAAGGGTGACCCACTCCAGTATTCCTGCCTAGAAAATCCCATGGATGGAGGAACCTGGTAGGCTACAGTCCATGGGGTCACAAAGAGTTGGACACAACTGAGCGACTTCCCTTCACTTATGATTTTTATAATAAAAATGAAGCATAGTACCAGGGACATATTATCCTTGAAAAAAATTTGATTCTTTTAACAAAGAAATTTAGAAAGTGACTAGTCAATTATATAATCTAATTATGACAACATTATGGAAAAGTTTATCACTTTCCATACATTCTCCTCAATCTTTTGTAAGCATTTTTTTTTTCTTGGCAAAGACCATGAACTCACAGTCATTAACTAAAACACAAGCCCTTTTTTCTTTAATACATAATCTATTTTTGGAATAGTTAGATAAAGGAATCACTTTAGCAGTCATCAGGTTAAACTCGTGCTTTTCACCAAAACCCTCTGTGGTTTAAAGTCACTTTTCATAGTAAGGTTAAAAAAATGACATACATTAGTAAACCCCTAAATTCTCAAGTTTTGCTAACTTTTTTAAAATTATATATGCTTAAAATGTTATACCTCTAGGACTTGTGAGTGCCTTATTAGCTTAGTCTCAAATTTCCATATTTATCTTAAAGTGTTAAGAAATAAGCTTGATAGTATTTTAATTATGCTGTAAGAAAAATAATATGTTACAAATAATGGTCATTAATAAACTCAGGATAATCTTACTAGTTATTCAACATTACACTAATCATAGTTCAGAACTTGCAATTGTTAATATACTATAACTTTTATGGTGCATAAACTAAGATGTGTCACTAAAATTGTAAGTCCTTCTATCACAAAAATGGGACTGAAATCTTAACTTCATTAGCTTTTTCAAACTTCATTAAATTAATCAGCTTTCAGCATTCATTCAGCTTTTTCTATTGCTAGCTAGATGTTAATATATTGTTGTATTTATAATATGCTAGGGTATAATGGCAACCCACTCCAGTACTCTTGCCTGGAAAATCCCATGGACGGAGGAGTCTGGTAGGCTGCAGTCCATGGGGTTGTAAAGAGCTGGACATGACTGAGCGACTTCACTTTCATGCATTAGAGAAGGAAATGGCAACCCACTCCAGTGTTCTTGCCTGGAGAATCCCAAGGACGGCGGAGCCTGGTGGGCTGCCGTCTATGGGGTCACACAAAGTTGGACACAACTGAAGCGACTTAGCAGCAGGGTATAATAGCTGTATTTAATTTTAATTGAATAATTTCTATCAAATTATATATTATGAGACGTATATTGCACGTGTGTATAATATACAATACACAAATATAATTTGATAAACATCATTCATGGTAATTGCTACCTTATACTTTAGTTTATTATATATACACATGTTCAATCAGTACAAATTATGTTTTATAGAATAGCTTACACTTTTAGATTTTTTCAGGCATTTCCACAGTTAAGTGCCTTCAAGTTATCTAAATTAGGAGATTTTTAATGGGTAATATAAATAAAATATAAGTGAAAAAGAAGAATGCCAATATATTTTTCTAATAAATTACACATAAGCATGTAGTATGTTAAAACTGATTGGAGTTTTTTTTGATAGTTTAAGTCGGAAACTCCCTCCTCAGTCTTTTCTGATTACTACAAAATAGTTTTCTGTTAATAACCAAGAAATTTAAAGTAGAAAGAACATATAATGAAAACTAATAGATTATAAATAGAGTATCAGTTCAGTCCAGTTCAATCACTCAGTCGTGTCCAACTCTTTGCGACCCCATGAGTTGCAGCACGCCAGGCCTCCCTGTCCATCACCAACTCCCAGAGTTCACTCAAACTCATGTCCATTGAGTTGATGATGCCATCCAGCCATCTCATCCTCTGTCGTCCCCTTCTCCTGCCCCCAATCCCTCCCAGCATCAGAGTCTTATCCAAGGAGTCAACTCTTCGCATGAGGTGGCCAAAGTATTGGAGTTTCAGCTTCAGCATCAGTCCTTCCAAAGAGCACCCTGGACCTTTAGGATGGACTGGTTGGACCTCCTTGCAGTCCAAGGGACTCTCAAGAGTCTTCTCCAACACCACAGTTCAAAAGCATCAATTCTTCTATGCTCAGCTTTCTTCACAGTCCAACTCTCACATCCATACATAAATAAAGTATAAAAGAAAATAAAATATAAAAGGGGATCCTTTTATTTATAACAGCTTATAGCTAAAATAATTTTACAGAGCTATGAAAAATTAATAATTTCTATTTTAAGAAGTATCAGGTACTTAGAATAAAATGGAGAACTAGTTTGTTCTATGCTCTTCTGCAATACTACAAATAATATGAGCTTATAATATAATTTGACAAACAATAACTCAATCTACATAGTTTCTAGCTACTAATTGGAGAAAGTGAAAAGTGAAGTAAAAGTGAAAGTCACTCAGTTGTGTCCAATTCTTTGTGACCCCATGGACTATACAGTCCATGGAATTCTCCAGGCCAGAATACTGGAGTGGGTAGCCTTTCTCTTCTCCAGGGGATCTTCCCAACCCGGGGATTGAATCCAGGTCTCCCCATTGCAGGTGGATTCTTTACCAGCTCAGCCAAAAGGGAAGCCTAATTAGAGAATGACTGTATTTCTTTATAGAATAAATTATTAAATTATAATAAATTTTGTTCTTAACATCTAATATTATGTTTAAAGATAATGATATGGTAAGTGATTTATGTTTTCTTACTCAGCAATTAGTTGAGGCTAGTATCTACATAATGTGGTTATAACAAAATTTTCTGTGTACCTGTATTTTTAATAGACTTTATTTTTTATAGTACTTTTAAGTCAGAGCAAAACTGAGTGAAAGCATTTTCCACCTACTTCCTACCCCCATACAAGTATAGCCTCTCCCATTATTGACATCCCACTGGGCTGGAGGAAGCACAAGCTGGAATCAAAATTGCCGGGAGAAATATCAATAACCTCAGATACCCAGATGACACGACCTTTATGGCAGAAAGTGAAGAGGAACTAAAAAGCCTGTGAGAGTTGGACTGTGAAGAAAGCTGAGCATGAAGAATTGATGCTTTTGAACTGTGGTGTTGGAGAAGACTCTTGAGGGTCCCTTGGACTGCAAGGAGATCCAACCAGTCCATTCTGAAGGAGATCAGCCCTGGGATTTCTTTGGAAGGAATGATGCTGAAGCTGAAACTCCAATACTTTGGCCACCTCATGCAAAGAGTTGACTCATTGGAAAAGACCCTGATGCTGGGAGGGATTGAGGGCAGGAGGAGAAGGGGATGACAGAGGATGAGATGGCTGGATGGCATCACCGACTTGATGGACATGGGTTTGGGTAAACTCTGGGAGTTGGTGATGGACAGGGAGGCCTGGCCTGCTATGATTCATGGGGTCACAAAGAGTCAGACACGACTGAGTGACTGAACTGAACTGACATAGTGGTACTTTTTTTTTTATAATTGGTGAACATAGATTGACACATCATTATCACCCAAAGCCCACAGTTTACATTACATTTCACACTTCATGTTTTATATTCTATAGGTTTGGACAAATGCAAAATGATGTGCACCCACCATTATAGTATCCTACAGAGTAGTTTTACTGCCTTAAAAATCCTCTGTGCTCTGCTTATTCATCCTTCTCTCTCACCTAATCTCTGGCAACTATGAAATTTTTTACTGCCTTTATGGTTTTGCATTTTCCAGAGGCATATTTTATGTGGTTGGAATCATTCAATATGAAGTCTTTTCAGATTGGCTTCTTTCACTCTGTAATATGCATTTAAGGTTCCTCCATGTCTTGTTATAACTGGATAACTCATTTCTTTGTAACACTAAATAATATCCCATTATCTGGATGTAACAGTTTATTTATCCATTCATTTACTGAAGGGCATCTTGACTGTTTCCAAGTTTTTGCAATTGTGAAATAAGCTTTTATAAACAGACTTTTGTCTAGACATCAGTTTTCACCTCCCTCGGGTAAATACCAGGGAGTTTGAGTGATGAGTCATATGGTAAGAGTATGCTTAGTTTTATAAGTTGTAGCATTTTTAAAATAATAGAATTCTAAGATGAACACTAGGATAACATTTGTATAATCAGATTTTAAATATACGAAGAAAACAATACTGTCAAATTATTTTCCTTGAGTGTAATTAAACAAGAAAATAAAAATTTAAAAAGTAAAAATGTTTTTCTACCATTTAAAAAATTAGATGCACAAATACAGCCAACGAATATTCCAGAAATATGAAAAAAATCACCATTAAAACAAACATGTAGAAAGTTCCATTTCCAATTATATGGTTACTTAGTTCATTAGGTAGACTCAATGAAAACAACCAGAATACCAGATAAATTAAAATAAAACATTTTAAATATGGAGAGGTACTCACAGGAAAGTGAGAAATACTTAAGTCAAAGTCCGTCTGAAGGCAGGAATCTTCAGGTGACTTTTAAGAAGTGGAAGCACTGAATTTTGCTGTCCATAGCCTTTATGGCATCAGGGACTGGAAATGGGTCTCTGGGCTTCTTTATCAGGTAGAGGAGTCTAAAAGGAGACATATCCAACAAGCCTCCTTCCCTCAACTTCAAGACAAATGCATTAACTTGAATCTTAGCACTGAAAAAAGAAAACAGAAAAAACAAAAGAAAAAAAACATATGTCTGCCTCTAAAATATAATCACAAGCCTACCTTACACCAATTTGGAGTTAGAATTCATATTAGTATGATCTGAACAAACTCAGGTCAACATTTTAATTTTCTGTTACCTCAAATAAGTAATGCATTCAACTTCTAAAAACTAAGAGAAATCCTCTGAGAGTCTACTTTTAACCTAATTCTCAAAGAATTTCTAATAGGATTCCAGAGGACTGAAAATATTGACAAGTCACAGTAGAAAGGCAGTAGCAACAATAATAGGAAAATACTTCATATACAGGAATTGTCAAGCATAGCAAATGAAATAAAATATGTGATAATAATTGTGAAACAATTTTTTCAAGGAATATGAAATTATAAAGAATAAGATGGCATTCTGGATGAAATGGAATAAGCACATTTCACCTTTCCCACTGAGTGCATCTATGAAACCAGGACAGAATGCATGGATCAACTGTGGCAAGTCTAAAATTTTTCTGCAGGAGGCAGGATGGAGATGAACACTACAATTTCAAAGTAACACTGAATAGACAGTGAGTTTACAATTTCTTTTTCTCCAGTACTCTTGCCTGAATGCAGTGCATCTGTAAACTCATGAGTGTGACCTGTGGCAGAGAGTGAGAGCTTTTGGATAAGCTCTCTAGTTCTGTCTTGAAGACCAGAAACAGGAACTCCTAATGCTGAAAGGAAATACAGAAATTCATCATTATTTTTTTCCTCACAGCTTGGTTCTATTTTCTTGCCCCAGTCTGCAGGGAACTCTTGCAGGAAAGACAGAGATCTACAGAAAGCTGAAAAGGCTAAAGCTCTGAGGGAAGGGCACCTTTTTCTCCTTTGGTTGTAGCCATAGCTGCAAAAGAATAGGACTGGCCCATTGCTTTATATGTCTCTCTGTCCTCATTCCAGTAAGGCCAGAGTGTGGGTCCCATCATGGAAGGACATCACAGAGTGGTTTCACTAGAGATCCCCACCAAAAACTGAAGCTCCTGGAAAACAAAGTACAGGGGGAGATCATGGAGAGGGAGGAGCTTATAAAAGTGATCCAAAAATATAATTTAGGAAAGTCAGGGCTTCTCCTTAATCTGTATATGCATAGATCTCATCCCAATGGTTTTAAAAACTAAACTAACAAGCTAGAGTAGGTCTGGGACTGACCACTGTGGGGCACACATCCAAGAGAGAATTAAGAGTGTAACAAAGGTTTTAAAAACTTAAATAACACTAAAACCATAGCTCACAAGGTGTACATTAGAACATGTGGCCTGAACTTACTAAAACGAAAATACCAATATTCTGCATAGAGTTCAAATAAGAATTAAAGTCTCTTAAAGTAATTCACAATATGTCTAAAATGACTTGGCATAGAAAGAACCACAAATACTTCAATTCACCTGGGAAAAGACAATCAATAGACACTGATGTTATGAGGATACAAATGTTGGAAATATCTGATAGAGACTTCAATGTAGCTATTATACAAATGCTTCAAGAAGCAATCATGAACACTCTTGCAGTAAGTGTTAAACTAAAAAGTTTCAGCAAAGAAATTAAGAAGAATCAAACTGAAATTTTAACTTTGCAAAATATAACAGTGATCTCCCCCTTCCCCAATCTCATTGAATTGGCTCAGTAGCTGAACGAACATGACAGAGGAAAGAGTCATTCAGTAAACTTGAAGACTGAACAATATAAATAATTTAATTTAATAAATAATTTAATCTGAACAATAGAGAGAAAAACACCGAGAAAAATAGTCTCAGGAATCAGTGGGAAAATACCAGGAAGCCTAACAATATACCAATAGAGTTCCAGAAAAATAGGAGAAATAGGATATTGATAAAAAAAGATTAAATAATGGCTGAAATCTTCCCACGTTTGGGGGAAAAAAGTCAAACAAAATGAAACAAACCAACAACCATAAATCTAGATGTTCAAGAAGCTAAGGTGATAAAAAAAGCGAAAGTGTTACTCGCTCAGTCATGTCTAACTCTTTGTGACCACTAGGCTCCTCTGTCCATGGAATTCTCCAGGCAAGAATAATGGAGTGGGTAGCCTTCTCCAGAGACTCTCCTCAACCCAGAGATCAAACCCAGGTCTCCTTTACCATCTGATCCAGGTAAACCCAAAGAAATCTATGCCCAGATATAGCATAATCAAACTGCTAAAATCCCAAGATAAAGAAAAAATATTGAAAGCATTCAAAGATAAATGACACATCAACTAAAGAGGGAATATACATTCATACAACTGAGATTTTTTTATCAGAAAACCATAAAAGGCAAAAAAGAACTGCTATAAAATTCTTAAAATGTTGAAAGAAAAAAATTGTCATCCTAGAATTTTTATCTAAATAAAGTATTCTTCAGTAGTGAATGTAAATTAAAAATATTCTCAGATTAAAAAAAACTGAGAGATTTATATCTATCTACTTTGAAAGAATTTTCTAAAAGGAACATTTTCAGAAAGAAGGAAAATGATTCTAGAAAAATACTCATGACTTTAGGAATGAAGGAAGAGCAACAGAAAGAGTAAATATATAGTCTTGAATTAGTCTTTAATTTTTTAACCCAAAGAAGACTGGAAATGGGAAGCAGAATAATGCAAGGTAAAGGGAACAAACAGAAAAAAACAGAAAACAAACAAACAAAAAATGATAGTTTTAAATCTAAACATATCTATAATTATATTAAATATATGTGATCTGAAGATACCTATTAAAAAGCAAAGATGGTCAGAACAAATTTAGAAAATTAAATTTAAAAAATTTTAAATTACTTTCTAAAATAGTCACTTAAAATATAATGCTATAGGTAGGTTGAAATAATGATGAGAAATGATATACTATGCAAGAACTAGTCAGAAGAAAACTGGACTGACTGTGCTAATATAACAAAGCAGACTTCAGAGCAAAAAACATTGCCAGGAATAAGCTACATTACATGATGAAAAAAAAAGTTTCAATTTACCAAAACGCCATAATAATTCCTGATGTATATGAACCTAACAACAGATATTCAAAATATACAAAGCAAAAACCTACAGAGCCAAAAGCAAAGATAGACACATCCATAATTACAGTTGGAGACTTGAACAGTCCTTTCTCAGTAATAAATAAAAGTACTTAAAAGAAAGTCAGCAAGGATATAGAACAAAACAATACTACCAGCTAACTTGATTTACTTCATATTTATAGAACTCCATCAAAGAACAGCAAAATACACTTTCTTTCTGGGAGCACAGGGAATATTCACCAAGATGGATGAGATTCTGGATTATAATACACACACTGACCAATATATAATAATGGAAATCATACAAAGTATGTCCTTTGACCATATTGGAATTATACTAAAAACAAATAACAAAAAGAAAACAAGAAAATCCCTGAACACTTGTAAGTTTAAGTTCATGATTCAAAATAATCTATGTCTCAAATAGTCTGTCTCAAAGGAAATTAGAAAATATTTTAACTGAATGAAAATGAAAATATAGTAAACTCTATGGACTTCAGTTAAAGCAGTCTTCAAAGGGGAATTTTTAAATGTTTATAACATTTAAAAAAAACAAACAAAATTTAAACTTCTGCTCTGTGAAAAATAATTGCAACAGAATGAAAAGATAAGCCACAGGCTTGAATAAAATATTTGCAAAAGACATTTGATAAAGGATTATATAAAAATATACAAAAAAGTCTTAAAACTGAACAATAAGAAATTAACTGGATTAAAAAAAATGGGCAAAAGACCTTACAATATCTCACCAAAGGAAGTATACAGATGCAAATAAGTATATGAAAAGATGTTTCACATCATAAAACATCAGAAAAAATGCAAATTAAAACAAGATACCCCCACAGACCTAATACAATGGCCATTATCTGGAACATCTACAGCAAATGCTGATGAGGAGGTGAACAGTAGGACTTCTTATACATTGCTGGTGGGAATGTGAAATGGTGCAGCCATTTTGGAAGACAGTTTGACAGTTTCTTAGAAAACTAAATATACTCTTACCATATGAATCAGCAAATACATTCTTTGGTATTTACCAGAAGAAGTAGAAAACTTACAACCACACAAAAACCTGCACACAGATGTCTATAGAAGCTCCATTCATATTTGCTAAAACTTGGAAACAACCAAGACGTCCTTCCATAGGTGAATAACTAAATGACCTGAAGTACATCCAGACAATGGAACATTATTCAGCATAAAGAGAGATGCACTATCAAAATATAAAAAGGTAGAGAGGAACCTTAAATGCATATTACAAAGTGAAAGAAATCAATCTTAAAGATCATACGCTGTATAATTCCAACTACATGACATCCTGGAAAAGGTAAAGCTATAGAGACAATAAAAAGATTAGTGTTTAGCAGGGTTTGAGTAGGGAGAGATATGAATAGAGTGCAGAGAATTTTTAGGGCGGTGAAACTACTCTGTAATGATACTATAATGATGGATACATGTCATTATACATTTGTTCTAACTCACAGAATTACCATAATAGGCTTTGGGTAATTATGATGTGTCAATGTACATTCATCGACTGTAACAAACGTACCATTCTAGTGAGTAGTGCTGATAACGGAGATCACAGAAATGTGGGGATAAGGAGGGATATGACAAATCTCTGTACTTCCACTCAGTTTTGTTGTGAAATTAAAACTGTTCTTAAGTTCTTAGTAAAAACAACACAAATAACAACAACAAAAAAATTTATGACGACATCAAAACAGGAAGTAACTAGGAATGACTTAACAAAAGATGTGCCAGACCTTTGTGTGTGATATGATTAAATCTCAGTGAAACAACTTAAAGGAGATCTAAATAAACATGTACTAGGATTAGAAGATAACATATGGCAAAACTGTTAATGTTCCTCAAATTAATCAATAAATTCAAGCAACGCCATGAAGAAAATAAAAAACAAACAAAAACAAATAAGAAAGTCTTTACTATTGATAACAACCAAAAACCTGGAATCCAGATTATATAAATTTATCACATAAATCACTAAGAAAGTTACAACCAATAGAAAATCAAATAGCCTTAAATAGCATATATCAAAAAGGAAATGAAAAGACGTTCAATGTCATTAGTAATAAAAAGTAAATGCAAGTTAAAACCATAGAGTCACCATTTCTCACCCATATTTTCAGGAAAAAAAGTTAAAAATCTGACACTATTACATATAAGCACACATACAGAACAATAGGAACTTTGGTAGAATGGTGGTGTGATGTGCAAACTGACTCAAACACTTTCAAAAACAGATTGACATTCCATAGGAAAGGTGAATGTACACATAATGTATGCTCCCCAGATTTCATTCGTGGAGTAAATATGCAAGAATATCAATAACAAATTACATGAAAGCCAAAATGTCCATAAAAAAGAGAATGGAAAATAATCTTAAAGTGTAATACTATTTAGTGGGGAAAATGAATGAAGGACAGCTACACACACAAATGACTCTCCCCTAAATCCCATACTAATTGAATATTATAAATTTGATAAAGACACTATAGAGTAGTTTATATTTATTAAGCTCAGAGATGGAAGAGATACATTGATAAGCAGTAAAATTATTTATAATGAAAAGAAAATTCAGTTCCATTCAATTCAGTCATTCAGTCATGTAAGATTCTTTGTGACCCCATGGACTGCAGCAGGGCAGGCCTCCTTGTGCATCACCAACTTCCAGAGTCTACTCAAACACATGTCCATTGAATCAGTGATGCCATCCAATCATCTCATCCTCTGTCGTCCCCTTTCTCCTCCTGTCTTCAATCTGTCCCAGCATCAGGGTCTTTTCCAATGAGTCAGTTCTTCACATCAAGTGGCCAAAGTATTGGAGTTTCAGCTTCAGCATCAGTCCTTCCAATGAATATTCAGGACTGATTTCCTTTAGGATGGACTGGTTGGATCTCCTTGCAGTCCAAGGAACTCTCAAGAGTCTTCTCCAACACCTCAGTTTAAAGCATCAATTCTTCGGCCCTCAGTTTTCTTTATATTCTAGCTCTCACATGCATACATGACTACTGGAAAAACTTTATTTTTGACTAGATAGACCTTTGTTGGCAAAGTAATGTCTCTGCTTTTTAATATGCTGTCTAGGTTGGTCATAACTTTTCTTCCAAGGAGCAAGTGTCTTTTAATTTCATGGCTGCAGTCACCATCTGCAATGATTTTTTTTTTTTGGAGCCCCCCAAAATAAAGTCTGTCACTATTTCCATTGTTTCCCCATCTATTTGCTATGAAGTGATGGGACCAGATGCCATGATCTTAGTTTTCTGAATATTGAGCTTTAAGCCAACTTTTCCACTCTCCTCTTTCACCATCATCAAGAGGCTCTTTAGTTCTTCTCTGCTTTCTGTCGTTAGGGTGATGTCATCTGCATATCTGAGGTTATTTATATTTCTTCTGGCAATCTTGATTCCAGCTTGTGCTTCATCTAGCCCAGCGTTTCTCATGATGCACTCTGCATACAAGTTAAATAAGCATGGTGACAATATACAGCCCTGACGTACTCCTTTCCCGATTTGGAACCAGTCCATTGTTCCATGTCCAGTTCTAACTGTTGCTTCTTGATCTGCATACAGATTGCTCAGGAGGCAGGTCAGGTGGTCTGGTATTCCTACCTCTTTAAGAATTTTCCACAGTTTGTTGTGATCCACACAGTCAAGGGCTTTGGCATAGTCAATAAAGCAGAAGTAGGTACTTTTCTGGAACTCTCTTGCTTTTTTAATGACCCAACAGATGTTGGCAATTAGATCTCTGGTTCCTCTGCCTTTTCTAAATCCAACTTGAACATCTGGCAGTTCATAGTTCACAGACTGTTGAAACTTGGCTTGGAGAATTTTGAGCATTAATTTGCTAGCGTTATGAGATGAGTGCAGTTATGCAGTAGTTTGAGCATTTTTTTTGCATTACCTTTCTTTGGGATTGGAATGAAAACTGACATTTTCCCGTCCTGTGGCCACTACTGCATTTCCCAAATTCTCTGGCATATTCAGTGCAACACTTTCACAGCATCATCTTTTAGGTTTTGCAATAGCTCAACTGGAATTCCATCACTTCCACTAGCTTTGTTCATAATGATGCTTCCTAAGGCCCACCTGACTTGGCATTCCAGGATGTCTGGCTCTAGGTGAATGGTCATACCAACGTGATTATCTGGGTCATGAAGATCGTTTTTGTATAGTTTTTCTGTGTAGTCTTGCAACTGCTTCTTAATATCTTCTGCTTCTGTTAGGTCCATACCATTTTTGTCCTTTATTGAGCCCATCTTTGCATGAAATGTTCCCTTGGTATCTCTAATTTCCTTGAAGAGATTTCTAGTCTTTCCCATTCTATTGTTTTCCTCTAATTCTTTGCATTGATCACTGAGGAAGGCTTTCTTATCTCTCCTTGCTATTCTTTGGAACTCTGCATTCAAATGGGTATATCTTTCCTTTTCTCCTTTGCTTTTCACTTCTCTTCCCTTCTCAGCTATTTGTAATGCCTTGTCAGACAACCATTTTGCCTTTTTGCGTTTCTTTTTCTTGGGGATGGTTTGATCACTGCCTCATGTACAACATCACGAACTGCCATCCATAGTTCTTTAGGCACCCTGTCTATCAGGTCTAATCCCTTAAATCTATTTGTCACTTCCACTATAAGGGATTTTATTTAGGTCATACCTGAATGGTCTAGTGATTTTCTCTACTTTCTTCAATTTAAGTCTGCATTTGGCAGTAAGGACTTCATGATCTGAGCCACAGTCAGCTCCCAGTCTTGTTTTTGCTGACTATATAGAGTTTCTCAATCTTTGGCTGCAAAGAGTATAATCAATCTGATTTCAGTATTGACCATCTGGTGATGTCCATGTGTAGAGTCGTCTCTTGTATTGTTGGAAGAGCATGTTTGCTGTGACCAGTGGGTTCCCTTGGCAAATTTCTATTAGCTTTTGCCCTGCTTCATTCTGTACTCCAAGGCCAAGTTTGCTTGTTACTCCAGATATTTCTTGACTTCCTACTTTTGCATTCCAGTCCCCTACAATGAAAAGGACATCTTTTTTTGGGTGTTAGTTCTAGAAGGTTGTAGGTCTTCATAGAACCATTCAACTTCAGCCTCTTCAGCCTTACTGGTCAGGGCATAAACTTGGATTACTGTGATATTGACTGGTTTGCCTTGGAAACAGAGATCATTCTGTCATTTTGGAGACTGAATCCAGGTACTGCATTTCAGACTGTTTTGTTGACTATGATAACTACTCCATTTCTTCTAAGGGATTCTTCTCCACAGTAGTATATATAATGGTCATCCGAGTTAAATTCACCCATTGCAGTCCATTTCAGTTTGCTGATTCCCAAAATGCTGATGTTCACTCTTGCCATCTCCTGTTTGACCACTTCTAATTCACCTTGATTCATGGACCTAACATTCTAGGTTTCTATGCAATATTGTTCTTTACAGCATCAGACTTTACTTCCATCACCAGTCACATCCACAATAGGTGTTGCTTTCGCTTTGGTTCCATCTCTTCATTCTTTCTGGAGTTATTTCTCCACTGATCTCCAGTAGCATATCAGACAGCATAATGTCCAGGAGTCTGGACACTATGGGTGGGTCAGCAGTGGTCTGCTGTAGGTTTGGGGGCACTGAGTGTAGCAGTGTGTGCCTGGGACCTTTTGAAGGAGGTCCCATTATCTTCATTACCTCTACATAGTTTGGTCTCAGGTCAAATAACAGGGAGGGAACATAGCCCCACCCATCAACAGAAAATTGGATTAAAGATTTACTGAGCATGGTCCTACCCATCAGAACAAGACTCAGTTTCCCCTCAGTCAGTCTCTTCCATCAGGAAGCTTCCATAAGCCTCTTATCCTTCTCCATCAGAGGGCAGACAGACTGAAAACCACAATCACAGAAAACTAACCAATTTGATCACATGGATCACAGCCTTCTCTAACTCAATGAAACTATGAGCCATGCCACGTAGGGCCACTCAAGACAGATGGGTCATGGTGGAGAGTTCTGACAAAACGTGGTCAGCTGAAGAAGGGACTGGCAAGATACTTCATCACTCTTGCCTTGAGAACCCCATGAACAGTATGAACAGTATAAAAGAAAATTGGATGATTATTATAAAAGCCAAAAACGATTAAAACCCCTTGGTGGAGGGTGAGAAGGTGATGTAATTGGGGAGAGGAACACGGGAATTTTGAAAGAATTGGCAGCAAACACAAAGGTGCATAATTTATTAAAACTTCTTAAGCCGAAGGATATATCCACACACTCTTCTCTATGATATACTTTTTTCCCTCTTTTTAAAATTTAAATATATTCAATTTTTTTTACAATGTTGTATTGGTTTCTGCCATATAACAATGCAAATAGCCATAATTATATATACATCCCCTCCCTCCCTAGCCTCCTTCCCCTCCCTCCATGCCATCCCTCCAGGTGATCAGAGAGCACCAGACTGGACTCCCTGTGCTACACAGCATCTTCTCTTCAGCTTTCCATCTTATACCTGATAGTGAATATATGTTGATGCTACTTTCTCCATCCATCTCATTCTCTCCTTCCCCCAAGGTATCCACAAGTCCGTTCTATGATATACTTTTAATAAAACAAATGGAAAACTGCATAGTAAAGTAAATAAATTTTTTGAGATCCCCAAACTGAATTACCGTTCAAAAAGTTGCAACCTGACATATTAATAGAATCTTTGCTTATAATTTTTTCCCATCTAACATATTCTAGATTTCAATTCTTGACTCTCCTGATGCCAAAATATAATTATACTACAGTATATTGTTTAACCATGTGTAATTAAAATGACACCATTGAACTGTGGTAGTTTGTAATGTTTTCCAACTGTTAGAGGTTGAGAACATAATTTCATGTTGTGTATATGCTCCTGAAGACTATTTCATAGATTTACATAATACTAGAAAGATCTCCTTCATGTTACTCAAATTATGGATTAAAAATGAGCTATTGTTTGGTACAGAAGTCAGGAGAATGCTTCAAGAGTACTACTAATACATTTTGGGAAATACTACTCAGGCATAAAAGGGCCCGTTTGTGAAGCCAGAATTGTCATTATTGCTGTTTTTGTGAAGTTTGGCATAGTGAAATTTGTTCAGCCGTGTCCGATTCTTTGTGACCCCATGGAATTCTCCAGGCCAGAATACTGGAGTGGGTAACCTTTCCCTTCTCCAGGGGATCTTCCCAACCCAGGGATTGAATCCAGGTTTCCTACACTGCAGGCGGATTCTTTACCAGCTGAGCCACAAGGCTAGCCCAAGAATACTGGAATGGGTAGCCTATCCCTTCTCCAGCAGATCTTCCCGACCTAGGAATCGAAACAGGGTCTCCTGCATTGCAGGCGGATTCTTTACCAACTGAGCTGAGGGAAGCCCAGTTTGGCATTAAGTCAAGGACATATTTGGGGCTATGCTGAAAAGAAAGGAAACCTTGCCCAGTGGATTAGAATTGGAGCTTAAGTGAGCAAGGGGAGAAAGTTCATAGGAACCAATTAGAATTCGACTTATTTATTTTCTACCACAATGTCTTTTATGGAAGACTCTTTCACCCACTGTTTCACATCTCAATATTTCCGTCTTTCTCATGATCCTTAAGATTATTCTATCCTTTAAAATGTAAGATTATTCTATATTTTAAAGCTAGAAAGTTTTCCTTTTTAAAATAAACAGATAAAATTCATATAAGTTTCTCTGCAGATTACAGATCAGTCTTTAGAAGGTCTGCTTCTCTTGCTACAACCTGTAAAATATTTTTCCTTGCTAATTTATATCTACCTATAAATAGACACACTTTATCTTAAGATCTAAATTAATCATTATTTTGCGTAACAGGTAGAGAATGGAGTTTTACTTTGACACTAGTAGGGCTATTGAGTTCTAGCCCCTTTCTGTGTAAGTCATGAATATATTTTAAGACAATTTTGCGGTGAGAATATAAGTAACAGTATTCTCACCAAGTAATACAATAGATATAGTGTTCTGAAAAGTCATGCTCTGTGCATTTAACTCAACTTGGCAGAAATACCCATTCCTTCTATGGAGAATACTAATACTATGTATAGAAATTTACATAGAAAATATGCTTACAGACTTCTTGGAGCTAGAGTTTAAAATATGCAACCTAAATTGGATCAATTTTATGTAAATATTCTGTGGGAATCGAAAGAAATTAGAATGGAAATTTGACAAACTCTTACACATGCACCCATATGCATATGAGTATATGAATGTGTGTGTTTGTTTACTTGTTTATTTTTCTTCTAAATCATTTGCCTTGAACAATCAGTTTTAATAAAATCAGCCTGATTCTAAGAGAAATGCAGCTTTCATAAAACAGAGGTACTACATGAAGGTAGGTCCCTGAAGAACCTAAGTATTAAAATCTCCAGGAATTATTGGCAAATTCTAAGCTATAATTCAATTAAATGACTTTACAAAACAATTTTGTTTCTTTTGAACAAACTGTACTGAACTAATTGAAGATACATGCACACATACACACACATGCAGATTATTGGTGTATACCTAAATAAATTTTCCAAAACAAATACATCTTTCCAACCAGGACTTATATACACAGACAAAATACTATCATACCCCAGAAATTCCCCACATATTCCCTTTTAGTCACTACTCTGTCCCCAAAGGAAGTCACTATTGAACTTTTAACACCATGAAAGTGAAAGTGTTAGTCACTCAGTTGTGTCTGACTCTTTATGACCCCATTGTCTGTAGCCCACAGTCTCCTCTGTCTATGGGATTTTTCAGGCAAGAATACTGGAGTGGGTTGCCATTTCCTTCTCCAGAGGATCTTCCCATCCTAGGGATCGAACCTGTAACACCATAGATAAAATTTATTCATCTTTGAACTTTATGTAAGTGGAATCATATGGCCTGTACAAATCTGTGTCTTTTTTCCTTAACTCAAAACTCTGTTTGTAAAAGTTATCCATGTTGATTTATGTATTTATATTTTACTCACTCACATTGCTGTTCAATATAAAATAATGATTTTAAGGCATCAACTATCCTTGACTATATACACTGTGTTAATGATATCACACTTTGTAAAATACTACTTTGAGTGTCAGTAGCTTAAGCTGGCTGAATAACAGGGCATAAAATTTGGGACCAAAGGAGCTGGAGGAAAGTTAGTAGCAGAAGCTCTTATTAACTCTTCCACTCTATAAAAATAAGGCTGACTTTACTCCTCAGTTCATATAGCAAACACCTATTATCAGGCTTTTGTAATTTACCTTATTCCTAATTTAGCAGACCCTGATGGTTGGCTTATCCAAGAGCCATTAAAACTATTGTCCTTTCTTCTCTTTTCTCAATAGGGGCTGAAAGAGCCTGATATATATATTTTCCCCAATCTCTCATACTACTAAGGAATGACCATGTGATACAGTCCTGCCAATGAAGTAAATTTAAGAGGGAGTTCGGGGGGATGATTTCTAGGAAAATTTTAATTTTTTTGTTAAAGAGCTAAATGTGAGAGGTAACAACCCAGAATAGCCAATACCCAAGCCAATATTGAAAGAGAAGAACAAAGTTGGAAGACTGACAGTATCTAATTTTAAGATTTACTAAAAAAACTATGGTTGGTGAACAAAATAGACAAGTAGACAATATAACGAAATACAGAATACAGAAATAGATCCCTATAGTCAACTGATCTTTGACAAAGTAGGAAGGGGAATACAATGGGGCAAATATAGTCTGTTCAACCAATGGCACTGGATTTCTCCATGCAAAGAAATAAACCCAGACACAGACCTTATATATGTTATAAGTTAACTCAAAATGGATCACAGATCTAAATGTGAGACACAAAACCAGAAAAATCTTAGAAGATAAGATAGGAGAAAACCTAAGTGACCTTGGGTATGGTGATGCCTGTTTACAACACCAAATCCTATCAAAAGAACTAATTCACAATCTGGACTTCATAAAATTAAAAACTTCTTCTCTGCATAAAATGGTGGCATGAGGATGAGAAGACAAGTTATAGACTAAAAGGAAATATTTGTAAAAGACACCTCTAATAAAGAACTGAATGTATATTTTAAAAACGACAATAAAGAAATAAATGATCTGATTAAAAAGTGGGACAAAGACCTTAAGAGACCTTACCACAGAAGATACATGCATTTCTCATGTTATTGTGCTTCACTTTCTTGCAGTTTGCAGATGCTGCTTTTTTTTTTTTTTTTTTTTTTTTTTACAAACTGAAGGGTTATAGCTAACCTATGTCAAGCAAGTCTATTGATGCTATTTTTCCAACAGCATTTCCTCACTTCATGTCTCTAGGTCACATTTTGATAATTCTCAGAATATTTCAAACTTTATTATTATTATTATATTTGTTATGGTGATCTGTGGTCAGTAATCTTTGATGTCACTACTATGACTTGCTAAAGACTCAGATAATGGTTAACACTTTTAGAAATTAAAAAAAAAGAAAAAGAAAAAGAAAATCAGGTTACTCAATCATGTCTGACTCTTTGCACCCTATGAACTACAGCCTGCCAGGTTCCTCTGTCCATGGGATTTTTCAGGTAAGAATACTGGATTGGGTTTCCATTCCCTTCTCAGGGGATTTTCCCAACCTAGAGATTAAACCCAGGTTTAATATGCACTGCAAGCAGATTCTTTACCATCTGAGCCACCAGGGAAGACTTTTTTAGAAATAAAGCATTTTTTAATTAAAATATATGCTTTTTAAAGACATAATGTTATTGAGCACAATAGACTGCATTATAGTGTAAACATAACTATTCTATGCACTAGACGATCAGAAATTCGTATGACTTGCTTTGTTTTAATATTCACTTTACTGTGGTGGTCTGGTGTTCTGAATCTGCAATATCTCTGAGGTATGCCTTATACAGTGGCAAATAAGCAAATTAAAACTTCAATATTACTACACACCTATTAGAATAATCAAAATCTTGAACACTAACAACCAATGCTGACCAGGATGTGAAACAACAAGAACTCTTATCCATTGCTGGTGGGAATGCAAAGTGGTATAGCCGCTTTGGAAGATAGCTTGGTAGTTTCTTAGGAAACTAAACCTAGAGCCACCCTTTGCTATCTGACTGAGGATTGTCACCAGGACTCCCCTCACCCAAATATACCAAAATCTATGGAAGTTTATGTCCCTCCTATAAAATGCATAGTATTTATATATAACCTATGAGCACCCTCCCATACACCTTCAATCATATCTAGACTATTTATAATATTCAATACAATGTAAATACTATATAAATAGTTGTGAATACAGTGTACATTCTATGTGAATACTTTCCAGTGCAGGGCAAAGTCAAATTTTGCTTTCTGGAGCTTTTCTGGAATTTCTTTTTTCAAATATTTTTGATCCACAGTCGGTTGAATCCACAGATGTGGAATCTGTGAATATAGAGAATTGACTGTATTCACAGGTTTTGCCTGTGTTTTGCAGATCATATTACCATATGACACAACAAACTCAGCCCTTGTATTTATCCAAAGGAGCTGAAAACATACATCCGCACTAACACCTGCACACAGATGTCTTTAACAGCTTTTTGCATAACTGCCAACATTTAGAAGCAGCCAAGATGTCCTTTAGAAAATGAATGGCTAAATAAATTGCAGTCCATCCAGACAATGAAATACAGGCATACTTCAGAGATACTATGGGCTTGATCTCAGACTATCACAATAATAAAGTAAGTACTGCAGTACAGCCACAAACCATAACACACGAGAGTTATATTTATACTATACTGTAGTCTATTAAGTGTGCAATAGCATTATATGAAAAGGCTACACACTGTGTCATTCCAACTATTCTGGAAAAGGCAATGTATTTTGTATTATGTCTATAGTACTATGTACTATAGTATGTACTATGTATTCCACAGTACTTTGTACTATGGAGATAGTACAAAGACGGGTAGTAAGTAGGGCTGGAGTGGGGAAAAGGATAAAGAGTAGAGTAGAGATGGTTTTTAGGGTAGTGAAATATTTCATTTGAGACCATAACAATGAATATATGTCATTACACGTTTGTTAAAACCCATAGAATTCATAGATTGTAGAACACCTAGAGTGAAGGCTAAGGCAAATTATAGATTTTGATATATATTATGCAGCAATTATGATATAACATGATTTATCAGTTATAACAAATGTACCATTTTGCTGAGTGATGCTGATAATGGGGGAGTCTATGGCTTCCCAAGTGGCGCTAGTGGTAAAGAACCTGACTGGCAATTCAGGAGATGTAAGAGATGTGGGTTTGATCCCTGGGTCGGGAAGATCCCCTGGAGGAGGGCATGGGAACCCACACCAGTATTCTTGCCTGGAGAATCCCATGGACAGAGAAGCCTGGCAGGCTACAGTCTATAGGGTCGCAAAGAGTTGGACATGACTGAAGTGACTTAGCACATGAATGTGTGGGGTAGGGTATATACGGAAAATCTCTGTACCATCTACTTGATTTTGTTGTTAACTTAAAACTTCTCTAAAAAATAAATAAATGGAACAAGAAAAAAAGAGATAAACAAAAGAGGAGAGGGGACCAATGACCTTCTTATCTTCCTGGCTTGCCTCTGAATAAAATTCCTGGAACTTCAACAGTCCTTTTGAGATCATGAAACAAAGAACATGAAAATGAAATGGTAGTATACTAAATTGGTCAAGCCAAAATGTGAAAATCAGAAACTCTGACCACACCATTGATGCTGAACCAAGTTTTAGACTCATTGTTCAGTAAAATAAATAATTTCTTTATGATATAACCCCATATTATTCAAGGTTTATATTAGTTCAATTAAAAGTATATCTGATATACTATTTATAGTGATAATCAAGATAAAAACATGTATTGAAGAATGTTGCTTGGAATTATAGTATATTTTACATTGACTTCTTGAAAGACAACATCTTTATTAGAAATTTAAAACTCCATATTCATCCAAAAGAAGAACCATGCCTAGTTATTAAATACCTGAAATGCTTTCAGATGCTTTGCTCTTTAAAAACAATTTCTATGAATTTCTTGCTATGGCAGCACAACTTGAGCAAACATTCAAATATTTTAGTTTATCACTTCTTGGCCTTTTGGATAAGATCAACTGTAATATCTGTTCTTATCAGTTTAATATCTGATAAACTCTAGGAGTTGATGATGGACAGGGAGGCCTGGTATGCTGCAGTCCATGGGTTCACAAAGAGTTGGTCATGACTGAATGAATGAACAGAACTGAGCTGAACTGAATGTTCTCTATCTGAGAACAACATATTAAATGGATTTTTGGAGCAGGAAGTTGGAATAGAGGCTTGCTCAAATACTTTACTGTGCAGACTCTTCTTGGTCCACTGGAGAATTCTGGTGGTAGACTGCTAGCTAAAAGTGAAAGTGTTAGTTGCTCAATCATGCCCAACTCTTTATGACCCAATGGACTGTAGCCCCCCCCAGGCTCCTCTGTCCATGGAATTCTCCAGGCAAGAATACTGGACTGGGTTGCCATGCCCTTCTTCAGGGAATCTTCCCAACCCAGGCATTGAACCCAGGGCTCCTGCATTGCAGGCAAATTCTTTACTGTCTGAGCCACGTGGGAAGAGCCTTAGCTAGCTAGTGAAGTGAAAGTCGCTCAGTCATTCCCAACTCTTTGCGACCTCATGGACTATATAGTCCATGGAATTCTCTAGGCCAGAATACTGGAGTGGGTAGCCTTTCCCTTCTCCAGGGGATCTTCCCAACCCAGCGGTTGAACCCAGGTCTCCTGCATTGCAGGCAGTTCTTTACCAGCTGAGCCACAAGGGAAGTTAGCTAAGCACCTAGCTAAAATCCTCAGAGGTCAATGGACTTCAAACATGATTTTTATCCCTTCAGTAACAGAAAATAGCTTTTTACATCTTAATTTAAACAGGTAGACTACTATAATCATAGTTCTGAAATGCTTTATTGTCTCATTAAATTAACAGTTTCCCACAGACTTTCAGTCTCTGGTTTTGGGGTTGAGATGGTAGGGGAAGAGCATTTAAAAGTCCTTTGTTCCTCCTGTTGAAAACTGAAACTTTTATTTGTACCTCTTTATTTTTATTTTTAGCAACAACCCTTTATTTCTCCCTTGTTGGCTTTCTATGGCAACATCTAAATAAGAATAAATTGGAGTTAACCTAAGTTTTCTTTTAATCGGAAGTAAATCTGATATTGTAAAATATAGATGGATATACCCCAATGAGTATTTTATGAGTATTTGGAGTCTTTCCTATCAAAAGACATTTTATTAACAATCTATCTTTCTTATGTTTGTGATGAGACAATATGCTGTACTGAGTTGACTTAAACAATGTAGTCAGAAAAGCTGTCCTCAAATCTTACTGTTAGTAATATTTTAATAGAGAACTTGAGGAATCATTAAAAAAATGTATGTTAATAATTCTGCTTTGCTTCCTTGGAGAAACACTATTTTTTATACAACTGAGAGCCCAATTAATGATTTTTTTCATTCTTATTACATTTTATAGCAGGAAAATCAGAGTTTGGGGCTTTAAATAACAGAGTTTGGGGCTTTGTATGGTGTTTGTGAAGTTGAAAAATTTTCTGCATGCTCAGATCTCCTCTGTCTGATAAGTCTAGACAATTTTAATGAAACTCTTTCACTTAAACCACAGATCACATTGTGACATGAAAATGATGACAAATATTTCCCAGAAAAGTGAAAAATGAGTATTTATGAATATTTGCTCTTCTTATAAACCACTAATTGTAAGCAGAAGGAATGCATCAAAGAGCTTTGATATAACCATTTTATGTAGATTTTGCATGGTATATTAAAACTTTAGAATTTGATAAATTTGGAAGATAGGAAAATAAAATCCGAGATGAAAAGAAACACATGCAAAACTGCACATTTTCTAAATGATGAATAATAACATAGCTAAGACTCATGGACATCCAGTGTTATTTATCAGACTGTACTCAAGCATGGTGCAAGAAGAAAGTACTTATACAGCATGTAAGCCAGTATTTGACCAGCTCTGGCACCTAAACAGGAAGATTTTTGGAGCCACGAATGTCTTCTGCACAGATAGGGTTTTATTTAGTGCCAGGGGCATGTCTTTTTCTACTTACATTTCCTGGAAAATAAGTACATATTTTGTAACCAGCCTATGAATAATGAAATACCTTCTCATGAATGGCGGACTTCAGAGAGTTCAGGATTTCAACCTTGGTAAACAAGCATGTATTTGTATGCCGGTCTAGGTTCATGTGTGCCTCTGCTGCATTCCACAAACCATCTCACAGAAAGGTTTCTGAAACCCTCTTCTGACTCCCACTTCCCACATTTCATGAAGGAATGTGTGTATGGAAGAGGGATGGCTCTTCACAGAAGGATTCTAGTCAAGTGTTTCTGTCTCAAAATCAACCACAGGCTACTTTAGAAAGTAGAGCAATTTGGAACATTCTTTTGGGAAACTGGTTACATTCTACTGAAAGATGGAAGAGAATAAGTGCTCTTAGTTCTTTGGAGAGATTTTAGAGACTTCTTACTAATTGATAGGATCAAAGACTTCGATGATTCTGAACTAGGATGAGAAAGAATATTACTATGTTCTGATAAGGAAGGAAGTAGAGGTAGAAATCAGTTGTGTTTATGATGTGTGGTGTATTATGGTAAGGCAAAGGGGTCTGACTTCCAGATGTCTATGCCCCTTGTTTTATTCAGCATCCAATGTTTTTTATTCCTTCAGATATGTGCTTAGTGAAATGTTCAAACCACCCCAGTACCAATTTTCCCTCCCATACTCACACCTCTCCCCCCACACATACATAACTCAGGTGGATAAAAGTCCCTCAGGGTTCCTCTCTTGGAGACAGAAGGTACAGTTAGTCTGCAGATGGCCAATGAGATGACCCTGGCATCTATCAGTCATAGACTCAATGGATTCCTTTGACTCCTCAGAGATTGAATGAGATGGAAACTACAGAGATAATTTTAACTAAAGAATCAAACATTTAAATTCCAGGTTTTGCTTAAAGAAAACTACACAAATATAATCATGATTCACATGTTGCTTAACATCTAGAAATTTAGATAAATACTGCAACATTTACTACTCATTTGATTTTTTATTTCTCAAGCAGATTTGGGCATTATTTTTCTCTCAGGTAATTCACTTACAATTTGATATGTCAGTAGGTGGCTATGGTGCCTGATTAAGGCATTCTTATCGGAAAAGAGTGTAGATCGTGCAAATAAAAACCCTAACTCAAAGATAAGAGGATATTTCCTATTCAAATATACAACTGTTCAAAATGCAAATAAATTTTTCTCTCAAGAAAGTATAACATGGTGTCTTTGATGTGTAGCTTGACGAGTATCAATGTTCATTACTATAAAATCATTTTTATTCATTCATTAATTTTAAAGTGATACTAATCGCTATACTCTCCAAAATATTTTGAAAATAGTAGTGAATTGTAACTTGTGTTTTTACTAATAGTGGCACCACTATAGGTGTTAAACAGAAATAACAGCTGCGCTTTTTACTGAAATGAGTCTTAAATTTTGCAAGTCTTTGTTATGCAAGAGTCTCAGAGATACATCCATTACATAAAATATGACCACCCTGTAATTACGTGACCATTGTGAAATATTTCATCAAAACATCCAAAGAAGAAAGTAAAAATCATCCATAAGCCTAACACTATCAGAAATACACTTATGATCTTTAAAATTTTTTAAAATACATATAATTGCTGAAATGTTTAAGCAGAATGTTAACTTATATTTTTATTGTGATACAAAATTAGAGCCAGGTTAGAAGAAACACATCAGTTAAGTACCTCAATTACTTAAATACTACTGCTCCATAACGATTGCTTACTTGGATTTATTTCTACCCCCATTACTACCATTAGGTTTGAGGAAAACACAGCTCCTGCATGCCTTCTGCCATGTGGTGGTGCTCCTAGATCCCTTCACTCTTCTAAATATCAAGTTCCTTGACTCTACTTCCGACATATACCTCAAATTCTCTCACATTCCTTCATTATTGCTGCCACTGCCCTAGTCGAACCCTCCATCATCTTGTACTTAGATTAATGTTAAAGTCTCCTTGCTAGTCTCCTTGCTTCAACTTCTGCCCCTTTGGGACTTCCCAGGTGGGCTAGTGCTTAAGACTCCCTGCTTTCCCTGCAGGGGCTAGCTGATTTATCCCTGGTCGGGGAACTAAGATCCTGTGTGCTGGTGGTATAGCCAAAAAAAATACATAAAATAATATTGCCTCTCCATTCAACAGTCAAAAATGGCTGATAATAAATGACGGATTTGTTTGTTTAATCATTCATGGCTTTGCACCTACTTTAAGGCTAGTTCTTTCCTAGGCACTGGGGGTAAATCAGTGAACAAAATGAAGTTCCTTTTCTCATGCCACAACTGATGATAGGTTCTTGAGTTCCTATGCTTTATTAGGCTCCATGTTCTTGCTCAGGGCACTCACTCTGCCTGGAAGGACTTTTTCTGAGTCACATCCTTGCTTGGGTTACTTGTACCAATGGTTCTTCAAGATAAACGAAAACGGTCACCTCTTTGAGGAATACTTGTGTGTCTCACACCCTACCAGGCTATGTTAATGCAAATATTTGTGCTTTTTAACATTTTCTATGCATTCCCGTCTCTCAGCACTTGCTTTGTATTATCATGGTTAATTACCTCTCTGTCTTCCTGAATTTGACTGTGAAATCTTCCTAAGAGGGGATTTTGTGTTTCCACTCTTGTTTATTAGATCACAACATGATCCATGACCTAACTGCATTATTGGAAGGCTGTTGAGACAAAACATCTAGACAGTTTTAATTTCAACATCACACAGATATGAGGCAGCAAGTTAAAAAAAAAAAAGCTAATGAAGGGTCTCAGGTTCAGAAGTCCATTCTGGGCTTTTTCTTTGATATCTTCTGGACAAGCTTTAGAATCTGGTTGATTGTGAATGCCCCTAATTAAGGTAGGGGTCACATAAGCAGAAAATAAAGACAGCCAATGCGTATGCTCAGTTGCTCAGTCATGTCTGGCTCTTTGCAGTCCTATGGACTGTAGCCCACCAGGCTCTTCTGTCCATGGGATTTCCCAGGTGAGGATACTGCAGGGGGTTGCCATGTCCTTCCGCGGGGTATCTTCCTGACCCAGGGATCGAAACTATGTCTCATGTCTCCTGCATTGGCAGGCAGGTTCTTTACCACTAGGGGAAGACAGCCAATATCAAACCCATTTTTAACCTTCTTGCTGGGTGATTCTCTGCAAATTGTGTAAGTGTGAGATACAATTTTATCATTTACATCTCAATAATTAATATGGAGGGCATGAAATATCTAGTTGATTTTCTTCCAGGCAAATGTGAGATATCCATGCAATGTGAGTTTTTATTTCAGTCACTGGTACTTTTCTGAATGTTCTCCTTGAAGTCTGGATCTATCTTTTAAGTCTATTCATCTCCATCCTCTTATTTTTCCAGGCACAGGAATGTGGTAGGGTGTGTTAGACAGTGGTTTATAGTCAAACATAATTGGTTAGATCTCTCAGAGAATATGTTTTTCTGAGATTCTGTCTGTGGAAAGAACATTGAATCCACATGTGTTGTTTTCTCTTGTTGCCATTGACACCCAGAAGTCAACATTGGTCTGTTTTTAGCTTTTTAAAAACTTTTCTTTCTTTTTGTTTTAATGTGGCTTTCCTATTTTTCTAAACTTACCCCAGATGCCAAGATTGCTTCAATTCTAGCCTTTTCTCCAGGGCTTTACTTTGTATGGATAATGGGATCAGTGCATGATTGTTATCACTTTCCTCTGTAAAGTGAAGCCGATAATCCTTATGTTTTCTTAGGCTTTTATAAAGACGAATTGGCTGTTTAAAACAGTTTTAAAGTTGAATTTTATGCTTTTCTAATTGAAGGAGTATTTTAAAAAATAATTGAAAAAACTGACTTGATACACCAGAACAAAAACATATTCTTCTTCTTGGCTCAGGATTCATTGGCTTGATTTTGCAAAGGCCAAAGACTCATTTTGTTAGTGTTGAATTTATTCACCTTCTTAATCTTGGTTCAGAATATGTAATCTTGTGTGGGGACTGGAGATTGGAGTCCTAAGGATACACCTTCGAGTTTTAACAGGAAGGAAAAAAGACTCATATTAAAATTTGCCTTAGATTTAATAGTGATCACTCTCCAGAAGAACATAACCCTATGTTTAGAGGGAAAAAAATGACTAGAGGCTTTCACCAGCCCAAGTTTCAATTCTAAAAGAACCAAAATACTCAATTTAACCTGAACCCATGTGAACTTCTTGGATCTCAGCCGAGTTTATTTTACAACTGGAAAGTACTGAGACCACCCTGAAAAAACAGACAATTTTGCCTTAAAAAATCATTAAATAAATATTGATTCCTCAGGAGAAAAGCTCAAGCCACAGACATCCACACCCAATAATTAGCTAATCGGCTCTAAATGTCAAAGATGAATAGAAAAAAATATTTAAAAAGAAACTACAACCTTTATTTGTGGTTTAACACGTATATGAAATACTATAACCAAATTTCTGTTGCCCAGAGTTGGATTGCCAAATGCTAATTTGGTTTTAAATATTTAACAGTTTTTTAAAATTAAAATGTTTTAATATAAACTGCCGGTTAAATAATTTTCCTAATGTTCTTATTTCCTTTTTCCTGTGACTAACAGTTGAGAAAGCATAGTCATTTTTGCTCAAAAATTATCTGAAACTATTTAACTTACTTCAAAAATGAGCATAAATATTGAGGACCATTTGTACTTTTTACTTATTGCCTTCCATTCAGATCATTCACTATAAAGTATAAATGGGAATATAAGGTGGTCCACAGAGTGTTTAAGTCAATGTATTATCTTTTCAAATGTTTTACTGTTAATGCATCTATTAATTATTCTCTGTATACACTTTCTAATTTGATACATATTCCAGGATTTTCTTCTAGGAAGCTGATCTGTATATGTAGTATTATGAAATTGATTATTGATATACAAATTCATTATCTCGGGCACATCATAAGAGTTGTGTATTGACTGATTGCTCCAATTCATAAATTTCACATTTGGGGAAAACAGAGTCATGGTAAAATATGCTCTGATAAGTATGAGAGCTTTTCTCAGAAAATTAAAAGTAGAACACTGTTCAAAGATTGTTTAAAAACACATAATTTTCCTGAAGTCCTCTTTGCTCCCTAATTATGAAGGACCCTGAAGTGACTTTGAGGTTGGTTATCTACCTAAAAGATCAAGTGGCAAGGATTGTCACTACAGGTTCTTACATTATTTAACCCACAGGAAGTTTCCTTTTTAGGCAAACTCTACTCAGAATTTGGGCAAATATCAGACCTCAGTTTTTCAAGCCATGTTCTTCCTATAAAAATATAGCCACACAATTCTTATCCCTGTGTTTTCATGAGAGTGGCAGGATTCCTATTGCAAACAATGAAAGATGTACACAGAGTAATGATTTGAGAAAGATAAACAGATGCTCTTCACTATTGTGTCCTAACAAGGCTTCTGTTATACATTATTAATTACTCCGGAAGTAACTCCAGGATGTTTAATACGTCTTCAAGAGATTTTAATAAATTTTCCTCACTTTCAGAGCTTATTGACTTTTTTTCTTAAAGCTTCAAGTTTGGCATTAAAAATCAAAGCCTATCTGTTAATGCCTAAGATAATTGTTGAAAATTACAGCACTTAAATTGGTGACACTGCTGGTGCAGAAACAAGTACAGTGCCACCCAGTGCTCCTGCATCCTCTTTGCTTTACTAGTACAGATTCTCACTAGCAAATCTGGATTAGCTACTCCACTTGCCTTTCCTACTCCATTTGCAATCGCCTACTCCAATTGCAAATGGTTTCTTACCTCTTCACTGGTGAGAAATTTTTAAAATAATTTCTTTGTCTCAATCAGAGCATGAGTGATGAAATTTAGAAAACAAAAACAAAAAAACCTTAGATTTCTTTCTTGTCTGTCTGCACAAACCTCCTTTCAACTTCATGATTGTTTCTTCCAACTGGGATCTGGTTTACCAGGCCACAGGACTAAGCCACCCACTGTCTTGATACTCTCAGGTTTGAGTTAGAAGCTGTCACAGCAAGAAGAGAACTTAAGATTGTTTAGTTCAACTCTCTCATTTATAAGATGATGAAACAGAACCAGAGATGTGAAGGGACCTGTTCAAGGTTATGCAGCTAGGTAGTGGAAGACTTGGTTTAGATTTTGGAGGTGGGGTGAGGCATTCTTCATTATACATTCGTTGGGTTATGCAGCTCCTCTTCTTTATAATTTTAATTGTTTATTATGTAGATGTTGTTGAAAAATGGTCATTTCCCTCCTGCCTCTTCACTGAACAATATGAACGTAATTTGCTCTGGATATCTGACAGGCTGATATCTTTGGTGGTGTTGGTTGCCTGTGATGCGTACCCCTTTCCTTCCTGGGTAAGTGAGGAATGGGGTAAAGAATTACCCATTACTCTTGATGTCCACAAAAGTAATAAATAGCAGGTGCCTGCTATGACAGCTTTTGTAGCAGCCAGAATAAAGGATTATAACCTTAATATTGCCAGACACTCTCAATCAATAAACCTACAGTAGGACAAGTGATGTGAAGATACAGGGACAAAGATTTTGTCCTGGTGTAGGCAGCAGCGATGACAGTTCCTGGGTGAGCACTGGCAATGATGCCAGCGGCAGGCAATGTCCAAGACTGGCAAGGGCAGTGTCTGGCATCCTTCAGATATGGCCATCATGTCCAACCTGATGTTTCCTGAGGAGTAATTTTAGCTGTGTTCCTGGTACTCAGGCTTTCTTGGTTCCTACTTCTTTCCTGTGCTTACTTAATATTCTAGCTTTCCTGGAAATTTTGTGAGGATCCAGAAATTCTTTTTGTTTTTTTTGTTTGTTTGTTTTTGTTTTAATTTTATTTTATTTTTAAACTTTACATGATTGTATTAGTTTTGCCAAATATCAAAATGAATCCGCCACAGGTATACATGTGTTCCCCATCCTGAACCCTCCTCCCTCCTCCCTCCCCATTCCAGAAATTCTTTTTGGATTTAGCTCATCCAAAGTCAGTTCTGGTCACTTCCAAGAGGAACTCTGATAGTTACATGGCTTGAATAGAGAAGTTTTGTTTTCTGGATCTTGGAATATCCAATAAATATGCTTGCTCTGGTATACATTTCACTAGCAGAGAGGTGAATCCAAAGCCAACTTAATTTCTCAACTGCCAATAAGTGATGGCTGCCCATTCTAGCCTCTCCAAAATATTCCCTATATAATTAGCAAAATATTTCAAGTAAGGTATGTTTCTCTCTCTTTATTTCAGAGTTGGGGTCAGTTATTCCTTCTGTAAGTATTCCAAAGACTTTGCTTTAAAAGCTGTATGCATGATGCACAGATCTAAAAAATTGTACTACGTTTGTGTTATATTCGTAAAGGCCTTCCTCCTACTATTGTTCTTTCTAAGTGCTAAGAGCACTGGACCAGAAGTCTGGAGAACATAGATCCTAGTTCTTACCCTTTTTCCAATTGATTTGTCACCTCTGTAAATGATGTCATCTTTCTGAGCATCAATTTCCCTGGTGTAAAATGTGGGAAAGGAAAACCTGAAGAAAGTGGGCTGTATCACTTCGTCCTATATTATTACTTCTTGCTTCACAGACTCTGATTTTATAAGAAAATGTTGGAACAGGAGAAAATCTGTCCTGTTCCTTTCTCCCCATCTCCCCTAAGTAAGCATCAATATCCATCCTTCAACAAAATACAAGGAACAATATAAGCAGGAAAAAAAAAAACAACTTTTTTTTTTTTTAATAGAAGCTCATGAAATACAGTAATTCAGTTTCAATTTTCTGGAGCTTTGCACAATAATTAACCTTAATTATTGCCTAGAGTAAGCAAACATGCACAAGTCCAAGTTTTAAAAAGAATTCCATTCATTAAGATAAAAGAACCAGGCATAGGTAGAGTGATATTTTTTATGAAGCACTTGACTTGAAATTTTCTAACATCTGTAGGAAGTTAAAAAACAATCACTACAGTCATTTCAGTTACTCCGAAGCCAGCAATACATGAGTAATCCTTAGGCACTTTATGGATCCTACAAAATCATCAAATAGATCTTCAAAAGTGTTTGCAGGAAGAACCACACCTCTTTTTTTCTAGGCATGGAAAAACCACGTAAAATAGACTCTCAGTGAAGCCAGCATTGCAAGTAACAGACAGAGTTTATTTTTAGAGACTAGGTTGCTATTAGGACATAGTGGGACACTTTTTAGTCTGATCTAAACATACAAGAAATACCTTTCTGATCATTTATGAAGTCTTGTCTCCACCCTACACAGAATATAAGATGTAAGGGTTCTAATAATAGGGACACAGTTAAATGCATTGACAGGTGCTTTCTCCTTTAACACAATTAATTTGGCCTAAGCAGTATCTAGTTAATGAGGTCTTAAAGTGTCAGGAATGAATAAGTGTGCTCTCCCCTAACTTCAACATGAGGCAATGGCAGACACTGCTCTTTTCAGCTTATTTGAGCTTATTTGGATGCTTTTCCTATTTGTTCAGTGTCCCTTTAGTGAGAATGGTCATGGACTTCGAGCTGTCTCCTCCCTAAAAGACTGGCTTCACTGTCATGAGTCCCTCCCAACCCCTCCACCCTTATTGGAAGCTGACACTGTACTACTAATAAAGACCTGCTGGCAAACAGCTGTAAGTAGGAAGTACAAACTTGGTAGTATTAGGTAAAAGCAGTTTAGTTCTGAATTACCCTTGAGCATTTTTAGGAGGCGTGAAGTACTTTTTGCTTCTAATTAAAACCAGAGGAAATACTGAATGAAGGTGAGCTTTGAATGTAAAGAAAAAGGTGTGTATTTGGACAGGCTTTCTCTCTGCTATTTACTTCACTGAAGACCTGACTTCTCAAATTTCTTTAATAGGGACAAGCCACTTCATTCAAGCTTTCAAACTTAAAAAGAAGATGGCCAAATTCTTAGGAGAGGCAATACAGTGTCTCAAATTGATATTAAACGGCACATGGCTGACATGAAGCTATTTTCTGAAGACTGGCTAAGAAGAAAAAGGATAGGAAGAAAAAAACCTTAAGATGCTAAGAAATCTTGGAAACTGGGCAGGAAGCATAATTCATTCACCAAGAAACATGGGACAAGCAGATATTTCAGAGGAAGTTGTAAACTAGTGTGATGCTTACGCATTGGGCATACTGAGAGGCTGCTAGGCAACTTCTGTCTTAATGGGGGCTCCTTGGTCAGGTGTGGCTTGATGTCTAAAGAATACATCAAGCAAATAGAAATCCCAGTAGGACTTTTTTTTCTTGTCTCTCTTCACCTCTGGCATGTGAGCTCCTTGGGGTAAGGAGTATTACTGTTTTATTCACCACTAGATTGCCAATACCTGAAAGATCTGGTACATGATAAGGACTTAATAAATATTTGATATAAGAAGAAAGAAGGGAAGGAAGAGAGGGAAAAAAGGAGGAAGGAAGGAAGAATGGAAAGAGCGGAGGACCCCTGAGACCAACTAGTGGCAGAAAATTTTGAGGAGTGTGGTTTTTCAGTAGTCCAATGAGTGTGTAGGTATCTTTAAGAAGTCTTATCTGTGATGTGTGAAAACACCCAACACTCCCAACTGAGTGTGGTTATGAGATAGCTGACACAACATCCTCTTAGCTGAATTTGTCCTACTGTGTTCACTCACCCCAAGTTCCCTCTGGCTTCCAACTTACCTCCTACTACTTAGTTCCTTCCTCATGGAGCATCTAAACATGTCTGCATCACCCATCAAGCTGCCCTTGACTTGTGTTTGATTGCTGGTCCTCAATTGAGGTCTTCCCTCTTTTTTTTTTTTGGAATTCACCACAACATCTGCAGAAAACCTGTGACTATCCAGGTGCTTTAGATTGAGCAGCAACTTTTATTCTCAACGGTGACCCCAGCCTGGCCATTGCTCAATCTTGTCAAGTCCTGTGATCATGATGTGGTCTAAATCTTAGGGTGAGATGGAGTCTTCAGAGAAGGGAACTAAAGTGTCAGCCTCTGTGGAGCTAGCAACAGCAGAGGCTGAGGAAAGGGGAAGAGAGAAGAAAGGAGTTCTAGGAATGAGGGAGCACAGAAAAGGGGGATGGGAGTGAAAGAGCTTTACATACTTTAAAATCTGGCTCTGGCTTTGTCCTGTCTCAAATGCTGACTGAACCAGCTCATAAAACATTTTGAGAGATGCACAACTGTGCAAACAGAGTGAATTGAAACCAGTTTTAGTAATTTCTCAATGAAGGGATTACCCTGTAATTCTCTGTGAACCAATTTTGCAAGCCCAAAGGGAAAATGGTTTGTTCTAGACATGTCTATTAATGCTGGTCCCGTCCTCAGCTGGTTGGAAGGGAAGATTCCATTGCCTTCAAGTCCCTGCCCAGTATGCACAACCGTGTTCACTGGCCTCATCCATAAAATACGGTCAAAATAGCGTCTGCCTCCCAAGTTGTTATTGGGATTAAATGAATCATGTCTAGAGTTTTTAGGAGGTTGGCTGGCACATAGTAAGTATCCATTAAATGCTAGCAATGGTATTGACTATGATGATATGAGATGAGAGTGATGATGATTATAAGGGATGTTAGCACATCATTGGCTGTGATTGATTGGACAAGACAATCAAGGCCCAAAGCTTAACCCAAAGCAAACAATCCAGAAGTTGCACATTGCTTTATGATTTCTGCAATTGGTTTCAAAAGAGGAGCTAGAGCAATCTGAGCCTTTCCTCCAACAACCAACCAATGGAGATTGACAAACTTCAGGGGCTGGAGTAGCCACAGTGAGAAGATTAAGATTGGGAGGAGAAACTAACTGAAATAGGGGTGGGGTGGGTGGGTGAAGAAGAGGCATTGTAAGAAATGCTCTCAGAAGCAGGGATACTTTGCATGAGATTGTACGCAGCCAGTACCCAGTCAGCTGTTCTCATTAGGTACTATTTTCCTGAATGTCTCTTAGGTTCCAACCCTCACTCCTGGCTTTTAGCTTTAAACACATCTGGGTTTGAATGTTTGTGTTTATGAGTCCAAAGAATCCAGACTGGATTTTAAAAATACTTTTTATAGTATAACTAATCATACTACAAAAAATAATGAGTCAGATATAATCTGGCTATAGGACTTCCTTTCAGTTGTGGCTTGACAGTTTTAGAGCATACCAATGATTACAAGGGGCTTCCCAGGTGGCACAGTGGTAAAGAATCTGCCTGCCAATGCAGGAGACACAAGAGACATGGGTTCGATCTCTGGCTTGGGAAGATACCCTCGAGGTGGAAATGGCAACCCACTCCAGTGTTCTTGCCTGGAAAATACCGTGGACAGAGGAGCCTGGCAGGCTACAGTCTATGGGGTGGAAAGAGTTAGACATGATTGAGCACGCATGTGCATACACACACACACATACCCAGAATTACAAACTGATACAGATTCAGCTGCTTATGAAAATTAAATTTCTATGGCTAGGCTCTTCTATGTAATTCTACCCTCACCTCCACTATAAGATATTGCTAGATATTAGTGATCTCACCAGTGACTGAGATGGCAGAAGAAAGTGTCAGGCATGCAAACTCTAATGCCTACAGGGATATTAATTCATAGATTGAATGCAATACAATACAGAGTAGTAGGAATGCTGCCAATCAAAGAGGCATACCCACCTGTGCCTTCAGGGCCCCTCTCCAAGAAGGGACTTCATCCTCATATCAATCTTTTCTTAGCTGGTGGAAGTATGTTCTTAATAAAAAAGCTAGAAATCCAAAATTTAAAAATTGCAGCCTTCTATTTGTTGAATACTGGAAACTATTTTTTTTTTTTTTAAAAAGACGTGGCCCAAAGAAAATGTATCTGCAGACTAAACTTTATCTGAGGCTGTCAGTTTGCACCCTCTGATACAATATATAGGTTATGAAATATACTCTGGTAAAGAAACAGACGTTTCACAATTTATCACATTTCCTAAGTCCCCAGCCAACTATATGGTTATACTTTAGAAAGACAAGAGAGGGAAGACTTTGAGACATTTTATCAGAAGTAAATGAAAACTGTATATCAACACATCACAAAATTTTGAAAAAAGAGTTAACATAATTATGTCTGGGGAGTGTGTAATTTCCTTGGTTCTGTCTCATCATAACAAAAATTTGAAGCGATGGACCAGTGTTTCAGCCCTCAGAAGGACCAGTATTACAGCTCCGTGTTACAGCTCAATTTTATTTAGAAAGCAAAGGAAAATACATCCTAAGGTATGAGGGCATGCTGACCCAAAAGATGTGAAGAAAAGAGAGAGACCCCCGGCCCTTTGGCTCCTCTCTCTATATGTTTTTTCTCCTCCTCCTGGGCCTGCCCTATGTAAATTGGGCTAGCCAGGAGTGCTGTTTGTTTTACCTGAGGTCCTCACTCCAGTCCTCGGACCTTCCTTTGCTCTATTTTCTCAGGCTTTTCCCTTCCTTGTCTTTAGCCACTGCCATTCTGGACTCCTTTTTCCTATTCTAACTACCTAACATTTCCCCCTTAAGAGATGGGAGGCCCAATTCTTTGGGAATAGGTGCATCGAGGTCTCTCTGGCTACTTCCTGCTGAACTGGGATGGCAAGGGGCATTGGGCCTCCCCCTCTTGTTAGTCTCAGGCCTCAGGGTCCTTATAGCTGTGTCCATATAAGGGTGAGTGATATTTTCTGTGGTCGGCTCTAGTTTTATATATCCTTGTTGAACTGGCACTGCATGTTGTAGCTTGTTGACCTGGGCAGAGACAAAATGGGCTAGGCAATTGATAATACATGGAATAATCACAAGCAGCATCAATATGGTGATGACAGGGACTAGTAGGGGCATTAGCCAACTCTAAATTTCTATCACCAGGAGGATCCCCCAAAGAGAGACTGTGCCACCCTGAGAACTCTCCAGCTCATTCTTTGAGATCATGTAGGGTCTGAATGTTTTTCTTGAGTACTGTGATACTTTCTTTAACTTAGCTGGAGGTATTTACCCAGAAATAAGACGTCTCATTCCAGATGGCTCAAGTCCCTCCTTGTTCAGAAACCCTTGCAAGGGCCACACTGAGGTTGTTTCAGCCAGGTTAAACCTGAGAAATGGCACCATAGATATCTGGGGAGTGTATAATTTCTTCGGTTCTGTCTCATCACAACAAAAATTTGAAGTGACAGACTAGTGTTTCAGCCCTTGAAAGGACCAGTGTTACAGCTCCGAGTTACAGCTCAATTTTATTTAGAAAGTAAAGGAAAATACATCCCTGAGGTGTGAGGGCATGCCAACCCAAAAGACGTGAAGAGAAGAGAGAGACCCCTGGCCCTTTGGCTCCTCTTTTTATGTTTTTTCTCCTCCCCCTGGGCCTGCCCTATGTAAATTGGGCTAGCCAGAAGTGCTGTTTGTTTTACCTGAGGTCCTCACTTCGGTCCCCGGACCTTCCTTTGTTCTATTTTCTTGGACTTTTCCCTTCCTTGCCTTTAGCCACCACCATTCTGGACTCCTTATTCCTTTTCTAAGTGCCTCATGAACAATGGACTGAGGTTCATGACATCGTACAGGAGACAGGGATCAAGACCATCCCCAGAGAAAAGAAACGCAAAAAAGCAAAATGGCTGTCTGGGGAGGACTTACAAATAGCTGTGAAAAGAAGAGAAGTGAAAAGCAAAGGAGAAAAGGAAAGATATAAGCATCTGAATGCAGAGTTCCAAAGGATAGCAAGGAGAGATAAGAAAGCCTTAATCAGTGATCAATGCAAAGAAATAGAGGAAAACAACAGAATGGGAAAGACTAGAGATCTCTTCTGGAGAAGGCAATGGCACCCCACTCCAGTATTTTGCCTGGAAAATACCATGGATGGAGGAGCCTGGTGGGCTGCAGTCCATGGGGTCGCGAAGAGTCAGACATGACTGAGCGACTTCACTTTCACTTTTCACTCTCCTGCATTGGAGAAGGAAATGGCAACCCACTCCAGTGTTCTTGCCTGGAGAATCCCAGGGATGGGGAAGCCTGGTGGGCTGCCGTCTCTGGGGTCGCACAGAGTCGGACACGACTGAAGCAACTTAGCAGCGGCAGTAGCAGCAGCAGAGATCTCTTCAAGAAAATTAGAGATACCAAGGGAATATTTCATGCAAAGATGGGCCCGATAAAGGACAGAAATGGTAGGGACCTAACAGAAGCAGAAGATATTAAGAAGAGGTGGCAAGAATGCACAGAAGAACTGTACAAAAAACAGCTTCATGACCCAGATAATCACGATGGTGTTATCAGTCACCTAGAACCATACATCCTGGAATATGAAGTCAAGTGGGTCTTTGGAAGCACCACTATGAACAAAGCTAGTGGAGGTGATGGAATTCCAGTTGAGCTATTTCAAATCCTGAAAGATGATGCTGTGGAAGTGCTGCACTCAATATGCCAGCAAATTTGGAAAACTCAGCAGTGGCCACAGGACTGGAAAAGGTCAGTTTTCATTCCAATCCCAAAGAAAGGCAATGCCAAAGAAGGCTCAAACTACCACACAACTGCACTCATCTCACATGCTAGTAAAGTAATGCTCAAATTCTCCAAGGCAGGCTTCAGAAATACGTGAACTGTGAACTTCCAGATGTTCAAGCTGGTTTTAGAAAAGGCAGAGGAACCAGAGATCAAATTGCCAACATCTGCTGGATCATGGAAAAAGCAAGAGAGTTCCAGAAAAACATCTATTTCTGCTTTATTGACTATGCCAAAGCCTTTGACTGTGTGGATCACAATAAACTGTGGAAAATTCTGAAAGAGATGGGAATACCAGACCACCTGACCTGCCTCTTGAGAAATTTGTATACGGGTCAGGAAGCAACAGTTAGAACTGGACATAGAACAACAGACTGGTTCCAAATAGGAAAAAGAGTCTGTCAAGGCTGTATATTGTCACCCTGCTTATTTAACTTCTATGCAGAGTAAAGCATGAGAAACGCTGGGCTGGAGGAAGCACAAGCTGGAATCAAGATTGCTGGGAGAAATATCAATAACCTCAGATATGCAGATGACATCACCCTTATGGCAGAAAGTGAAGAAGAACTAAAAAGCCTCTTGATGAAAGTGAAAGAGGAGAGTGAAAAAGTTGGCTTAAAGCTTAACATTCAGAAAATGAAGATCATGGCATCTGGTCCCATCACTTCATGGGAAGTAGATAGGGAAACAGTGGAAACAGTGTCAGACTTTATTTTTTTGGGGCTCCAAAATCACTGCAGATGGTGATTGCAGCCATGAAATTAGAAGACACTTACTTCTTGGAAGGAAAGTTATGACCAACCTAGATAGCATATTCAAAAGCAGAGACATTACTTTGCTAACAAAGGTCCATATAGTCAAGGCTATGGTTTTTCCAGTAGTCATGTATGGATGTGAGAGTTGGACTGTGAAGAAGGCTGAGTGCCGAATAATTGATGCTTTTGAAGTGTGGTGTTGGAGAAGACTCTTGAGAGTCCCTTGGACTGCAAGGAGATCCAACCAGTCCATTCTAAAGGAGATCAGTCCTGGGTGTTCTTTGGAAAGAATTCTGCTAAAGCTGAAACTGCAGTACTTTAGCCACCTCATGGGAAGAGTTGACTCATTGGAAAAGACTCTGATGCTGGGAGGGATTGGGGGCAGGAGCAAAAGTGTCGACAAGGGATGAGATGGCTGGATGGCACACCGACTCAATGGACATGAGTTTGGGTGAACTCCAGGAGTTGGTGAAGGACAGGGAGGCCTGGCGTGTTGCAATTCATGGGTTCGCAAAGAGTCGGACAAAACGGAGCGACTGCTCTGAACTGAACTGAACTACCTAACCATTATCATCAAATGATAATGGTGATTATTAATGCACACACAATAATGTAATAATGCCTGTCATATTTTAGTGAAATCATATTAAGTCCCCTAGCATACCCACACACCTGCATGTAAGTTTGCAATTGTTTTCTTCATTATGTAGAGCTATAGTACAGTACAGGAGTAATTTTCAAATCTTTCCCCCTATTTCTAAGATTACCATTAAACACTTAGCTTTTAGATTATATTTAAACAAGCTCTTTGACTATGACTAGAAAGTAGTTTAAGCGATATCCACACATTTTAAAAATTTTCCCTAACATAGTGTGCTCTAGGATTTTAAGTTTTTGCAGATTAACCCAATTAATTGAAATAGAATATACATTTTTGTTGAAATGAAAAGCATGTAATAGATGATACCAGCCATACAAGGCATGGCTTTCACATTATGATTCAGTGATAAGTCTTCTTGTCTTAACTGTTCTCTTATTTTCAAAAGACTAGCTGAAAGACTACTTTTAATTTCTGTGAAATGTAAATCTTTTATAGCCTGTTTTTGCTCCAAATTCCTCAAATTTAAAGCAAAGTCTTTATAATGGAGAGATCATCTTCCTTTCACATCCTCTCTCTTAAACTTATGTGTCTAATGCTGAAGACAAAATAATATAAGAGAATCAGCTGCTGTTATGTGAGATCTATGGCTCTAGTATGAAAAAGTACTATTTGTAGTGTTGGTCGAGATTACTTAAAGAATTTAGAAGTCGTTGCTCCTGTCCTTAGAATAAGAGAAAACTGAAAAAATAGCTCAATGATTTTAGCCCAGTGAGACCCACACAAAAATCTGACTTCGAGAACTATAAATTTGTGTTGCTTTAAGACATCACACTTGTGGCCACTTGATACAGTAGCAATAGGAAAATAATACGTGGATGAATCCAGAGTATCAGGCCTCAAGCAGAAACCACTAGGGCTATCAGCTGGTGTGTGTGCTTGTTGCTCAGTCGTGTCTGACTGTTTGCAACTGTGTGGACTATAGCCCGCCAGGCTCCTCTATCCATGGAATTCTCCAGGCAAGAATGGAGCTTCTGGTGAGGTGTTAATATAAGGGGAAGGAAGCATAAGCTCTCAGAATGTTTGTATAAAGTAGGACTATTTTCATGTCTAATATGGAAGATAAAGTTATACCCATACCCTTTCCCTACCTAAACCCTGGAGAGGGTTGCCATTCCCCTTTTCAGGGGATCTTCCTGACCCAGGGATTGAACCTAGGTCTCCTGCATTGCGGGCAAATTCTTTACCGTCTGAACCACCAGAGAAGCCCCATCAGCTGGTTGGAATATCAAAACGCTAATTTTTACAAATTGCTGGAAGCTGGGTATGGACTAATGGGAAGGTTCTGAGAGCCATGGACCTCTCAGAGAGGTCTTAACATTTTTATGGCTTTTACCACTTGGATCTCATGATGTAGATCTAAGAAAGATCTCCTGTGGCTCTGGCCAGAGTGGGTGGGAAGACCAACCGACAAAATAGACCAAGAGCTTTCTCCACAATAAAGGCTTACAGCTTAGGTTGACCCTTGTGTAAAGTATACATTTTATTGGTTTTTCCTTGTACCTTAAGGTGAACAATTGAGAAAATACTGGTTTAAGCCAGCAGTTCATAAAGGTGGGTTCTGGGATAAGAAGCATCAGCACATTCTGGGAACCTATTAGAAATGTAAGTCTTTGGAATCCACTTCAGGACTACTGATCGGACACTCTAGGGGTGGGGCCAGACATCAGTGTTTTAACAAATCGTTCAGGAAATTCTGATGGAGCTAACAGTTGAGGCATAAGAAGTTTGAGAAAAAAACAGAGCCCAAGACAGATCCTTTGCGTTAACAGGGGCTCTTCTGTGATGTGAGGGCATCTAGATGTTTCCTTGTGCTTCTTTGGTATAGGGAAGGGGAAGAGGAAGAAGGCTACTGAAAACCAGAAGACTTAGAATGGCCTTTCCAGAGTCTGGAATAGATGCACAGGGAGTAGAAGCCACAGGCAACTCCCCTAAACCAGGATTTTCAAGGGGTTGGCAGCATCTGAAAGAATCAAGGGAAAGCCAAGGCAGCAACAAGGTGGACCAACCAGCCAGTTTTGCACATACCAGTGCCAAGGGAGGGTACAGTGAGCTTCTGGAGAGGTTATTAGAAGGGGAAGGAAGCATAAGCTCTCAGAAAGTTTGTATAAAGTAAGACTATTTTCATGTCTAATATGGAAGATAAAGTTATACCCACACCCTTTCCCTTCCTAAACCCTAACCAGTTAACTTGGAGCTCATGAAGCAGTCATACACAAATTTAAAAAGATGATAAAACCAACAATTTTGAAATTGTTGTAGAGAGTGCACATATTTTAACACAACTACATAAAGCTGCTTAATAACATTTTGTTATCTATAAAATATTTGAGAATTAAAGTCTTTTTTTTTTTCTTTTTCAGATTTCTTTTCTCAAATAGTTTCTATGAAGTGAATTTGATGGAAATATTGACTGAAATAGAGATGTTGCAGTGATAAACTAAAACCACTTGAGGGCAGTAAAAGCACATTTCTTGTGTTTGTTGCAGCTGATTTAATTATAACTTTAAACCAAACACTACCAAAATGCCCTTTTTTGTATTTCTACCTTGGTCTAGAGTTACACCTCACCTCTGCAGTTCAGATTCCTAGAGAATTTCTCCATGTAGGTAAAACAACAACAACAATTATTTTCAATGCAACATTTTTATTTGTTTATCTGCTCCATTTTTGCTGTGGCTTATACTGATATAATTCTGAGACATTGCACAATTAAGTCATAAGTTCAATGCCTTCTTCTCAAATAATCTATTAGGTTCATGGAAGTATTTCCCCAAATTCATCGATATACGTGGGCACCATGGCTGTGTGTGTGTGTGTTTACCCAGAAAAATTTGAATAAATAAATAAAATACTGTATGTAACCATACAGTGAGCCAGCAGAATTCTTTGGAGGCACATTCATAAAGTATCTTTATTCTTTCCTATCACTGTCCTGTAAATCCACTGTCAAAACTGACCTCTTTTTCATGACCATCTTGGATAAATCTTGGGCAAGTCCCATAATTTCTCAGAAGTTAAAAAAAAAAATTTGTCAAGTTATTTTGTTTCCTTCTCAACTTATCTCATTTCAGTAAGTAAAATATCTGTCTTATAAAATAGTTAAAATTCCAGACTTCATGTAAAGTTTATCGTCTCCATTTCGTCTGCTCTTGAAGTGGGGAGAAGTGGTGGGGTGGCGACACAGATTCAGGTTGATTTCTCTGCCTGTTTCCACTCATCTGGTTGCTTACTAGGCTGCCTCTGACTTCTGGAAGATTGAAAGAAAGAGAGGGAAGAGAGGTACAGAGATGTCTTTCTTTGAAATCTGTGATACACACTGATTTTCTCTGTCTGTGGAAGAACTTTATGCCTAATTTCTCTTGAGTTAACTTGTGGAAACTTTGAGCGCTGTGTGATTTCACTACTAAATCAAGGGCCAGCTTAATTGGTGTGAGCCCTGTGCAGATTCTCAGGACCACAAGCTCAGGGGGGGCCTCAGCCTTGTTTTAATGCTCTGTCATCACCATCGTGAAATGTTTCAATTTTGAACAAGAGCACCCTGCATGCTTGTGTGCTAAGTTGCTTCAGTCGTGTCCAACTCTTTGTGACCCTATGGACTGTAGTCCTCCAGGCTCCTCTGTCCATGGGATTCTCCAGGCAAGAATGCTGGAGTGGGTTGCCATGCCCTCCTCGGGGGATCTTCCTGACCCAGGGATTGAACCCCCATCACTTGCATCTCCTGCATGGGCAGGTAGGTTCTTTATCACTAGCGCCATGACCCAGCAAATTACAAAGTAAGTCCTAACTGAGCCACTCCAGCTTCAGCTCCATTGCCAGGCAGTGCCTCTCCTTCAGCTGAAAATCTACAATCTCCCCCTCAGTCTCTTTCTGGTCAGATAAACTCTACAGCAGAAACCAACTTGGGTGAGATTCCATGAACTGAGACACAAGCCAATATCCCTACTTAGGTTCTTTTGTTGTAGAAAAGCAAACACTTTGGAAAGTACAGCGATTGGAAACCTCTAAGCTAGTGCTACAAGTTCTCTGTGGAGCCAAACTCTTTAATGAGACTTTTATCCTCAAGCATGAGTCAGATGATTTTATTGTTTTAAATGACAATGATCCCACTGAAGCTCTCCTTGAAACCCTCCTCCTCCAGATAATTGTCAAGTCAATCCTTCATCTAACTCCCTGACTTCTTCACCTCAATTCTTTTATATCCTCAAGAGGAATGAGGAGCTAAAGGTCTAAACTTCAGTTTTTGGCTCTCCTATGCAGGGTCTCCAAAGGGGTTTAGCCTCACTCTGAAAACTGCTGGTTCTTGCCCTCTGCTCTTCTGTTCTCAGCCTTTTAAGAAACTTGGCAGAAGCAGAGTCCCAGGACAGTGCTCAACCATATCATTTATAACAACAAATTCTTATTTAAAGGGAGAGATTTTGAAATTAAAATACTTGAGAAACATTTTAAGAAGCACCAATTCTATAAAGATGTTAATAACCTCATCGATAGAAAGTGAAGTCGCTCAGTCATGTCCGACTCTTTGCAACCCCATGGACTGTAGTCTACCAGACTTCTCTGTCCATGGGATTTTCCAGGCAAGAGTACTTGAGTGGGTTGCCATTTCCTTCTCCAGGAGATCTTCCTGACCCAGGGATCGAACTCAGGTCTCCTGCATTACAGGCAGACGCTTTACCCTCTGAGCCACCAGGGAAGCCCATAGATAGAAAAGTTCCATTCAAATATGTTGAGCATCTCTTTTGTCTAGGAACCAGCATTAAGTTCTATTGATATGCAAATTAATAAGACAGTCTTGGTGAGCTCAGAGTTAGGGAACAGATAGATGATTTTGTGAAGATGGGTGATAATAAAGTTTTGTCATGGGTTTTGTGCAACTTTCCTGAGCTTGTGGGTGAGAGTGGGGGTTGTAGAGCTTCTTCTCTGAAGCTTCCTGATTGATAGATGGCTTTTAAGAACCTCTTTTGTAGAAGCACCCCTCATAGCTGAGTCTCTGGCTCCACCATATCCACAGTGGAGTTGGGACAGGATGAATTCCCAACTTACACACTTTTAGACAAGGGGTTCCATTTTACCCATAAACTATTTTATGCCTATTCAAAACTAAATTCCATAGCAAAGCTTTGCATAGGGCATCTTGCATTTTTTCTGTCTCGTAGCTATGAGGAATCAGTATTAGAGCCAACAGACAAAAACCTTTTTTAGCTTCCCTTCAGTGTGTGACAAACAGTCCACAAAGAGAAGTGGGTGGATATCAGACTCTGTGTGTTCCATTAATGGATAGAAGAGGGAGGCCAATAGCGGCCTTCTCAGTGACACTTCATATCTTAATGTGGAATTTTGTCCTCTCCTTTTTATTTCCCCCCTTGGAGAGTTCCTATTATGATTAATAAACTTTTATTAAATCTTTTAGGTTATGAATCCCTTTCAGAATGAAGGGGGCATTTAGATCTCTATCAAGAAAAAAATTTCCTAAGTTCATTGAATTAAAAAAAAAAATCCCATTTAGTTGGAAAGGAAACAGGGGATAGGGTGGATTTCAATTTGGAATTTCTGGGACATAACAATTATAAAGTGATTCACAACTTGGAAACATCTGTCCAGATTTTGTCTTTTTGCTACTAAAGAAAGAAAATCAATGCATACTGATTATAGAATTTGATAACTGGATCATTTTCTAAATAGGCTGACTTAACTGGGTGTTATTTTTCTTGTGTGTGTGTGTGTGTGTGTGTGTAACTCAGTCATGCAGTTTTTCTTGGGGGAGGGAGTCACATTTTGCGTAAATACCCTCTGCAATAGTGGAGCCAAAACCCGCCTTCTGATCAGCCCTGATGTGTTTCTTCCCTGAAGCACTGAAATAATCTTGTACCACTTTCAAATCATCATGTATCACTCTCAGTATGAAGGAGCAGTATTTCTGAAGCAATATCAATTGCTTCCATAGCCTATGCATTGGGTATTAGTACATCATATCATATACTTTTCATTAATGATAATTTCTCCCATTCTCAGAATAGGGTTCTCACACTTTCAGGAAAGATGTCAAGAAGGCTCATTTCTCATCTCTACCTGCATCTTCCCAAAGGATATCTGTTTTTCAGTTCTTCCTTTCTATCTAGATATATACTAGAGTTAAAGCTGTAAAATCCTCATCTGCTACTGTTAAAACCTCTGGTGGAAGGCCCAGATTTTCAGTCATGTCTCTGTCCACCACAACTTTGAGAGGTCCAGTCAATTCATACCCCAGTGGAGGTTGTCAGAGGTCTGAGGGTCAAAATTGTCTTACAGAGCATTTGCCTTTTCTGGGTGAGCTCTGGACAATAACAAATGATTAAGTCATACTCTTATGGCTAGAATATTTGAATGCAGAGTTCCAAAGAATAGCAAGGAGAGTTAAGAAAGCCTTCCTCAGTGATCAATGCAAAGAAATAGAGGAAAACAATAGAATAGGAAAGACTAAAGATCTCTTCAAGAAAATTAGAGATACCAAGGGAACATTTCATGTAAAGATGGGCTCAATAAAGGACAGAAATGGTATGGACCTAACAGAAGCAGTAGATATTAAGAAAAGGTGGCAAGAATACACAGAAGAACTGTACAAAAAGATCTTCATGACCCAGATAATCACGATGGTGTGATCACTCACCTAGAGCCAGACATCCTGGAATGTGAATTCAGGTGAGCCTTAGGAAGGCCCAAACACTATGAACAAAGCTAGTGGAAGTGAGGGAATTCCAGTTGAGCCATTTCAAATCCTAAAAGATGATGCTGTGAAAGTGCTGCACTCAATATGCCAGCAAATTTGGAAAACTCAGCAGTGGCCATGGACTGGAAAAGGTCAGTTTTCATTCCAATCCCAAAGAAAGGCAATGCCAAAGAAGGCTCAAACTACTGCACAATTGCACTCATCTCACACGCTAGTAAAGTAATGCTCAAAATTCTCCAAGCCGGGCTTCAGCAATATGTGAACCGTGAACTTCCAGATGTTCAAGCTGGTTTTAGAAAAGGCAGAGGGACCAGAGATCAAATTGCCAACATCTGCTGGATCATCGAAAAAGCAAGAGAGTTCCAGAAAAACATCTATTTCTGCTTTATTGACTATGCCAAAGCCTTTGACTGTGTGGATCACAATAGACTGTGGAAAATTCTGAAAGAGATGGGAATACCAGGCCACCTGATCTGCCTCTTGAGAAACCTGTATGCAGGTCAGGAAGCAAAGTTAGAACTGGACATGGAACAACAGACTGGTTCCGAATAGGAAAAGGAGTCCGTCAAGGCTGTATATTGTCACCCTGCTTATTTAACTTCTATGCAGAGTACATCATGAGAAATGCTGGGCAGGAAGAAGCACAAGCTGGAATCAAGATTTCCAGGAGAAATATCAATAACCTCAGATATGCAGATGACACCACCCTTATGGCAGAAAGTGAAGAAGGACTAAAGAGCCTTTTGATGAAAGTGAAAGAGGACAGTGAAAAAATTGGCTTAAAGCTCAACATTCAGAAAACTAAGATCATGGCATCTGGTCCCATCACTTCATGGCAAATAGATGGGAAAACCATGGAAACAGTGTCAGACTTTATTTTTGGGGGCTCCAAAAGCACTGCAGATGGTAATTGCAGCCATGAAATTAAAAGACGCTAACTCTTTGGAAGAAAAGTTATGACCAACCTTCACTTCAGTTCAGTTCAGTCGCTCAGTAGTGTCCGACTCTTTGGGACCCCATGAACCACAGCACGCCAGGCCTCCCTGTCCATCACCAACTCCCAGAGTTCACCCAAACCCATGTCCACTGTGTCGGTGATGCCATCCAACCATCTCATCCTCTGTCGTCCACTTCTCCTCCTGCCGTCAATCCTTCCCAGCATCAGGGTCTTTTCAAATGAGTTAGTTCTCCACATCAGGAAGCCAAAGTATTGGAGTTTCAGCTTCAACATCAGTCCCTCCAATGAACACCCAGTTCTGATCTTGTTTAGGATGGACTGGTTGGATCTCCTTGCAGTCCAAGGGACTCTCAAGAGTCTTCTCCAACAACATAGACAGCATATTAAAAAGCAGAGACATTACTTTGTCAACAAAGATCCATCTAGTCAAAGCTATGATTTTTACAGTAGTCATATATCGATATGAGAGTTGGACTATAAAGAAAGCTGAGCAGAGAAGAATTGATGCTTTTGAACTGTGGTGTTGGAGAAGACTCTTGAGAGTCCCTTGGACTGCAAGGAGATCCAACCAGTCCATCCTTAAGGAGGTCAGTCCTGGGTGTTCACTGGAGGGACTTATGTTGAAGCTGAAACTCCAATATTTTGGCCACCTGATGTGAAGAGCTGACTCATTTGAAAAGACCCTGATGTTGGGAAAGATTGAGGGCAGGAGGAGAAGAGGACGACAGAGGATGAGATGGTTGGATGGCATCACCAACTTAATGGACATGAGTTTGGGTGAACTCCGGGAGTTGGTAATGGACAGGGAGGCCTGGAGTGCTGTGGTTCATGGGGTTGCAAATACTTGGACACAACTGAGTGACTGAACTGAACTGAACTTGTGGCTAGACAATACTATAAGTACTAAGTTTATTGTATTATCCCATCCAGTTTAGAAGTAAGGAATGTTACCAGTCTGCTCTTCGAAAGACTCTCCAAATGTATACGTTGAATTTAACCACGTAGCCCACTTCAGGGCTAAAAGTCTAGTTTACGAATGGGAGATTGAGCTTTTAGCCATGACTAGCAAATGCCAGTGTTTTCTTTCTCCACATATTTACTTTTTAAAAATATATACTACTACTGGTAAGGCTTATGAGCCAGTGACCATATATGATGTGTAATGCTTATTGAAATTAGTAGAATTCAAATGACGATGTTTTGATAAAAATAGTTTCTTGGGTGTGACACCAGCGTCTCGGTACTGTGAGTCATTCTCCTTTGATCTAAGGAGTAAAACATCCATAACTCAATGCAAGTTCCTCATACCAGGACATGGGCAAGTTCCATACATCTGTATATCCAACAGTGGGTGGACTGAACACAGAGAAGAGGCAGAACCAGGGGAAATGTAGAAGTGGTGCCCGAAGCCTTGGATTCTCTGCCATATCAGGTAAACCTGCAGTCCAAGAGAACCCAGGGGCAACAGGGAAGCAGTGCAGGCGACTCCAGCTTCCTGGCTGCGACAGTGCTCACTACCACAGGGGACTGCCAGCAGCAGCAGCAGTGGGTTGTGACCCCCATCCCTCCATCTGTAGTGGCACCAGCAGAGGTGGCATCTGTGAATACAACCACCCCAGAGGTAGCAAAGGCACCCGTGACCCCAGCTCCCTGCATACCTTTCTTCCTCCACTACACCTGTTTCCCTCCACCCAGGCAATCCTGATCACAGTGGAGGTGCCTGCCATCCTGCGGTGCCCAGCAGCAATACTAGGGACAGCAGCAGCACTGGCATATCAAGGCGCCAGCAATCCTGGAGGCAGAAGCAGTGACAATGAGGGCACCTCACAGTGACACCTCTGTCAGAAGTGTGAGAGTGGAAAGTTCTGGTTCTCAACAGCAGGCAGAGGAAGCTCGGGTAAGGGAATCAATAATTTGTGCTATAGTGCCATCTACTGAAAGATAAAAGAAAGACTGCTAATTACCGATCTGTTGGATTGTTTAAATAGAAACAAGTAAAACAAACAAACAAAAACTGTACTTAGAGAGGAAATGTATTCACTACTTAAAATGGACCAGCAGCAGAGCTGCTCATCAAACACCAGGAAGAACCACAGTAACACTGTACCATAAAAAAGAAAATGACCATTCTTCAGAAACCAAACTTAAAAGCATGGAATATTACAATCTAACTGAGAGAAAGTTCAACATAGTTGTGAAGCTCAACAAGCTACAAGAAAATTCAGAAAGGCAATCCAATGAGTTCATGAATAAAATTAATGAACAGAAGGAATGCTTTGCCAAAGAGACTGAAACTCTGATAAAAAACTGAACAGATATTATGAAATGAAAGAACTAAAAATATGAGATAAAGAAAGCTTTATCTCCTATTTTGGCTTAAAACTCAACATTCAGAAAACTAAGACCATGTCATCCGGTCCTATCACTTCATGGCAAGTAGATAGGAAAACAATGGAAACAGTGAGAGACTACTTTTTGGTCTCCAAAATCACTGCAGATGGTGACTGCAGCCATGAAATTAAAAGATGTTTGCTCCTTGGAAGAAAAGCTATGACCAACTAGACAGCGTATTAAAAAGCAGCGACTTTACTTTGCCAGCAAAGATCCATCTAGTCAAAGCTATGATTTTTCCAGTAGTCATGTATGGATGTGGGAGTTGGATTATAAAGAAAGCTGAGCGCTGGAGAACTGATGCTTTGGAACTGTGGTGTTGGAGAAGACTCTCAGAGTCCCTTGATGGCATCACTGACTCAATGGACATGAGTTTGAGTAAGTTTGAGTAAGTTTAAGGAGTTGATGATGGACAGGGAAGCCTGGCATGCTGCAGTCCATGGGGTCGCAAAAAGTCGGACAGGACTGAGCAACTAAACTGAAACTGATCCCTCCAAAGTCTAATTCTCTAAGTTATTAACATCAAGGATAGAAGAACTCAGAAACCCAGAATACACAAAAAAGCAGATATTTAATAATTACACTTTAGCTTTTGTAAATCCTTTACTGGTCTCACTCACTCATCTGACAAGCTGAGTGAAATTAGTGGAAGAACCCTGATTATATTTTTTAAAGAGATAAAAAAGAAAATGGAAAATGGAAGTTTCTTACAGTAGGTAATATTTGCATAGCCAGTTACAAAATTTAGCCTGCTATTAAGTGAAAGATTTTATTTCAGATTTTAAAGATCAATATGTTACAGTGAACAAAACATACAAGTAAAGCATGACATTTTATGGTAATTTTCACACTGTTTTATAATTACAGTTCAAGTCTCAAAGCTAAAATAAATAGATACATAAAATATACTATCTCCTCACTTTAAATACAACCTCTAGATTTACTCATGCTAAATTCAGTGAAAGCTGGCAAAAACCAGTCCTTTTCCAGTGTGTATAGATAAAGCACTGGGTAGGTTTCTCATTGAGCCTGAATTCTTTTCCTCTGGGATCCATGAAATAACTCTGTGCTATGCTAAGTTGCTCAGTCATATCTGACTCTTTGCGACCCCATGGGCTATAGTCAGTCAGGCTCCTCGTTCCGTGGGATTTTCCAGGCAAGAATATTGGAGTGGGTTGCCATTTCCTTCTCCAGGGAATCTTCCTGACCCAGGTATCAAAGCCACATCTCTTGCTTGGCAAGTGGATTCTTTACCACTGAGTCCACCTGTGAAGCCCCTACACCCTCTTAATAATTTTCTCAATTTTGCCTGAAGTACTTTATGAGAATCTCTGTTACTTGCATCCAAATGACCCCAGACTTGAAGTACTGCAGTCTTAAGTAGTTCATTAGATACCCACACCACTTTCCTTTTCTAGTCAATATCTAATGCAAGTAAGTAGGAGCACTTAGGGTAACAGTACCAACCTCAGGAAGGTTATGGAAGAACTTAAGGTCAAAATGTGGGAAAACATAAGGTTCAGGTGATAACTCAGTCATTCTGACAGCAAATAAGAATTATCAACTCAGCAATGCAGGAGAGTAGGCATACCCTAAAGACATGAGTAATGAGGGGTTCATCTCACATTTGTCACTTGGCAGACCCCACTAACAATCCCAGGAAATAAAAATAGAATCTAGGTAATAAAGTCTAACCTTCTTTATCTTTTCCTTTGTGCTTTGTCTTGTTTCATTCACTCATAGAGTATTGTGTACAGAGGCCTTTCCTGGTGAACTTCAGGCCAGAGTTCCTAGTGTGAAAGAGCTTCGCCAGGCACTTCAGCTCATCCGGCAAGGGCAGAAGCGCTGCACAAGACACACTCAATTTAGGATGGTGGCAACAGGTGTGATGTGTGCAGAGACGCTGTGCTCAACAATAGGAGATCTGGAGCATGAGCTTTAAAGCTACACCCACCTCACAGAAACTGCCCTCCCCCCACTCCCGCCCCCAACCCAACTGCTGAAGCGACCCTGGTGGAGCAGCCCCACCCGCAGCCTGTCTGGGGAGAGCCTGGGCTCTATAGCTCCAGCTGGTGCCTCTTCATTCTTTGACATAAAAATAAAGATTTCCTTTGTTTTGGAGGCAACTTACCCTTGTCCTATTGCCTTGAACAACACTGGGCAGGAGGACAACTGTTGGAGACCAACTTGGGCGGATCAGTAACAAGCCCTGTCAGGTATTATTGCTGACATATATCTTACAGCCCATATACCATTTTATATGTATTATCTTCCTTATAAGACTATGACCCTCTAAGGACATAGTTCCTAATTCATATTTTCCAATCAATCAGTGTGGAATCTTGCTATTTAGTATTTGGATGGCACTAGTGGTTCAAAATTCTCCACGCCAGGCTTCAGCAATACGTGAACCGTGAACTTCCTGATGTTCAAGCTGGTTTTAGAAAAGGCAGAGGAACCAGGGATCAAATTGCCAACATCCGCTGGATCATCGAAAAAGCAAGAGAGTTCCAGAAAAACATCTATTTCTGCTTTATTGACTATGCCAAAGCCTTTGACTGTGTGGATCACAATAAACTGTGGAAAATTCTGAAAGAGACGGGAATACCAGACCACCTGATCTGCCTCTTGAGAAACCTGTATGCAGGTCAGGAAGCAACAGTTAGAACTGGACATGGAACAACAGACTGGTTCCAAATAGGAAAAGGAGTACGTCAAGGCTGTATATTGTCACCCTGCTTATTTAACTTCTATGCAGAGAGCATCATGAGAAACGCTGGGCTGGAGGAAGCACAAGCTGGAATCAAGATTGCCAGGAGAAATATCAATAACCTCAGATATGCAGATGACACCACCCTTATGGCAGAAAGTGAAGAGAATTAAAAAGCCTTTTGATGAAAGTGAAAGTGGAGAGTGAAAAAGTTGGCTTAAAGCTCAACATTCAGAAAACGAAGATCATGGCATCCAGTCCCATCACTTCATGGGAAATAGATGGGGAAACAGTGGAAACAGTGTCAGACTTTATTTTTTTGGGCTCCAAAATCACTGCAGATGGTGATTGCAGCCATGAAATTAAGACACTCCTTGGAAGGAAAGTTATGACCAACCTAGATAGCATACTGAAAAGCACAGACATTATTTTGCCAACAAAGGTTCGTCTAGTCAAGGCTATGGTTTTTCCATTGGTCATGTGAGAGTTGGACTGTGAAGAAGGCTGAGGGCCAAAGAATTGATGCTTTTGAACTGTGGTGCTGGAGAAGACTCTTGAGAGTCCCTTGGACTGCAAGGAGATCCAATTAGTCCATTCTGAAGGAGATCAGCCCTGGGATTTCTTTGGAAGGAATGATGCTAAAGCTGAAACTCCAGTACTTTGGCCACCTCATGCGAAGAGTTGACTCATTGGAAAAAACTCTGATGCTGGGAGGGATTGGGGGCAGGAGGAGAAGGGGATGACAGAGGATGAGATGGCTGGATGGCATCACTGACTCAATGGACGTGAGTCTGGGTGAACTCAGGGAGTTGGTGATGGACAGGGAGGCCTGGCGTGCTGCGATTCATGGTGTCGCAAAGAGTCGGACATGACTGAGCGACTGAACTGAACTGAGTGGTTGGCAACCCACTCCAGTGTTCTTGCCTGGAGAATCCCAGGGATGGGGGAGCCTGGTGGGCTGCCATCTATGGGGTTGCACAGAGTCGGACATGACTGAAGCGACTTAGCAGCAGCAGTGGTGAAGAACCCTTCTGCTAATGTGGGTTGGACATAAGAGGTGCGGGTTCCATCCCTGGGTCTGGAAGATCCCCTGGAAAAGGGCATGGCAACTCTCTCCAGTATTTTTGTCTGGAGAATCCCATGGACAGGGCAGGCTGGAGGGCTACAGTCCATGGGGGTCACAAAGAGTCGGACATGACTGAAGTGACTTAGTATGCATGCACTCATGTGCCTAATACATTTTTGTCAAAAGAGGGAAAATGATAGAAGGTTACAATTACTCTCATTGGAAATTCTGATATTCAGGGATAGCTTATTTGAAAACAAAGGGAATATACCTTAAAAGAAGTGATTCTCTGAGATGTCACCTTATAGGTAGGATGAATGTGGAAGTCACTCAGTCATGTCTGGCTCTTTGTGATTCCATGGATTGTAGCCCACCAGGCTCCTCTCTCCATGGAATTCCTTGGATAGACTAGTGGTTCTCAGTCAGGACTAGTTTGTCCCTTAGAGGTATTTAGTAATGCCTGGTGACATTTTTGTTTATCACAACTGGGGTAAGGGATGCTACTAATATCTTTAGTGGTTACAGGCCAGGGGATGCTGTTAAGCATCCTACAATGCCTAGAACAACCCATTCTCCACAGCAAATAATTACTTGGTTGAAAATGCCAGTAGTACCAAGGTTGAGGAATGCTAACTTTCCCCCTGATGGAAGACTTTTTTCCTTGCTGACTGGAGTAGGAAGAACACCTCTGGACTTCAGTTACTAACACCCACAACCGGTGCCAGAGGCAGTATTTGTCCCACTGTAGCAATTCTCCTCTTATTTCATTAGGTAATAGGACAGCTTACGTTTTCCCTGGACCCTCAATTACCAACTAGCAACTACAACACTTATCCTCTCTTGTAGGCAAGATTGAGGAGACAAGATTAAATTCTAGCCAATGAAAATAAGTAGAAATGATGTGTACTTTATGTCCTTCAAAAGGAAGATCTTTGCAGTCTTCATTCTTTCTTTCCTGCAAATTATAACATGGATATGGAGAGTGTGAATGATATTTGTCCATGTAGATATGGTTAACATTACAGGAAGGGAATTCCTCAGTGGTCCAGTGGTTAGGACTCAGTGCTTTCATTGCTATGGCCTGGATTCAATCCCTGGTTGGGGATCCAATATCCTGTAAATCTCTTGGTGTGGCCAAAAAAAAAAAAAACTGATGGACAATAGAAACCTGGTCTCATGGAGCAGTCACCTACCTGCTTTATCCTGCCCATTTCCTGCTGGCCAGTCACACAAGAAAAAAGACAAACTGCTTTTTGCTTCAAACAGCTCTGTTTGAACATTTTATAATAGCAATTCTGTTTTTGTTCTAATACAAACCGATAGTTTTTAGTGTTTTACATGATGACTGGGAGTGAGTAGCACTAGCCACATGGTTTAGAAAGCTGTAGACAGAACTGGTTAAAACTGGTAAATATATAATATTGGTAGCCAGAAGCAAAGAGACCACATCTCAAAAGACCATATTATTTGCATGTAGTGGGCTTTGTAGCAGTCAGCTAACTCAGGGATCACACCAACTGTGAAACATGGTAGATGTTGAAGTTACTGTGATTTTCAAGTTGAAGAATTTATTTGGTTGGCCCAAAAGTTCATTCAGGGTTTTCCATAAGATGTTACAGAAAATCCCGAATGAACCTTAGGGCCAACCCAATAGAATGTGTATTGATTTTTCCTCCCGTATTAGTATTATATTTAATTTTTTTGTTTATAAGCTTTAGAGGTGTGATTAAGATTTATAACCACCCTACTCCAGTACTCTTGCCTGGAAAAATCCCATGGACGGAGGAGCCTGGTGGGCTACAGTCCATGGGGTCGCGAAGAGTCAGACACGACTGAGTGAGTTCACTTTCTCTTTTCACTTTCATGCATTGGAGAAGGAAATGGCAACCCACTCCAGTGTTCTTGCCTGGAGAATCCCAGGGATGGGGGAGCCTGGTGGGCTGCCATCTATGGGGTCGCACAGAGTCGGACACGACTGAAGCGACTTAGCAGCAGCAGTAGAAAAAAAAAAATTCAGTTTCCTGGGACAATGTTCTATGGAAAGGAGTTGGACAGTTGACTCTTATTATAAACACTAGCTATCTTAAGAGTAATGCAGATATCTTATTTAGGAATTTGAGCAAAAGATGGGGAGTAGATAAAAGAAGTACTTTTTAGCTACCAAGTGCCTGATCCTCTGCTTTATTCCTTTTGTTGTGGGATATAATTTCAATGAAAAAATCATGTTTTTTTCCTCCTGCATGTTGTGGTTACTGCCCCCTATTTCCACCTATCAGATAAGTGGCTTTCATCCTTTTGAAGAAGGACACATGTAGCTGAGCAGGCAAAAATCAATTGAGCTCCTGAAGAGATACGTTAAAACTCCTCTGAACCAGGAATTTTGAAAGCCAAGACTTTCATGAGCCAAGTTTTTGAGATCACAAAGTATTTTTAAGCTAAAAAAGGCTAAGTCTCTGGAGACTGTTGAACATGGAGTCTTGAGGATAAAGTTAGGGGTGGAGACGAGCTTGCTAAGAAAAAAGTATTTTCCCACGCTAAAGGAGATGAAGTTTAATAAGTGATTGGGGTGAGTGTTATCTGAGGGGAAGGAGCTAGAGTATGGAAACTGTGGGTGACTGAAACAGCACGTGGTACCCTACTGTCAGCCCAACTAAGATTTGGATGGGGCAAATGCAGACCACAAGGAGATTTGGATCAGAGCAGACAAGTTTTCCTTGAAGCCCAAGAGAGTTTAAACCTCAAAGATGTCCTCTCAGTGTACCTGTTCCCAACTCAAATCATCATCATCATCTGGCAATAGAAGGGTAGAATCAGAGACATTTCGTCAGAAATGGTCACAGGTGCCAAGCCTCTCACTAATTTAGACTAACACAGGCAAGTTTTAAAAAGATTTCTGTGCTCTTTAGAAGAGATAGAAGAGACTTGTTCCTTCTGGGAATTCCCAGTTCCTGGGAATCTGGACTGTCCTTACAAGTGGGATACGCAGGATGTGACATGATCTTAGACATGGCAGAGGGAGAGTCAAGGGGGATGTGGATTTACAGCAGTGGGTATAAATGGGCTAGGGATGGATGAACAAGTAGCAGTAGGCCCCAGCATAGGTCTAAAAGGATGTGAAGAAAAGAAATGGGTGCATCTGCCCTTCAACATATACCAGTATATACTAAATCTCTTCCCCAAAATAATCTACGTCAATACTGTGAAGAGAAAGAGCAGAAAGCAATGAAAACAACCTGGAATTGACTATTTACCCCCAAAGAAATGAAGAAAAGTTTCATAAGCCTTCTACATAAATATGCAGTGACTTCCAGAGGAGGGAGGTGAGAAATCATTCAATGATCCACAAACTCTTGCCTAGTTATGAGGATGTTTTCAAGAAATGGATTCTGAACAAAAACAGTAGTTTTGAAAATCTAAGTGTTAAAAATGGACAAGTAAACAGAAAAGTAAATATTCTTTGAACAGGGCATAGAGAGGTAAATGTGGTCGGATGCACTTTGGAGACATCTGAAGCTTCCCAAAACCTCCCCAAATATCCTGATGCCCCAATCATGGAATACAGGCATTTATTGCCACAGAAGGGGGGTTAGATAGAGTTGGAGATAAATTGTCAATTAGTCCCTACATATGATTAAAAAATCTAATTGCACAAATAAGAATAATGGAAGCCAGAGTTACTAGTACAGGAGTCAGAGTTATAAGAAGTAAAAGATATCAAAGGAGCAACTGCAAGAAAAAAAATGAAAATTTAAGGATAGTTTTCTCAATCAAAAGAGAAATAAGTTCAACCTGTGCTAGGAGGGAGAGTCTTATAGGACACAGGGCTGGACTTTAGAGGTTAATGTTATCTGAGAATGGGAGCTTTCAGCTTTCCTCCCCACCTGCACTGATTCCAGATCTCTGTGCAATGAATAAAGCCAAACAGAATCGTTGTCACTAGAATGATATAAACATACTCTGGGTGGTCAGGCTCACAAAAACAACCACAGCTTATATAGAGTCAGATGTCAAGTTGGATGAAAACACTGAAACATCTGTGAGGAAATTTTAATTATGACACTTTCAAATGTACAAAACATCCATAAACAGAAAAGACACCTGTATATCTTCCTTCAAAATTGCCAAAAAATTTTTAAATTGTCTTATTTTCATTGAATTTTTCAAGAAATTAAATGTAATTCAACTATACCCCTCTTTCCTCCCTATTCCATTCTTAAAAACACAGTTTGCCTGAGCATAACGAATCCCAAGTCAAAAGACAAAGAAAAAAGACTAGAGTTCAGGAGCCAAGCTTGGAGCCTATACCTGAGACTGGGCTTGAGTCTGGGTCTGGGGGTACTGAGCCTGGGTCTAAGAGGTCTGGGTCTGGGTCTAGGACTGGGTCTGGGCCTGGGCCCAGGTCTAAGAGTGGACTTGGGCTTGGAGAGACTGGCAATGGGACTGGGACCAGTGATGGGGCTGGGACAAGGCCTAATCCTGAGCCTGGACTTGAGCCTGTGCCTCATTCTGCAATATATCTGGGCCTAGATTTAAGTTGGAGATGGGGCTGGATCTGGAGCTGGGCTGGGGCTGAAAAATGTTTGTAAGAGGAAGTTGGGGCTGCTGCAGAGCTGCAGAGACTTTGCTCTTGGTTAGTAGATATCAGGAGTGTATCTAGATTTGTTCTGATAAGGTCATCAGTGACTAAGAATTTCTCATCAACAAACTCACTAACCCCTTTCAGACTCAGACTTTCCTTTAATTCAGAAATCTTGCTATCTGAATTCAGACAGAAGTTTACCAAAAGAAGAACAAAAGTGAAAATCCAGCTTTAGTTAGGCAGAGACTTAACAATTTGCAGTTAGAAGACATTCAGGAATGTTAGCTCTTTTAAATCTTAAACAAGTTTCAGTTATTCATATTTTATGTTTTAAACTAGTTTTTTACATTTTAATAAAACATGTCACTTTGGTTGTTGTCAATATTGGTTTTGAAATTAAGCATTACTGTAATTTTCTAAAATCTTGTGAATCTATGATTTTATAACAATGGGTTATGCATTATAGTCATTCATGTTGGAGATGGTACAGCTTGCCTTGGGAACAACTCTTTGAATTCCACTCTGCCTTAACTTAACTTTGAATGTCTCAGTTACTCTTAGAACCCCTCTTCTGACATAACAGCATTGCCTCGTGGGGTTTTTAGTGGTCCATAAGCTCGTAAAAACAATGTACAGAATAGAGACTAGACAAGACATACTCAGTAAGTATGCATTCTTTTCATAGGCACCACCCTCCATGAGGCTTCACTATGGAATACTCTCCTGAGGAACACAAGCTATTTTGGACAACTCAGTGTTTTGAGTCATGCAAAAGTAGTTATGAATAACTTAGAGACTGTAAAATACCCCACACTAAGTTGCTAAAGTGTAAGTTACTATCCTACATTGGATTCAATTGGCTTCTTCTGTTTTTTAATTGGTAAGAGAAAGTAACCATTATGGGTTTCCATGATGTCTGGCACTTAGAACTCATTTACTCAATTTTCATAGTGAGCTGAAAAGGTGTGTTATTATCCCTACTCAATATACAGTATGTGAGAGTTGGACCGTAAAGAAGGCTGAGCACCAAAGAATTGATGCTTTTGAATTGTGTTGCTAGAGAAGACTTTTGAGAGTCTCTTGGACTGCAAGGAGATCAAACCAGTTAATCTAAAGGAAATCAATCCTAAGTATTCATTGAAAGAGAGGATGAGATGGTTAGATAGCATCACTGACTCAGTAGACACGATTTTGAGCCAACTCCAGGAGATAGCGAAGGACAGGGAAGTCCAGCATGCTGCAGTCCATGGGGCTGCAAAGAGTCGGACATAACTTAATGACTGAACAACAGCAACCATCTGAAGAATATGAGCCTGAGAAAGATTTTATCACTTGCCTCTAGCTATGTAGGTATTCCTGACTGAGCCAGGATATGAGGTAGATAACTTCTAACCCTGCGTAGGAGCCCCTGACCTACCCCTGCTTTCTGAGTGTGTGGGCACTTTACAGAGGGGACTGACCGTACTCCCTGACTCACAGTCATGTGCTTGCCTTTGGTTTCTGGCCTTTACTAAGCTCCTCTAACCCTTGACTTTCTTTCAATATTATGATTTAGCTTCTTTTGTCTTGAGTTGAGCCCCATGTCTGTGATTCACTGTTAGATCGTCTCACAGTTGGGTGCCTAGGGGAAGAGCTTTTCCTTTTTTGGAAGTTCCATGCATGAAGCAGGGCACTCAAAGCCAGTGCTCTGGACAACCCAGAGGGATGGGGTGGTGAGGGAGATGGAAGAGAGGTTCAGGATGGGGGTACACATGTGCACCCATGGGTGATTCATGTCAATGCATGGCAAAAACCATCACAATATTGTAATTATCCTCCAATTAAAATAAATTAATTTTAAAAATAGATCTTTTAATGTATGTAAAAATTGATTTAATTTGGGCATGTTTAATGATGTCAAAATTAAGACATATTATATATAAACTAAGAAAAACTACACCAAATTTTTGATTTTCATGAGAGTCTGTCACAAATCTCGAGGCAATTTTTTTTATCCCCATCTAGTATAATACACTGCCACCTACGCCAGTCTGTGTTTTCAAAGAATGCAAATTAATTTTAATATTGGAATATGGCATTTTCAAGGAAGGAAAATCTGTTGTTAAAACATCATATAATTCAAATTTCATTTGTGTTTCGCTTTGAATAGTATTGCCTGTGATATTGCTTCATCTAGAAGCACAGATGGTGAAAATATGCTTATATATTCTCATTTTTTGTATTCCTTATCGATTTCATTCATAATCTTTGGCACTGTCAACTAACACAGTTTTATTTACTGAGATTCTAAAATTTCTGTAGAAATGATCTGTTCGATTGGTCTGAGTAAACAAGTCCAGGAAATTTAGAGTCATAAGAAAATCATTAGTCACAACCTTGACAAGTTAATGTAGTGAAGAAAAGCAAGAAGAAAGATTCTGTTGACCACTGATTATTACTCAGCATCAGTTTCTGGTGAAAGACAAAAATACTAAAAGGTTAAACAGAAAGCCTTATCAGCACTACTCCTGATTAACATGCCCATCATGGCTGACATAGGGTTGATTGTTGTCCTGGACACCAGAGTCTCTGCAAAGACTCATCAGTATCTTGCCCTCTCGAGTTACACTAGGAAAGAAATGAGAACTCTGCTGTTTTATTAGTGTTTTTGTTTGTTACCTGTTTTTTTTTTTTTTTTTCATTAATTGCAACATCAGAACAGTAGACTTGACTAAGCATTGGCTATTAAAAACCAATTGTTAAACAATGATGAAAAGAAAAAATGAGAATTTCCCTGACAGTCCATGGTTAAGACTCTGCTTCCAATGCAAGGTTTGATCCCTGGTCTGGGAACTAAGATCCCATATGCCATGCAGCTAAGAAAAGGACAACTGAGTGGAGAGATTTAGCAATATTATCAAATCTTAAGGTAGCAGTAAAAAGGAACTTTGTAGTCAGAGCCAGATTATATATAATAAATTATCTAAATACTAACCTGTTATAAATTCTGTGGTCTTAGGAATATAAAATAAGAAATTAACTCATGCCTAAAATCTTACACCACCTTTGTTTTCCCTTCAGGTTAGAGTTTTGAACTCTAATCAATTGAATATCTCTTCTTGGGAGGTAATGTTGCCCAGAAATTGGTACAAAGTTTCTTAAAAGAGAACCAGAGCAAGATGCTGGGAGTGATCACAGGAGACAGAGTCGTTGTTCAAGATCTTATGTGTTGATTGGCTTGGGGGTTGCCAGTTTGCTAAACCAGCATGGATAAACATCAGAAGTAGGTTTACCTAGAACAGAGGAAACAAAATAGAGTTGGACCACATCAGAAGAAAATAATGACATGAAATAGGTAGACCACCGCTGTCTTTTTTTTTTTGTCCTTCAATATTTTATTTTATTTTTATTTTATTTTATTTTTTAACTTTACAATAGTGTATTGGTTTTGCCATATATCAAAATGAATCCACCACAGGTATACATGTGTTCCCCATCCTGAACCCTCCTCCCTCCCCATACCATAGGACAGTATTTAAGGACAAGACTTTGGAAATTACACATGCCTGGGCTCAAATCCTTCATAACTATGCTATGATACAGACTCCTTAGCTATATCTGCCAGGATTGTGGATAAGATTAGATAAGATAAGCATCATGAACATAGTATAGGGCTTAGCTCTACAAACAGAATATAATTGGATTTGGTAGCTAATATTAATTCTATTATTATCATCATCACCTCCATTGCATGGTCAGAGTACAGATTCTGGAGCCAGACAATTAGGTTCAAACCCTTTTATCATCATTTACTGACTCAGTAACTCTTGGTAGAATATATACCCTTCATGTACCTTGATGTCTTCAGTTGTAAAAAGAAGATAATAATATCCATCGTGTGAATTTGTTAAGAGGATTCAGTGATTTAATATACATGGACTATTAGAATCACTACATCCTATAAATAGTAAGCACTCTGTTAGTTGACATTCCATCTATATAATTTTAAATGGTATAGAGAAACTCTGAGTGAGAGATCTGTGACAATTTGAACATAAGAGAAGGTGCTTTTTAGCATGAGGAAAATGATTTTTTCTTTTTTGTATGACTGTTCAAACTAAGTTCAGGTGCCTGAAGGTTAGGTTTAATTGTTTTTCTAGGCCCCTGTTATGCTTGGAGGAGTACCTGTAATCATCAAATCTACAAATAGGAGGAAACCTAGTGGTTATCCTAGCCCTCTAAGACATGCACACTCTTTATAGTATTAATGCTTCCAACAACACGTGGCATAGCCAATGAAGGTGAACACATTACTTTTCAAGGCAACCGATTTTCAGACAATCCCAGTAAAGAAAGTTTGCTCTTCTCTGGAACTGAATCTCAATTCCCTTCCAACCACCAGACAAGTCCAGCCCTAGAAATCATCACAGACGAAATATGGTTTCTCTTCCTTATGACAATTATTCAAATACTTGTAAATAGCATCCATATCAACTCCTCTCCCCCTCGCATTACGCTGTTTCCTTTTTCTTGAACAAAGTACCTTCCACTGTTCTTTGTATAAAAGCAGCATGAAACCCTTTGGAATCAGACTGAGTGGACCTCAAATTTCCATGTGCTTAACTTGGGTGGTTTAGTAGATCATTCTTGAATGCTTCATAGAAATGGAAGTGGTAATACCTAACTTTAAAAATTGCATTAAGAATTAAATGTATGAGTATGTGCATAACACTAGACACAATATAAGTGTTCAAGAATAACAATACCTGTGTTGATAATTATTGGTGTAAACAGAATATTTCTCCTGCTATTCTTGGCCTTCTTTGAGGACAGTGTTCAATGTGTCGACATGTGGAAGAGAGAAAAACAATTACTTTCCTGTTTTGTACTGTTCCTAAATTTGGTTTAATCTTAATTTTTAAGCTTAAAATGTCACAGAGACATTTGAAATCATTCCTAAAGAATGCATTTGGTGAAAGTTGCTTATTATGTGTGCTTATTATGTGTCATTCACTGTGTTAAGTGGATTAAGTGCATCATGCACTGTCTCCAATACAATAATTCTATGTAGCAAAAGGTCATTACTATCCTCATTTTATATCAATAGAAAAGCCAACTGATATTGAGTGTTATGATTGGGATTGACTGGGCTTCCTTGATGGCTCAGCTAGTAAAGAATCTGCCTACAATGCAGGAGATCCTAGTTTGATTCCTGGGTCGGGAAGGTCTGCTAGAGAAGGGTTAGGCTACCCACTCCAGGATTCTTGGGCTTCTATTGTGGCTCAGCTGGTAAAGAATCCACCTGCAATGTGGGAGAACTGGGTTGGGAAGATCCCTGAAGAAGGGAAAGGCTACTCATTCCAGTATTCTGGCCTAGAGAATTCCACAGACTGTATAGTCCATGGGGTCCCAAAGAGTTGGCCACAACTGAGTGACTTTCACTTTCACTTTGGGGTTAACTATATATATTAATATATATAAAGTATATAATTAATGAGAACCTGATGTACAGCACAGGGAACTCTATTTGGTGCTCTGTGGTGACCTAAATAGGAAGGAAACCCCATAAAACAAGGGATATATATATATATATATATATATATATATACACATATGGCTGATTCGTTTTGCTCTAGAAATTGACACAGCAGTGTAAAGAAACTACGTACATGCGTGCTCAGTTGTGTCTGATTCTTTGCAACTCCATAGACTGTAGTCCACCAGGCTCCTATGTCCATTCAATTTTCCAGGCAAGAATACTGGAGTGGGTTGATACTTCCTTCTACAGAGGATCTTCCCAAACCAGGGATCCAACTCACATCTCCTGCATTGGCAGGTGGGTTCTTTACCACTGTACTACCTGGGAAGCCCAGAAAGCAATTATGTGTGTGTTTTCAGTCACTAAATCATGTCCCACTCTGTGCAACCCCATGGACTGCAGCAAGCTATGCTTCCCTGTCCTTCACTATCTCCTGGAGTTTGCTCAAATCCATGTGCATTGAGTCAGTGATGCTATCTAATCATCTCATCCTCTGCCACCCACTTTTCCTCCTGTCTTCAATCTTTCCAGCATCAGGATCTTTTTCAATGAGTTGGCTCTTCTCATCAGCTGGCCAAAGTATTGGAGCTTCAGCTTCAGCATCAGTTCTTCCAATGAATATTCAGGGTTTCGTTCCCTTAGGATTGACTGGTTTGATCTCCTTGCAACTATAATCCAATTAAAAAAATAAGGTTGTGCAAATTCACATACCTGGTAAGTAGCAAAACTAAGATTATTACCCAAGTCTCTCTGATATAGCATATTGCACAAGGGGTCCACAGTCAGATATGGGTTTGCTGGAACAATTCATGGTCTTATGAATTTTTTTGAAATCAATCAACTGAAGCCATTTTCTAGGATAAAGTCCTACCCTGATGGGGAACTTAGAATTCAAAATGAGAAAGACAGTGTCAATGGGAATAAAGGAAAGAGAAGATTCCAAATAAGAGGAATGGGTGGGAGGGAGGGCAAAACCAGGAGGTCTCAGGAAGTATGTAACAAATTTTAAATTTAGAAAGAACAGAGAAGAATGGGCTCCAGAGTTGGAGTGCTGGAAGACCTGAAGGGTCGAAAATGGCTCCATTCACGTGGTTTGTTGCCATTTGCAGGGGCCTTGGCTGAGACTTTCACCAGGGATCTCGATCTTCTCCAGATGGGTCTATTAACAAGGCTTCTTGGACTTCCTCAAACCTCATGGCTGAGTTCCAAGGAGAAAGTGGAAAGCAGAAGCTAACAGTTCTCTTAAGTTTGGGGCACAGAAATTCCAGGAAATCACTTTCCCTGGTCAAAGCAGTCACAGCATCAACCAGATTCAAAGTGTGGGGAAGTAATCCAGCTGTCAATGGGAGGGTACCACATTCATTATGTGAGAAAAGAACTGATGGAAGCCATTCCTGGAAACTATTTACTATACATGCTTATATTAAAAATGCAAAGAATGAAGCTAAAAGTGTATCTACTTGTTGATACAACTATTCTGAGCAGGCTTCCCAGGTGGCTCAGTGGGTAAAGAATCCACCTGCAATGCAGGAGATGTAGGCTCTCCTGTCCATGGTGGGTTGCTATGCCCTGCTCCAGGGGATCTTTCTGACCCAGGGACTGAAACTGTGTCTCTTATGTCTCCTACATTGGTAGATAGGTTCTTAACCACTAGTGCCACCTGTGAACCCCATACATATTATACAATTATTATATATATATATGTATGTGTATATATATACACATACTTATTGTAGGTATAGATAAATATGTATATATATCTTATATACTTTATGGTATATATCACATTTTTGGCGGAATTGAAAATTTTAAAACTGGATATTTGGCATTCAGTTATAATAATTAAGCAGTTAAGCAATAATTACATCTAAATTTCAAATCTCAACACATATTTCTTGCTCTTTCCCCCAAATTAATGCATTGTCTGGGCAGTTCTGCCTCAGGCTGTGACTTGTGTTTAAATGTGGTCCATGAATTCCTCGGTCTCCCTAGATTGCATGTTCTTCTAATGACAGATAACAGGAGCACAGAGGTCAGACTTAATCACTATGTAGTCTTTGCTGGTGTTATGAGCACTAATATTTCAAGCTATTTTCATGGTCAAGTTCATTTATCTACAAGTGAGGACATAAACTCTGTCCACAGGGGTGAAACTATAAAGTCACATGGTGAAGGTCATAAATAGGTAAGTCTATAATAAAGTAAAAGTGAAGATATGGGCACAGTAATCCATTCTACCATATACTTATAACTATTTTAAAAACAAGTTTTTATCTCTTAGAGATAAATATTAGCATTTATGGAGTAAATGGTATGATATGATATCTGACATTTATTTCAATATGATAAAGGTGATAAAGGGGAGGGTCCTTATGAAACAAAGTCTTCCATAAATTGATGACCATTGTAGTTATGTGATGGGAATACTGTGAGTTTATTTTACTATTGTTTTTACTCCAAAATAAAATGTTAAAAATTTCAGAGTAACTGAAAAACAAATACTCAATGCCCTTCATCATTATTTGTAGATCATAGACTCATGAATAAATATTTGCTATACATCCTTAATGGAGAAGGCAATGGCACCTCACTCTAGTACTCTTGCCTGGAAAGTCCCATGGACGGAGGAGCCTAGTAGGCTGCAGTCCATGGGGTCGCTAGGAGTCGGACACGACTGAGTGACTTCACTTTCACTTTTCACTTTCATGCATTGGAGAAGAAAATGGCAACCCACTCCAGTATTCTTGCCTGGAGGATCCCATGGACGGTGGAGCCTGGTGGGCTGCCATCTATGGGGTCGCACAGAGTCGGACACAACTAAAGTGACTAAACAGCAGCAGCAGCAAACATCCTTAGAAATACAAATAGTTTTAGATACCATCTTAGGGAAGGACGATTTCTTAAAAAAGGAGTAATTTTGAATTGTGAAAGCCCAGATGACAAACTAATATGTTTGTTCTTTCTGAAAAGCTTTTGAGTAATATATACTTAGAAAATAAATGATTGTTTCTCATTAAGCCATTTAAGTTCTATAAGTAGATATATCCACAATCATCTCTTTAGTGATTATTCAGTGATTCAGCAAAGAATGATCACTTGTATTTTCAACATATCACCACTACTGGATGCAATAAAAAATAAAGTTCTAATTCCCTTTTCCATACTTCATTCTATAGAAGCTATTTAGCTCATTTTATTTATTTAAATTTCAAAATATGTTATTTACAACTTATAAGGTACTTTAAGCTTATAAAAGCCCTTTAGGTATCACTTTCTGATATTCATCTTCATTACACTACAAAAGCCCACTAAACCTTCCAAAATGTGTAAAAACAGAGATGAACAAAAAATTTTAGTTTTATAAACAGTGCTTTTCCTAATTACTAGGCAAACATCTAGAACTGATATTTCTTCCCAATTCATTAAGTTTGTATCATAATTCCTTCAGTTCAGTTCAGTTCAGTAGCTCCGTCATGTCCAACTCTGCAACCCAATGGACTGCATCTCACCAGGCCTTCCTGTCCATCATCAAATCCTGGAGTTGACCCAAACTTATGTCCATTGAGTCAGTGATGTCATCCAACCATCTCATCCTCTGTCATCTACTTCTCCTCCCGCCTTCAATCTTTCCCAGCATCAGGGTCTTTTCAAATGAGTCAGTTCTTCACATCAGGTGGCCAAAGTATTGGAGTGTCAGCTTCAGCATCAGTCCTACTAATGAACATTCAGGACTGATCTCCTTTAGGATGGACTAGTTGGAACTCCTTGCAGTCCAGATGGGGGGACTCTCAAGAGTCTTCTCTAACACCACAGTTCAAAAGCATCAATTCTTCAGTGCTCAGCTTTCTTTATAGTCCAACTCTCATATCCATACATGACCTTGACTAGACAGACCTTTGTTGGCAAAGTAATGTCTCTGCTTTTTAATATGCTGTCTAGGTTGGTCATAACTTTCCTTCCAAGGTGTAAGTGTCTTTTAATTTCATGGCTGCAGTCACCATCTGCAGTGATTTTGGAGCCCCTCAAAATAAAGTCAGCCACTGTTTCCATTGTTTCCCCATCTATTTGCCATGAAGTGATAGGACCAGATGTCATGACCTTCGTTTTCTGAATGTTGAGCTTTAAACCAACATTTTCACTCTCCTCTTTCACTTTCATCAAAAGGCTCTTTAGTTCTTCTTCACTTTCTGCCATAAGGGTAGTGTCATCTGCATATCTGAAGTTATTGATATTTCTCCCGGCAATCTTGATTCCAGCTTGTGCTTCCTCCAGCCCAGCGTTTCTCATGATATACTCTGCATAGAAGTTAAATAAGCAGGGTGACAATATACAGCCTTGACGTACTCCTTTCCCTATTTGGGACCAGTCTGTTGTTCCATGTCCAGTTCTAACTGTTGCTTCTTGACCTGCATACAGATTTCTCAAGAGGCAGGTTAGGTGGTCTGGCGTTCCCATCTTTTTCAGAATTTTCCACAGTTTCTAGTGATCCACACAGTCAAAGGCTTTGGCATAGTCAATAAAGCAGAAGTAGGTGTTTTTCTGGGACTCTTTTGCTTTTCTGATGATCCAATGGATGTTGGCAATTTCATCTTTGGTTCCTTTGCCTTTTCTAAAACCAGCTTGAACATCTGGAAGTTCTCAGTTCATACTGTTGAAGCCTGGCTTGGAGAATTTTGAACATTACTTTACTAGTGTGTGAGGTGAGTGGAATTGTGTGGTAGTTTGAGCATTCTTTAGCATTGCCTTTCTTTGGGATTGGAATGAAAACTGACTTGTCCAGTCCTGTGGCCACTGCTGAGGTTTCCAAATTTGCTGGCATATTGAGTGCAGCACTTTCACAGCATCATCTTTCAGGATTTGAAACAGCTCAACTGGAATTCCATCACCTCCACTAGCTTTGTTCATAGTGATGCTTCCTAAGGCCCACTTAACTTCACATTCCAGGATGTCTGGCTCTAGGTCAGTGATCACACCATCGTGATTATCTGGATCATGAAGATCTTTTCTCTATAGTTCTTCTGTGTATTCTTGCCATCTCTTCTTAATATCTTCTGCTTCTGTTAGGTCCATACCATTTCTGTTCTTTATCAAGCCCATCTTTGCATGAAATGTTCCCTTGGTATCTCTAATTTTCTTGAAGTGATCTCTAGTCTTTCCCATTCTATTGTTTTTCTCTATGTCTTTGCATTGATCACTGAGGAAGGCTTTCTTATCTTTCCTTGCTATTCTTTGGAACTCTGCATTCAAATGGGTATATCTTTCCTTTTCTCCTTTGCTTTTTGCATGTCTTCCTTTCACAGCTATTTGTAAGGCCTCTTCAAACAGCCATTTTGCTCTTTTAATTCCTTAAATGGCAATAAAAGCAATCATATAACAAGACAGTATTCCAACATATTAAAATATTTTATCACAAGTATTTTGTACAAGAGAAATTTGTTAAATAATGCTGACTTGAAAATAGATTAGATTTTTGACTCTTATTTGATTCAATGGGTGATTTGAGTATGAAAAATCTATAAAAGTGATAATATAGGTTTGGTGATATTTACAAACCATATCTGACTAAATAGGAGTACTGGAACTGAATTTGAAAATAGCAGTTAGAGTACTCCACAATTCCTTTTCAAATCATCTTTTAGGGATTGGGAAGAAAAGATTTCAAACAGGTACCTGGGATTCATTCTCTCCTGTTCTGCTAAGTAGAAAAGCATCTAGGAGAAGAAAAAAAAAGGCTAGTGATGACTTAGTCTAATTTTATAAACATGATGATTGACCCTCCTGGAAAAAAGATTAGTGCTCTTCATTAGAGAGTGTTTATCTATGGAATATTTTTTTAGCAGAATTCCCATGGTTTAGGACTGACATTGATGGCTTTGTGAAACAAAGCTTCCTGTGAAATGTGACACAAGCTCTAAGTTCTAGGACACAGACATCAGTCTGTGGCAATGTAAATGCTAAGTGCATTGTGAAGTCTCTTAGCCGCTTCGTCTATTACTTTGGGTCCTCGGGGCTTTTCCTTTGGTAGGAGAAAGGATCTGGGGAGGTGCTCTCAATGTTCCAGAGCATTTCCTGCTTTGCTTATGCCCTATCTTCCTTGGTGGCTCAGATGGTAAAGCATCTTCCTGCAATGCAGGAGACCCAGGTTCAGTCCCTGGGTTATGTGATCCCCTGGAGAAGGGAATGGCAACCCACTCCAGTATTCTTGCATGAGAAATCCATGAACAGAGGAGCCTGGTGGGCTATACAGTCTGTGGGGTTGCAATGAGACAGACACAACTGAGTGACTAATACTTGACTGCCCACAACCTTGAAAATGTTAGCAAACCTTGGTACTGGGTATGACCTTTTATTTTTCTTTAAATTTTATTGATGTATTTGAGTCAGATTGATTTAACACTACTTTAAAACACTTAAATACTGTCTAAATTAAATCATGGGTTTCCCAATAACTGATTTGAATTATGTGATTCAGAAACAGAGTAATGGGTGTTAATGCTTGACAAGTTAGTTAAAACAACAAAACAAAACTGTTCCTTTCCGTAAGCAATTAGAAGCAATAATTAGTAAGAAGATCAGAATCTACTTCTAAGAAATATATATTTTACTGATAATTGAACCTAGATTGATGAATCAAAAAATTGTGTGGGTTGCAAACTAAATATTTTATCTGTGATCTCTACAAAGGAAACCATAGTTACAAAATGAGATTGCTTGATATCATTCATAACAGAGTAAATGTTTCCATATTTTTGCATTAACATTTGGAGGCTGCACAGTGGTGATCTTTTTCATTCAGAGTGATTCCATCACCTCAGAAAGAGAATAAAATTTTTCACAAATTTGAAAATAATGTTTTGAGATTTACATGTAAAGTTGATCCCAAGCCTCTTTTTATGTATCTTGAGAAACATTGCTATAAATAATGATGCTCTATCTCTTTGATTTGATTATTTGATGCCATAAATAATATGATACCAATATTTCTAAAATATATCTCTTTCAGTTAAGTTCAGTCGCTCAGTCGTGTCTGATTCTTTGCGACCCCATGATCAGCAGCATGCCAGGCCTCCCTGTCCATCACCAACTCCTGGAGATTACCCAAACTCATGTCCTTTGAGTCGGTGATGCCATCTAATCATCTCATCCTCTGTTGTTCCCTTCTCTTCCTGCCTTCAATCTTTCCTAACATCAGGGTCTTTTCAAATGAGTCAGCTCTTCACAACAGGTGGCCAAAATGTTGGAGTTTCGGCTTCAACATCAGTCCTTCTAATGAACACCCAGGACTGATTTCTTTTAGGATGGACTGGTAGGATCTCCTTGCACTCCAAGGGACTCTCAAGAGTCTTCTCCAACACCACAGTTCAAAAGCATCAATTCTTCTGTGCTCAGCTTTCTCCATAGTCCAACTCTCACATCCGTACATGACTACTGGAAAAGTCATAGCCTTGACTAGAGGGACCTTTGTGGACAAAGTAATGTCTCTGCTTTTTAATATGCTGCCTAAGTTGGTCATAACTTTCCTTCCAAGGAGTAAGGGTCTTTTAATTTCATGGCTGCAGTCACCATCTGCAGTGATTTTGGAGCCCCCCAAAATAAAGTCAGCCACTGTTTCCATTGTTTCCCCATCTATTTGCCATGAAGTGATGGGACCAGATGCCATGATCTTAGTTTTCTGAATGTTAAGCTTTAAGCCAACATTTTCACTCTCTTCTTTCACTTTCATCAAGAGGCTCTTTAGTTCTTCATTTTCTGCCATAAGGCTGGTGTCATCTGCATATCTGAGGTTATTGATATTTCTCCTGGCAATCTTGATTCCAGCTTGTGTTTCATCCAGCCTAGCATTTCTCGTGATGTACTCTGCACAGAAGTTAAATAAGCAGGATGACAATATACAGCCTTGACGTACTCCTTTTCCTATCTGGAACCAGTCTGTTGTTCCATGTCCAGTTCTAACTGTTGCTTCCTGACCTGCATACAGGTTTCTCAAGAGGCATGTCAGGTGGTCTGGTATTCCCATCTCTTTCAGAATTTTCCACAGTTTATTGTGATCCACACAGTCAAAGGCTTTGGCATAGTCAATAAAGCAGAAATAGATGTTTTCCTGGAACTCTCTTGCTTTTTCTATGATCCAGCAGATGTTGGCAATTTGAGCTCTGGTTCCTCTGCCTTTTCTAAAACCAGCTTGAACATCTGGAAGTTCACGGTTCACGTATTGCTGAAGCCTGGCTTGGAGAATTTTGAGCATTACTTTACTAGCATGTGAGATGAGTGCAGTTGTGTGGTAGTTTGAGCCTTCTTTGGCATTGCCTTTCTTTGGGATTGGAATGAAAACTGACCTTTTTCAGTCCTGTGGCCACTGCTGAGGTTTCCAAATTTGCTGGCATATTGAGTGCAGCACTTTCACAGCATCATCTTTTTTGACATATACAATATTGAAATAAGATTTAAAGATAAAATCATGTTTCCCTGTAGGGGTGGTATTGAAGTCAATTTAAGCTCCCAGATAAGACAGAATCCAATGAAATTTTCTGAGGGAAGAAGAGAAATCTGAAAAGATCAATATTTAAGAAAGAAGAGGCTGGCATAAGAGTGACAGATTGCAGAGCAGTGAAAGAAAGAAAGTAAGACAGAGTATGTCAAATTGATGATTTAACTGTTCATTAAATTTTATTTTGTCTAAGCCTCCGTAAAATAACCCTTTTGGGGAAAGTCCTACTTGGACAACTCTTGAATGTTTCTGTGTAAACTGAACTGGAAGCTGAACAGCTTTGCATACATGTATGGTTTCTCTTGGGGCTTTCCTGATGGCTTAGTGGCAAAGAATCCATCTGCAAAGCAGGAGACAAGGGTTCAGTCCCTGGGTCAGGAAGATTCCCCAAAGAAGAAAGTGGCTACCCACTCCAGAGTTCTTCCCTGGGAAATCCCATGGACAGAGGAGCCTGGTGAGCTACAGTCCATGGGGTCACAAAGAGTCAGTCATGACTGACTCTACAACAACAAATGGTTTCTCTACTACCAGAAAGACACTCCTGCCCATCTCATCTGAAAATGCATATTTAGACAGAAATGGATCTTCATGGGGTTTGCCTGCAATCATGTACCTTCCAGGGCTTTCCAGCTGGCACTAGTGGTAAAGAATCTACCTGCCAATGCAGAAGACGTAAGAGATGTGCGTTCAATCCCTGGGAATACCATGGATAGACAATCCTGGCAGGCTGCAGTCCATAGGGTCACACAGAGTCAGACACAACTGCAGTGATTTAGCACACACGTCTACCTTCCAGGCATATGCCTTTATGCTTCAGCTCCCCCTTCTGTTGCCCTTCCTCTCCCCACATGGCAACCCTCAGGAGGATTAGCACCTCCTCCAAATCATACACCAACCTACTATGACAGAATTAATGCCTGTACTTTTAGCAATTTAGGCACATGTCTGTTTTGTCCTGAACTTATGCCTGTCTGTTTACATGTCTGCCTTCCTTCTAAGACCATGAGCTAATTGAAGGCAAGAAATGTTTGCTGTTCATAATTTATCTAATGGCAAAATTTCTGGCAAACACTGGAAATATTTGTTGAATAAGTATATTTTTTTATACAAGTGGAAAACTGCCACATACTTCTACCTGCATAGATTATACATAATATGATTTTTATTTTAAATGTATTCAAGGCACATCTCAGTTTAAGTCTTATCAGTCTCCTGGTATAGACAAAGCTTAATGAGAAAACATCACACAGGAACTGAGTGTTTGCATGACTGATGTCGTGAGCTTTACTTTCCTGTTACATGTATTAAATATGTGTGTATTTATCTCTCCATATAGCAAATTTATATATGTATGCCAAGATGTTCTCCAGGTTCATCAATTTGGGAGTGCAAATAAAAATGCTTTTACTTGATTGTGCTTCCTCTACTCAGCATGCATAAAATCCTGTCGAGGTATATATTTTTGTAAAGCCACTAAAATGTGTCTCATTTATGCTCATAAATATGCTCATGTTTCCTTCTCTACTAATACAGATTCTTTTTCATGGCATCCTGCTTGGACTGCTGAAAACCAGAGATCTGACTATCTACTTTTCTCTTGATACTTCCACTTGGTACTTGGTACTTCCACTTAGACCTGGGATCTGAGAACCACCTATCACCAATGGATATTATATCACTTAAGTTTCAAAACAGCATGATATTCCTAGGTGAAGTGTGTGAAGATCTTTCCTTTTAAAGAGCTTATAGTCTGGATGCAAGTCCTTGTCAGGCAATGCTGGTTTGCTGAAATCCAGAAAGAAACCTGTTTGTCTATTCGGCATGGGAAAGAAAAGACGAGTTCAAGATGAACTCAGCAGCTGGAAAGTAAGTGGGTAAAGATCCTACGGAAGAGAGAGCTTACATATGTTGTACATAAACTCTATTCAAGTCTCTAGCTAACCTCTGAAATTTGGGTGTGCTGGGTAGATTCTAAACAACTGAGTTTCTAAGCTGGCTAAAATAAATGAACTGAGATTTCAGAGATTTGAATTTGAATTTCAGCCATGAAATAAAATATCAGTACTTTTTAGGAACATAACAGAATCCAGAGTCTCCATAACATATTCATAATGCTGAGATAGCAGTCTAAATTTATTAGGTGGGAATAAATAAGAAATTGTCAGCCATGCTTAAAGAACTTAAAGAGAAAAAGCTATCAGTGGAGACCAACTTCAAAATAACCCAGATTTGGAACTAGCAAGCACAAATATTAAGCATCCATTAAAACAATGCTCAAAAGTATAGAGGAAAATATAAGGGTCAAGGCAATGGCAGCTGGCACATGTATTTGTGTATAGACATTGTTTCCTTCCAATAAAGTAACGTTCATTATAAAAGCAGTGAGGACAGAGAATAGCTTGACATACACACTCAAAAGGAGTATTGAATTCAAATTTGTCCTATAAGACATTCATTCATAATGAAGAATCATTTAAAATGTACCTTGTTTGGTGCTGTGAAGACAATAAAACATTTTTAAAAATTAGATAGTTTTTCCATTAATAGACCTAAGAATTGACTTTAAAATGCATTTTATGAAAACAATAGTCAAAAGTAGTCTGAAGCCCCAGAGGTAGGCAGATTTATTTTCAGATTTGGGGAGAAGTCCTTTTTAAAAGTAAGGCTTTAAGATGGAGAGACAGATGATATAGACCTTAAAAGAGGCTTAGATTTTTTTTTTAATATGTGGGCTTAATAAAACAAGGGTGAGCATCCAGGAGGCCTCAGTAGGTAAAGTTCTAAATATAATGAAATGAAGTAGCTATCTTGGTTGAAAGGTATAATCTGTGACAACAGCGGTGAGAGAGAATGCGCAGGGAATAGGTGGGTCCAGACCGCAAAATGCTGGACCAAATGCTTTAGTCATGATTCTGGAAGGTACTAAAGAGCCAAGAAAAGACAAGTTATAAAAGCCCAACATTTTTTCCCTCGCAAAACACAAATGCAGAAATGATATCCATTATTTATTGTTTGAGATTGCATTCATTACTTATTGCTTGCAATTGTAATCACCTGGTACAAAATGCAAATGGAATAGTTCTTGTAACTTCTATGCAGATCACTTTAATCAGTTAAGGATTATTACATGACAAATTTGAACAAAAAATAAGAAGTATGTTATAAAATTAACATTTTGCTTATAAAATATGTGTAAGAGTTCATAGTTTCACAAAATATTTTGCTATACTATTAAAAAAGCTTACCCCTACAACTTCTTAGGATAGGTGTGGTACAAATTTAATTTCATGTTTATAAATGAAAATCAATGCATCAAATGCAAATTACAGTTAAATTATATGTTTGCAGATAAGCAAATCTTTCTTTCCTAAGACCCTTTCTTGTGGCCTTTTCTAATGAAAAAAATTCAGAAGATCAACTTTTATCAGGCAGTTATAAAATGACATTGACACTTTAAAATTATTGAAAACATGAAAAAAAAAATTAAAAGCCTAAGGTTAGGTAGGAAAACAAATCCTTTGTGAGTAATGTTTTTTTTACAATATTTCAATGGGAACATTTTGGGGTTTTGGAATGTCAGGATATAATGTTACCAGGAAACCTCAAAACAGGGGAGACATGGAATTTTATGTCTTTGCTCCTATAATGCTTATTTTTATCCTTTGCATTACAGCTAATGACCTTAAGGAAAAGAGCATAGGCATGTGGCCATGCACACATTTTACTGCATGTAATATGCAAATTATTATATGATACTTTTTAACTCTAGATAGCTAATGCAGCACTCATTCTCCCTCTCCAAATTTGATTTGTGGCATGGGATAGTGTTTACATAACCCTCCTGGAATAATCTATATTGATAGGTACATAAATGTTCTGTACATTTTGCAAATTCATAGAGCGTGTTTTGTTTAAAACATTTTCTCCAATGGTCTAAGGTATGGTCTTAGGTCATAGACTTATTCTATGAAAATAAGTCTCATTGCAGATATGAGTCACTCTCTCAAGATAAAATTGTCCTTGTAGATTATCCCATTGCTTAAAAAAAAAAAATGTGTGTGTGTACTGGGGGCAAGGGGCAGGGGTAGAAAAACTGATTTTTCCCTCCGAAAAAGGAAAATAATTAACTCAATAAGTTTTGACATTACCATTTCACTTCCTCTTATTTTCTGGTTTTATGATATTAATATATTTCATAGTTTACTATTTAATCAAGAGCAGGAAGGCTAAAGAACTTAATATACTTCCATGCACTGAAAATCACATTGTGATGATAAAATACCAGATGGTATACTGATTATAAAAACTGTGCACTGACTTTGTTTTGTTTTGTCTTCCTTTGAGTTTCCTGGTAGGTGCTTTGTGTTCTGTGACTTTGGAATTTTTACAGTTATCCTTGGTATCTGACTCTATTATTTTTATAAAGCCACTTATACCTAAGTCCCCTGAGAGCTGAGCTCAAATATGTCTCTATTAAATCATCTGTTTAGTTCTGTTTAATATGATTCTTTGCACTAAAAACCATATAACAACAGAAAAGGACTTATAATTACAACTGGACCCCAATTCTTAATCAATATAAAGAAATATAGGCATATTTGAACCAGTTATATTTTTTATGCTCTTTGTTGTTACTATTATCTCTAAATTTGCTCAAGAGTACAACTTCTAGCAACAATATTTAACAGCACATGACTAATCTTCTCTTATTTGGTCTTCACAAAAAATTATGGGATTGTATGAGTAACCTTGTATGAATAACATTGTATGGGCTTCCCCAGTAGCTCAGCAGTAAAGAATCAGCCTGCAATGTGGGAGACATGGGTTCGAGCCCTGGGTCAGGAAGATCCCCTGGAGAAGGGAATGGCAAGCCACTCCAGCATTCTTGCCTGGAGAACTCCATGGACAGAGAAGCCTGGCGGGCTCTAGTCCATGGAGTCACAAAGAGTTGGACATGACTGAGCAACTAACACACACACACACACACACACACGAATAATATACAGAATATTGCCAACACAATTTTTTTTTTACAATCTGACTAGTGATTAAACACTGGAGAAGGAAATGGCAACCCACTCCAGTGTTCTTGCCTGGAGAATCCCAGGGACGGGGGAGCCTGGTGGGCTGCCGTCTATGGGGTCACACAGAGTCGGACATGACTGAAGTGACTTAGCAGCAGCAGCACCAATGATTAAACACAAACAACTTGCAACTTTATCTTCTGTTCCTTTTACACTGATTGAGAGGGTCTTATATCACATAGAATTTTGGACTTATGTGCTCAAACATTAGACAGTGCTAGTCCAACTCCTTTCAATGCTTAGGTCAAGAAACCAATAAATACCTTCCATCATCTTCTTTTCACACACCCTGGATCCAGCATGCCTTTAAACCAGGGTCAAGTCTGTAGGCCTCTCTGATTTATGTCTGAGTTAAACTCTAACCGACCTACAGCTGCTTCTGTAAAACAATCTGCTACACAGGCACCTCACTATTCTCGAATGAAAATGTTAGTCCATGAGCTCATCTTCTGAAGGATGTAAGGGCCTTGAAGTGGTGCCTCAGTTTATTCATAAACATCTCCCTGAAGTGATCTCCCAAAAGGAAATAGAAGACAGGGTTGATGACACTGTTCAGAAAGGCCAACGGCCTTGTCAAGATGTACAGGGAGTTGATGATGGCTTCAGTGCATGGGGACTTCTTCCAGGTCTCCAGGCGTGAAGCAATCCGGACGTTTCGCATGACATGGTAAGGAGTAAAAAGCACAGAGAAGATCACAACTGCCATGATGACTAAGTGGAGAGGCTTCTCAAGGGGCAAAGCTGTAGTGAGCTGCCTGTTCCTCTGCTTTAGAAAGAGAGCAATCTTGAAATAAAAGAAGCACATCACAAAAAGGGGAATGAGAAAGCCCAGAAAGGTTAGACACATGCTATAAATGAGGCTTTGATTGGGGTCCCCAGAACTTGCATAATCAGTACAGTTGGTGCTATTGTCATCAGAATGTATAAAAAGAAGTATGGGCAGGAGCTCTAAGGTTACTAAACCCCAAATGGCTAAAGATATTAAAATAGCAAATGCTTTCTTTTGCAGAAGGTGTTCCCGGAAAGGATAGTTCACGAGCAGATATCGATCAATGCTGATAAAAGTGAGGAAGAGAATACTGGTATAGAGGTTGGCATGAAGTACATATCGGTTGCTTATACACAGCACATACCCATATGTCCATTCTCTCTGGGCATAGTTTCTCATCAGCATGGGAAGGGTACACAAAAAAGCCAAGTCACAGATAGAGAGGTTGAAGAGGTAGATGTTACTGCTGTTCCAGTTCTTCAGGCAGAAGAGGTAGCCAAAAACAACAGCAGTATTCCCAAGGATTCCCACAATAAACTCAATGCCATAAAAAATGGGAAGGTAGCAGCTTTCCAGGGCAGTCTGCACGGCCTGCCAGTGTTCACAAGTTGCATTCCATTCCTAAAGAAAGGAGAGAAAACATAAGGATGAATCACTAAAGTAAGACTGAAAAAACTACAAAAAATCATTGCCTTCATTATTAGCATCATGATCAACATCATCATCATCATCAAATAACACTTAAAATTTGAACTGCAGAGAGTTGGTTACATTAGTAAGGAGTGTGTATGTATAATACATAATTATATGCCTACATATCATTAATATATTATTTTTACCTATACTTATTGAGATCCTGGAATGTGAAGTCAAGTGGGCCCTAGAAAGCATCACTATGAACAAAGCTAGTGGAGGTGATGGAATTCCAGTTGAGCTATTCCAAATCCTGAAAGATGATGCTGTGAAAGTGCTGCACTCAATATGCCAGCAAATTTGGAAAACTCAGCAGTGGCCACAGGACTGGAAAAGGTCAGTTTTCATTCCAATCCCAAAGAAAGGCAATGCCAAAGAAGGCTCAAACTACCACACAACTGCACTCATCTCACACGCTAGTAAAGTAATGCTCAAAATTCTCCAAACCAGGCTTCAGCAATATGTGAACCGTGAACTTCCAGATGTTCAAGCTGGTTTTAGAAAAGGCAGAGGAACCAGAGATCAAATTGCCAACATCCTCTGGATCATGGAAAAAGCAAGAGAGTTCCAGGAAAACATCTATTTCTGCTTTATTGACTATGCCAAAGCCTTTGACTGTGTGGATCACAATAAACTGTGGAAAATTCTGAAAGAGATGGGAATACCAGACCACCTGACATGCCTCTTGAGAAACCTGTATACAGGTCAGGAAGCAACAGTTAGAACTGGACATGGAACAACAGACTGGTTCCAAATAGGAAAAGGAGTATGTCAAGGCTGTATATTGTCACCCTGTTTATTTAACTTCTATGCAGAGTACATCATGAGAAATGCTGGACTGGAAGAAACACAAGCTGGAATCAAGATTGCCAGGAGAAATATCAATAACCTCAGATATGCAGATGACACCACCCTTATGGCAGAAAGTGAAGAGAAACTCAAAAGCCTCTTGATGAAAGTGAAAGTGGAAAGTGAAAAAGTTGGCTTAAAGCTCAACATTCAGAAAACAAAGATCATGGCATCTGGTCCCATTACTTCATGGGAAGTAGATAGGGAAACAGTGGAAACAGTGTCAGACTTTATTTTTCTGGGCTCCAAAATCACTACAGATGGTGACTGCAGCCATGAAATTAAAAGACACTTACTCCTTGGAAGGAAAGTTATGACCAACCTAGACAGTATATTCAAAAGCAGAGACATTACTTTGCCAACAAAGGTCTGTCTAGTCAAGGCTATGGTTTTTCCTGTGGTCATGTATGGATGTGAGAGTTGGACTGTGAAGAAGGCTGAGCGCTGAAGAATTGATGCTTTTGAACTGTGGTGTTGGAGAAGACTCTTGAGGATCCCTTGGACTGCAAGGAGATCCAACCAGTCCATTCTGAAGGAGATCAGCCCTGGGATTTCTTTGGAAGGAATGATGCTAAAGCTGAAACTCCAGTACTTTGGCCACCTCATGCGAAGAGTTGACTCATTGGAAAAGACTCTGATGCTGGGAAGGATTGGGGGCAAGAGGAGAATGGGATGACAGAGGATGAGATGGCTGGATGGCATCACTGACTCAATGGACGTGAGTCTGGGTGAACTCCGGGAGTTGGTGATGGACAGGGAGGACTGGCGTGCTGCAATTCATGGGGTCGCAAAGAGTCGGACATGACTGAGCGACTGATCTGATCTGATTGAGATCTTTTGAACTATATGCTAGACACGGATGACAGTTTTGAATAAAATAACATTCCCCATCTCAAATGACTTTTCCTCTCTTGGGAAAAATCAAGAAAGAAATAAGTGCATGTCACATAATGAAAAAGATTGTCAGACAAAAGGAAAAGCACACACAAAGGTCCAGAGATGGAAACATGCATAGAGGACTTGACAAACAGCAAAAAGACCAAGAGAAACTGCAGTGAAATAAGTGAGAAGTCAAATTAATTATGTCTTTAGGATTGACTTGGTCCATAGCAAATCACAGTAGTTCAACAAATTCTCTGAGCTATGTTTAACTGAACCATAGACTAGAAGAGGAAATAGCGATTCTTACAACTTCAGTCTTACAATTTTAATGGCTTTGATTTTGTTTCCATATTGACAAAGGATTATGCTTATTGTATTATGTTTATAAAATACAACTCCTGTCTTTTAATTTTGCAACAAGAGAACATATTTATTGACATATGCCAAGCACATCACAAATATTATCTCTAATTTTCAGAAAAATCCATTTAACTCAATTCCACTTCCATCCCATTAGACATAAGAAAAACCTGGGTTGAAGAATTAAATTACTAATCACAGGTCACCAAATGTCAGGGCCAGAATTTGCCCTGCAGCCCACGGCACTGCACACAGTGGATCCTTCACTGTAAAATTGAGCAGGCTAATTTGAAGAACCGAGCAGATTGGTTTCACTCTGTATTTGAAGTTATGTGAGTTTACTGTTCTCTCACATTACCAGCAATTTACTACATTTCTCATTGTCATACCTTTCCAATTTTTTCAAACCTCTGTCCTAGTCATCATTAGCAGATGGTTTTGCCTGTGAATCCCTGAGAAGAACCTGGTCATTGGGTGTCCACTCTCTGGTTCCTGCCTCTCTTACTATCCTCTCCTCCTTCCTTCCTGTGACAACAGAAAATATCTATTTCTCTTGGCTTACTTCAGATTAAACTCATCCCTGAGTTCTTAAGATTCCTACATGTTAGTCATCATCTTTTCAGCCTCTCTATCTCAACTTCATCCTTTCCAATGGCTCTTATATACTCTCATCTTGTCTTAAAAGCAAGGCATATATAAGATTAAACAACTCTCCCTGGTTTCACATGTTCCTCTCCTTGTCATACATTGATCAACATTGGAGCTGTCTTCACTAATTAGTTTGACATCCTGACACTGTATTCCTTTTTCAACCTACTTTAGTTTGGCTTCCACCAAAATGGCCTCCCCATTACTCCATCTAATGCTCATTTTTTCAGTCATCTTATCTGAAGCCTCTTCATACAGATATGTTTCTCCGTTTTTCATAGAAAAACTCCCTTCTTTTGTCTTCTGTGACATGAAAATCTCCTAATTTTCCTTTCTTTCCCTCCCTGGTTGTGTTTTGAAGACTCTCTTGTGGTCTAAGCCTTCAAGGCCTAAGCATTAAATGTTGACTTCCTCGAGGATCAATACTGAATCCCTTCTTTATCTAAACTCCTTTCTTTATCATATCCCTTCTTTTCATGTCCATGGTGTCGATGGCATTGTCAATACCATAGACCTGAGTTTGAGCAAACTCTGGGAGATAGTGAAGACACGAAAGCCTGGTGTGCTGCATGCAGTCCATGGGGTCACAAACAGTTGTTGGCATCTGAACAACAATCTAGATGCCTGGATGATCCAATCCACTTTCTATCTTTAATGACCATCCATATATCCACCTATCAATGTACATCTGAGCCCAGCCCTGTCTTATAAGTGCTAGTGGTTTATAGTTATTACCATAGATTGATCTCTCAGAGGTGCCTGTCTCTAGAAATCCTATATAAGTTCTCCAACTTCCTTCTCAATCTTGCTGTACCTCCACCTAACTCAGTAAATGGCCACACCATTTACTGAAATGTTCACCTTAGACATCTGAGCAATGTCCTTGAAGTCATCTGTAGCTCACCTCCAATAATGAATAAACAACCTTGTGTTGTTGACTTCAATGTCTGGATATTTCTCTAATTCATCACTATTGCTTCATATTTTTCATCACTATTCTAATTCAGGCCACCAGCATCTGAGACTATTCGATATTCTCCTATTGTCTTCTCACATCTTCCCTGGCCCCCTTTCAGTCTACTTTCAACATGATAGCTAAACAATATTTAAAACCTGCAATCAAAATTCTGATCATATTTCTCTCTGCAACCAAAAGGCTTGAATGATTTGCACAGTCTAAGGAATAAGTCCATAATTTTTAGTGAGACTTCAATACTTGCATGGTCTAGCTCCTGGACTCCACTTCAACCTCATCTAGTATTATTCTCCTCCTTTCTCATCTTTCTTCCTGTAGTTTGCACGCACAGAGAATTTTCCTAATGTTAAGTTTGTTGGATTTTTCACTGACCTTTTATATGATCTTTACTCCATCACATCTCTGTCTTACATCTCTGCTTCTTTCAGACTTCAGTTTAAGTGCAATTCTCCAAGATAGGTTCTGACTCCCCAGTCTAATTAGCCCCCTGCCCACTGTATACTTAGTTTTTTCTTAGCATTTCTCACAACTTTATCTTACATAGTTTTTCTTCTATACCTGGTACTGGTCTATAAATAATCGCTTAGTGGAAAGAGGAACATAAACACTTGACTTTTTACAAAGCATTTTTATAAATACTTCCTCTGAGGTCTAGTAAGTGGTAAGTCCACCAAATTAAGCTCCTTGTTCTATTTCCACATAAAAGATGATGCTATATATATAGTATGACAGTGAAAACATTAGTCACCAAGTTGTGTCTGACTCTTTCGCCACCCCATGGACTGTAGCCTTCCGGTCCCTCTGTCCATGGAATTATCCAGGCCAGAATACTGGAGTGGGTTGCCATTCCCTTCCCCAAGGGATCTTTCTGACCCGGGGACCAAACTCAGGTTTCCCACATTGCAGGCACAGTCTTTCCCATCTGAGTCACCAGGGAAGCCCTATATATAGTATGACTAATATTCAAAATTAGCAATAAGTAGTAGCAATATCTATGATTTAGAAATATAATTGTAGAAGGTAAAATTTAATATATATCTTCTAGGATCAATTTTAAAAATTTAAATTAGCTAAAAAAATTGAAATTTACATATGAAGTTAAAAAACCTCAGAAAGTTCAGGACAGATACTAAAATATTCCTATTGATGAGATTCCAAATAATTTTTATTCTGTCCTTTATGCTTTTGGTTTATTTGGACTGTCTATTTTTACTTCCAAATCAGCATGTGTGATATTAAACATTTCTAGAAATGCAGTAGAAGTTCAATGGTATTTACAAAATACAGGCTTTATTTTTCAGCTCACTGATAATTTTCCAACATTATTTTTTTACTCTATTCCCAGTGACTTCCCATTCCATGATTCTGGACGTTCTCTCTTCCTTGCCTTCTGTGACATGGCAATCTCCTTGTTGTCCTTTTTCCTCTCTTTGTAGACACTTTTACAGTCTAATATTTCTTTGCCCATGTTGTAAATATTAGTTTTTCAGGTTCATTTCTAGGCAACTTTCAAAATGTTGGTGCATGCACCCAAATGAATTTTTTTTTAATTTTATTTTATTTTTAAACTTTACATAATTGTATTAGTTTTGCCAAATATCAAAATGAGTCTGCCACAGGTATACATGTGTTCCCCAAATGAATATTAAACCAGTAGGAAGTTTCATTACGACAAGAAGCTTACTCGTTTCATTTTTGAATTTCCTCTTTTTCTAATTACAATTCTTTCTGCCTAGTCAGTGCTTAAATGTACTGACTTATGGCAACAGCTTATGTGTAGCATAAACATTTGGCTGCCATGAAAGTAAGGGTAAGGTTGTCTAACATTTTCAGACCACTATAACCTCAACTGGACCCACTATTTTTAGATTTCAATTTGTATGAGTGTGTCTTTAGTGTGGTAATCACAGTACAAATGGAAGTAACCTAGTCCTTTAAGCAAAATTCTTGTTGAAGATGAACTTCCCTCATGAAAAATGAATATTCTTTTTGCTTTTTAGTGGTTAAATTCTTAAATTTCAGAAATAGAAATCATGATAAATATGTTATAGCTGATTTGGAAAATTATTTTTAACAGATTTTTTTTTATTAGATGTTGGCAATTAAAGTGAAACCTTTAATTATATTTATAAAAATATATCTAGACTTGTTAGAGTTATTAAACTATAAATAATATTCAAATTACATAAGTAGATCACTAGTTCTCATTTTTAATTTGGGAACAAAGTGTTACTTTAATTGTATTCAGCTTTTTAAAAATGTACATTTTTGACACAAATTTAAAACTGTTTGATCATCTATTAGCTTTTAAAGTGTTTTTCTTATAATCATCAAAGTAAGATAAAGAACATTTATGAAATTTTAATTCTTAACTACTTCAAGACTATTTAGCAATATAAATATTTATAAACAAATTGCTTTTTCACTGATAATTTGAATGAAAATATTTACACTGAAAAGATATAATCATTCAATATGAATGACTTCATCTTTTATATATTTTTGTATATTCCAGAAATTATACCAGAAATCAAAGGATTAAAGGCTGATAGAATGGTTTCAAATTGTGTGTTTATGAAGCTCTTTAAAAATACTTAACCAACTATTGAAAGTTCTGGAAGTTATAATAGCAACAGTTTCTACAATTTTCTCCTTTCCCTTGGTGAACTATAAATATCCTTAAAGGATATAATTTTTACAAACAAATGCTAAATCTCATTTTTAGAATGCCTTAAAATTTCTTCTGACACATTATTTTCTGAGCATGCAATTATTATACATTATAGATTTTTCATCTGATTTAGAAACTTCAGTTATTTTCTATAAGTATTTATATTTATCTAAATAAGTCTAATTATTCTTTTTGTTGAAATATGTTACCAAGAATTAGCAAATAAAATAAATAACCCCCTTTTAATAAATTAGATTTACATTTGACAATTGAAACAAGACATATAATTTGGCAAAAAAAATGTAGAGGAAACAGCTATGACTTTCTTTTGGCTTCTTTTGCTGTTCGTTGTGTACTTACAAATGACAGTTCAGAAAGTTCATTTAAACACTGCTTAAAATCCTAATTGCTCACAGACCACTTTTAAAAGAAACCCCTAACTAATGGGAGGTCTAGATTACTTTATACACCTGGACAACATGAATTGCATTAGAGCTTACCATTTTGTCAGGAGGCCTGATCCCTCAACAGAAATTTTTTGCCAGCAACTTGATTCAGCTTCTGATCCAGTGCTGTGCTGCTGACCATAGTTAGTGCAGTCTCATTTGCATATCACGTGGCCAAGATTAATAATTCAGAAGTTCCGGGAAAATGTCAAACCTCCAAGTCATGTAAGGAACTTCCTGAGAAGTTGAGACATAAACTATTCATTTTATGGAAAACACATTTCACAAATAGATTTTCAAAAGGCTACTGCTGAAATTATTCCTTTCACTAGCAAAACAGCAGAGAAGCACTCATTATTTCCATGTTTATTTGTTTATTTAAATAATAAGAAAATGTAAGCACTGTATGTTTGGTTTACAACTGCTTCTGCTTTTTCTCCAGTTTTCAAATTCACAAATTTTGGTGAATTCTGTATCAGGCATATAATAACTAAACAACTATTATCAACAAGTTCGAGGGAAATATAAAACTGAAAATTTGAAGGCAAATCTGGATATTGCTGTCAGAGTACTAATAAAAGGGATACTAGAGTTTTAGGCATTTTCATTTTATTTTCAGTGGTTAAAAACAAGAGACACTTAAAAAAAATACATCAGGTGGCCAGGGATTAGGGAGAAAGGTGACAGCTAAGACAACCTCAGTAGAAGGCAATTTACACATCCCAAGCAATGCTCTGCATAGCACCTGGAAACATATAACCACCATTTCAAACAGGAAACACACCTGGCTTTTCTGAGGATTATATTAGATTTATACTCAAGCAAACACTCAGTCTGCTTTATTTGAAGCCTAGTAATGATGCTGAGAAAGATCCTAAATTGTGAGGCAGTAGTCATTTAATTTGAATGCCTTGAAAGTTTAATGTTGAATTGGCAGTGACAGGCAAAAGCCCCCAAAGAAACTATTGCATTCAGCCCTCCTAGTCAAGTATTTCACCTTTTCTGATATATAAAGAGCCCCAAACTCAGAAACCTAAAAAATAAAATTTATAAATAAATACATACACATAAGTATGGCTTCCCTGGTGGCTTGGATGGTAAAGAATCTGCCTGCAATGCAGGAGACCCAAATTTGATCCTTGGGTCAGAAACATCCCTGAAGAAGGGAATGGCTATCCACTCAAGTATTCTTGCCCAGAAAATTCCATGGACAGAGGAGCCTGGTGGGCTACAGTCCATGGGGTTGCAAAGAATTGAGCACACCTGAGTGTCTAACACAAACACACATTATATACTTAACAGTATATGCATACATTGAAATACAAATGTACTCATATATGAAATGTATGTATATTTAATACTGTCTTTATAATTTGTTGAATTATTGTGATATGCCAGGTATTGCACTAAGCACCTTTTTGTATTGAATACTTATAAAGATCCTCCGAGGTTTTTTACTGCTTCTAAAATTTTCTCACTCTACAGATTAAAAAACACTGAGGCTTAGAGAGATTAATTAACTTTCTCAAGGTCACAGAGTCAGTAAGGAGAGGGATCTGAGTTTAAACATATATATTTTAATTCTAAACACACCTACTTTGATCCTTAACTGCCTCCAAGATAGAGTGATGATACTTTTGATGGACACCACGGATTGAATCAAAGATTGAAAATTAATGCAACTATTTTTCAGAAATTCAACTCTCTTTTACTCTTAAAATAAAGGATAAAAACATCATTTTCTGTCTATAATTTTAAAAGGGCAAAAAGCAAAGCATTTGAATGACCCATACCAGGCCTACTAATTTTAAACAAATTAGCACAGACCACCCCCACTTCCCCCCTGCCCGGTACATGGACACATTTCACAGGTTTCTGCCATCATTCTGAGGGGATGCAGGGCAATTCCTTCTTTGTGGGATGGTGGGAGTTCCCCAGAACTTCCTCTTTCTTCTCCCCACATCCTGACTGCCATCTCACTCTGGACTGTTAAGATGAAAAGTGGTCTTCACTTCTCCTTTCTCATAGCACCAGTAATGATTACTGGTAGCCTTGGTTCCCTCCCAAGTTTTTCTTCACCAAAGGTCGTATTGCCTCAGGATGTTCTCACTGGAGAAACCAGAGGGCTTCTGAGACAGACTCAACAAGAGGTCTCTACTACTTCCTTTCTATTATGAGGCTTTACTGGAGGGCTTCCCAGGTGGCCCTAGTGGTAAAGAACCCACCTGCCAATGCAGGAGATGCAGGAGACCCAGGTTGGATCCCTGGGTAGGGAAGATCCCCGGAGAAGGGAATGGCTACTCTCTCCAGTGTTCTTGCCTGGGAAATCTTATGGACAGAGGAGCCTGGTGGGCTACAGTCCATGGGGTCACAAAAGAGTTGGACATGACTAAACAGCAACAACAACAGCAACATGGGGTAGATCTTAATAGCAAAATAAATGCTGGGTATTATAGAAGTTTATAATAAATGAGAAGGTTTCTTCAGAATAATCATATCAATCTAATGCCATTAGTGTTAGAATATTTGCTGCCCAGGAATATCCATTTGAAAATGACCTTACAAAAGGCAGCTTGGTGAAAAAAGATTAGTGAATTCTCACAAGGCTTTGCCTTTTAGTTTCTGTATGCACCTTGAAAACATAATGAAATTTTGTTTCCTTGTTTGGAAATAATTCCTATTCCTTAAATCTCGAACTGTTCATAGTATCAAATGAGATAATATGTGAAAATTCAATGGGTTAAGAATGTGAGAGCAGTTCATACATACCAGGGGCACCAATCAGGAAATTCAACAGGACAAAGAATGGAGTGAGAAAGACAATCAAAGTATTAATTAAATCCAGTGTGAATAATAACTTTAATATTTTTGAACACTCACTCTATAACAACGTGGTGTTTATTTTTTGTTTTATTTATTTATTTTCTTGGCCGCACCACACCATGTGCGGGGATCCCCAAGCAGCAACCAAACCTGCTCCCCAGCACAGTGGAGGGATGGCTCCGTAACCACTGGACCAACAGGGAATTCCCAACATTGTGTATATTAATTCCTTTAATATATATAAGAACTGAATGCAGTGCATATTATTACTGATCTTGGGTGGCCTTGGCATACAGTTACTTGAAGCAGGTTTTGGTTCCAGGCCAGAGATTGAAGTCAGGCTGCAGCAGTGAGAACTCTGAATCCAAGCCACTAAACCACCATAGGCAGTGGCCAGTGGCAAAGCCCTGGCCTGTCAGCTGTGTCGTAATGAATTTCCTGGTAAAGATGGGGAGTAGTGAAACAAGTAAAGTACTTATTATCAGGAAAAAGGGCACATGTGGATAGATACATAGGCAGACTCTGAGAGAGTTGTGCCTTTGTGGTAGATTGAATTGCTTTTATGGGGCATTTCTTCCTGTTTTCCTTTGGCCAATCATCCTGCTTTGCCTGGTTTCGATTCCCATATTTAGTTTACTTCAGGATCCTCCCATAAGTGCACATGCATGTCTTAGCCAAGATGGATTGTGGGGAAGAGGCCTAAGGGTAGATTGACATCACTTGCTATGGTGATGCCCCCTCACTTTTAACCTCCTTGGAGCCTTTCTGCACAAATGTCTCCTTGACTTCAATATTGAGGAATATGTGTCTTTTATCTTTTATCACTGACTCAATGGACAGGAATATGAACACACTCTGGAAGACAGTGGAGGACAGAGGAGTCTGGCGTGCTGCAGTCCATGGGGTTGCAATGAGTCAGACACGACTTAGCAATTCAACAACAGCATCTCTTATCTGGGCAGGCCCTGCTCCTCTCCCACTCCTGTCCATAGGGGATGAACTCCAACTGCTTAGCCTTGGGTCTATTTATCTGTGGTCTCTTTACTATGTCTAATTTTCAAATAAAGAAACTGAGGCCAAAAAAGATTAAATAACTTTCCACAATCACGCAGCTAGTAAGTGACTGGGCTATAATTTGAAGGTTTGTGTGTTTGACTCCTGAACCCAAGCCTTTATTAATTTGTTGCCCTCATGGTAAAGAGGAAAATATTAGGTCAAAATATAAAATTACTGACACTGTACAATTTTTACTTTACATATGGCAATTTACTGTGTTTTAACCTAATAAAAATAAGTTTAAAACTAACATTCAGTTTAATTACTAGTTATCAGTTTTATTGGTTATCAAATTTAAGTATTTAAGTCTGACAACTAAAGATAATAGAACATTTTAGATAAGAAACCAGACAACTAGACACATTTAAAATAAATAAGTGGTTTTGGAAAAGTTCTACTAGCAACAGCCCTAGGCATGTTTACCAGACACATTTTTTTCAACATCAGGAACAAGTCTGAGTGGAAAATAAGCTTGTCTAAGGGTCATACTGACCATCAAGGAATCACAAGCAGGGAAAGAGGAGAACAATTAATTTAATCCAAGGAATTTCTCCTAAACCCTTCTGGGTAGTAATAGTAACAATATGACTCCAAAGAAGTTGAAAGGAAACAAGAAGATTATTTTGGTGTTGCTGTGCTAGGAGGATTTACCCAAGGAAATCTAGGTATATCTCAAGTCAAAGAATGGGTTTAGATAGGAAAAGAAAAATTAAAAGATCAGCAGAATAGAAAACATAATAGAAAGTATATGTAGACTGTCTCTGAAAAGTGAAAGTGAAAGTGTTAGTCACTCAGCTGTGTCTGACTCCTGGCAACCCCAGAGACAGTAGCCCTCCAGGCTCCTCTGTCCATAGAATTCTCCTGGCAAGAATACTGGAGTGGGTTGCCATTCCCTTCTCCAGGGGATCTTCCCAACCCAGGGACTGAACCTGGATCTCCTGCACTGCAGGCAGATTCTTTACCATCTGAGCCACTAGGAAAGCCCAGATTGGCTCTAAACTCTTCCATATTCTAAAATTCAAACAAACCTCTATTGGCCAAATTTACTTTACCATGGAGAGTAGTTCATCCAAGATGGGCATTCCAGCAGAGGCAAAACAATCTATTTCTTCTATATATAAAAATCCTTGGGACTTCACTGGTTGTCCAGTGGCTAAGACCCCATGCTCCCAATGTGGGAGGCCAGATTCAAGCCCTGGTCAGGGAACAAGATTGCACACGCTGCAACTAAGGGTTTGCATGCCACAACTAAGATCCTGCATACTGCAACTAAGACCTGGTACAGTCAAATAAATATTAAGAAAAAATCCTTGTCATGTAAGAATCACATTAGTAATGAGAATTTGTACAACATTGATACTTCTTTGTTTCTTATCCAAGTAAATAAAAATCATGTTTATCATTTCTCAGCAAAATTCAGAAGAAATATGTTCTGCTAAATAAAAATGTTACTTGTTAAAAATATCTGGCTATAGCTGAAAAAGGTTCTAAGTGTTTTTGAGCTAGTAGTAGTCCAACATACAGCAAACTCACCTTTTAATTTCCAGTTTATACTCCAAAATTCCAACAGCTAGATGACTTTTTAATGATATATGATAGCGATAACCATCAGTGTCTCCCTACAGAAAATAATGTTGTCTTGTTTGCCTGACATAAAATTCAAATATTTATGTGAAATTATGGCAATTTTTTTTTATTTTTAATTATCAATGACCAAGGCACAGACTTTTTGTTTAAAAAAGAGAGTTTGCCTGAAATATTGAAATAATTGATTCATTTAATTTGTTATCGTACTCCTCAGTGTTTTTCAGTCAGATTTATTGTATTTTGTACAAACCTGATTGATTCTTGGAATGTTTTGTATTACTTACAAAAACAAAACAAAAAGCAGCTAGTTCATTGTTTTGATGTACATATAAGCACTTTTCAATTGGACAGTAATTAATCACTCCTTATCTTGCCTTCTTGCTTGTTCAAATATATACCCTTGGAATATATAATAAGAAAGCAGTATGTTTGAATCTCACTGAGCATTTTATAATCAAATTGAGAGATTTTTAAAATTCCCCTGTGTATGAAAAATATGTTATTAAGAGAGTAAACTCTCTGTGATTGCCTTAGTTATTAAATTTAAAAAATTACCTGTTTCCACCTATATATTCCTGGAATACAGTGTCAAGTGGGTTTTAGGAAGAATCACTATGAGCAAACCTAGTGGAGGTGATGGAATTCCAGTTGAGCTATTTCAAATCCTAAAAGATGATGCTGTGAAAGTGCTGCACTCAATATGCCAGCAAATTTGGAAAACTCAGCAGTGACCACAGGACTGGAAAAGATCAGTTTTCATTCCAATCCTAAAGAAAGGCAATGCTAAAGAATGCTCAAACTACCACACAATTGTAATCATCTTACACACAGTAAAGTAATGCTCAAAATTCTCCAAGCCAGCCTTCAATAGTACATGAACTGTGAACTTCCAGATGTTCAAGCTGCATTTAGAAAATGCAGAGGAACCAGAGATCAAATTGTCAACATTCACTGGATCATCGAAAAAGCAAGAGAGTTCCAGAAAAACATCTATTTCTGCTTTATTGACTCCGCCAAAGCCTTTGACTGTGTGGATCACAACAAACTGTGGAAAATTCTGAAAGAGATGGGAATACCAGACCACCTGACCTGCCTCTTGAGAAACCTATATGCAGATCAAGAAACAACAGTTAGAACTGGACATGGAACAACAGACTGATTCCAAATAGGGAAAGGAGTATGTCAAGGCTGCATATTGTCACCCTGACTATTTAACTTCTATGCAGAGTATATAATGAGTAACACTGGGCTGGATGAAGCACAAGTTGGAATCAAGATTGCCAGGAAAATATCAATAACCTCAGATATGCAGGTGACACCACCCTTATGGCAGAAAGGGAAGAAGAACTAAAGAGCCTCTTGATGAAAGTGAAAGCAGAGAATGAAAATGTTGGCTTAAAACTCAACATTAAGAGAACTAAGATCATGACATTTGGTCCCATCACTTCATGGCAAACAAATGGGGAAACAATGGAAACAGTGAGAGTCTTTAATTTTCTTGGGCTCCAGAATCACTACTGATGGTGATTGCAGCCATGAAATTAAAAGATGCTTGCTCCCTGGAAGAAAAGCTATGACCAACATAGACAGCATATTAAAAGCAGAGGCATTACTTTGCTAACAAAGGTTTGTTTATTCAAAGCTATGTTTTTTTTCCAGTAGTCATGTGTGGATGTGAGAGGTGGGCTATTAAGAAAACTGAGTGCCAAAGAATTGATGCTTTGGAATTGCGGTGTAGGGGAAGACTCTTGAGAGTCCCTTGGACTTCAAGGAGATTCAACCAGTCAGTCCTAAAGGAAATCAGTCCTGAATATTCATTGGAAGGACTGATGCTGAAGCTGAAACTCCAATACTTTGGCCACCTGATGCAAAGAACTGACTCATCTGAAAAGACCTTGATGTTGGAAAACATTGAAGGCAGAAGGAGAAGGGGATGACAGAGGATGAGATGGTTGGATGGCCTCACCGACTCAATGGACATGAGTTTGAGTAAGCTCCGGGAGTTGGTGATAAACAGGGAAGCCTGGCATGCTGCAGGCCATGGGGTCACAAAGAGTTGGACGCGACTGAGCAACTGAACTGCACTTATAAAACACTTAGTGATGTGATTCACTTGTAGTATTTTCTTTGTCTCGACAACATACTCACTGATGCAATTATTAATTTTAAAGCATGTTTAACTGAGGACTTCCCTGGTGGCTCAGTGATAAAGAATCTGTCTGCAATGCAGGAGACCCAGGTTCAGTCCCTGGGTTGGGAAGATCTCCTGGAGGAGGTCGTGGCAACCCACTCTAGTACTCTTCCCTAGGGAATCCCATGGACAGAAAAGCCTGGCAGGCTGCAGCCTATAGGGTTGCTGGGAGTTGAACACAACCGAAGTGACTAAGCAGCAGAAGCATGTTTTACTCCTGGCTTATTATACTGCAAAACTAATAAAATTTGACTTCACTATTAGGTCAGTGTTGTAATATAGTAAATGAACGTTCAGGCTATAGAAATTTTGATAGCTACATTTAAACAATCTGAAAGGTTACAAAAATATTTCAAGTATTGCCTTTTAAAATATCCTTTTACCCTGCATATATTATTTATGTGTCTGTAAGTAGTATTTTTTTTTCATGTTTACATAACGTTTTTTTTTTTTTTTTTTTTTTAAGCCACACTTTGTGGCTTGTGGGTTCTTAGTTCCCCAACCAGGGATTGCACCCAAAGAGCCTTCAGCCATGAAAGTGCAGAATCCTAACCACTGGACTGTCAGGGAATTACCTTAACTTTGTGTATTTTAAGTAACAGAAAAGAAGAAAAGAAAAATAACAGCAAGCTTGAGAAAGGATCCAGCCATTTGACGCTCATGATGGCTCCATGGTCAGGAGAGGGATATGACAAACTTGAGCTGATCAGGAACTTCTTACTGCCCAAAGACCACAAAACAGGAAACCTTAGTCAAAAGACAATTCACTCTATGCAGAATTTTTTGTGTTGGTATGCTGTGACCATAGTGAAATGCCCCAGCTGCATCTGTTTTACCACTGATTGGGGCTTAACCCTGAAATACCAAGCAAACTTTTTGAATAAAAATGGACCTTTTCCTCTATTCTGCAGTTCTTTCACTTTTATTCAACATCTTTTAAAGGCCTCCATGTATATCTATGGGGAACTGGAAATGGTGAAATGCTTATCTGTAGCAGAGATTAGCACACACAGAAAATAAAATACATTTTCCAATGACACTAGATTCTTGAATGTTACATACCAAGCATGAGGAGAGGTGGCCCTTATTGTTTGCCATCTGTAATTCAGTCCATCAATCTGCTTATTTTTGAGAAAATCAAGGCTCAGATAGTGTAAATTTTGCAAGGTCACATGCTTCCCAGCTAGCTCAAGTGGTAAAGAATCCACCTGCAATGAGGGAGACCTGGGTTCAATCCCTAGGTCACGAAGATCCCCTGGAGAAAGGCATGGCAACCCACTCTGGTATTCTTGCCTGGAGAATTCCATGGACGTAGGAGACTGGAGGGCTACAATCTATGGGGTCACAAAGAGCCAAACACGACTGAGTTACTAACACTCCCACTTTCACTCCTCATGCTAGAATCCATGGTGGACACCAGTCATGCTGTTGCTTCTACTTGCCCAAAGTTAATCTAACAATATTTCTTGACAGTATGCCCCAGGAAATCCCTACCAGGTAAAGATATCTTGGTGTATCTTGTCTTGAATGTAGTAGCTCTTGTTTAAATATAAATTATCTAGTTCTACCATATGATAATGTCCTGTTAAAAATGTAGTGCTGTGTCCCTCAGTCGTGTCCAACTCTTTGTGACCTCATGGATTATAGCCCACCAGGTCACTCTGTTCATGGGGATTCTCCAGGCAAGAACACTGGAGTGGGCTGTCATGCCCTCCTCCAGGCGATCTTCCCGATCCGGGATTGAACCCAGGTCTCCCGTATTGCAGACAGGTTCTTTACCATCTGAGCCACCAGGGAAGTACCAACTTAGAATTTTTAAAACCTTCTTTCTGCCAGTTCATATTTCCATATTGTCCCAGGCTCCTAGAAAATTCCTGGTTGTGAGTTTGGTTACAGTTTCTGTATTAGCTAGATTTATCTAATTTTATTGCTTTTGTTATATCTGGAAATTATTATAGACTGTATCAAATGCTTTCCATAAAATGTCAGCTTCTAAATAATAAGCAAATTATTATTTCAGTGATTAGTATGGTCTTTATAATCTTATTCAAGTCTCATAGGGTATCAATTTCAACTTAAAGTACTTCAGAGATTTAGTGTGCTAACTAATTTAGAATCCAACATGTAATGCTTGAAATTTTCACAATTTGTTTTTGTAATATATAGATTTATGACTAAAGTATGCAAGGACCTTGTCCATCTTTGGTTATTACTCAAACCTCCTTTTAAATAGCATAAAGTCTTGTGTATACAGGAAAAAAGGGCAAGAATAAGTTTCCAAGTATTATTCCCTAGAGTAATGAAAACCCAACCTCTAAGAAAATCTGGTAAGGGAAGGAATGAAAATAAAAATCTATCATGTAGTACCATGCTTTGTGAACTCAGGAAGAGAATCGAGAAGAAAATAAATAATAGAAATGGAAAGAAAACCCTCTCAGAATTCAAGACATCAAAAAGTGGTGCTGACTTGGGGAATGTTTGTAAGCCCATACATGCATGTCAAGGTCAAAGAACAAATATTAATGGGAAAAATAAGTACTTCACTAACAGCAAGCAATAAATTCACTGCTGATGGTAAAAATGAACACAATTCAAGAAATCCAGCTTACTTTTCTCTTAACTATATTTGTTGCATATTTATTTTAATTAAGACAATCTATTGACTCTATTCAGAGAAGGCAATGGCACCCCACTTCAGTACTTTTGCCTGGAAAATCCCATGGATGGAGGAGCCTGGTAGGTTGCAGTCCATGGGGTCACTAGAGTCGGACACGACTGAGCAACTTCACTTTCACTTTTCACTTTCATTCATTGGAGAAAGAAATGGCAACCCATTCCAGTGTTCTTGCCTGGAGAATCCCAGTGATGCGGGAGCCTGGTGGGCTGCCGTCTATGGGGTCGCACAGAGTTGGACACAACTGAAGCGATTTTGCAGCAGCAGCAGCATTGACTCTATTAAACTTACAATTGTTTAATTTATACAGATAGGAAGATTTTGCCAGAACTGATATGCTTTTGTTAATTTTAGTTTGTATACTATACTTTTACAAAATTGGAAATAATTGTAGATAGTAATTTTAAAAGTTTATTTATAGATATTCTACCCAGCAAAGTTCTAAATTTACATATGAAATTTTATTATTTTTAATTTTAGGGAAATGAAAAAAAATTATATTTTATAAGCAGACAGTCAGTAATGTAATATCTGTTGTTAAACTGAAAAATAAAGGGAAAAGAACAAAGATTTGATTGTGTGGCATAAAAGAGATGGCAGGAAAATACTGTATACACAGAGAAAAGGTTAATGTGAACCAGTGAAATAGTTTCCAGCTCAGTCAGGGCACTGAAGCAAGTAATAATACTGCCCACTGGGGCTCCTCTGACACCACCCCAGAGGGGAGTAGGGGTTGGGGAAGTGCCTTGATGCTGCCCAGAGGGGATGCAAGTCCTGCCTCCATCAAGAGAGTTTGAGGTGCCTTTACAGCCTGGCAAGGGTGGGGTCTAGGATGCTCACTCAACCTTTGCTGGTGTGGTGGGAGTGGGCCAATTTTTCTCTTCTAGTGTTTGATTCAACTAGAGTGGTTTTAAAAAGCTTTGTACCCTGCCAGACTGTCCCTTTCCTATCACCTGGGCTAGAGAGAACAGGCTTTTATAGTGCTTTTTAAATTTTTTTCTGTTTATGCCTCTTGCCATGAGTTTGAGAAAACTCTGGGAGTTGGTGATGGACAGGGAGGCCTGGCGTGCTGCAGTCCACGGGGTCGCAGAGTTGGACACAGCTGAGCAACTGAGCTGAACTGATCGCCATCTGTAGGTTGTGCTTCTTTTGCTCCACATCTGATCTACATGAGGCAAGTAACAAACAGATAAACAAAACAACCATTATCTTTGACATCATCTTTGTCCTCATATTATGTTTTAAATCTTTAAAACTTTAAAAAGGACTTTTAAAAGTTTCAATGATGTACCAAGTATAACCAGAGAATTATTCTGGACATAAAGTTCAAATACATTAAACTGTTTTTTTTTTTTAACCTTTAATTGTTGTGACCAAATGTATGTCAGTTAAAATGTTTAAAAATAATTTATGCATTATTGTCTGAAGATTAAGTGTTTCCAACTTCAAAAGAACACTGATAAATGGCTAATTTTGATGAAATTAAATTTGATTTATTATATTATGACATAGGGCACAGAAAGCCACTGGCTATTTAGAATAATGAGTAATGTGAAATGAAGTAATTTCCTCTGATATTCAGAAAACATTTTCATGTAAACAGATATTAATCCTTTATATTCTATCTAATAACATATGTCAGCAGATACATACATATATAACATTTCAGCTCATAAGACTCTATTGTTAAATTTTCAGGAATTTTTAAAGCTAGTAGAGGTCAAGGCAATAGTTAGAACCTGGCCACAGTGGGAATATTTACACCATGGAAATCACAAATCCTTTAAATGAGCACCATGTCTCCCCAAATCTTACTTTCACAGAGAGATGGTTGTTAAACATTTACCAGCACATCACTCTATAAATTCAGGTATTTGTCATAGTTACTAACTGGCACATATATATTGAATAAGTGCATATGTATGAAATTTACATATATTTAATAAACGCATATAGCAAATATGTATATGGCAGTTTTCATTCCAATCCCAAAGAAAGGCAGTGCCAATGAATGCTCAAACTACTGCACAATTGCACTCATCTCACATGCTAGTAAAGTAATGCTCAAAATTCTCCAAGCCAGGCTTCAGTAGTACATGAACCATGAACTTCCAGATGTTCAAGCTGCATTTAGAGAAGACAGGAACCAGAGATCAAATTGCCAACATCCATTGTTTCATCGAAAAAGCAAGAGAGAATCAGAAAAACACCTACTTCTGCTTTATTGACTATGCCAAAGCCGTTGACTGTGTGGATCACAATGAACTGGAAAATTCTGAAAGAGATGAGAATACCAGACCACCTGAACTGCCTCTTGAGAAACCTATATACAGGTCAGGAAGCAACAGTTAGAACTGGACATGGAACAACATACTGGTTCCAAAAGGGAAAGGAATATGTCAAGGCTGTATATTGTCACCCTGCTTATTTAACTTCTATGCAGAGTACATCATAAGAAATGCTGGGCTGGATGAAGCACAAGCTGGAATCAAGATTGCCAGAAGAAATATCAATAACCTCGGATATGCAGATGACACCACCCTTATGGCAGAAAGGGAAGAACTAAAGAGCCTCTTGATGAAAGTAAAGAAGAGAGTGAAAAAGTTGGCTTAAAACTCGACATTCAGAAAACGAAGATCATGGCATCCGGTCCCATCACTTCATGGCAAATAGATGGGGAAGCAGTGGAAACAGTGTCAGACTTTATTTTTGGGGGCTCCAAAATCACTGCAGATGGTGACTGTAGCCATAAAATTAAAAGATTCTTGGTCCTTGAAAGAAAAGCTAAGACCAATTCCTAGGTAGCATATTAAAAAGCAGAGACATTACTTTGCCAACAAAGGTCCATCTAGTCAAAGCTATGGTTTTTCCAGTAGTCATGTATGGATGTGAGAGTTGGACTATAAAGAAAGCTGAGTGCCAAAGAATTGATGCTTTTGAACTGTGGTGTTGGAGAAGACTCTTGAGGGTCCCTTGGTCTGCAAGGAGATTCAACCAGTCCATCCTAAAGGAAATCAGTTCTGAATGTTAATTGAAAGGACTAATGCTGAAGCTGAAACTCCAATACTCTGGCCACCTGATGCAAAGAACTGACTCATTTGAAAAGACCATGATGCTGGGAAAGATTGAAGGCAAGAGGAGAAGGGGACGACAGAGGATGTGATAGTTAGGTGGCATCACCGACGCAATGGACATGAATTTGAGTAACCTCCGGGAGTTGGTGATGGAAACGGAAGCCTGACATGCTGCAGTCCATGGGGGTCACAGAGTTGGACACGACTGAGCGACTGAACTGAACTTGCGATAGAGATAACTTTTAATTACATCAGTATATATACTTTATACACACACATCTACAGTCCATGGTTGGGCAGGACCCATGCTAGTTCTGTTAGGGAACACAAAAGCGACTTAAAGGAGTCCCCTGCCCTATCTTCATGAAAGTACCTAATTTTAAACAAAAACGAAAGCAATATTGTGATATTTTTTCCTCTCACTTTTGTCTCCTTTTCTCTTTGGAGTCCTGAAATATATATTTCTTGGAAAGGGTTGATATTTAAACAGATGCTTAAAGAAATGATTGCTTGAACATACGCCAGTTCTTTTTGATGAGCACAAGCATGTTCTCTTCCTGCAGGAAATTATAAACATATAGTAGTGATATAAGGGCTTCCCAGGTGGCTCAGAAGGTAAAGAATTCACCTGCAATGCAGAAGACTCAGGAGACACAGGTTTGATTCCTGGGTCAGGAAAATCCCCTAGAGGAGGTCATGGCAACCCATTCAAGTATTCTTGCTTGGAGAATCCCATGGACAGAAGAGCCTGATGGGCTACTGTCCATAGGGTCACAAAGAGTCAGATACAACTGAATCAGTTGAGTATGAACACATGCAAAGCACTGCATGATTATGTTCCAAATGAGTCTAGAAATCCTCCCTTTCTTATAGGTATCCACCCTCAAGCAATGGATAACTAATCTCTCCTGTTTGGATGCAGTAGATGGGCAGGTGGTTATGTGTGATCATGGCTGTGGACATCAAAAGGAGTCAAGGATTCAAGAATCTGAACTCGGCCTGTTTCTCTTCCGTATAGCATCCCAGTTCAGCACTCCCAATCGTTCTTCATGCCTTCATATCTGAGACAGAAATCAGCTCATTCATCTCATTAAATAAGAAGCCAGCCTTCCTCTCACCCCTAACTACGGTCAGTTCATTTTTAAATTTCTTAATGTGGAAAGACTTAAACTGCTTTTCTAAATCTGAAGGGAGAGAAAGCTATAAGAAATACATGTTGGGTGTTGATTTATTTTATTCCTAGTTTCCTTCAGGCACTTATCAGTTAAATGTGCAATAATAAAATATCTGTTTCATGAGATAACATGATTCATGATTAGGATCATTAAGTTTGAACTGATAATGATTCTGTTTCAAATGCTTTGTTGTTGTCTTTAAGGAGCTAAGTGATAAATGACTTGAAAATGTGTAGCTTGTTTGAATCATGAAATCTAAGCCTGGTATTCTTGTCATCACATAAATAATCGCTTCATAATCCTCAGAGGGAAAATTATGTACATCTAGATTTGCACCTGTCTTAGTTTAGTTTAAAGTTACATATTGCTGTTAGGTGCAATCAAAATAGCAAATAAAATATCTCTTGATAATGTTTATTGTACTGACTACCATTATATGGTTGTGTTCTTAAATTTCTGCCAGTTTAATGTATCTTGTTTCAAACTCTGAAAGTTTGAAACAACTTTAAAACAAATTTCTCTTTCTCAGAAAGAGAAATAAATAAAATATAAAATGAGTTGTCTTAACTTTGCCAATAAATTCTTTACTACTTTCATGTTGTTGTTTTGTTGCTAAGTCATGTCCCACTCTTTTGTGACCCCATGGACTGCAGCCCTCCAGGCTCTCTCTCCACAGGATTTCCCAGGCAAGAATACTGGAGTGGGTTGCCATTTCTTTCTCCAGAAGATCTTTCCGACCCAGAGATCAACCCTGAGTCTCTTGGCAGGCGGATTCTTTACTACTGAACCACCAGGGAATTTCCAACTTCCTTGTAAGACTGACTAAAATAAACTAGAAAATGAAGGTTACATTGTTGTTCTTATAAAAGTGGCCACTTAGGAGAGAAGGAAATGTGTAAAAATCCTTTCTGCCCCTATATATCCAGGGATTTAACCTGGCCCAATCTCAGGGACTCAGAATGATGGGGGCCTTATCAGGGCCAAGAGATATGAGTGTTCTGTGTTGAGGAATTGACACTCTTTGTCTTGAAGGAAGAAATTAAGTCCATGCTTAATTCCAAAAATATTCCTGGACTACAGCAATTCTACCTTTCTATGTCTTCTTCTGCAGACATTCTTTGATAAATAAAGGAGACGTGCTTTGTTGTGCTTAGTTGCTCAGTCGTGTCTGACTCTTCGCAACCCCATGGACTATATAGCCAGCCAGGCTCCTCTGTTCATGGAGATTCTCCACGCAAGAATACTAGAGTGGGTTGCTATGCCCTCCTCCAGGGATCTTCCCAACCCAGGGATTGAACCCAAGTCTCCTGCATTGCAGGCAGATTCTTTACCATCTGAGCCACCAGGGAAGCCCAAGTAAAGGAGATAAATACTTGGAATTTTCTAATCCCAATGAATGACTCTTCCTACCCCCAAGATGGGTCAGTCACAGAGAAAGGAGGAGGAAGGTGGGATGAATTCCTAGATTGGGATTGACATATATATATATATATATATATATATATATATATATATAATTGATGTGTGTGCATGCTCAGTCATGTCTGACTCTTGGCAGCCCGCCAGGCTCTTCTGTCCCTGGGATTCTCCAGGCAAGGACTAGAGTGGGTTGCCGTTTCCTTCTCATATATTATTGATACTATGTATAAAATAGATAACTAACGAGAACATACTGTGTAACATAGGGAACTCAACTCAATGCTCTGTGGTAAACTAAATGTGAAGTAAATCCAAAAAAGAGGAAATATATGCATATGTGGAGATGATTCACTTTGCTGTACAGCAGAAACTACCACAACACTGTAAAGCAACCAAACTCCAATAAAAATTAATTGGAAAAAACCCAACATAAATCACGTTCCCCCTTCAACTCTCAATGGCCTTTTTCCTTACAAAAATGACATTAGGTCACATTTAGTTGCATAACACAGAGGAATTTACATACTAATAATAAATCAACAAGATATTTCAAAATAACTAATATTTCTCTAAAACTATATCTACAAGTCCATGCACAGAAGCTGTTGCATATTTCCCATGTACCAGAGGTCAAACCTTGAGAGATAAGCCCCATGGGCATAGAACTTTTCAAATTCTGGATTAGAGGTAATTATACTATGTGGATTTAATTATAGTGTTTCTTTTTTGGATTTATATTTTCCTCTGAGATTTAAAAATCTCAGATATAATGTTTACTGGCTAAAACTTGCAACTCTTGATAATGCATAATAAAGACCCATTAAGGACTATAATTTTGAATAGGCAACATTTTATTGTTACTGGCAGAACATCTATTTTCTTAAAAATAGCACTGAAATCAGTGAGCTGATGATGTACAATATACTATAGGTTATTTGTATTTTGAATTGCAAATGTGATTTTTAAAAAGCAAATTAACTTTTATATAATAGATTATAGCATAGTATCCATAGCCTTATATACATAGAAAGTGCCACCTTCCATATATATTTTGGTAATAAATAAATTAATGATGTTGTTATCCCTATCATGGCTAAGTACTATGTTAGTTGTCCTGCTATAGAGATAGATAATAAGATAAAGTGTCTGCCTTAAAAAATTACTTAATAATGTATTTGAAACTATCGGTCACCACCAAGAACCATAGAGGTATGGGACTGAGGGTGTAACTAACTGTTTTTTTTTTTTTTCTTTTTTGATGCTCTGTGGCATGTGAGATCTTAGTTTCCTGCCCAGGGATTAAACTCATGTCCCCTGCATTGGAAGTGCTGAGTCCTAACCAGTTAGATGGGGATTCCCAAGACTCTTAATAGGAAGCTTCATGTTTTATACCTTTCCTAAAAGAATAATTGGCATGTGGAATTCTAAATATGGAACTTTGAAAAATATAAAAGTATTATGTTGGTTTCTTAATATATTGTATTTTATATCCCTTGATATATTTTCTTTATGAAACTTCATATGACATTATGTTAGAAGGCCTTGCAGCAGAGAAGCAAAAATGGCTGCTTAGTGATGCATTTTCTTGGTTTCTGGGAGAAGGATTAGATTAAGTGATATATAATTTCATAATCCATGAAATAATTATGGTCTTCCATGTCAGACCATGATTGTCATGATTGTCAATCATGCTCCTCCAGAAATGAGGAGCATATATCATGGAGTTCAAAGTACATGATTGTGATATGAACTATCCCACAATATCTTCACTCTGAGCTTCTAAAAATAGATTGTGATTTTATTTTTTTAACTTACTATGTGTAGTTTACTGACAGTTTTAAAGGTCTTCGGGGATTACTGAAAATACTATGTAGATGATTTCACCCACAGTATTCTAGTCAATGCATATTTGGTTGCAAGGAAGACTTATTTTAAAGAGTACTCATAAATAAGACGGAGAAGGCAATGACACCCCACTCCAGTACTCTTGCCTGGAAAATCCCATGGATGGAGGAGCCTGGTGGGCTGCAGTCCATGGGGTTGCTACCAGTCTGACACGACTGAGCGACTTCACTTTCACTTTTCACTTTCATGCATTGGAGAAGGAAATGGCAACCCACTCCAGTGTTCTTGCCTGGAGAATCCCAGGGATGGCGGAGCCTGGTTGGCTGCCGTCTATGGGGTCGCACAGAGTCAGACACGACTGAAGCGACTTAGCAGCATAAATAAGAATACAAAACTAACATCTGGGAGAGCATGTGCCGATGCCAGGCCTGCTCTTGCCGCCACCAGGGGGCAGCACAGAAGGTGGAAGCACCTGATTTCCCCTGCTGGGGACGGACGGAATGACGATTCTGTCCAGGCTGAAGGTTCCTACCCTTTTCTTTTCCTAGCCAGAGACGACTTTATGAGTATTGCATCTCAGCCAACTCCTCGCCGCACTGGGAATTTTCCTGAGATGTAATCGCTTCTCACTCTACATTTTGGACCATAAAACTGGCAGTGAAAGTATTTCTCTAAACCGGTTGGCTGGTTTCTTCCACAAACCTGCATGCCTCCTGATTTTTTCATAGCTTTCCTCCAGACTTTTTAGGAATCTGACACCTGCATTTGGGGTAGGGGTCAGGTTGCTTAGGAGGAAAACAGTGAGATAAGGAGAGGGTAATGTAGACTTTACTTAGGAAAAGTATACAAATTAGGTTATTTTACACAATTATAGTTTATTGTGGGAGAAAGCAATGGCAACCTACTCCAATACTCCTGCCTGGAAAATCCCATGGATGGAGGAGCCTGGTAGGCTGCAGTCCACGGGGTCCCTAGGAGTCGGACACGACTGAGGGACTTCATTTTCACTTTCATGCATTGGAGAAGGAAATGGCAATCCACTCCAGTATTCTTGCCTGGAGAATCCCAGGGAAGGAGGAGCCTGGTGGGCTGCCGTCTATGGGGTCGCACAGAGTCAGACACGACTGAAGCGACTTAGCAGTAGCAGCAGCAGACCTCACTAAGAATCTGGAAATATAGAAGTCAGCAATTAATAAATGGAAGCTGGTCTGTTTGGGCTTCCCGGTTGGCTCAGTGGGCCAACCTGCCAATGCAGGAGAGATGGGTTTGATCCCAGGTGAAGATCCCCTGGAGAAGTGGCAACCCACTCCCATATTCTTGCCTGGGAAATCCCACAGACAGAGGAGCCTAGTGGGCTCAAAGAGTCAGATGTGACTTAGCAACTAAACAGCAGTCTGTCTGTCTGCCTTTCTCTTTATTTACCTATATCTACTGTCCATATGTCTGCCTATCTATGTGTCTATCTACCTATCTATCTATCATCACTATCATCTATTCTCTCTCATTATCTACTCCATCGTCTTCTCTTTCTGTATGGCTTCAGATGGTCATCTTAGCAACTAAAGCTACATATTCTTTCATCACAGTTTCCTTAACCTAATGACTTCATTCCTAATTTTTGAAAGAGAGGTCTAATTTTCTAAGTTCACTTTTCAGCTAGGTCTATGAGTCTTCAGTAAGGAATAGACAAGGCATCAGGTCAAGTGGTCTATGTTGAATGCAGTTTTCCTTAGGAAGGAATAAGAATGGAATGAGCAGTAAGAGGCATCTCTCATAAACAAGCATTTTAAAACACAGCATGCCTAAAACTAGAATCGTCTTTCTCTTCTCCACTCCTTCCTAATCCATATCCACATGATACTCATCTTCTCTGTATTCTTAACTTTATGAAAGGTTCATCTATTGATAGTTATCTAATTAAGTTATCCAGTCAAAAAGAATAGAAGATGCAATTAATTTTTCTTATCTCCACATATCCAATCAACTCTCAGTCTGAAGATTCATTGATTTTGTGATAGCAATACCATTCACTGGATGGAATTTATATAATTGATTTCACTTCAGTTTTTTTAAAAAAGGATAAATTTAATACAGTACTCATATTTTATAGGTTAGGAAACAAAAAACAAGGACTTAGAGCAGTTAGTTAACTTACTCGAAGTGACCTGCACAGCAAAAGACAGCTGAGTTTTATCCTAGCACTCTGACTCTAGAAATATCCCTGCAGTAAGTAGTCCCTTGCCTAACCTTACGGGAGATTGGAGTACTTGTAAACAGGAGAAACTTGAACTTGCCGCAGATATTTTACTTCTAATGTTAACCTTATATTGGGCAAGTTACTGATTAATTCCTATCTTAATCAACTGCAAGGAAGCTGGTTGGATGGTGATAAAATAATGAGTACTCTGTGCTTATTGTCTGTACTATTTCCTGCCTCCATTTCTTTTTCCAGCCACAATTCCTTACTATTCTGGTATTCAGAATGCTTGGCTCAGTTTAGTGCTTGGATCTCCACTTTGTAAATTGTTGAAAGGACAAGTTTAAATACAATCTAATCTTACTTAAGCAGACTCATGTGTATTTCTACCTAAAAGTAAGATACAAAGAGAAAGGCACGACTTATTAATCTTTCCCATAGTTTAAGGAAATTTCAGATGAGGGGCAGGGAACTGAATCTAGTATTTTATTATTTCTATAATTTTATTTTTATTATTTCAATTATTTTTCTTTATCCTATCCTACGTGGGCCCTATTTCAGATTTGGTTAAACATTGCAATCTTTTCCTCAATATTTATAATAGGACTGTCATAATTCTTTGCAAATATTTGTTCATGATAATTGTTTGCCCCAAGTCTTCATGCATATGTTTGTGTAACTGAGTGTGTAGATGGCAAAGAGTGTAAACCATGTAACTAGAGTAGGGTTTCTGTGATCGTCACTTGAATAATAAGCCTCTGATTGTTGCATATTTGTTCTTATGACATTGATAGCCAAAGCTATGATTTATTTGGTGTTAATTCTTGGTCAGATTTGTACAGAAATCAATAAGCCATTTTATAATGTCCTGCTTTCTGACTCATTTTACAGCAATATATTTACAGAGACAGTTGGGATTGTATCTACAAAATGTTTTCCATTCAAGATTACAGGATCTTGATTTATGATCTGTTACTTATTTTTTAGAGAAAATGTACTTTGCCTTATTGGCCACTATTTTTTTTTTTTTTTTTAATTTTATTTTATTTTTAAACTTTACATAACTGTATTAGATTTGCCAAATATCAAAATGAATCCACCACAGGTATACATGTGTTCCCCATCCTGAACCCTCCTCCCTCCTCCCTCCCCATTCCATCCCTCTGGGTCGTCCCAGTGCACCAGCCCCAAGCATCCAGTATCGTGCATCGAACCTGGACTGGCAACTGTAGTGAAAATGAGTATACTACCCAAAGCAATCTATAGATTCAATGCAATCCCTATCAGGCTACCAACAGCATTCTTCACAGAGCTAGAACAAATAATTTCACAATTTGTATGGAAAAACAAAAAACCTCGAATAGCCAAAGCGATCTTGAGAAAGAAGAATGGAACTGGAGGAATCAACCTACCTGACTTCAGGCTCTACTACAAAGCCACAGTTATCAAGACAGTATGGTACTGGCACAAAGACAGAAATATAGATCAATGGAACAAAATAGAAAGCCCAGAGATAAATCCACGCACATATGGACACCTTATCTTTGACAAAGGAGGCAAGAATATACAATGGATTAAAGACAATCTCTTTAACAAGTGGTGCTGGGAACTCTGGTCAACCACTTGTAAAAGAATGAAACTAGAACACTTTCTAACACCATACACAAAAATAAACTCAAAATGGATTAAAGATCTCAACGTAAGACCAGAAACTATAAAACTCCTAGAGGAGAACATAGGCAAAACACTCTCTGACATACATCACAGCAGGATCCTCTATGACCCACCTCCCAGAATATTGGAAATAAAAGCAAAATAAACAAATGGGACCTAATTAACCTTAAAAGCTTCTGCACATCAAAGGAAACTATTAGCAAGGTGAAAAGACAGCCTTCAGAATGGGAGAAGATAATAGCAAATGAAGCAACTGACAAACAACTAATCTCAAGAATATACAAGCAACTCCTACAGCTCAACTCCAGAAAAATAAATGACCCAATCAAAAAATGGGCCAAAGAACTAAATCGACATTTCTCCAAAGAAGACATACAGATGGCCACTATTTTCTACTGTGCTTTTAACCTTCTTTCCCTTTAGTCCCTTGTAGCTCAGCCGGTAAAGAATCTGCCTGAAATGCGGGAGACCCAGGTTCATTTCCTGGGTCAGGAAGATCCCCTGGAGAAGGAAATGGCCACCCACTCCAGTATTCTTGCCTGGAGAATCCCATGGACAGAGGAGCCCGGCAGGCTACACGCCATGGGGCTGCAAGAGTCAGACATGACTCAGCAACTAAACCACCCTCTTTAGTCAGTTCAAACAAAACTCAGTTTCCTCCTAGAATTTTAAAATAAATTTGTTAGGGCACATTGTAATACATCTTGCTGTATAAAGTTACTTTATTATTTGCATTGTTGAAATTCTAGATACCTCTCAAAGAGAGAGCATGCAATTAGAGGTCAATAAATACCACCTGAAATAAAATAATGCTCTGTTGAATTGATTGAATCATGTTTATTTTTCTGTTTCATGTTTATTAAAGTATTCTCCTTTTTTTCCTCTAAGTTTTAGAATTAAACTCTTGGCTATATTCATTAGGAGTTCCAAGGACATATGCTGATAAGAAAGGTATAGTTGAATTAGAATTAACTATTACATTTAGCAGTGTGGAGTCATTGATGATAGTCCCAAGAGTATTCTGAAGGATTTATGAGGTAAAACACAGATTGCAATGGATATAAAAGAAAATAAATGGAGAAGAATTGGAACCTAGTGTTAACACTTTTGAGAATTTCTCTGTTTTAATCCCCCATTTAACCACCAACTTTCAAAACACCTTGTGTCTCAAACTCCAAGCTTACCTGGCTTTCTATGGCCAGAATCAGCTTGCTTTTCATAGAGATTTGCTACTGACCCTGGGCAGGACCCTGTGGGGCTCCTGGCCTTGGAAGATTTTCTGTGTGCCCCATTTGTTATTCAAGCTTCAGCCCCTATTACTTTACCTGAGCTCCAAAGGGTAGGTTCAAACAGCTTTTAATTAGGGAAGGGAAGGGATGCAGAAAAAAGGGGGAAGCAGTGAAGAAACAATAGTACAGCCTTAGGGCAGGGTTCTGGTTCCACTTCAAAGGATAACATAACACTATCTTTTAATTCTTCTGTGAAACTAAGACTCCCAACAAAAGGAAAATGTTAACTACTTGATGAAGCATTCTTCATCCCAGAGATAGTCACACAGTTTGGCAACTTTGAGAACCACAGAAGCTCATCAGGAGACCACTTGAGATGAGATTAAAGGAATACAGGCCCTCAGTTCAGTCAGTTCAGTTCAGTCACTCAGTCATGTCTGACTCTTTGTGACCCCATGGACTGCAGCATGCCAGGCCGCCCTGTCCACCACCAACTCCCAGAGTTTACTAAAACTCATGTCCATTGAGTCGGTGATGCCATTCAACCATCTCACCCTCTGTCATTCCCTTCTCCTTTGGTCTTCAATCTTTCTCAGCATCACGGTCTTTCCAAATGAGTCAGCTCTTCCCATCATGTGGCCAAAGTATTGGAGTTTCAGCGTCAGCATCAGTCCTTCCAATGAAAATTCAGAACTTATCTCCTTTACGATGGACTGGTTGGATCTCCTTGCAGTCCAAGGGACTCTCAAGAGTCTTCTCCAACACACAGTTCAAAAGCATCAGTTCTTCAGCACTCAGCTTTCTTCACAGTCCAACTCTCACATCCATACATGACTACTGGAAAAACCATAGCCTTGACTAGATAGACCTTGGTTGGCAAAGTAATATCTCTGCTTTTTAATATGTAGTCCAGGTTGGTCATAACTTTCCTCCCAAGGAGTGGTTGTCTTTTAATTTCATGGCTGCAATCACCATCTTCAGTGCTTTTGGAGCCCCCAAAAATAAAGTCTGTCACTGTTTCCACTGTTTCCCTGTCTATTTGTCATGAAATGATAGAACTGGATGCCATGATCTTAGTTTTCTGAATATTGAGCTTTAAGCGAACTTTTACACTCTCCTCTTTCACTTTCATCAAGAGGCTCTTTAGTTCTTCTTTGCTTTCTGCCATGAAAGTGGTGGTCCTCTGCATATCTGAGGTTACTGATATTTCTCCCAGCAATCTTGATTCCAGCTTGTGCTTCCTCCAGTCCAGCGTTTCTCATGATGTACTCTGCATAGAAGTTAAAAAAGCAGGGTGACAATATACAGCCTTGACGTACTCCTTTTTCTATTTGAAACCAGTCTGTTGTTCCATGTCCAGTTCTAACTTTGCTTCCTGACCTGCATATAGGTTTCTCAAGAGGCAGGTCAGGTGGTCTGGTATTCCCATCTCTTTCAGAATTTTCCACAGTTTATTGTGATCCACCCAGTCAAAGGCTTTGACATAGTCAATAAAGAAAATGGATGTTTTTCTGGAACTCTCTTGCTTTTTCCATGATCAGCAGATGTTGGCAATTTGATCTCTGGTTCCTCTGCCTTTCTAAAACCAGCTTGAACATATGGAAGTTCACTGTTCACGTATTGCTGAAGCCTGGCCTGGAGAATTTTGAGCATTACTTTACTAGCGTGTGAGATGAGTGCAATTGTGTGGTAGTTTGAGCATTCTTGGGCATTGTTTTTTTTTTAGGATTGGAATGAAAACTGACCTTTTCCAGTCCTGTGGCCACTGCTGAGTGTTCCAAATTTGCTGGCATATTGAGTGCAGCACTTTCACAGCATCATCTTTCAGGATTTGAAACAGCTCAACTGGAATTCCATCGCCTCCACTAGCTTTGTTCATAGTGATGCTTCCTAAGGCCCACTTGACTTCACATTCAGGGATGTCTGGCTCTAGGTGAGTGATCACACCATCGTGATTATCTTGGTCATGAAGATCTTTTTTGTACAGTTCTTCTGTGTATTCTTGCCACCTCCTCTTAATATCTTCTGCCTCTGTTAGGTCCCTGCCATTTCTGTCCTTTATTGAGCCCATCTTTGCATGAAATGTTCCCTTGGTATCTCTGATTTTCTTGAAGAGATCTCTAGTCTTTCCCATTCTGTTGTTTTCCTCTATTTCTTTGCATTGATCGCTGAGGAAGGCTTTCTTATCTCTCCTTGCTATTCTTTGAAACTCTGCATTCAGATACTTATATCTTTCCTTTTCTCCTTTGCTTTTCACTTCTCTTCTTTTCACAGCTATTTGTAAGGCCCCCCAGACAGCCATGTTGCTTTTTTGCATTTCTTTTCCATGGGGATGGTCTTGATCCCTGTCTCCTGTACAATGTTACAAACCTCCGTCCATAGTTCATCAGGCACTCTATCTATCAGATCTAGTCCCTTAAATCTATTTCTCACTTCCACTGTATAATCATAAGAGATTTGATTTAGGTCATACCTGAATGGTCTAGTGGTTTTCCCTACTTTCTTCAATTTAAGTCTGAATTTGGCAATGAGGAGTTCATGATCTGAGCCACAGTCTGCTCCTGGTCTTGTTTTTGCTGACTATATAGAGCTTCTCCATCTTTGGTTGCAAAGAATATAATCAGTCTCATTTCGGTGTTGACCATCTGGCGATGTCCATGTGTAGAGTCTTCTCTTGTATTGTTGGAAGATGGTGTTTGCTATGACCAGTGTGTTCTCTTGGCAAAAACTCTATTAGCTTTTGCCCTGCTTCATTCCATATTCCAAGGCCAAATTTGCCTGTTACTCCAGGTGTTTCGTGACTTCCTACTTTTGCATTCCAGTCTCCCATAATGAAAAGGACATCTTTTTTGGGTGTTAGTTCTAAAAGGTCTTGTAAGTCTTCATGGAACCATTCAACTTCAGCTTCTTCAGCATTACTGGTTGGGGCATAGACTTGGATTACTGTGATATTGAATGGTTTGCCTTGGAAACAAACAGAGATCATTCTGTCATTTTTGAGATTGCATCCAAGTACTGCATTTCAGACTCTTTTGTTGACCATAATGGCCACTCCTTTTCTTCTGAGGGATTCCTGCCTGCAGTAGTAGATATAATGGTCATCTGAGTTAAATTCACCCATTCCAGTCCATTTTAGTTTGCTGATTCTTTGGCACTGCCTTTTTTAGTGATTGGAATAAAAGCTGACCTTTTCCAGTCCTGTGGCCATTGCTGAGTTTTCCAAATTTGCTGGCATATTAAGTGCAGGCCCTGGACACATTCAAATTCTTATCAACCATCTCACACTTGAAACACTGTTATAAAACTTCTCACCAAATCCCTCTGGATTGGGACACAGAGTTTTGATGCCATTAGTTCACAGTGTCCCTATTTGCCTGGCAAAGCAATAAAGCTATTCTTTTCTACTTCCCCCAAAAGTCTGTTTCAAGACTTTAAGTCAGCTCTGGTGAACAGAGGCCAAGATTTTGGCATCATTACTTCAGCAGTTTCAAAAATTTCTATCTTCCAAAATTTGTAAAGCTCTGTTTTCTCCATTTCTGCTATTTTTTTCATGAATGTTTACATGATACAATTCCTTCATTCTCATTTTAGTGATGTTTCTTGAGGAAGCAGAAATCCACATTTGTTCAATGCTCTGTTTAAGTAGAAACAATCAGAGATTCTTAGGAAGAGGTTATCATATCATTTATATCCTATATTGAATTAAAAGCAGAATACTAAATTTATTTTAGGTTAAATTTAACATTTATTTTTACCTAATTTTTATTTTTCTAGGCCTAAATAAAGAAAAAAATCCTAAATTGAAATTATATTCTCATTCATTGCACTTAGAATTTCTCTTTAACACCATATTTGGTCTACAATCTGAAGAAGAAATACAATTTTAGAAAAGTCAAACAAAGCATTATAAAGCTTACATCAAAACCAAGCTTTAAGAAAAATAATAATACAAATTTATTATGAATTGATTAATCTTATAAAATAGTTGAATAAAGCTCAGTTAAAAATTCCTAAAAATACACACCAGATAGCAGAGGATACACATGGGTTTTTTGATGGATATGCTTAAATGTATGTGGTTATATAATTATTGAGTATAGGAACTTAGTTTATGAGAACTAAACAGAAACAGATTGAATAACACAATGGAATTTATGTATGGGAGTATGGGAGCAGAATTTTCCATGCTAAAATATATCTCTCTGGCATATTAATTAACTTTTCCTCCTTCTTCCTCTTCTCCTTCTTCTTTCTGAGAAACAGCAGATATAGGAAGGGCTCTGAAAACCAAGTAGGAGTTGCCATTTTGTAGCATATTCAAAAGCAGAGACATTACTTTGCCAACAAAGGTCCGTCTAGTCAAGGCTATGGTTTTTCCAGTGGTCATGTATGGATGTGAGAGTTGGACTGTGAAGAAGGCTGAGTGCCGAAGAATTGATGCTTTTGAACTGTGGTGTTGGAGAAGACTCTTGAGAGTCCCTTGCACTGCAAGGAGATCCAACCAGACCATTCTGAAGGAGATCAGCCCTGGGATTTCTTTGGAAGGAATGATGCTAATGCTGAAACTCCAGTACTTTGGCTACCTCATGCGAAGAGTTGACTCATTGGAAAAGACTGATGCTGGGAGGGATTGGGGGCAGGAGGAGAAGGGGACAACAGAGGATGAGATGGCTGGATGGCATCACTGACTCGATGGACATGAATCTGAGTGAACTCTGGGAGTTGGTGATGGACAGGGAGGCCTGGCGTGCTGCGATTCATGGGGCTGCAAAGAGTCGGACATGACTGAGTGGCTGAACTGAGCTGAACTGAAGACACATTTATATTTGTGAGGGATGTTGCCATTTGAAACATGTAACATGACTTATCTTCCCTTTTCATCGTGAAGTCTAATTAGTAAATGCCTACACAGTCGCTCCCAGCTCCAACTAGTGATTGTTCTAGATTTTAGATCAAAACATCTTCACTATAAAAGCTTATCAAAAGGGTAGTCAGAATTGTGCTTCTTTGCTGGTTTCCCTGGCAGAAACTTGATGTTTTTCTTCCTTTATATCTAATAATTTCCCCTTCCTTTGCCTCAGTAGTGAAGATTGCTGCCATGTCCTGCCATCTGTCCATCTGTTGCACAAGGTAGGGTGAAACTCCAGGACCTTGCTTCAGACATATAAGACCCTGTATCCATTAAACCCTTGATGCCTCTGCCCCTGATTCCAGGCTCTTTCTTTCATCTTAAGTCTGGGAAAGTACAGAGTTTGTAGACCTGTAGGGCTTCCCAGGTGGCTCAGCGATAAAGAATCTGCCTGCCAGTGCAGGAGATGTGAGTTTGATCCTTGGGTCAGGAAGATCCCCTGGAGAAGGAAATGGCAACCCACTCCATATTCTTGCCTGGGAAATCCCATGGACAGAGGAGCCTGGCGAACTACAGTCCATGGGGTTGTAAAAGAGTCAGATACAACTTAGTGACTAAGCAACAACAACCCCTCAACATTAAAATGGTGAAAATGGTAAATAATAACTTTACAATTTGTTCCTATGGTTTTGTTTTAAACACCATAGAAATCAAGTGTACGAGATAACTAAATTATAAAACAGAAAGATAGAAATAGTTTGTTTAGCACTTCATTTCCAGAATACTGAAGGTCATGTAAACAATAGATTAAAATGTACTCTGATCAGTTAGTATGTTGAATGGACAGACACGGGAAAACAGCTTGATGGTAATAAAGCACAATCATTTTCTTTTAATTTGTAAGAATCATTAGTAAACATTATTCATATTCTAGCAAGAAATGCTTCCTTTAGCATACTCTTTATAGGCAGAATTCTAAATGCTACAGGCTTTCTATAAAATTTGGGGAAAAAAATGGAAATATACATAAAATTATTACTATTACATTGCAGTGTTCAGTAATGTCACATTGTATGTTCATTGCTTTGTTATTACTAGTGATAAACAGTTCAAGATGTGATGTAAATTTATAGTGAGCAAAGAGCATTTTCCTAAATCATGCAAGTGCATCTGTGATGTGCTGGCTCATATGGTGTGCCTCCCACTTTCATTGAGTAAAGCTTCATTTCTTGCATATTCCAGAGGCAAAATAAATAGTTTCATTCTGTTTAAAACAAACATTATATCTGTTTCCAGACTTTATGGCCAATCTGTGCATTCTCATTCTACAGTACAATGGCATCAGAACAAGAACGCATTACAAAATAATGGGAAAAAGTTTTGGCTCTGGTGTTTATAAACCTAGGACTGAGTTTTAAGTGCACTGAAGTGAGTTTTTCACCTCTAACCACCTTAGATTCTTCATCTCTAAAATAAGGTTGTATGCATGCTAAGTTGCTTCAGTTGTGTGTGACTCTGCAACCCTATGGTCTGTAGCTCTCCAGGCTCCTCTGTCCATGGGATTCTCCAAGGAAGAATGCTGGAGTGGGTTGCCATCTTCTTCTTCAGGGAATCTTCCCAACCCAGGGATTGAATCCATGTCTCCTGCAGCTCCTGCATTGTAGGTGGATTCTTTACTGCTGAGCCATTGGGGAAGCCCAAAATAAGGTTGCTAGAGGGTCAAATCAGATGTCATAGGACATTTGAAATACTTTTAGATAATAAGATAGTATAATATTATTCTTATTACTGAAATTTAACTTAGCATCTTCTCAAATAATGCTGTGATAAAAAGTAAAGCATGTTAAAAGATTTCTTACAACCACAAATACAAATCTATTGCTGGGAAAAAAAAAAAAGATAGCAAAGGCTATGTCTCTGGCCAAAGGGCTGGGATTCAATGGAGAAGGAGCATGAGGAAACTTTTTAAAGGGTGATAGCAATGCTCTGTATCTTGTTAGGATAAAATTTATGTAGGTATATACATTTGTCAGGACTCAGTGTTTGATATATTTAAGATTTATGTATTTCCTTATGCATATATTTATCTCAAAGAAGGCAAACACAAAAATAACTACTGTACTCTGGTTAGTGAAATGTTTACTAAAATGTTTAGAGTTGGAATTTACTGATGTCTGCAACTTTGACATACATTAAAAAATAAATTGGATTGATAGAGTTGATAGAGAATGAATAGATGAACAGAGAGCTAATGAAGCAGATGTAATGAGATATTTGTTGTCAAATCTAGGGGATGGGCATATAAATATTCACTATACAATTCTTTCAACTTTTATGTATGTGTGACAATTTTTACATTAAAAATTGAAAAAGAAAGGACAAAAAATACAAATAAAAATATACCCCTTCCCAAAGGATATGTTTTGTCTCTAGCTCTTCCTTAAGGGTTAATGAATTGACCTAAATGTCTATATTTGTAAAGCAAACAGAATATGCTACCTCAAAGTCTCCAACTAAAGAAATCCAAAAAGAGGAAATATATTGAGAGCAAAACTAGATGAAACTAAAAGCAAATAAAATCAAGTTTTTGAATTTTCAAATAGACAAAGTATAGCTTAATTAATGAAAGACAAGATATGATTTGTCATAAAAACAAAAACTAGAGAAGGGTTGGTTATACATTCTCAGTGAATTTCCAACTGGAAATGGAAAAACTTTATACTTAAAAATATAAAGTGGCAAAAGTGATAATACCAAATAGAGACTATGACAGGAACAATAAAAGAGGAATTAATGAAGAAAAAAGGAAATAATTTCAAAACTAAACTAAATGGAAATTTTCAAAATTTTCTAGTGATGAATAATTTTTGTGCTATAAATATTTCTTCAAGATATAAAAAGCATAGTTTATTATCTGTTTTTTTTAAATGAAGAATTTAAAAATATGTTTTTTCTCCCACTTTTGACCAGAGCAAAACTGAAAGGAAAGTATTAGCCCTAGTGTATTTTGAAGATACACAGACCTGAAATTAAATCTTAAGAAATAATTTGAATTTTTTAAAAAATGAAGTATTGAAAAATATCTTAGAAAATAGAATTTAGTTTCCAACCTGTTGAGAATTTCACTCGGAAAATAGAATTTAGTTTCTAATCTGTTAAGAATTCTACTTTGAAAGTGACTTAGGAAAAAAAAATATATGAAATCAACATATTATTTGAAAATAAACAGTGAGTAAAATTAAATTCTACCTCTGGACACACAAAGAAAGCTTTGGATAATGTGTTATGTACTTCAGAAAAATCATAAACTTTTGGAGGGCAATGTATGAGAAAGCCCACTTGTACACTTAAGAAATTCTGCTCACCTCCAGGCCCTGCTGAGCAAGTTAGACCTTATTCTGAAGTCTTATTTAGGGGTGGCTGTTATTGGTTTGACCTTTGGTTTAAGTGGGCTGGTTTGGAAAAGTAAGTGCAATAATTAGAAAAAGAGGCAGACTCAAGAGCAGAAGCCAACACATATATCAAGGTTTTCTATGAAGTTAAGGTTGTTGCTGTGTCATTTATTCAATTTTAAAACAGAAGTCCAGAACAAGAAGAGGATCCCTCTCTAAGAGAGAAAGATACCTGAAGTGCCTGACACATAACAGCAGATTAAATATTTGCTGAACAAATAAATAAATTATAAAATAGAACATCTGTAAATTAATATTCCAATGAGGAAATAGTTCACCACCTGAGTCATGTTTTTAAAATGATAAAATTATGGAGAATGATTAACTTTTATTTATCAATTCAGTTCAGTCGCTTAGTCTCGTATGACTCTTTGCGACCCCATGGACTGCAGGACACTAGGCTTCCCTGTCCATCACCAACTCCTGGAACTTACTCAAAATCATGTCCATTGAGTAGGTAATACCATCCAACCATCTCATTCTCTGTCATCCCCTACTCTTCCTGCTTTCAATCTTTACCAGCATCGGGGTTTTTTTTCCAATCAGTTCCAAGAACTGATGTGAGTCAGTTCTTCACATCAGGTGGCCAAAGTATTGAAGTTTCAGTTTCAGCATCAGTCCTTCCAGTAAATATTCAGAACTTATTTCCTTTAGGATGGACTGGTTGGATCTCCAGTCCAACTGGAGAATTTCCTTTAAGATGGACTGGTTGCAGTCTAAGGGACGCTCAGGAGTCATCCCCAACACCACAGTTCAAAAGCATCAATTCTTTGGCACTCAGCTTTCTTTATAGTCCAACTCTCACATCCATACATGACTACTGGAAAAACCATAGCTTTGACTAAATGGACCTTTGTTGGCAAAGTAATGTCTCTGCTTTTTAATATGCTATCTAGGTTGGTCATAACTTTTCTTCCAAGGAGTAAGCATCTTTTAATTTCATGGCTGCAATCACTATCTGCAATGATTTTGGAACCCCCAAAAATAAAGTCTGTCACTGTTTCCACTGTTTCCCCATCTATTTGCCCTGAAGTGATGAGAACAGATGCCATGATCTTAGTTTTCTGAATGTTGAGTTTTAAGCCGACTTTTTCACTCTCTTCTTTCACTTTCATCAAGAGGCTCTTTAGTTCTTCACTTTCTGCAATAATTGCAGTGTCATCTGCATATCTGAAGTTATCGATATTTCTCCCAGCAATCTTGAACTTTTATTTTATCTTAGCAATAAATTGTAACTAGGCAAAAAATAAATAAGTAAATATTTGAAAAAGAGTTTAGTTTGTTAATTCTGTTTTTAAGAAACAACTCTATAAGCTTTAGACTCTACATCTGAACATAAGTTGATATTATATGACAGCTGTGGAAGTTTCAATTTATAAAAAATAAAATATTTGGTGAAATAAGTTATCTAAGTGCTGATATATACCCTATTAAATGAAATAAGGATAAAATGACTTTTTGCATTCTTCTTAGCAGTTGTGGGGGACCTTTGTATATGTTATCTACATAAAAATTCTACATATTAGATTTTAAATCACAAAGTTAACCTCCTAGATATCATATTTTCATATTTATTACATATTCAATGTTTTGTTATAAAAAATGGATATGGTCTTTATAAAAATCAACATATTATTTGTGAAGACTATAATATCAGGTCAGATCAGATCAGATCTGTTTCTCAGTCGTGTCCGGCTCTTTGCGACCCCATGAATCGCAGCACGCCAGGCCTCCCTATCCATCACCAACTCCAGGAGTTCATTCAGACTTAGGTCCACCGAGTCAGTGATGCCATCCAGCCATCTCATCCTCTGTCGTCCCCTTCTCCTCTTGCCCCCAATCCCTCCCAGCATCAGAGTCTTTTCCAATGAGTCAACTCTTCGCATGAAGACTATAATATAGACCTGTTTGAATATAATTGCTTTCTATTTTTTTCATTTTATGAACTTATTCAGGAAGTGTCAATATTTATTTAGCTTTTAAGTACAAAACACTGTGCTGGCACTGGAGAGGAATACAGAAGTGAAAACTGAGTGAACTACTACTAAGAAAAAAGAGGATGAAATTGTCACTGTTGACAAGTAAGTAAAGTTCTTATTGGAGAATTAAAGAGGATACAGCTTTGAATTGAACCTTGGAGAATAAGATGGATTATGTTCAGTTAAGTGGTGTTAATTGACCAAAGTCCTGATGTGTTTAGGGCAGAACTTTTTTTGTCAAGTTTTATAATTTTATTCTGGAAATAGAATATAGATTGATTAGTGGTAATGATCTTAAACATTCAATGATTGATAAAACTGAGGAGAAAACAAGTAAACAAATAAATATAGCTCTGATTTCAGGCTATTATTGTTAGACTTAAGTAAACTTAGAAACAATAGCACATTCCAAACTGCACATTTTTGCAAAACTCATGTTTAACCTATATCCCTAAGTTGCTCTGAGTCTAATAGCTTGTGTACCTTAATAGCCAATTGATTTGGAGTAAACATGGTGAGACAACAACATATCAGGAAAACGAAATGATAAGGACAGTTGCAAAGCTCAGAGTCTTTAGAGGATGAAGTCTGTTGTCCCTCATGCAAAAGTACTGAATATACTCCAGTTTTGGGATATCTGATGACCCAGAGGGATGGAATGGGGAGGGAGGTGGGAGGGGGGTTTAGGATGGGGAACACGTGTACACCCATGGTGGATTCATGTCGATGTATGGCAAAACCAATACAATATTGTAAAGTAATTAGCCTCCAATTAAAATAAATAAATTTATATTAAAAAAAGAGAAAAATTAAAAAAGATTGCCAAATTAAAAAAAAAAGAAACATACTCTTATCGTATAGTGCAGTAATCATGCTCTTTTTTTTTTAAAAAAAAAGAGAAATTAGAAGTCTCTTCTCCATGTGCCTCTGACATGAGACTGATCAACAGGACAAAATTAAACAAGTTCAATAGCAAATATATATAGGAGAGACCCAAAAGAACTGAGTAACTCAACAAAATGGCTAAAACCCTCAACTTAAATATCATCTTCAGCTAAAGACAAGAGGATTTGGGCATCATGGTTCGGGACTTCAGAGGAGTGGATGGCAATGCACAAGGGAATAGTAAGAACTTCCCTGGTGGTCCAGTGGCTAGGACTCTGTTCTTCCAATGCAGGGTGCCTGGATTTGATCCCAAGTCAAGGAATTAGATCCACACGCCACAACTTAAGAGCTCCCATGCTACAACAAATGATCTTACATACTGCAACTAAGACCTGGCACAGCCAAATAAATAAATGAATGAATATTAAAGCAGATGTTTGGTAAGTAAATGTTTGCTGGGCCCTGCAGGGACAGTGGGACACAGAGTTGACTCTAATCATTACCTCCCTCTGAGCTTCTCCCACCACAGGTAACCCATATTCTTTGCAGATATCGCTGGTGATAGCTCCGTTCTAGAAACAGGCCCTCTACCTAAATTCTTTTAAGGAAGTTAGGGGGAATGTAACTATGTTTCTTGACTTTTCTGGGCCTTAATTGTTTTCAGCTTGAAATAATCAGCATGCCAGACACATCTGGGGTGTCAGGTTTGCTGGTTTTGTTGCCTACACCTTCCATTCAGTTTATGAAACAGCATTCTAAGTTGAAGCTGGGCAGCTGTGTTGATGACAGATGGCTTCAGTAAGACAAAGCCAGCTGTTGCTTTTATTCCTGTGTGCTATGAAAGCAGGGACAGAGATGTTTGCTTTCTCTTCTATTTGTGTTAGTGCCATAATAAAATATGACCTTTTCTGCTATTTGTCTTTGACCTTGAGGTCAGTTTCATCCTTTCTACAAAGTTGCTCAAGCTGCTTATTTTTCCATTTTTGGTAAGAGAAGAAGGGGCAGATCCAATTTAGATGTACAGTTTTTGTCTGAATTTTTGTTTTTATTTTAACTGTATTTAATAAGGAATGAATATATAGGGCTATAAAGGATCTTTTTTAAGGATTAAAAAATTTATCTTTATAAAAATATGCATTGTTTTTAAAATTATCATACTTTCATTATTAATTAGAAGAATATCCCCTCTAATCTATGCACAGTAATAAAATATATGTGTGACTGAAAAGAAAATTAATTGTAGAATTGATATGTTTTATAATAAAATGCTTATTCAGTTATAAATTTTAAACTAGCTACAATTTTTATTGGAAAATTTGACCATTCGATATTTTGATAACAGACTCCTGATTGTGTTAAACTCAAATTATCAGACCAAATTAAATAAAACTCAAACAGATCAGGACAATATCATCAATATAGTGATTAAATAATTTGGTAGCTAATTATACTGAATTAGGGAAATAAGAAATTCTGTATGTGACAAGTTTTGAATACTGCTTTTTTTTTTAAATGATCTTAACAAATTTGTGGATATTAAACTATTTGTTAGAGGAGACAAAGTTTGAACCTATCATTATTGTTTGTAGAATAAATAAACAAACATTTATTATTAGTTTTAAACAAACCTATGCTAGAAGCCCACTAGATATCATTCTTTTTATTTACTACCTCTTTTCTTATGTCTGGAGTTATTTCTATTGATTATTCCATATACTCTGAACCATCTTTTCCTTTGGAGCATGTTCATTCAGAACCTCATCAGCAACCAATCTGTCCTATTATCAATTGCTCTTATTACTGCACAGTCCATTCATTTATAACCTCACTTTTGCATAAACTCTTAATTCCCTGACCAGGGATGAACCCGTGCCCCTGCAGCGGAAGTGTAGAACCTAACCACTGGGTCACCTGGGAAGTCCTAAGCTGAATTATTTTAAAGGCTTCCTGGAATGACTTGGGTGCTTGTGGAGTGTGTGTCCTTAACGTTTCACAGTCTTTGCTTTAGTATCATTGGTGTTACAAATATGTTTTGGTTCTGAGCCTTTGTTTTCCCTCAGAATTTATGACATCCTTTCCCTCTGCCTCACCAAAGAGCCATCATGGCATCAGTTTGCCATCACGATATCTCAGCCAGCACTTCCTGGAGGTTGTTGATTTTCTTCCACACAACATTATTGCAGCTTAGCTTTAGACATCACATGCCTCGTGTGTGTGTGTGTGTGTGTGTGTGTGTGTGTTAGACTCTTTGAGACCCTATGGATTGTAGCCCACTAGGCTCTTCTGTTCATGAGATCCTCCAGGCAAGAATGCTGGAGTAGGTTGCCATGCCCTCCTCCAGGGGACCTTCCCAACCTAGGGATTGAACCCATGCATCTTATGTCTCCTGCATAGGAAGGTGGGTTCTTAACCACTAGTGCCACCTGGGAAGCCCCATCACATATCTTCTAAATTGGTTTGCTTATTTTGAAATGTGTACAGGAGATAAAAACCCAAAAATAATAGAGAAAAATCAATTTGTCTTTCTTTTGTGGTGTGCTGCCTTCCTCTGGTAGTTCCATTTAAAGCTAATCAATATCAGATTTTAAAATAAATGTTAAAGGCTGAAAGGAATTTAAGAAACATTTCTCTGATTTGACCAGTGATGGAAGTCCATCAAGAGTACTTTTGAAAACTACAAAGATTCTTTGACTATATATTGAGAAACTCTTTCTTATAAATTCAAGGTCTATGCTTTAGGTTTTCGCTTTATGGTGGTGCCTGGTTATCTAACTTAGCAATCATCTAAATTACCCATTATTTGCATGTGTATTATTAAAATTATGAAATGAATATACATAAAAAATTCTCCTGGAAGACTGTGAACACCTACAAATAGTTATGAAGATATAGTTTGAAAAATACTGACCAGCTCCTACACAATGATTTCACAAGTGAAAAAGCTAAGTGTAGAGAGGTGTGGGGGCCTTGTTCAAAATCACCAAAGAGTTACAAGCATAAGGCTTGGTAAGAAAATTGTTTGTAAGTGTGTGTGCGCATGTGTGACTGTGCATACATTTAGCATAGTTTGTGCCCACCTAATTTTACTTTGTTGTAAATCTTGAAACAATATAATTCCCTTTACTTAGAAGGTTATGGTCATACTGAAACCTGAGGCATCATTTGGGAAAATGGCATTGCAATTAATTATAATGTTTGTGTTTATTCTTTCCTTTATTCACTTAATTTAAGAATCCACTCACTTATTAAAACATGAAAGCTAAAAACCAGTTGTATCACCAAAAAAGAAAACAAAACAGAAAAACAAATCCCCGTCACACAAAAATGTGCATAATCTATTAAAATATAAAATTAAAGATACAGAATAAGTAATTTAAAAACTAAATCAAGTTTAATATTAGTAATATTATAGCTTAGAGATTACCTGTTTAAATATTCAAGATTTAAGAATTAATGCATCATTCATGTAGACTTATTAGTTACCAAAATATGCCAGCAGATAGTTATCATTGAATACCTTTTAAAATCTACAAAACATTGGCATTTAAAGTTTATGCAAACCAAAGAAATGTGACAGAATCAGCATTATTATCTGGCTTGCAACATCTTCATTAGAGCAAGTTCTAAGGGCAACCAGTTACAATACTATTGAATGTACCTTTTCCTCTCTCACACAATAAAAACTCAATTTATTTTGTAAGAATGTGGATAAATGCTTTCAAAATTTATTCACAGGATGTTGAATGAATGCAAAACAACCCTCAGCCAAATTGCTTCATATAGCAATTTTTGACAATTACTCCCAATATCTAATTTCTACAAGGTTTTTGAAAATAAAAATCTTAAAATTTTTGAAGTATGTGTATAGTTTGTACAGTATTTTCATTCTTAAAAATAATTTTAGGAACTAAAAGAAATGTCATCAATTTATTCAAAGATGTTGATTTTGAGGCATGTATTTCTAATTTTAAATATTTTTGTATGACAAACTAAAGCAGGCTGAAACATTTTTCTAAACCACTTCAAAAGATATTAAAACTTGATCTTATTGTATATATATAGTAAGACTATTATGTATATATATACATATATACATATATATAGCAAGACTATTTTATAACTGTGCTGTTTTATGTTGGAAAAACCAACATATGTTGGAGACCACAAGTGGGAAGACTAAGAACAAATGAAAGAAAATAATCCTCAATATGTAGCCTCTTAATTCTGTCAAAAAATTACTTTCGAATTGAATGGATCTGGTTCTAATTTCTTTTTAATGAATTTTATATTGTTTTGTTGTGACTGTGAAAACAATTTCACAATCTCTTGCAAATACTGAAAAACTGATTGAACATTAAAATCTAAATTGATTTGGTTGATTATAACCAGTTTCTCTCTTATTTTCTTCTAAGACATAGAAGAACTATGTGAAAGTGACAATTATGCTGGAGGAATGCATTTTCATTCCATTATTTTCCACTAATTAATTTTATTTTGATATTTTATTTTAAAATATGAAAAATACTAATCACAACTAAAGTCTTATTTTTTTCATACAATCATATAGATTAATACTTTAAAAAGAAGTGGCTTGGAAAGTCTTGTATTTCTATTATTCTTATGGCAACTTCATAGTTTGATTGAAGTCTTGTTTTATTTATTAATTTTTGGCCAGGCTGAGTGGCTTTGCCTTGTTCCCCAGCCAGGGATTGAACCTTTGGCAACCTCAGTGAAAGCACCAGCTCCTAATCACTGGATTACAAGGGAAGTCTCTTGATTAAAAATTTTAAACACCCCTCTGTATTTACTGAAGGTAATTTGATTAGCTGGGAAAAATATTTTCCAACAGAAGCTATTTTTTTCCCCAACAAAGTATATTTGTGTGTGCTCATCTATCTAAAAAAGATAACTATTGTGTAACAATTATATGACTAACACATTAAAAACCATCCTTTGGGACAGAGGAAAAAGCTCATACTTGCATTAATCCTTAATAATTAACTGAATGTTTTGTTCATGAAGAATTAATGCCTGTTTACAATGAAGAAAAGATCTTCATTGAAGTCAACATTTTGATCTATTATAAATAAGTGAGATTTCAGTTCAGTTCAGTTCAGTCCCTCAGTCGTGTCTGACTCTTTGTGACCCCATGAATTGCAGCATGCCAGACCTCCCTGTCCATCACTAACTCCTGGAGTTCACTCAAACTCATGTCCATCGAGTCGGTGATGCCATCCAGCCATCCTCTCTCGTCCCCTTCTCCTCCTGCCCCCAATCCCTCCCAGCATCAGAGTTTTTTTTTTTTTCTCTCTTTTTTTTTTTTTCTCTCTCTCTTTTTTTTTTTAACTTTACATAATTGTATTAGTTTTGCCAAATATCAAAATGAATCCGCCACAGGTATACATGTGTTCCCCATCCTGAACCCTCCTCCCTCCTCCCTCCCCATATCATCCCTCTGGGTCATCCCCCCAGAGTCTTTTCCACTGAGTCAACTCTTCGCATGAGGTGGCCAAAGTACTGGAGTATCAGCTTTAGCATCATTCCCTCCAAAGAAATCCCAGGGCTGATCTCCTTCAGAATGGACTGGTTGGATCTCCTTGCAGTCCAAGGGACTCTCAAGAGTCTTCTCCAACACCACAGTTCAAAAGCATCAATAGCTCAGCTTTCTTCACAGTCCAACTCTCACATCCATACATGACCACTGGAAAAACCATAGCCTTGACTAGACGGACCTTTGTTGGCAAAGTGATGTCTCTGCTTTTGAATATGCTATCTAGGTTGGTCATAACTTCCTTCCAAGGAGTAAGTGTCTTTTAACTTCATGGCTGCAATCATCATCTGCAGTGATTTTGGAGCCCAAAAAAATAAAGTCTGACACTGTTTCCACTGTTTCCCCATCTATTTCCCATGAAGTGATGGGACCAGATGCCATGATCTTAGTTTTCTGAATGTTGAGCTTTAAGCCAACTTTTTCACTCTCCACTTTCACTTTCATCAAGAGGCTTTTTAGTTCCTCTTCACTTTCTGCCATAAGGGTAGTGTCATCTGCATATTTGAGGTTGTTGATATTTCTCCTGGCCATCTTGATTCCAGCTTGTGCTTCCTCCAGCCCAGCATTTCTCATGATGTACTCTGCATAGAAGTTAAATAAACAGGGTGACAATATACAGCCTTGAAGTACTCCTTTTCCTATTTGGAACCAGTCTGTTGTTCCATGTCCAGTTCTAACTGTTGCTTCCTGACCTGCACATAGGTTTCTCAAGAGGCAGGTCAGGTGGTCTGGTATTCCCATCTCTTTCAGAATTTTCCACAGTTTCTAGTGATCCACACAGTCAAAGGCTTTGGCATAGTCAATAAAGCAGAAATAGATGTTTTCCTGGAACCCTCTTGCTTTTTTGATGATCCAGCGGATGTTGGCAATTTGGTCTCTGGTTCCTCTGCCTTTTCTAAAACCTGCTTGAACATCTGGAAGTTCATGGTTCACATATTGCTGAAGCAGCTAACATGTTAATGTACATTATTTATAGATTCAATTAGATTTAAAAGTGGAAGTTATCTAACAGCCTACATACTTAAATGTATCCAAGTAAGGTGTTTCACTTAAATTATTACAGATAAAAGGCTTCACAGGCAGCACTAGTGGTAAAGAGTCCATCAGCCTGCTAATTCAGGAGATGCAGGAGATACGGGTTCAATCTCTGGGTTGAGAAGATCCCTTGGAGGAGGATATGGAAACCCGTTCCAGTATTCCTACCTGGAGAATTCCATAGACAGAGGAGCCTGGTAGGCTAAAGTCCATTGGTCTAAGAAAGACATGACTGAGCAACTGAGCATGCACACAAGCATTACAGATAAAAGATGAAGTTTCCTATTCACTTAGCCCCTGTCTCTAATTCCAAAGTACTGCTTGAGATCTAGCCCAGATATAATGCTTCCTATACTCCAATACTCACAATTTAATCTCACTGAGATTCTTTTTTGAGATTTTAAAAATACATACAATTAAATTTGATATTTAATTTGCAGAATAAAATTTAAGTTATAAAACTTGTGGTTAAATCTCTAAACAGACACCATACATCTCAACATAAGGATAAAGAGAATGAAAGAGCAACTGAAATTAGAACTATTCACAGCTGAAGAGCCACTTCACATGTCATCCTGCTGAACTGATCCCCACCCGTTAGCAAGAAAGCTTTGAATAAGAGGAAGTACATATTCTAAACTTCAGCTCTTTTACAGTCATAGAGTTTTAAAGCTCACACCTAAACTTGATAAAGATCTTTGCTTAGAATCAGCCACTTTTTAGGGAAGAAGAGATTTAATTTCCAGGCAGTATAATTTTGGGGACTGTTGGGGTCAAGATAGAAGCTTTAGCTTTAGTCACACTATATTTTTGATTGACATGATCTGAACTGGTATGCTTAGTTCATCTTGTCAGTAGTTACAGCGTGTCTTTCTGACTGCAGGTTTTCTGGGTTCTACCACAGGCATAATAGTGGGAGTCCCTGCAGAGTGAGTTACCACCTGAAAACTTATGGGAGTCAAGGCCTCAGCTTGGAAAAGAAGAGTGACATCATGTTGCTGAGAGACAAATGGAGTACATGCTTATCACACAGTCAACTGTTTAGGGATTTTCTTGTAAGAGAGATATCTCATTCAGATATACACTCTGAATGGTGTCAACAGATATTCTCTGAGGGAAAACAGCTCCAGAATGAAACATGCATTCTTATGCAAGTACTTCATCTTCTCAGAGTCTTAAATGTACCACACACACACACACACACAAAGTCTCCTGTTTTCTAGAAACTGACTAATGAGACACTTTGCTAACCCACCCTTGGCCTCCTTTCAGAATTCTATAATCTTTTGTAAGAGATTTAAGTTTTAAGGGATCTTAGGCTTTCCAAAAAGGATTGTGATTTTATTTTATAATGATGACCCTAGCCTAGAGCCTAGGGAAATGGAAGAGCTGAGAATCTTAGAAATACGATTAGAAATAACTCCAATTCTAATCACGAGAGACAGGTGAATGAATACCAGTCCTGGGAGAACATTCCTATGTAGAATACTGCCTTCCAAGATTAGATTCCAGTTTAAAAAAAAAATGATATTAAAAAAAACTTGAAAAAGACAAGTCAAAATTTGTAAAATTTTAAAGACTAGAAAGGTAGTTATCAATTATATGGCATAGTCAATAATATTAGGTGATCTCCCCACATTTGAACATAAAGATTTGCCGTGTTTGAGCTAGAATATTCTAAATTCACCAGCCACAAGTGTGTGACTTTCCCCCACTGCTTCCTTTTTTTAAAGGTTGCTGGGCAGATTCTCCTCAGATCCATGTTAAAATGCTCAGAGCACAAAGAACATCTAAATCCTTTCTTCTGGCTTCTGGCTCCTCTGTCTCCTGCCCCCTTTGAAATCTGATGAGTTTCTAAATACTTGGGTACTTTTGTGCAGCTCAGACAGTCCCCTGCCCTTCTCCCAACACATCCACTTCAGAAAAGAAACAGCCTGAGCCTGATCTACTAGGAAGAATACATGCTATTATTAGTAGTGACTGTTAGGCAGAGAGTTAAATGATGCTTGCACTATAGAGGTACCTCAGGAATATGTTCAAAATTGGTGTATGTGATTGGTGTGTATGATACACAACTGGTTGGTCCCCAAGTCATGTCCAACTCTTGCTACCCCATGGACTGTAGCCTGCCAGACTCCTCTATCCATGGGATTTCTCAGGCAAGAATACTGGAATGCATTGCCATATCCTTCTCCAGGGGATCTTCCTGACCCAGGAATCGAATGTGGGTCTCCTGCATCACAGGCAGGTTCTTTACTGACTGAGTTATGAAGGGAGCATTCTTCGTGGTTTATGTGAAACACTATCGGCAATGGAGTCGTGGAGCTTTGGGGCAGACACAGGAAACTCGAGACTTGCCTGAGGTGACCTACGTAGTTAACACTTTTATAGTTCTCCCTGTTCTCGCAATCCCCTCCCTAAGGAAGAAAAGAGTAGCTTCCAGTATCATTAAATCATTGATAGGACAGGCTTTGAAGCTGAGCTGTTTGGGGTTGGTTTCCAGACTTACAACTTACTAGCCATGTGTCCATGGGAACCTACCTAATCTCTACTTCTTCCTTTTCCTTCTCGGCAGACTACAAATTAATATTTTCTCCATAAAGTTGTGAGAACTAAATGAGTAGATGTGTGTATACACACACACACACACACACACACTATATATATTTAGATTTTTATTTAGTACTAAGAGAAGGATTATGACGGTCTAAGATTTCTGTCCGCAAATTTGGAAAACTCAGCAGTGGCCACAGGACTGGAAAAGGTCAGTTTTCATTCCAATCCCAAAGAAAGGCAATGTCAAAGAATGCACAAACTACCACACAATTGCACTCATCTCACACGCTAGTAAAGTCATGCTCAAACTTCTCCAAGCCAGGCTTCAGCAATACGTGAACCGTGAACTTCCAGTTGTTCAAGCTGGTTTTAGGAAAGGCAGAGGAACCAGAGATCAAATTGCCAACATCCTCTGGATCATCGAAAAAGCAAGAGAGTTCCAGGAAAACATCTATTTCTGCTTTATTGACTATGCCAAAGCCTTTGATTGTGTGGATCATAATAAACTGTGGAAAATTCTGAAAGAGATGGGAATACCAGACCACCTGACCTGCCTCTTGAGAAATTTGTATACGGGTCAGGAAGCAACAGTTAGAACTGGACATGGAACAACAGACTGGTTCCAAATAGGAAAAGGAGTACATCAAGGCTGTATATTGTCACCCTGCTTATTTAACTTATATGCAGAGTACATCATGAGAAACACTGGGCTAGAAGAAACACAAGCTGAAATCAAAATTGCTGGGAGAAATATAAATAACCTCAGATATGCAAATGATACTACCCTTATGGCAGAAAGTGAAGAAGAACTAAAAAGCCTCTTGATGAAAGTGAAAGAAGAGAGTGAAAAAATTGGCTTAAAGCTCAACATTCAGAAAACTAAGATCATGGCATCTGGTCCCATCACTTCATGGGAAATAAATGGGGAAACACTGGAAACCGTGGCAGACTTTATATTTTTGGGCATCAAAATCACTGCAGATGGTGACTGCAGCCATGAAATTAAAAGACACTTACTCCTTGGAAGGAAAGTTATGACCAACCTAGACAGCATATTCAAAAGCAGAGACATTACTTTGCCAACAAAGGTCTGTCTAGTCAAGGCTATGGTTTTTCCAGTGGTCATGTGTGGATGTGAGATTTGGACTGTGAAGAAAGCTGAGCACCAAAGAATTGATGCTTTTGAACTGTGGTGTTGGAGAAGACTCTTGAGAGTCCCTTGGACTGCAAGGAGATCCAACCAGTCCATCCTAAATGAGATCAGTCCTGGGTGTTCATTGGAAAGACTGACGCTGAAGCTGGGACTCCAATACTTTGGCCACCTGATGTGAAGATTTGACTCATTTGAAAAGACCCTGATGCTGGGAAGGATTGGGGGCAGGAGGAGAAGGGGACAACAGAGGATGAGATGGCTGGATGGCATCATGGACTCGATGGACAGGAGTTTGGGTAAACTCTGAGAGTTGGTGATAGACAGGGAGGCCTGACGTGCTGTGGTTCATGGGGTCACAAAGAGTCGGACACGACTGAGCGACTGAACTCAACTGACTGAAGATTTCTGTCTTTAGGAGACAGACCTCTTTAGGAGTAAGGTCTGACACATTTTAAGTAATTCTGATTATCATTGAGAAATAATATCACTTACTTTTAGGTCTTCTTTTTGCCTGAGTAACACATACACATTTTTTTTTTTTCTTGACTCTGATCAGCATAGGCCTAGCCTTCACTTTCCATTCCTTACTCAATCTTATCTAAGAAGCACTATTATTGTTATTTTTTGGTGTAATCTTGCATCAGGCAATAAAACTGAGAATCTTGATATGTAACTCATCCGGTCTGATAACAAACCAACACAGCTCTTGTTTGGTTGATATGACAATAGCATATCTGTCCATCTTGACAGTTGGTCATAATTTTGTGAAGATGAAATGAAAGGAATAGAAGCAGGATATTAGTAAGAATGAACACATGAAAAGAACTGTTTCCTTCACAAGAATTCTACTGTACTTATTTTATATTCTGACAGCTCTCCATCTGTTTCACATTGAAATACTAAGAAGACAAATTTAATGCTGGACTTTATAAGAAAGCACTCTTTCAAGTACAGTAGAACTGGAGTTTCTCAGTGAACCCCCTAACTTCTCTGTCTCGTTTATATCCTGTCCTGCATATTTGGTCATTGGCTGTTTTATACCAGCTTCATTCTCTGAAAGACTAATTCTAACTCCCTTATAGGAAGAGATGTCAATTTGCCTCTGTGTTAGGTGATGAATGTTTAAACATAAGAAGACAAGTCATTGACTTGTCCAATGTGCTATTAGATATGTGAGCCAAGGACATATAAACAGAGTTGTGGTAATATAGAAGGACCACCTAAATCTTCAAGGACAATAGCAAAATTTCTAAAAATAAGCAAAATAGAACTATATTCCCTTACAATGCAAAGCTGGAATGCATTCATTAAATGCTTTTGTCTGCTTTACTATCCTAAAAATGTATCTGGCTAAAACTTGTCTTTGCCTCTTTTTGTTTTGTCTAGGAGGAAGCACCAATGTTCTTTGTATGCATCTCCAATCCTTCTACTCTGGTTGCTTAGTTGGTAAAGAATCTGCCTGCAATGTAGGAGACCCAAGTTCAATCCCTGGGTGGGGAAGATTCCCTTCTCCCACCAGGCCTCCCTGTCCATCACCAACTCCCGGAGTTCACTCAGACTCATGTCCATCGAGTCAGTGATGCCATCCAGCCATCTCATCCTCTGTTGTCCCCTTCTCCTCTTGCCCCCAATCCCTCCCACCATCAGAATCTTTTCCAATGAGTCAACTCTTCACATGAGGTGGCCAAAGTACTGGAGTTTCAGCTTTAGCATCATTCCTTCCAAAGAAATCCCAGGGCTGGTCTCCTTCAGAATGGACTGGTTGGATCTCCTTGCAGTCCAAGGGACTCTCAAGAGTCTTCTCCAACACCACAGTTCAAAAGCATCCATTCTTCAGCACTCAGCCTTCTTCACAGTCCAACTCTCACATCTATACATGACCACAGGAAAAACCATAGCCTTGACTAGACAGACCTTTGTTGGCAAAGTAATGTCTCTGGTTTTGAATATGCTATCTAGGTTGGTCATAACTTTCCTTTCAAGGAGTAAGTGTCTTTTAATTTCATGGCTGCAGTCACCATCTGCAGTGATTCTGGAGCCCAGAAAAATAAAGTCTGACACTGTTTCCACTGTTTCCCCATCTATTTCCCATGAAGTGATGGGACTGGATGCCATGATCTTTGTTTTCTGAATGTTGAGCTTTAAGCCAACTTTTTCACTCTCCACTTTCACTTTCATCAAGAGGCTTTTGAGTTCCTCTTCACTTTCTGCCATAAGGGTGGTGTCATCCGCATATCTGAGGTTATTGATATTTCTCCCGGCAATCTATTGCTATTAATTAACCTTACTTTTTTCAGTTTATGAACTTTGTCAGGTCTCTCCCACATAAAAAATTTAAATGTTTCTTTATTCTTCCTTCAATCTATAATCCTCTTACTTATTACTTTCACAACTAAATCCCTTTAAGGCCAATTTTAAAAAAGTAATTAGCTGCAGGACTCATAGAAATAATAATCAAGGAACTCACAAGTTATAGAGCAAAAGGCAACTATAAGAAAAAAAAAATGTTCTACTGCTTGAAACTCTTCAATAACTCTACCAATGCCCAAAGAATGAAATAAAATTGGCTGCCATTGCCCACAGACCACCGTGGGGTTTTTTGGTTCTGGTATTTATTTACTTATTTAGCTACACCGGCCCTTAGTTGTAGTATGTGGGATATCCTATCTTCATTGAGGCATATGGAATCTAATTCTTTGACCAGGGATCAACCCTGCATTGGGAGTGCCAAGGAAGTCCTGCCTACAGGCCACTGTTAATCTAACATCTTTGAATTAAATTACAGCTTCCCCATCAATCCCAAATGTCTCATAGGATTTCTTGATTTGTTGGTATTTGTGTCAGGGACTTTTGCTCTTTTTCACTAGCTCTGCTGGGAAACTAACACTCAGGGTGGCTGTTTCGTTTTTCAATATTCCAGTCTCTAAGCAGATGTTTCCTCTTCAGAGAGGATCTCTGTGACCACACAGCCCAACCCCTCCCATCTGCCCAAATCATTCCTATTTATCTCCTTCAGAGCACTTCTCCTGATCTTAAATTGCTCATTTATTCATTAATTTGATGTTAATTTGTTAATTTTCTCCACCATTAGAATGTAAGCTCTTTGGGGACAGACTCCTTGTTTGACTGGTAGCATTTATTAAAGAATTCATTGTTGAATAAAGGAGAAAGAATATACCATCTTTAGAAAGAGAGTTTTTTCAATGGAGTGAATAAAATAATCAAAGAAATAATAGGAAAACATCTCCAAGAGGTTATACAGAGCCAAACATTTTTTTGCAGGTCAGCATCAGAGCTACTCTGGCAGGCAGTTAGTTGCTATGACATCCTGAAGTCCTCCCCTCCTTCCATTTCTGCATATCATGTCTCTCTCCTAGTTTACCCTGAGCACATGCTCAGCTTGCTTATAGATCATTTACTTGAAGACTCCCTCACATGCCTTTAATTTATACTCTGGATCCCCAGATGATGGCCTAATAGTATACAACTAACACAGGATCAGATGATCTCTGATGTGTTGGTGAAGTTAAATACTAAACAATATCTCAGATGAGAATTTGAAAGAGCTGCTACTCTTTTGACATTCAGTTCAGTTCAGTTCAGTTCAGTCGCTCAGTCATGTCCAATTCTGTGACCCCATGAACCCCAGCATGCCAGGCCTCCCGTCCATCACCAACTCCCGGAGTCTACCCAAACCCATGTCCATTTAGTCGGTGATGCCATCCAACCATCCCATCCTCTGTCATCCCCTTCTCCTCCTGCCCTCAATCTTTCCCAGCATCAGGGTCTTTTCCAATGAGTCAAATCTTCGCATCAGGTGGCCAAGTATTGGCATTTCAGCATCAGTCCTTCCAATGAACCCCTAGGACTGACATTAATGCTACTTATACAAAGCATTTTTATGTAAAAGCTGCTCAAATGCCTCCTTGCTTATTTTTGTTGATTTTTAAAACCATGATTTCTGTTATTAATATATAAACTAGCAAGCAAACAAACAAGGAAGCAACATTTATAAACAATAAATAGAGAAAAAATGGTGGTGGTGGTTTAGTCGCTAAGTTGTGTCCAATTCTTGCTGACCCCATGGGCTGTAGCCCACCAGGCTCCTCTGCCCATGGGATTCTTCAGGCAAGAATACTAGAATGGGTTGCCATTTCCTTCTCCAGAGGATCTTCCTGACCTAGGGATTGAATGTAGGTCTCCTGCATTGCAGGCAAATTCTTTACCAACTGAGCTAGGAGGAAAGCTCTAGTGATTTACATATAGACCAGTCCAAATAATAGACTTATGAGATCAGAATTATTGTTTTCTCATCAATGAATAAAATGAGTTTTCAGAAGTTTAAGTAACTGGACCAAGATCGTAAATCTCAAGTACTACAGCCAGAAGAAATGAGGTGGCTAAGGATAGCTTCCCTGGTGCCTCAGGCAGTAAAGAATCTGTCTGCAATGTAGGAGACCTGGTTAGATCCCTGGGTCGGCAAGATCCCCAGGAGAAGGAAATGGCAACCCACACCAATATTCTTGCTTGAAGAATTCCATGGACAGAGAAGCCTGGCAGATGACAGGCCATGAGGTACAAAGGGTTGAACATGATTGAGCGACTAACACTTTCACTTTCAAAGCTGTAAACAGAAAAAATTTTAAACTTTTAATTTTTATCCCCAGATGGGCTTCCCTTGTGGCTCAGTTGGTAAAGAAACCACCTGCAATGCAGGAGACCTGGGTTTGATCCCTGGATTGGGAAGATCCCCTGGAGAAGGGAAAGGTTACTCACTCCAGTATTCTGGCCTGGAAAATTCCATGAACTGTACAGTCCAAGGGGTCACAAAGAGTTGGACACAACTGAGTGACTTTCACTAGTATATATATACACTCTAGAATGTTTGGAAATACAAAAGGAAAATAATAATTAAAAAATCACATCTCTACATTGCTGAGATCAGTACATTGACACCTTAATATATTTTCTGCCATAATTTTTTTCTGTCTGAAAACTTGAGATAACCATTTTTTCAAGGTGTCCTGGATTCCTTTAGTGGGAAATGAAAGTAGAGAAAAAAAATTGGCACATACTCATTGACATAGTCTATTTTAATGTACAGAGCTAAAAAATAATACATATTTTAAAAATACATACATGAGTTTACAATGATATAAATTTAACCCTACAGGATCATTTCTTAATTTTTTATTTTTATAATTGCACATACCTTTTTAAGTAAGCATTTTATTTTATATTACTAAAATTTTGTTTCTAATGATTGTAAAATTAGAAAACATTGATATGAAAAAAGGAAAATAAAAAACTTTGAAGTACTCCATGGAATATTGCTGTTAAAACAAAAGAATAAGAGAATAATTAAATGCAATAGATATTTTTGATATTCTCTGTGTATTCATTTTGGGTTTAGAAGTAGTATGATAGCAATAATAAAGTAGATTTTAAAAATTAAGGCAACAAGTCAGTGCTTACCCACCTACCTGACTTGATGACATTTCTACTTGTGCACATTCAGGGTTATGTTTGTTTATACACCCAGTAATTTAGGATTTGCTTTACTCCTTTGTGGTGATGTTTAATTTCCTATGATGATATTTACTACCCTGAAATGAGGTGAATCTGTGTCACATTTTATTGAACCTCCATAGGAATTATGTTTTTACCATTTGAGGCAGTCACCTGTGGTCTTTTCTATAAGGAACTTTCCAGAAGTCTTGTCTTCTTCAGGGAGTAATAATAATAATAATTATATCTAACATTATTGATACACGTGGTTTTCTCATTTAATTCTCTTCATAAGCATTGATGAATTGTTACTATCTACATATTAAAAATGAGGAAACTGTTGCACAGAGAGGTTAATTAACTCACCAATGTCATACACCTAATTATCTTTTTATATCACAGTAGTTTTTTATTACAAATCAATAATTTTCTTCAGCGTGGAATTGTATCTTTTTTCACTCTCGCTTTTTATTCCCTTTAAAGCAAGACAGTCTGGGCTTGCATTTGGTTTATCACCCATTAGTTGTATATCTTTATTATCCTAAACACTTTATTGCTGATAATTATTTCGTATTTGCTTTACATGGGAAATGTCTCAAAATATTAATAAAATTTGCCCAAGTGGCTAAGTGGTAAAGAATTCACCTACAATGAAAGAGACATGGATGATGTGAATTCCATCCCTGGGTCAGGAAGAACCCCTGGAGGAGGAAATGGCAACTCACTGCAGTATTATTGCCTGAGAAATCCCATGGGCAGAAGAGCCTGGCTTGGTCCAGTTCATGAAGGTCACAAAGAGCCGAATATGATTGAGCAACTGAGCACACACATGCATATTAATAATAATTTATTATAATTAATAAAATCACCTAGAGATTATTTAAATTTCTTTGCTTTACTTTCTACCTTGAATTCATCCATTTGCCTCAATTACACAATAAAGTCACTAGAAATTCATTCTTTTGTAATGTTACCAGTATAAAATATGGTTAGGTTCATTTGTTTCCATTTGTGTTCAATTAGTGGCAATATTCTATGTCTAAATTATTTTTATAAAGCTCAACATTCAAGAAATGAAGATCATGGCATTCTGTCCTATCACTTCATGGCAAATAGATGGGGGAAAAGTAGAAGCAGTGGCAGGTTTTATATTCTTGGGCTTCAAAACCACTGTGAACTGTGATTGCAGTGACTGTAGCCACAAAATTAAAAGACACTCCTTGAAAGAAAAGCTGTGACAAACCTAGACAGTGTGTTACTTTGCCGACAAAGATCCGTATAGTCAAAGCTATGAATTTTCTAGTAGTCATGTATGGATGTGAGAATTGGACCATAAAGAGGGCTGAGGGCCAAAAAATTTATGCTTTTGAATTGTGGTGATGGAAAAAACTCTTGAGAGTCCCTTGAACTTCAAGGAGCTCAAACAAGTCAATCTTAAAGGAAATCAACCCTAAATATTCATTGGAAGGACTGATACTGAAACTGAAGCTCCAATACTTTGGACACCTGATGTGAAGAGCTGACTCATTGGAAAAGACCCTGATGCTGGGAAAGATTGAAGGCAGGAGGAGAAGCGGGCAACAGAGGATAAGATGGTTGGATATTGTCCTCTACTCAATGGACATGAGTTTGAGCAAACTCCAGGAGATAGTGAAGGACAGGGATGCCTGGCATGCTGCAGTCCATGGGGTTGCAGAGTTGGACATGATTTAGCAATTCAACAACAACAACAAAAATATTCAGCAATATACTACTGTATCTCTGATTATAGCCCACCTTTCTGTATTTTTCTCTGTAAGGCTAGGAATGGACTTCTATAAACTGTTTTCAAACTCTTGTCCTCTGGATACTGATTACTTTCTGCAAGTAGAAAACACTAATACAAGATTGAACAATGGGAAAGAAGAAAAATGATTCTTCTTCCTACTTCTGGTTTCTTTTTACAGCCTTCTAATAGCCAAAGACATACCAGCTCCAGCATCTTTCTCAATGACCAGCAAGAGCCCAACCACTGCCTGCTGAAGGTTTAAGCACCTGCAGTATCAACATCAGTCACATGGCCTCTCTGAAAGGTCTGAACACCAAGGTGTGCAATTGCTCTTCTTCTGCACACCTGGATTATGACCACTATCCCTTCCCTTTGGTCATGGGTTCCTGGGTTGTTGAGGGAAGCCTGCCTTCAGATCCCTTACCATGGGAGCTTCTCCACAGGGCAACTCACAACATGGCATCTGGCTTCATTAGAGTAACACAGGGAGAGTGGGAGTGCCAGAAAAAGAGAAGTCACAGTCTTTTACAACCTAAGAGTGGAAATGCCATGTCCTCATTATTGCCCTATTCTGTACCTAAAAGGGAAAACATGAAGTCCAGCTCATAGAAAGGGAAAAGATAACACACATGTATGTGTGTGGGGAGTCATTTTAGAAACTGTCTGCTACTAAGGAGATAATTTTTTAAAAAATACAAAGTACTAACACTGATATTTAAAAAAATAAGGTGCTACAGTCCTATATACCTATTGAAAGGTTGTTGTTGAATCACGCGAATACACTGGGATTCTTGGCCCCCGGAGGGGAAGAATTCAATCCGGGGCCAGAGACGAGGCTTGATCGCTCAGAGCTTTTGTGTAATAAAGTTTTATTAAAGTATAAAGGAGATAGAGAAAGCTTCTGACATAGGCATCAGAAGGGGGCAGAAAGAGTACCCGCTTGCTAGTGTTAACAATGAGGTTATATAATCCAAAGAATGTCTGGAGGTTGCAAAGACCTCATCAGACCCACTCCCATAATTTACATCTTAAGGTAACACTGTCCTCAGGCAAGATACATCCTTGTAAAGACCAGGTCTACTCCCATAATTAACATTTTAAGATAACAAAAGCTTGAATCCAAAGACTGTCCTTAGGCAGGATACATTAGTGTTATATCATCCTAAGGAATGTAGAGAAAGACAAAAAAGTTTGTCCTTTCTTCCTCTTTGAGAATTCCAGACCCCTCTCTCCTTGGGGACCCCTAGACTCCCTATCAACTTGCCTAGGAACTGACTCTCTCACTATCGCAGAAGTTAAATTCGTAATTAAAAATCTCACAGAGAAAACTGTAGTCCTAGGTGTCTTTGAATTTGAGTTCTTTCAAATATTTAAGGAAGACATACTGTGAATGCTACACAAAGTGGTATTTCTACTCATTTTAGGAGACCAGCATTATAATGATACTAAAGCAGACAGGGCATTACAAAAAAAGAGAAATACATATCAATGTTCTTCAAGGACATAGATAAAAATCTTGAGCAAAGTATTAGCAAATTACTCTTACAGAAAAAGTAATATTTTTAAAATGTCTTGTCTTCAGCAGAGGGAATAAAGCCAAATGTGATGCTATGGTGTGATGGTGACCAGGGTCTTTTGAATTATCCCAACCTAGCCAATTCAGAATATTTAGAGAAAATACTGCAGGAAAACGTGATTTTCTTAGAAAACCATTCTGAATAGAATGTTCACCAAAAAATTACCAAATCTTCAAAAAGGTGGCCTCATGAAAATACTAACTGGGTTTTCTCTTTTTTGACCACATATATTTTTTAGTTGTTTTTTCTAAAAACATACATTTTCTAACTTGTATCCTTAAAAAACTTTTTAATACAATTTTTAAAGGTTATACTCCATTTACAGCTACAGCAAAATATTGGCTATATTCCCCATGTTGCACAATACATCCTTCTAGCCTATCTTACACCCAATAGTTTGTACCTCCTGCTCCCCCACTCTTATATCGCTCCCATCCCTGTAATCACCAGTATGTCCTTTATACCTGTGTCTGCTTCTTTTGGTTGTATTCACTAGTTTGTTGTAGACTTTAGATTCCACATGTAAGTGATATCATACAGTATTTTCCTTTCTTTCCATTTTAAAATATGTAAATTTATTTAAAATAGCAGCCAAATGAAAGTCTTGTCAAGAGGAGGTGGGGTAGAGAATATTTGTGTTCATTTTATTTCTTTTTAGAGTAGCTACTACTGATACTACATCTCCAGATAAATTAGAAGCTCAGATTGCATTAAGCAGTTGCAAAATGTAGAGATGAAGGAGGATATGCACACAGAGGTTGCCACAAACAACTATGATTAAATTATCAATGATGAATGTCAAAAGAAAAGGCAAAAGGCAAAGTAGAAAGTCAAAGCTGAGCAAGAAGTCACCGACTTCAAAAGCTGGTAAGAAGGCAAGTGCATGAAAACAAGAGACCTCACATGCTATGGGACAGTCCGGGGGTCTCTCAAAGACCTTTAAAAAATAAGTGGGCTTGGCAGTAGGTTGAATGGAATGATACAGTGCCAGTCTTGTGGGGAATTACACACGAGAGCACTTTGTGCTGTGTTTTTTGTTGTGCAATTTTATCCCACCTGACAAATTTCTATTGATGATTTCTCCTTTTCTTCAGCAGAGAGCAAAGGAGTCATGATGGGCAGTTGATAAAAATGTGGGGCTGAATTTACAGTCATTCACTGACTATCATGTACCCTGATGCTGATGGAGCACAATTAAGAGTCTCTAATTGGAATAAAAATCTGTTCTTTAAAAAAAGAAAGGAATAAAAGTATTATATAAAGTATTGTATGCCATTATGGAATTCATCTCTTAAATACAAAAACTGATCAACTTTGTAAATTAATCAACTAGATAAACTGAATTTTTTTTAATTTTATTTTATTTTTAAATTTTACATAATTGTATTAGTTTTGCCAAATATCAAAATGAATCCACCACAGGTATACATGTGTTCCCCATCCTGAACCCTCCTTCCTCCTCCCTCCCCATTCCATCCCTCTGGGTCATCCCAGTGCACCAGCCCCAAGCATCCAGTATCGTGCATCGAACCTGGACTGGCAACTCGTTTCATACATGGTATTTTACATGTTTCAATGCCATTCTCCCAAATCTTCCCACCCTCTTCCTCTCTCACAGAGTCCATAAGACTGTTCTATACATCAGTGTCTCTTTTGCTGTCTCGTACACAGGGTTATTGTTACCATCTTTCTAAATTCCATATATATGTATTAGTATACTGTATTGGTGTTTTTCTTTCTGGCTTACTTCACTCTGTATAATAGGCTCCAGTTTCATCCACCTCATTAGAACTGATTCAAATGTATTCTTTTTAATGGCTGAGTAATACTCCATTGTGTATATGTACCACTGCTTTCTTATCCATTCATCTGCTGATGGACATCTAGGTTGCTTCCATGTCCTGGCCATTATAAACAGTGCTGCGATGAACATTAGGGTACACGTGTCTCTTTCCCTTCCGGTTTCCTCACTGTGTATGCCCAGCAGTGGGATTGCTGGATCATAAGGCAGTTCTATTTCCAGTTTTTTAAGGAATCTCCACACTGTTCTCCATAGTGGCTGTACTAGTTTGCATTCCCACCAACAGTGTAAGAGGGTTCCCTTTTCTCCACACCCTCTCCAGCATTTATTACTTGTAGACTTTTGGATGGCAGCCATTCTGACTGGTATGAAATGGTACCGCATAGTGGTTTTGATTTGCATTTCTCTGATAATGAGTGATGTTGAGCATCTTTTCATGTGTTTGTTAGCCATCTGTATGTCTTCTTTGGAGAAATGTCTATTTAGTTCTTTGGCCCATTTTTTGATTGGGTCATTTATTTTTCTGGAGTTGAGCTGTAGGAGTTGCTTGTATATTCTAGAGATTAGTTGTTTGTCAGTTGCTTCATTTGCGATTATCTTCTCCCATTCTGAAGGCTGTCTTTTCACCTTGCTAATAGTTTCCTTTGATGTGCAGAAGCTTTTAAGGTTAATTAGGTCCCATTTGTTTATTTTTGCTTTTATTTCCAATATTCTGGGAGGTGGGTCATAGAGGATCCTGCTGTGATGTATGTCAGAGAATGTTTTGCCTATGTTCTCCTCTAGGAGTTTTATAGTTTCTGGTCTTACGTTGAGATCTTTAATCCATTTTGAGTTTATTTTTGTGTATGGTGTAAGAAAGTGTTCTAGTTTCATTCTTTTACAAGTGGTTGACCAGATTGCCCAGCACCACTTGTTAAAGAGATTGTCTTTAATCCATTGTATATTCTTGCCTCCTTTGTCAAAGATAAGATGTCCATATGTGTGTGGATTTATCTCTGGGCTTTCTATTTTGTTCCATTGATCTATACTTCTGTCTTTGTGCCAGTACCATACTGTCTTGATAACTGTGGCTTTGTAGTAGAGCCTGAAGTCAGGTAGGTTGATTTGCATAGAAACGAATGAAAATGAAAACACAACAACCCAAAACCTGTGGGACACGGTAAAAGCAGTCCTAAGGGGAAAGTTCATAGCAATACAGGCACACCTCAAGAAACAAGAAAAAAGTCAAATAAATAACCTAACTCTACACCTAAAGCAACTAGAAAAGAAAGAAATGAAGAACCCCAGGGTTAGTAGAAGGAAAGAAATCTTAAAACTTAGAGCAGAAATAAATGCAAAAGAAACAAAAGAGATCATAGCAAAAATCAACAAAACCAAAAGCTGGTTTTTTGAAAGGATAAATAAAATTGACAAACCATTAGCCAGACTCATCAAGAAACAAAGGGAGAAAAATCAAATCAATAAAATTAGAAATGAAAATGGAGAGATCACAACAGACAACACAGAAATACAAAGGATCATAAGAGACTACTATCAACAATTATATGCCAATAAAATGGACAACGTGGAAGAAATGGAGAAATTCTTAGAAAAGTACAACTTTCCAAAACTGGACCAGGAAGAAATAGAAAATCTTAACAGACCCATCACAAGCATGGAAATTGAAACTGTAATCAAAATCTTCCAGCAAACAAAAGCCCAGGTCCAGACGGCTTCACAGCTGAATTCTACCAAAAATTTAGAGAAGAGCTAACACCTATCCTGCTCAAACTCTTCCAGAAAATTGCAGGGATGGTAAACTTCCAAACTCATTCTATGAGGCCACCATCACCCTAATACCAAAACCTGACAAAGATCCCACAAAAAAAGAAAACTACAGGCCAATATCACTGATGAACATAGATGCAAAAATCCTTAACAAAATTCTAGCAATCAGAATCCAACAACACATTAAAAAGATCATACACCATGACCAAGTGGGCTTTATCCCAGGGATGCAAGGATTCTTCAATATCCGCAAATCAATCAATGTAATACACCACATTAACAAATTGAAAAATAAAAACAATATGATTATCTCAATAGATGCAGAGAAAGCCTTTGACAAAATTCAACATCCATTTATGATAAAAACTCTCCATAAAGCAGGAATAGAAGGAACATACCTCAACATAATCAAAGCTATATATGACAAATCCACAGCAAACATTATCCTCAATGGTGAACAATTGAAAGCATTTCCTCTAAAGTCAGGAACAAGACAAGGGTGCCCACTTTCACCATTACTATTCAACATAGTTTTGGAAGTTTTGGCCACAGCAATTGGAGCAGAAAAAGAAATAAAAGGAATCCAAATTGGAAAAGAAGAAGTAAAGCTCTCACTATTTGCAGATGACATGATCCTCTACATAGAAAACCCTAAAGACTCCACCAGAAAATTACTAGAACTAATCAATGACTATAGTAAAGTTGCAGGATATAAAATCAACACACAGAAATCCCTTGCATTCCTATACACTAATAATGAGAAAATAGAAAGAGAAATTAAGGAAACAATTCCATTCACCATTGCAACGGAAAGAATAAAATACTTAGGAATATATCTACCTAAAGAAACTAAAGACCTACATATGGAAAACTATAAAACACTGGTGAAAGAAATCAAAGAGGACACTAACAGATGGAGAAATATACCATGTTCATGGATTGGAAGAATCAATATAGTGAAAATGAGTATACTACCCAAAGCAATTTATAGATTCAATGCAATCCCTATCAAGCTACCAACAGTATTCTTCACAGAGCTAGAACAAATAATTTCACAATTTGTATGGAAATACAAAAAACCTCGAATAGCCAAAGCGATCTTGAGAAAGAAGAATGGAACTGGAGGAATCCACCTACCTGACTTCAGGCTCTACTAAACTGAATTTTAAAAAAGCATATTTTATCTTAATTTATGTAGCAACCATATTAGACAAAATCCAACAATTTTTTCTGGTCCCAAAGTCACCAAGAAAACTTGAGTCAGAAGAAAATACACACATTTGGTGAAAACCAGCTCTGAAATACAGACCTAATATCAAACAGTTAAATGATAGACCTAATATCAAATAGTTAAAATCTGAACACTAGAAAAAACACAATAGTCTCCATTCTCCTCAATCTTTCTGTGCCTAAAATTATACTGGAGATCCTAGACAGTGCAATAAGACAAGAAAGAGACATAAAAGACATACATATATTTAAGGAGTAATTACAACACTGATTCACAAATGACAGGATTACCTACAAAGTAAATCATAAATCATTTAGTCTAAAGCTATTAAAACTAATAAGTAAATTAAACAAGGTCTTGGGCTATAATTGGAGAAGGCAATGGCACCCCACTCCAGTACTCTTGCCTGGAAAATCCCATGGACGGAGGAGCCTGGTATGCTGCAGTTCATGGGGTCGCTAAGAGTCGGACACGACTTAGCGACTTCACTTTCACTTTCACTTTTGGGCTATAATAAGAGCAATATATAAAAACAAGTGTGCTTCTATATTCCTGATATCAACAATTAGAAATGAAAATTACAAAAATAAAACACTGAAATTTGCAATGGCCTAAAATATAAAATAATCAGGTGTAAGCTTGCTGCTGCTGCTGCTGCTGCTTAGTCACTTCAGTCGTGTCCGATTCTGTGTGACCCCATAGATGTCAGCCCACCAGGCTCTCCTGCCCCTGGGATTCTCCAGGCAAGAACACTGGAGTGGGTTGCCATTTCCTTCTCCAATGCATGAAAGTGAAAAAGTGAAAGTGAAGTTGTTCAGTCATGTCCGACTCTTAGCTACCCCATGGACTGCAGCCCACCAAGCTCCTCCATCCATGGGATTTTCCAGGCAAGAGTACTGGAGTGGGGTGCCATTGCCTTCTCCAGGTATAAGCTTAAGAAAGTATAAATAATAATCATATAGGAATTACACATCTGTACCTCTGTTCTTGTAAAATTTATCAGTCAGTTCAGTCGCTCAGTCGTGTCCGACTCTTTGTGACCCCATGGACTGCAGCACACCAGGCTTCCCTGTCCCTTACCAACTCCTTTCATGTTCATTCACGTATTTGGCTGTGATTTTGCTTGTTTTATGTTAAAGTATCACATGTAATAATACACTGATTCAGTTAAGCACTAATTTTTAGTACACTGAACTCTGAGTAATACTGCTGCTCTGCTGCTGCTAAGTCACTTCAGTCGTGTCCGAACCCCATAGACGGCAGCCCACCAGGCTCCCCTGTCCCTGGGATTCTCCAGGCAAGAACACTGGAGTAGGTTGCCATTTCCTTCTCCAATGCATGAAAGTGAAAAGTGAAAGTGAAGTAGCTTAGTCGTATCCGACTCTTAGCGACCCCATGGACTGCAGCCTACCAGGCTCCTCCATCCATGGGATATTCCAGGCGAGAGTACTGGAGTGGGGTCTGAGTAACACTGGACCATCTTTATTAGCTAAATTTCTCTGTTGCAGCACCCTATGAGGCTGGCAGAGGATAATGGCAAACACAAGTATTCCACAAAGATTTCTGAAATACATTTTTCAATTTATTGAATTCATAATGTTTCAGGAAGTCTCCATTTAGAGGCACACACACAATTTTTAAAAATCAATTTATTTCATGTAAAACATCTTCAAACTTACCTATTTCATTCCTCAATAATTTATTTTCCCAGAATTATTTTAGAAAACATATTACTATATTGAGGTTTGGTATGTGGATATGGATATATGTATGGTGTGTGTATTTACACATATATACACACACATATCAGTTCAGTTCAGTTCTGTCACTCAGTCCTGTCCGACTCTTTGCGACCCCATGAATTGCAGTACACCAGGCCTCCCTGTCCATCATCAACTCCCAGAGCCTACCCAAACCCATGTTCATTGAGTCGGTGATGCCATCCAACCATCTCATCCTCTGTCCTCCCCTTCTCCTCCTGCCCCCAATCCCTCCCAGAATTAGGGTCTTTTCCAATGAGTCAACTCTTCACATGAGGTGGCAAAAGTACTGGAGTTTCAGCTTCAACATCAGTCCTTCCAATGAACACCCAGGACTGATCTCCTTTAGGATGGACTGGTTGGATCTTCTTGCAGTCCAAGGGATTCTCAAGAGTCTTCTCCAACACCACAGTTCAAAAGCATCAATTCTTCATTGCTCAGCTTTCTTCACTGTCCAACTCTCACATCCACATATGACCATTGGAAAAACCACAGCCTTGACTAGATGGACCTTTGTTGGCAAAGTAATGTCTCTGCTTTTCAATATGCTATTTAGGTTGGTCCTAACTTTCCTTCCAAGGAGTAAGCGTCTTTTAATTTCATGGCAGCAGTCACCATCTGCAGTGATTTTGGAGCCCCCAAAAATAAAGTCTGACACTGTTTCCCCATGTATTTCCCATGAAGTGATGGGACCAAATGCCCTGATCTTAGTTTTCTGAATATTGGGCTTTAAGCCAACTCTTTCGCTATCCTCCTTCACTTATACATATATACATATACAAGCATATGTCACACACATATATGTATATATACATACATATTTTTTTGTTTACTTGTGTTTCTCCTATTACTGATTGGCCACACATATTTGGAATTATTACTTACATTGACTTTCTCAAGGACCCAGATTAGCCAAATGTATATACTGCTTTTGTCTAGTTAAAGTAAGTTCTCCCTACCGTCTTATCAAAATTCAAGAGATCCAGATATCTTTAATATATAATGACTTATATTTCATTTTCCTGGACTAAGGAGATGAGTTGTGCACTAAGAAATGTATTTTGCAATGGTGAACAGTTAATATTGAACTGGGACAAAAAATACTTAGAGAAACAACTTAATTCATGCTAAAGATAAATAATATCTATCTATTCTGAGGAACAAAAGTGAGTGAATCACTCTGAGACTAACCTGTAAAAATCATTCCTTGACAACAGTTATGTACATGTGGATTTAGGAAGACTGTGGTAGATAAAATATGTGTTCCTAACAGGAATCCTTTGGGTTATTGTCCTTTTTTCCTGAAATTTTGGGGCTTACCTTTTTCTATATTGATCAGATTTTTATTACAGGTTTTCATGTAGCCAATTAATATACTGATTGGCTGCTCTATAACCAACTTTAGTAAAAGAAAAGAAAGTGTTCCATGGAACGCACCCTCTATGTGGCTTAGGATCACTTGAACTCCAGAATTCTGAAGTCGAGTAACATACATGAGTCCATCATCTCTTAAGACATCATATTGACAAGTGATGACATAGGTCAGGGGTAAACCATGCACCTTGCTGTCATCAGCTAGCAATGGTGAGCTTTCACATCTAGAATCCCTGAATATTTTTTAGTCAGCTCTGAACTACCATGAGTTGGAGTCTTACAAATGTGACCTTTCTTAAACTTCTCAGGGAGCAAAGAACTTCAATTAACAAATTTGAACAGAATGGCTTGATTCCAGAGGAATGTGTTGGTTGGAAAGCATTGCTTTCTTAAGTGATCTATCTGTAGTAAAATATTCACTCCAGAATCTGACCATGAGTAACTTGGGCAGAACTGGATAATGTGCATTTTCTCGATATTATGGTAAATCGAAATCAAAATTCTGAAGGGCAGGATATATTAAAGTTTGAACCTTGAGCTTGATCTTGACATCTAGATCTTCTAAGAGCTGAAAAAAATTAGAATGTTATTTAAATAAATCTCAAATGAAAAAAAGAAATAACTACAATGCAAAAAATGTATCCTTAAATTTAAAATTCTTAAAAATACAACATAACACAACATTTTGATAAAAAATAAACGTTAATATTAAGCAAATTTTAGTACTAGATATTCATAAATTTTATGCAACTTTTAATATCCAAGGCAAAAATAATCAGTCTTGATTGTGTAAGATAGACTGCATAAGATCTTTTATTTTTATATGAATTTCATACATATGTAACCTAGATATCTAATTAGAAGCATTGCACATATTTAATCCTCTCTTTTTCATTATTAAGAATATTTTACATATCTAAGTATGTCAACAATCATTGAGATGGGAAGGAGATGGCTCTAATACTGAAGAGATGTTTGTTCTTGCATAAATCTACACCATGTGGAATACTTTTTTTATTTCTTTGAGCATTGCTCTGCCTTTTCTAGGGCTAGTCCCCATCTTTCCAGGAACAGTAGCATTTTATAGTTTGCTTCTAAATTAATTTTCCTGCAATATACTTCTGCTACTGAAACAAAGAAATTATTGTATTTGTCATAAAATATGTATTTAGTAACCCATGTGTTTTCTATTTTGCACAATAATATTTGGGCAAATTAAAATGTTCAGACTTGCAAAAGGTTGTTTTTTCAAACACTACCAACTTTATCTTGTATTAATATATGCCCGGAGCACTGGCCTCCTCAAGAGAAGTCAGACTGATTAGCACACTGAAAAACAGTATTGCTTACACATCATTCAGAGCACTGGCCAGGACTTCAGGTACCATTTGGTAGTGGTAGTGTGTATCTAATTCCAAGAGAATATTTTTAATAACTAATCATTAAGTATGATGTTTCTTCTAAGAGTTTTTGTTTATATACATTCAAAGTTAAAAATCTCTCTTTTTACTATTAATAGCTTACTATTAATAAATTAACAAATAGTTTACTATTTTGCTTGATCTTTAAAGATGTTGAATATTATCTCTAAACAGTTTAATTTGAGATTATCATAAGATTTTTTAAATTTAATTATTAACTTGGATAATTGTATTAATATCTATTTTAATGTTAAACCTATCACACTCTCCTGGAATAAATGCAAGATAATCATGCTATGCTACCTTTTTGATGTATTGCTTAATTTTTTGGCTAGTATTTCATGTCAGGATTTTGTATCTATGCTCATAAATGTGAATGCCTATAATTTTTCCTTCTTAAACTGACCTTGTCAGGTTAAGAATCATGACATATCCACTTCTCAAAATCCAACATTTGTTAATTTTCTGAATTCTTTTTTAGAAGTAGAGATATTTGTTTAAAAAATACATGTTAGAGTTTGTGTTTAAATCTATTTGACCCTTCACTAAGTATGTGTCTGTGTGTAAAAATATTAAAATGACTATTCAGTTTACTTATTTCATGATAGTAGGATAATTCTTGTTCTATATTTCTCCTACAATCAGTTCTTCCTTTGGTGAATCTTTCCATTTCATCAAATTTAACAGCATAGCAGTAAAAGTGTTCAAAGTATACTATTGTCCTTTTAATATCTGTGAGATATGTAGTTATAGTCCCCTCTTCATTCTTTATATTGGTTTATTAAGATTCTCCTCTTTTTTTTTGTTTTGGTCTATTTCACCAGAGATTAGAGCTTCCCTGATGGTTCAGTAGTAAAGTATTTACCTGCAATGCAGGAGGGAAGATTTCCTGGAGAAGGAAATGGCAACCCACACCAGTATTCTTGTTTGGAAAATCCCATTGACAGAGGAGCTTGGCAATTAAAGTTCATGGGGACGCAAAAGAGTCAGACACAACTTAAGCGACTAACCACCACCAGAGATTAATCAATGGAAGTACATTTATTGACTTTGCTGATTCTATTGTGTTTGTTTTCAACTTCATTTGTATGTTTTCTATCTCTCATATCCTTACTTCTATTATTTTATCTTTCCTTCTAATTTTTAGGCACTTTTTTTTTTAATTTCATGAAATAGTTGCTGAATGGTTCATTTCAATAATTTTTATATATTTAGTTAAGGCTGTATATTTTCCCCTGGATATGGATATAGATGTATTTCATAAAGCATAATAATAATATTTTCATTGTGTTGTGAAAGTTGCTTAGTGGTCTCTGACTCTTTGCTACCCCATGGACTATACAGTCCATGGAATTCTCCAGGCCAGAATACTGGAGTGGGTAGCCTTTCCCTTCTCCAGGGGATTTTCCCAACCCAGGGATTGAACTCAGGTCCCACTCATTGCAGACAGATTCTTTACTAGCTGGGCCACAAGGGAAGCCCAAGAATACTGGACTGGGTAGGAGTTCAAATATTTTCACATTTTCATTGTTATTTCTTCTTTCACACTTGAATTAATCAGGAATGAGCATTTTACTATCAAAACATAGACTTTTCTCTTGACATTTTATTGGTAATCCAAAGTATTATGCTAACTGTGGATAGAGATATAATCAAAATAACTTGATTTCTCAAATTTTATTATGCATACAGATCACTTGGAACCCTTGCTAATATGAAAATTGTTATTCAGGAACTCTGTGATAAGAGCAATAATTCTGCATGTCTAATAAGTGCCCAGATACTGCTGATACTGCTAGTCCACAGACTATGCTATGAATATCAGAGGTCTATTTGGTTTCTGTTCTTTGAATTGATTGAGACGTGGTTATAACCCTGTATACGCTTGATTAGAAAAAAAATATTTTGTGTGCTTGAAAAGAATGTACTTTCTGATGATTATTATTTTATGTTGACTGTTAAATTTATTAGCCAAGCTGTTCTATTACTGAAAGAGGTTAGTAAAATTCTTCCAATTTTGCTATTAATTTGTCAATTTTTCCTTTATTTCTATCAGTTTTGCTCTGTGTATTTGGAGACTATGTTATTAATTGCATATAAGTTGATAGGATTTTTTTCATCTTCCAGTGGAACAGAATTAAAATTAGGAATGTTGCATGCTGACTCTAGTGATAGGTTTTTCTTCTAAGACTAATTAATCCCTTGGACTGCAAGGAGATCCATCCAGTCCATTCTAAAGGAGATCAGTCCTGGGTGTTCTTTGGAAGGAATGATTCTGAAGCTGAAACTCCAGTACTTTGGCCACCTCATACAAAGAGTTGACTCACTGGGAAAGACTCTGATGCTGGGAGGGATTGGGGGCAGGAGGAGAAGGGGACGACAGAGGATGAGATGGCTGGATGGCATTACCCACTCGATGGACGTGAGTCTGGGTGAACTCCGGGAATTGGTGATGGACAGGGAGGCATGGCATGCTGCAATTCATGGGGTCGCAAAGAGTCGGACATGACTGAGCAACTGAACTGAACTGAACTGAATCTGATTATAAAGTATTAATGGTCATACTAATTAGCATTTGCATGACATATCTTTTAATAACTTTTTCATTTCCATCTATCTATTTATCTATATTTTATTGTGTCTTTCACACAACTTATGGTTATTTTAAAATTTTATCATTTCCTTATTTTATATTCTACCAGAAGTTTTAGTACTTCTACACTAAAAGCTTTATTAATATATTTGGTTTAAATTAAAAAAATTTATCTATTATTGTACATTCTGTTTATCTCACCTATTCTTTTTCTGTCTTTTGTATTTTTTGATGTATTGTCTCATCATTCTATTTTCTTGTGATATCTTTTCATTTGTACTTTTTTAAAAGAAATTTTTTTATAGGTTACACTAGGAATTAAAATAAAATTTATTGATTTATCAATGTCTAATATGAATTGTTTCTTTTTATCTTCTTAGATAATAGAAAGCTATTCAGTTCAGTTCAGTTGCTCAGTCATGTCTGACTCTCTGCGACCCCATGAATGGCAGCACGCCAGGCCTCCCTGTCCATCACCAACTCCCGGAGTTCACCCAGACTCACGTCCATCGAGTCAGTGATGCCATCCAGCCATCTCATCCTCTGTCATCCCCTTCTCCTCTTGCCCCCAATCCCTCCCAGCATCAGAGTCTTTTTCAATGAGTCAACTCTTCGCATGAGGTGGCCAAAGTACTGGAGTTTCAGCTTTAGCATCATTCCTTCCAAAGAAATCCCAGGGCTGATCTCCTTTAGAATGGACTGGTTGGATCTCCTTGCAGTCCAAGGGACTCTCAAGAGTCTTCTCCAACACCGCAGTTCAAAAGCATCAATTCTTCGGCGCTCAGCTTTCTTCACAGTCCGACTCTCACATCCATACATGACCACAGGAAAAACCATAGCCTTGGCTAGATGGACCTTTGTTGGCAAAGTAATGCCTCTGCTTCTGAATATGCTGTCTAGGTTGGTCATAACTTTCCTTCCAAGGAGTAAGCGTCTTTTAATTTCATGGCTTCAGTCACCATCTGCAGTGATTTAGTCCCTTCATGCATGTGTTATTGTCAGTTTTTAATATTAATTTCTTTCTATTTTTAAAATCATAAGAAACAGCTATTAATGTTTTATACAATCAACATTCATTTTCATTTTTGGTTTGTCAATATATTTACCAATTTTTTTCCTTGTTCTTTATTTTTTCCTGCCTTTTGACCCTCCATCTGGGGTTAAATTTCTTCTGCTTGAAATAATCCTCTTTAAAATCCAAAGGATATTATGTTGGGTTGTGAACTCTCTTGAATTTTATTTGTAAGAAAAGTACTAATTTTGTCCTCAGACTAGAAAAGTATATTCATATTAGTCTTTTTCTAGTGCTTTTTCTGTGCTAAGTCGCTTTAGTTGTGACTCTATGGACTATAGCCTGCCAGGCTCCTTTTTCCATGGGATTCTAGAGCATAAAACTGGAGTGGGTTGCTATGCCCTCCTCCAGGGGATCTTCCTGACCCAGGGATTGAACCTGCAGTTCTTGCATTGCAGGCAGGTTCTTTACTACTAGTACTGAATGGGAAGCCCTTTCACCATATGCTTAATGACTATTCTCATTATTTTGTATTTTCTGTCTTTTAATTTCTCTGTTCAAAATACAATTTGTCTGACCTCTCCCAATATTCTATACTGTATTGCAGTCAATATATTGACCAACTTCTACACTGTAAAACCAAGAGTGAACTCTAACATAAACTATGGACTTTAGATGATTATGAGGTGTAAATACAAATTTATTAACTGTAACAGATGTATTACTCTGAGTGGGAACATTGAAAATGAAGGAGGTTATGTTATGCATGGCACAGGGGATATTGGAAATTAAAAATATATATATATTTGTTTAGGCTATGCTTTATCTTCACTGCTATGAAGACTTTTCTGTAGTGTGGGGAGCAGGGGCTACTCTCTCTAGTTTTCATGTGTGGACTTCTCATTGTGGTGACTTCTCTTGCTGTGAAGCATGGGCTCTAGGGCACATGGGCTCATTAGTTATGGTTCCCAGCCTCTATAGCACAAGATCAATAGTTGCAGGGCATGGGTTTAGTTGCTCTGTTGCATGTGGGATCTTCCCAGACCAAGGATCAAGCCCATGTATCCTGAATTAGCAGGTGGATTCTTTATACCTGAGCCACCAGGGAAGTCCTGGAAATTTCATATCTTCTCAATTTTTGTATGGATCTAAAACTGCTCTAAAAAGTTCAAATTCCTGAAAAAAAAACCCTACATTGAATGTTTAAATTTGATAGCTAATATTTTTACTTATTGAAGTTCTTGTTTATTTTTCAAATAAGTCATATTACTTTATAACTTCTTCCATGAACATATTTCCAAGTTTTAAAATATATTTTTATTTATATTAAACAGATTCTACTAACACATTTTTTCTAAGATCAGATCAGATCAGATCAGTCGTTCAGTCGTGTCCAACTCTTTGCAACCCCATGAATCGCAGCACGCCAGGCCTCCCTGTCCATCACCAACTCCCAGAGTTCACTCAGACTCATGTCCATCGAGTCAGTGTTGCCATCCAGCCATCTCATCCTCTGTCGTCCCCTTCTCTTCTTGCCCCCAATCCCTCTCAGCATCAGAGTCTTTTCCAATGAGTCAACTCTTCACATCAGGTGACCAAAGTACTGGAGTTTCAGCTTTAGCATCTTTCCTTCCAAAGAAATCCCAGGGCTGATCTCCTTCAGAATGGACTGGATGGATCTCCTTGCAGTCCAAGGGACTCTCAAGAGTCTTCTCCAACACCACACTTCAAAAGCAACAATTCTTCGGTGCTCAGCCTTCTTCACAGTCCAACTCTCACATCCATACATGACCACAGGAAAAACCATAGCCTTGACTAGACAGACCTTTGTTGGCAAAGTAATGTCTCTGCTTTTGAATATGCTATCTAGGTTGGTCATAACTTTCCTTCCAAGGAGTAAGCGTCTTTTAATTTCATGGCTGCAATCACCATCTGCAGTGATTTTGTAGCCCCAAAAAATAAAGTCTGACACTCTTTCCACTGTTTCCCATCTATTTCCCATGAAGTGATGGAACCCGATGCCATGATCTTCGTTTTCTGAATGTTGAGCTTTAAGCCAACTTTTTCACTCTCCACTTTCACCTTCATCAAGAGGCTTTTTAGTTCCTCTTCACTTTCTGCCATAAGGGTGGTGTCATCTGCATATCTGAGGTTATTGATATTTCTCCCAGCAATCTTGATTCCAGCTTGTGTTTCTTCCAGCACAGTGTTTCTCATGATGTACTCTGCATATAAGTTAAATAAGCAGGGTGACAATATACAGCCTTGACGTACTCCCTTTCCTATTTGGAACCAGTCTGTTATTCCATGTCCAGTTCTAACTGTTGCTTCCTGACCTGCATACAAATTTCTCAAGAGGCAGATCAGAACATTTCATGCAAAGATGGGCTCGATAAAGGACAGAAATGGTATGGACCTAACAGAAGCAGAAGATATTAAGAAGAGATGGCAAGAATACACAGAAGAACTGTACAAAAAAGATCTTCACGACCCAGATAATCACGATGGTGTGATCACTCACCTGGAGCCAGACATCCTGGAATGTGAAGTCAAGTGGGCCTTAGAAAGCATCACTACGAACAAAGTTAGTGGAGGTGATGGAATTCCAGTTGAGCTATTTCAAATCCTGAAAGATGATGCTGTGAAAGTGCTGCACTCAATATGCCAGCAAATTTGGAAAACTCAGCAGTGGCCACAGGACTGGAAAAGGTCAGTTTTCATTCCAATCCCAAAGAAAGGCAATGCCAAAGAATGCTCAAACTACCGCACAATTGCACTCATCTCACACGCTAGTAAAGTAATGCTCAAAATTCTCCAAGCCAGGCTTCAGCAATATGTGAACCGTGAACTTCCTGATGTTCAAGCTGGTTTTAGAAAAGGCAGAGGAACCAGAGATCAAATTGCCAACATCTGCTGGATCATAGAAAAAGCAAGAGAGTTCCAGAAAAACATCTATTTCTGCTTTATTGACTATGCCAAAGCCTTTGACTGGGTGGATCACAATAAACTGTGGAAAATTCTGAAAGAAATGGGAATACCAGACAACCTGATCTGCCTGTTGAGAAATTTTTCTAAGATAACGGTATCTAAATTTGGGTGATTATTTTCCTATGAAATAGTCCTTATTTTCCTCTTTGTCTGTGTACCTGCGTACCTTCAGATTTCTATCGATAATTAAAGTAAAAAATTAGTCTTAGGGTTAAAAATGAAAAAAGAGTTAGTTTTAGGAATAAATTGAAACCTAAGGTGACATTGCCTTCTTGAAGTGATGACCTGTTTCTGGTAAGCCTACAAACACATATTATATTATACCATAATATACAATATTCATAACATATATTATGAATATACTCAGATAACATACTTTATTCTGATTTCTTATTTATGGTTATTGCTATCATTTATTGATTTCCTCTCACTAAAAATGCCTGTAAACTATATAGGAAATTGTTATCAGGATTTTACATAAAAAGAAGTATTAAAATATGAAATTACTCTTCACAATTTTCCCTAAATGAAAAATAATGACACATTATATTTATAATATAAATGTACAAATCAAAAATTATTAAATGAAAGATAAATAAAACATGGTGGCTCAGGTGGTAAAGAATCTGCCTGCAATGCAGGAGACCTAGGCTCCATCTCTGGGTTGGTAAGATCCCCTGGAGAAGGCAGCCCACTCCAGTATTCTTGCCTGGAGAATTCCATGGACAGAGGAGCCTGGCTACAGTCCATGGGATCACAAACAGACACAACTGAGCAACTAACACTTTTCACTTTTCAAAGAATACATAGTAAGTGAAAATGCTGAGCATCTTACCTGCTATGTCACGGCTGCAGCTAAATTCCCTCCAGCACTGTCTCCAGAGATACCGATTCTTTCAGGATCTACACCATAGCTTTCAAGAATTTGGGGGTCTAAAAACCATTTTAATGCAATGTACACATCTTCAAACTGAACTGGAAAATGATACTTTGGGGCCAGTCTGTAGCTGTAGATAGAAAAACAATATTTCTTCAATCAGTGATATTTTGGCCATTTAAATTTATTTTATTTTTAATTAAATTTTATTCTATTTTGAGATATAGTTGATTTACAATGTTGTGTTAGTTTCAAGTGTACAGCAAAGTAGCTCTGATGATACATATGTACATCTCCATTGTTATTCAGATTCTTTCCACATATATGTTATAAAAGAATATTGAGTAGAGTTCCCTGTGCTATCATCAAGTCATGTACTAAAACTAGGTCTGGACTCTTGATCCAAAATCTAATGCAAAAATTTGTTTTTTACCAACATAATATTTGTTGGAAAGCATGTTTTTCTTAATCATAAGATTTAACGATCTCTAAATATCATATCTATAAAATCAAAATTTGAAGTTCAAATATTAAATTTGGTTCAATCTTAGGGGGAAACCTTTTTAGCTGCTCTCTTTTCTTAGCTAAAAATGTGTACAGAATGCTTATTTTTGATAATTGACATATTGTTTTTTAAAAAATCAGTCATTATTATTA